>NC_136464.1:174311708-174917288 GCF_902686455.1 Sciurus vulgaris | reverse complement strand
TGAAACTACTCTCTGCATGCATTCTACCTAACTTCCTCGTCTCTCCTTCTCTCTCTCTCTCTCTCTCTCTTTTAAGAGGTGGTGCTTCTGGGAATTGAACCAAGGGGTACTTTATCACTGATCTATATCCCCAACCCATTCTATTTTTTTTTTTTTTTTCTTTTCTTAATTTTGGGACAGGGTCTTGCTAAGTTGCTGAGGCTGAACTTGAACTTGTGATTCTTCTGCCACAGACCTTCCAAGTTGCTGGGATTACAGGTGTATACCTCATTCTGGGCCTCATCCTATCTTTTAGTTGCTTCCTCCTTTGTATTAATCCAATAGTGAGTTGATTCTGCTATTATATCCCTGTCCCACCCCAAACTTCTCAAGATGACATCCATTTCAATAGATGTTGCTTTTCCAATCTACTAGTTTCTCACCCCAAAAACTTTAGAGTCATCCTTGACCCTTTCCTTTTTCTTATACTCCATATCTACTCCATCAACAAATCCTATTTTGCTTTCAAAATAGATCCAGACTTCTATCCCTTTGCATGACTCTTGTAATACCTTTGTGGTCCAGTGCACCTTCATTTCCAGCCTAGAGAAGAGCTAGGACCTTCTAACTAACCTGACTCTGCAGCTACCCTGCACCATCAACTCCACCCAGCAGCAGCGTAACACACTTAATTTTCGGTGTGATGGTCTCTTGCGTCTGTTCTAACCTCTCCGGTAGCTTACCACCTCTCAGTGATAAAGTGCGAAGCTGTCATCATGGACCATGGGTTCCTGGGAGAGCTGCTCCAAGCTGCCTTATCTCCTCGTGCTCTCTCTTGCCCACAGCACTGGCTCCAGACACACTGGCTTCTTGCTACTTCAGGAGTGTTCTGGGCATACATCCTCTTCCAGGACTGCTCCAGTCTAGAAAGCAGCATGGATGGTTCCTTCCCTTCATTCAAGTGTTGGCTCAAATGTCCCTGGATACAGAGGTTTTCTCGGTCTCCCATCCCACGCAGCTCACCCTGCACAGGCCGCCTCCAGCAGCACTGGCTGTGTTTTCCTTCATTGCATTTATTACCACTTGCTGTTATTTATCTCCTTGCTTACTAGAATATAAACTGAACAAGAGCATGAACTTTGTTTATTGCCACCTCCCAGTCCCTTGATTGGAATGTGACCCATGGTAGGCACCCAGTTCTTAATCATTAATGAGTGACACTCCATTTTATTACACTTTATCTGTAATGACAGGACCTCCACAGACCATGAGATCCTACAGACATAATTACATGTTATTATTCGCAGACCTGGCCTCACTGCCTGGAAGGTAAACCCACTCACTATAAAAGAAGTTTCTGGAACATAGTTCCCTCATATCAGAAATGATAGGATCATATATGTAAAATCAGTCTTACAAGGTCTCTTGGTGTACAGCTGCACCTTCAGTGAAGACCTTACTTAACAATTGTTCTATACTGAAATACCATTGGGGAAGAAGAATCCGTCATTTTCTCTGTGTAACAGCTTTGAGATCCAGGAAATTCTTATAAGCCAACTATAAATCCCATTTCCTCTTATTTTGGCATCGGGAGAACTCTAATCACTATAAACTGGTCAGCATCTCTTTTTCTTTTCAAGGTATTGGGGATCGAACCCAGTGCCTCACACATGCTAGGCAAATGCTCTACCACTGAGTTACAACCCCAGCCCTCTAATCAGCTCTTAAAACAAAGTTTTGCAAGTTTTAAATCATTGTGTTATTTTACTTCTAGAATTTTCTTTTGATTCTTTTTCATAGTTTCCAGTTGTCTCAAAATTCTCCATCTTATCGTTGAAGTTCTTGAATGTTATCAGTCATATTTATTTTAATGTTTATTATGATCATTTCAATTCTCCTATGAATATTTTTATTATATACTTCTACTTTTGGTTTTCTGTTAAGTGTTGCCTTCCATGGGCCTGGTTTTTATTTTGGAAGTTCTATTTTACTATGCCTTGTATTTTTTATTGCGTGCTAGATATTTTTTTCATGAAAAGCATAGAGACGGTTTGGGGGTCTACATGATGGTGTCTTTCTTGAGGATTTATGTTTACTTCTGGCGTTAAGCCCACTGGAGGTGGGCCAGAAGCAGATGATCTTCACCTAGTTTTTGAGGTGATCTGTAACTAGACCTCATTCCCTGTG
Source organism: Sciurus vulgaris (assembly GCF_902686455.1). Lineage (NCBI taxonomy): Eukaryota > Metazoa > Chordata > Mammalia > Rodentia > Sciuridae > Sciurus > Sciurus vulgaris. The sequence goes on along the minus strand of NC_136464.1, from coordinate 174,915,122 downwards.
GGAGATCATTATTTCTGATGTGCCTCTACTCTTAGGAGGCAGAGCTTTGTGATCCCATTTAAAAGCCTGGATTGTTTGCCAAAACTTCTCTTCTACAGGGGGTACTGACATCCAGGCCTCCCCCAGCCGGCCCCTTCAGAGGCCAGCCTCCATTTTGTTCTCCGCCACTCAGTTGTCCCTTTCAAATTAGCAGTTACCTCAGGGAGAAAAGCAGCCACCAATACCAGGCTCATCTCATTTAGCTGCCCTTTATCCTGGACTGGGGCTCCACACTTTGCCTTGAAACTTTCTTGCTACTTTTGAACACCTACCCTCTCCTTTATTAATGATTCTGTTTAGCTTTTCTAATCTTTTTTTTTTTTTTCTCCTGGACTTTGGATTGAACCCAGGCGTGTTCACCACTGAGTTACATCCCCAGTCCATTTTATCTTTAATTTGGAGACAAGGTCTCACTAAGTTGCTTAGGTCCTCACTAAGTTGCTGAGGCTGGCCTTGAACTTGCAATCCTCCTGCTTCAGACTCCTGAGTCACTGGGATTACAGACATGCACCACCACGCCCCGGTCTAGTCATTCTTAATGGCAGGATTGTTCTGAATCACTGGGTTAGCCATTGTCAGAAGAATAATTCTACGGATACTCTAATTAAAAATAGGATTATACTATACATACTTTCCTATATTTTGCTTTTCTGGCAAGCATATGTGACATATAAACACCTTTAACAAGCATGTCAATATTAAGTGACACGATAACTTTAAACTGCTACATGGAATTTATACCATTCTATGAGTATATTATAATTTTTAGCCACGCACTTATAATTGGATGTTTAAACTGTTTCTATTTCATTCTCCCATAACAGCAATAGGATCTCATTTTCATATATATGCTGCTAATTACTTATAATTATTCCCTTAAGTATAACATTGTGAAATAAAAGCATGATATCAAAAAGGAGGAACATTTGAAGACTTTTGTTGTATTACAAAGAACTATATATAAGGAAATATCTAAATAATAGAATTCTAATTTTTAACTTGGCCATGTCTGACATACAAATAAACGAGCATTTACTAGGTGCTCTTCTGAAGGCTCATGCTGGGTGCGCTCCTGGGATCAGAGGAAGCAAACTGAACGTGGACTCTGACCTCGCTGAGCCGTGATTCCTCAGAGTTTCCTGACGGCCTTTTTGTGATGAAGGTCATTGGTAATGTTCCTGGGAGTCCTGAGTCCTCTGGGTAGGGTGTGCCTTCTCCTGTGTTCATTAGTTATACGTGCATTTTGGACCCTACCTTCATCTTTAACTACAGTCATGCATCATGGACTGATTTACAACCTCTGGGGAACAATGGCACCTTGACCTCTTTCTGTTGACTCCACACAGCCCAGTGGTGTCCTGCAGTTTCTTCTTTCCTGCTTGTGCTTCCCCAGACTCATCCAATTTGAACTTTACTGGATGATTCCCACCACCCTCCAGCTTAGCAGGACCATCCACCTAGATCAGTAGCCAGTACACAGTGGCCCTGGGCTGTGGATCTGTCCTGCCACCTGCATGCGGATGAAGTCCTGTGGACTGCGGCCATGCTCATTGGTGTACGTTTTACCTACAGCTGCTTTGGTGACACAACGGTAGAGCTGAAGCCTGAAGTATTTACTATCTGTCCCTCTGTGGAAAACGTTGGCCAACCCCTGATCTAAGGGCTGGCTATCCTTGTAACTCTATGAGAAGATCCTAAACTTAGTGACACGTTCCTCACTAACAAACAGTTGCACAGAGTAAATCCTTTGCTTCCCCACTCCAGAGGGCACAGGCTCTTGCCAGCTCAGGATCACTTCATTCAGGGTAGGGCCTTCCTCCTCCCCCAGGACATCATCCTCTGTCCCTGGATGCAGATGAAATGATTCTGCCCACTTCCACTGTCCCAGGTCAAGCTGAGCCCTCCGGTGGCTTTTGATCACTCTCAAAAGATGGCGTCCTTTAAATTCACGCTCTCAGCCCACTCAGATGATAAAGGCCCAGGTCGATACAACCATCCTGCACCAAATGGAAAGAGCTCCTCTGACAGCAAGTGCCGAGCAGAGGCCAGTGAGCCCAAACGAGAGAGACCACAGAGTTCTGATAACCTTGTCGGAATCCTAGTCATCAGCAGCTACCTTCGTTTCTTACGATTTTAATGTTAAAACTCATCTGTGACTAATTTTAAAATACCGCATTTCCCAGTTATACAAGACAATAAATTACTCTTTCTGCTGAAGCTAGTTTTGACAGGGTTTCTGTCATCTAAAACTGAAAGAGCTCAAAGACGCTTAAGAATTAGAACCAGGAATGGAGGTGCCAGAGGAAAGCTGAACTGGGCATCTGGCATAGGTAAGGTGGAGTGCAAAACACTAGCAATCCCTGTGTCTAGGAAGTTGGTGACCCCTAATCTGAAGCTGGCTGACTCTCTTGTGACTCAGGACCTGAATCATGTATAGACTTTGGGCTTAGTAGGTGCAAAGGAGAGGGTTTTTATAACTATGCTTCTACATCTACATCATAGTATTTGTTTTTTGTTCTTGCTGTGCTGGGGAATTGAACCTAGAGTTTGTGCATGCTGGTCCACACTGGGTCACTGAGCCACACCTGAGCCCAAGAAGCACAGTGTTTGTAAGGCATGCTGGGTCCAAGCAGATGGGGATGCACCTTGTCAGATGAGGGTGTTCCCTGCCAGAAGCAACTGACCTGGGGCTCTGGACTCAGCCTGCGTGGGACTAAGGGCATGAACATCTGCCATCTGCCATCAGTACCACAACCGAACATTTAGGAAGCCTTTCGTCTATAAAGGCCAGGCCAGATGTCCTGGTCACTTCAGTGGCTTTTAGTAAGTTGTGAGAAGAAACAGGCAAGCTTCAGCCAAGTTGTCCCATCAGGAAGCCATGCAGTCTTGGGTGAAACTCATGCAGTCTTGCTAAGGGAGGACCTTCCAGTAATTACCAACAATCCCAAGTTGGAAGGGGTGTGTTTCTTGCAGAATGCACAAGCTAAAGGAAGTGAGCATGTCAGAGAGGCAGGTGAACACCTGGGGAGTAAGCCTGGGCCCAGGCAGGCCCACGGGGTGTGCAGCACCTGCCGTTGCATGTGACTGCACCTAGGAGAACCCTGTGCTTGGCTTACTGCTCTGCTTTTGGCGCTCTTGAAATCGTTAGTACTTTTGAATGAGGAGGGCTGCATTTTCATTCTCTATTGGATCTGAAAAGTTATGTGGCTGGTCCTGCCTGGTCCTCCGAAGGAGTCAGAGAATTGAGTGACCTTGATCCTCCAAGCTCCTTCTAACCCTTCTTAGGCTCCTCCCTTCTTCTGCTGAGCAGAGTCATGATTCCCCCATGGCTAGTCATGAGGTGTGCTCCTGGGCCAAGGGCAGATTAACCCTGACTAGCAACTCAATGGGTTCATTCAGAGCCACAGACCTACAGGAGAATATAACCAAGAGGCCACAAAGGGGTAGAGGGCTGAGCCTTCAAGAGGATTGAGATGGAAGAACCCTGACTCAGCAGGCTAATGGCCTTGGTTTCTACCTAGTTTTCAAGGGAGTTATGCTGCCAGGACAATCACATGACTGTTTAATCCTCAATACCCTGGTTCCCAAACTTGGCCCCAAGGTGCCCAGGTAGAGCAGAGAATGCAAAGCTACCACATGATACATTTTTACATTTTCTAGAAAACACAGTGAGACCAGGACACCACATTGACAGGTGTTTTAATTTCAACATTAGATCATCCTTTATTCTTTGCAATGATGTCATATTATTTGCAAAGCAGTTGCTACATTTTTTGGCAGTTGCTGGGATAAAACACACAAAAATCAGTGTGGAAGAAGAGAGGAAGGTGGCACTGTCCCTTCTGATTCTGAGGTTGGAAAGTTGTGTAGAGTTCGGCAGATACGCGTTTCTTCGTCCTTGTGATGATGGGTTCTGTGGGCCGGTTATGTGGCTTGGCTGTGGGGGAGTCGTGTCATGTATGATGATTTCGGAATGAAATGAAAATATTATTTTAGAATTTACTCTGTTAAACTGGGCATGGTGGCACACACCCGTAATCCCACCTCCTTGGGAGGTTGAGGCAGGAGGATCACAAGTTTTGAGGCCAACCTGGGCAACTTAGTGAGACTCTATCTCAAAATAAAGTTTAAAAGAAGGGCTGGGGATGCAACTCGGAGGTATAATGTTCCTGGGCTCAACCTCAGGACTGTAGTCCATCAATAATGGACTGTATTAAATCTCTGAATGGTTCCTAAATTATTAAGACAGAACTGCATATACATTGTTCATACCTAGCTTCTTAATTGGCCTGATATGTCTTTCTCTAGATCAAGAAATGCTTTAAAAATTACTGAGACGCTAACAGTGCCATAGAGGAGAAAGTCTGGGGACTCTGTGCTAAAATAATCCCAAGGACCCCAAATCCTCCCCAAGAGGAGGCAGGCGGCTAATGGTCCTCATACCCCATGATTCTCTCCAGGCAACTGTTCAGGCCCACAAGAAAGGGGAGTCTCCCAAAGAACAGAGCCCAGCGCCACCCAGGTTGGAGTTGGGGGACTGACTCAGGGACTCCCCACCTTCCTTCCCAGGAAGGCATCAGGTGGATCCTGGGCTGATGGTCACTCCCGTTCATTTCCCTTTCTCCTCTTTTCAAATGAGCTGTATCTTGTTTGGTTATCATACATTTCCCCCTCCGTGACATAGTAAATTCATGAAGGAGGGTTCTCTTTACTGTTACCACTTAGAGATTGCTGGCCTCTGAAAAGCCATATCTGGACTTGACAAAAGGAAATGCTTATTATTTGGAGCCCCTGACTAGTAAAGGGGTGACCTCCATAGAAAGCACTGGGGTTTGACCTGCTCTGGGGAGAGTGGGCACATGAAAGGGTTGGCTGTATTGTGCTGAGGACACAAGAAGTTATGCATATGGAAGAACAGAACATGTGCATGCGTGCATGTACATGTGGGTACCCACATGTGCTAGGCAGTCAAGGAGTGGAATGTATCATGCTAGGAGTCTTCTCATCATTCCTTCTCACTGGATCAGACTCTTCCCTCTCTGGACCTTTCTTCTGGTCACAAGAATAGATAAACACTAATTTGAGTTTCTCCACTAGATTTGGTCTATGGACGCTGGGTGAGGTAAAGTCACTCTTCTCTCTCTGGGATTACAGGGACTCGATACAGCAGCTCCAGACACCACCCCTGAAGAACCTAGATGTGGATGATACCAAGCAGAGGCTAGAAGATGTGGGGGCAGAGACAGTTATCCTTGAACCCACCCTCCTGGATCCGTCCAGGCCCGATTCAGCCCAGCTTGGGTTTCTGTTACTGAGACTCCCTTTTGTGATTATGGAGGTCTGAGCTAGGTTTCTGTCACTTGTTATTTGAAGAGTTCTGACTCATAGCGTCACTAACACAGCTTCTTTAGGAAACCAAGTAAAAATGGGCTGGAAAGTCAAGGTTCCATGTTATGTGCCTGTCCTTTTTGCAGGTAAAGCCCTGAAAGTTGGGTAACGTTAGGTCAGTATTCTTGTGAGCATTCCAAGCTTACGAAAGTTATGTGCATTGTGGCACTAGTGTCTGTGACTCATGGGCACATTTTACCTTTGTGTGGTTATTACGCTGTCCTTTCCCTGGATCTACTTAGGGGAAAATTAAAATAATTTCCTACAATTTTTCATCCTTGTCAGAAAACGGAGCCAAGAGCTTTGAACTGATGCTGCAGTCCGGTGATTGTAGGACAGATGACGTCACCTTTCTAGGGATGATTTCATTTATGCCCTTTCTGTATGTATCTGAAAGCAAAAACAGCCTTGGGAGGGAGGGAAATCCACATTCGGAGCACTGGATGAGTCTCTGCGCACCGAAGCTTTGGGAGATGATTGGCAGGGTCAAGTGGCCACTGTTTAGAGGGTAACCAGCCCTGTTAATTGGCTCTTTGCCAAGCAAAATCACACAGGAGAATTTTCTAGTGAGCTTACGCTAGTGAGCTCTTCTAAACAGCCTAAAGTTCCTTTGTGTGGGTTCCCAGGACTGCCACCAGGGAATGTGCAAGCCAAAGCCACAGGCTCTGTGGAAGCTTAGTCCCTACTCTCCTGGTAAATTGCATGTCCAGGGGCCAAGGACGTAGTTGAGAGAAAGGCTTCATTTTACAAATTTTTGCCAGAAATGAGTGTTTCTAGGCCCATAAAACCCTCTACTCTTTTCTGGCAGATTTGTCTTCTAATTAGAAATATTTTACCAAGCAAACACCTGTAAGTACTCTGCTTCTGCTGTCAATTGTCCAGTGACTGAAGATGAGTGCTCTCGTTTCTATGCGAGGTAACGCCCAAGGAAATATGAAGCAACAATACCTGTTGGCGGGTAGGTGAAAGCAAGTGTGGAGAGGCCCACAGCCTCAGGAGTGGGTAAAGGAAGCTCTCCTGCCTGGAGCCAAGTCCTAGTGAAGGGGGCCAACCAGAAACTCAGAGTAAGCAGGTACGTTATGGACTATCGTGTGACACCCCCTCCCAATGCACATGTTGAAATCCCAACATCTACTCCCCAGAATGTGATTCTACTTGGAGACAAGGTCTTTAAACCAGCAAGGTAAAATGAGGGTTTTAGGCTGGACCCAAATCCAACCTGACCAGTGTCCTTATGAAAGTTGGGATTAGGACAGATGCACATAGAGAGATGGCCGTCTGCAAGACTTGGACAAACCAACCCTGCTGACACCTTGACCTTGAACTTCCAGCCTCTAAGGACTTGCTCAAGCCATCCATTCTGGGATGTTTATTACAGCAGCTCTAGCAGACTAAGGCAGGGAGCAACCAGAAACTGACTTAGAGTGACGTCCGCATGACGACCTTCCTCTCAGCTCCACACCCAGAGGGAAGCTTGGCAGGTACCATTCCTCGTGTAGCTGACACCTTCTCCTGGGTTTTGTGGGCATTTTCTTGCCGCCATGACATAGAGTGACGACGACATGTACTTTGTACTGATGCTGATAATTTGTCTTCATCCTCTAAACATGTGTAGAAATTTGTCAAGCCTTCTGTTAGTTACTTATCCAAACTACTCATATTTCTCTCTTTAAAGTTCACCATCTAAGTCCTTTTCTTTAATCTGTGAATTTAAATTGCTAATGCGCTGCTTGTCTAGCTGTTCTTTATGAAGTGGCATTTGGGGGTGTTTATCTTTTCCACTCAGAAAGAGAAGTGAAGGGATTGATTGTTGAATTCCTGTTTTTTGCTGCACTCTTTGAGCTTAGCAGAAACTAGGAACTGGTTTAGGGGTCATCAGTACTCAGGGGCTTTATATTTGGCCATATGGAAATGTCCTTTCTGGTTCAGAATATATGTCAGAGCACGATTCAACGTCTGATTCACATCCTTAAGTGAACACAAAGAGGGCCAGGGGATGAAAATAATTCAATGGATTAGTATCTCCATGGAGACAGAAAATGCATAATCTCTATGAGACCCTAAAACTTTCCTTCCAGAATTATGGTAGTATATGACCTGTTGCAATTATATATTGGGGACAGAGAGAAAGTGACAAGAGGAAGAGGGCAAGAGGATAATCTTTCCCCCTCCTTCGTACCAGTAATAGCTATTGTCTGTCACTCTAAATTTAATGGATCAGTACGGAACACTTCCAAAGTGAGGATTTGCGGAGACCAGGTGTCTAGGATGGGATGAGGAGGCACCATCTTCAGAAGGTGTTTAGAAACCCAACATGAACTGCATGTCTGTTGTGGAGCTGGCATTCAAAAGGGCATGAAAGAATGAGTGCCTGAACAGGACCCAACAGAACCAGGAGCCCGTGGGCTCCTCTCCTCTCTTCTCAGGGGAACAGTGCTCAGCAGTGTGAACACGGTCAAAGAGGAAGTGAAGTTTAGGAATGGTGAGATCAATTGGGTACAGGGAAACAGACCAGCTGATGAACACAAGTCACCGTGTTCAAATGAACTGTATCCTGTTGTAATCTCCATGTTCGAAGCCTTGGCCTTGGGATACAAAATGGAACGCAGATTATTTTTATACATCATTATGGCCCACTACCCACCCCCATCCCCTGTGGCTTCTCTGCTGGAAATGAGCCTGTGCAGTGTGGTTTCTGAGAGTTTCCTGTCGTCATGCCTTAGGACAGCATCCCAACACTTTTGTCTCATTTCTGTTCATTTTGCTGCCATTTTATAGTCCTGGTTCTGCTGACCCTCAGAAGAGCACCTCTTAGCACGGTGAATGCCACTGGCTTCAGTTAGTGGTGACTGAAAATATCAGCTCGAATTCCAGGAATAGCCACTGCTAAATCTATGTACATACAGGCTTTTCTCTATTTACAGTTCTCTCTCTCTCTCCATATATATAATTTGTTTTATACCCTGCATTTTCCTATATTGACAGTATTTCTCCATGACTAAATGTGTAACCTACTGAAATGTCATGCAATGACTCCATGGTACTTACTGTATGTAGATGTACTTCATCTGTTGGACTTTTTCACCTGCTCCCAGTTTTCCTGCTAAACACTGAATCTTTTCGTGTTCATTCTTATGCACTTCCCAGTTGTTCCCCTAAGCTATGTTACCTTAGTAGAATGCCGGGTTGAAGAGTATGGATATTTCTAGACCATTTTGCTATTCATCTTTTCATGTATCCATTTTCTAGGTACACAAAATCTAAAACTCCTGGGTATCAGGACTCATGTTTTTAACTTTCTGTCAGTCACATATACTTCTGAAGCCGTCAGTGGCAACCAAGAAGGTGTCTTGCAGACTGAGGCAAAGCGCCATTTCCAAAGGAAAAACAAGGATTAAGTTTTAGCATCCTATTCTTGTCTGATGAACAGCACCGGAGGGAACTGAAATTCTTCGAATACGATGACACCTCAGAGAATAAACACTCCTTACCTCCGTGGAGGACTTCTAGAATTGTTTCCAATCGTCTCAACTCGTGGGGACTCATTCTGTATGCCTAACCTCGCGCAGCCAGGTGCACAGGAGGTATTCAGGGCCAAGAGAGGTGCCCGGGTCGTGCAGAGAAGCGCAGCGATTGTGAATGACTCGCAGACCACTTCCTGCCTATTTGCCATAGTAAACAGAACACTTCTGGAGGCAGCGTCGACTTACTCCATCCTCACTTCTTTCCTCGGTCATTGGAGAGGAGGTGGCTCAAAAGGGGAGGCAGAACTGTTGCTCCGAGTGGGCCTGGGGCTTTAGGAGGCCGTGGAAGGAGGGAGAGGCTGGGGGGAAGTCTAGGCAGTTTCCTTCCATTGTCTTCCCTTCCTCCCTGCCCTCTTCTCGTTGGGGAAGGGGGACGATCCCGCCTTGCTGCGGAGCCCGCCAGGTGGGGTCCAGCCCCTCACTCAGCCAAGTTTCCAGCGCCTGGTCGTCCAAGAGGGGCCGTTTGCAGCGGCGAAGCACTGGGCAGTCATCGCTCCCTCGGCCTCTTCCCTTTCGGTTTCCTCCTAGGGCGGGCTGGAAACTTCACCAGAACCCAAGAAGCTCCGCCCTGCCCCCTGGAACAGGCTGGAGGCTGGGGCCCCACCGGGCACCCCCACCCCGCCTCGGGAGGTCGCCCGGGGCCCGGCTCCCTTAGGGCGGCTGCCGAGCGCAGGGCTTGCCTGGGCCGCAGGGAGACGCCGGTAGAGTAGGAGTTGGGTGCGCACGCGCCCCCGCGGCCCAGGCTCGCCGCCAAGCCCGCTCCGACTCGGGTCCTGCCCGCACACCGAGCGCCCGCCCCGGCGGAGGCCCCCTCCCTGCCGCCTCGCCCGGGGGCCGAGCGAGCGCCCGCGGGAGCCTCCGGAACCGGGCCCGCGCGCCAGGCGGCGGCGCGGCGGCTGCGGCCTAGGGCGCCGGGCGGCCGCCGGCCTCCCTCCCCTCCCCTCTCCCTCCCGCTCCCGGAAGCGCGGGGCGGGGTCCCCGGCCGGGCCGCGGGGGCGGGCGCGGGGGCCGGGCCGGGGCGGGGCGCGGCGGCGCTCGGCGCTCGCGGGCTCGGCCGGCTGTGCGCGCCCACTCCGGCTCCAGGCGGCCAGCGCGAGCGGGCCCAGGCCGCCCGGCTGCAGCGGAGCATCCGCGGCGGCGCAGCGGCAGCAGCTCCCCGCAGCCCCTCCTCGGCGCCGTGCATGGAGACGCGACCCGCCGCCCGCCGCTGAGACCCGGCCGGCCGGGACCCGCCGGGGCTGCGGTGGCCTGGGGCTCCCGCGCGGCCCGCTGGCCTGGTCGCCCGCGCGGATCGCCGCGGCCCGGCCGTCCCGCGCCAGGAAGTGGCCGTCCTGAGCGCCATGGCCCACTCCCCGGTGCAGTCGGGCCTGCCGGGCATGCAGGTAGGCAGGAGCGGCGGCCCGGGCGGAGGATGCGGGCCGGCGGAAGCGGGCAACTTGGCGGTGTAAACACGGCCCCCCCACGCTCTCCCTTCCGGGGTCGCGCCGGGGCCCCGCTGGCCACGTCGGGCCCGGTCCCCCGCTTCTGGCCGGCGCTGGAGGCCGGGGTCTCGGGTGTGCATACGAGTGGAGGGGCCTGGGGACCACGGCCTGGGTCCCGGTGTGCTGGGCGCTCGCCTCGGTCCCCAACTCGGAGCCGTAGGCCGGCGTCCGCCCCATCCCCGGGGAGAAGGGATGCGAAGAAATGCCCTTGGAGGCCTCGCTCGGTCCCCGGGCGGGCCAGGGGCCCTGGCCCCTCGGGTCTCTCCTGGGAGACCCCCGGGACCCCCAGAGCGAGCGAGCGGAAGACAGAGCGGAGGGCGGGGACCTGGGAGCGCGCCCCAGTGGCTGGTCCCGGGCCGCGCGGCCCCGCGGAGCGGGCGGCAGGGCGGGGTGCAGGAAGGTGCAGCCGAGTCCCCTGGCTGCCCAGGGCCCCGAGCCTTCGGGTCTTGTGCGGGCCGAGGGGAAAGTGCGAGCCTGCAAACCTGAAGGGGGCATTCACGGGACGGCGCGCTCGAGCGTGCCGGGGCCAGGCCCACCCAAGCCGTTGCCGGACGCTGGGCTTTCACTTTGAGACTTTGATGGAATCGAGAGGAGTTCCTTGCCTGCAGACCTCTCTGTGGATACTTCGTGGCATCTTGGCCCACCGGTGACTTTTGGGGGGTTGAGAGCTGTTGAGTTTAATTTACAAGAACGCGTTAAAGTTTTTTCGCTGTAGGCGACGGTTTTCAGACCTTTGGGAGCGGGGCAACATCCTCCTTGGCTAACTTGTAATGTTCGTAAACGCACAAATGGTAGCAAAATGGAATTAAAGTCGCACGGTACAGTTAGGGCATGTCATTAAAGTTTTGCTCTTCCAAGCAGTGCAGCTAAGTGAGTGAACAGAAGAGCTTTAAGAAAACAACCAAAAATATCCTAGTGGATTATTTGTTATGTTATGGATAGCAACAGGCTCCTTCCTCTGACTCCAGGGGAGAAGCACGGAGCCCAGACCTTGACTCTGAGGAGCAACAATCTGACCCCCTCTTCCAGGGAGATCATTCTCTCTCTCTCTCTCTCTCTTATCATAAAAGAAAACAATTTAATTGTTCTGGTTTGAGACCTAGAAAAATAGGCAATCAAAGTTGCTGCTTTAAAGGCAGCTAGCATTTTAGTCTGAGTTTGTTCTTTTTTAAAGTATCAAGAGTGGGAATTTGGGCTGGGGAGATAGCTTAGTTGGTAGAGTGCGTGCCTGTCATGTACAAGGCCCTAGGTTCAATCCCCAGAACTGGAGGGGGGTGGGGTGGGGTGTGAGAATTTGCCAAAGAATATTCTTAAATCTTACCTAAAGAGCTTTACATTTTACATGCATTACCTTAGCTTCTGCGGACTACTAGGTAAAAATCAGATATTTCCTAAAGTTCCTTCTTGGTTTTGAGTTTAGAGGCCTGAAGATCTGGTGAGCTGGGTGAAAAATAACTTGTCAGTGGAGCAAGAAAGGTCTCTTGCAATCATTTAAAAGTTTTATCAGTATTTGCTTTAGACTGACTTTTATAATGTGTTAATCAGGTTGTAATCTAAGCACAAATGCCTCACTTAGGTGCTCAGCCTTTGTGGAAAGTGAATCAGTTTGAAAAGGTACAAAGCCCCTCTGGCTAGTGCTCTGAAGCCAGTGTCAGATGGACACCAGGTGGTACTGGTCTCAGGCTTTATTTATTTATTTTTTTTTAAAGAGTGGGCCAAAATTCCTAATCTTGGGAAAAGAAGATATATTTTCTTTAATAACTTTGCCTCTCAAAAAGAGTGCATTTTCTAGGTGGTGTTACAAGGGAGTAGTTTTTATTTTTCTTTCTGAGTGTAAAGATAAAATTTTTCTCAGTAGGAAAGACCAGTGTTTCAGCTGTTGTAGTGTTAGAGGTGTGAAAGTGGCTTCTGACTGTCATTCCTGTGCTTATGTATATTTACAAACTGTAAGTTTTTGGTGTGCCATTTGGGGAATAACATTCCTCCCCCCACCTGCTTCCCTCCAGAAAAGAAAAAAAACTCTTAGGAATTAGCAGCTACTCCTGGTGCCGCTGCTGCCCTGGGGAGGGTTCACTAGGATCTCTTGCTGAGGATTGCATTAAAGGCAAGGCAAATGGCCTTGACCTTTGGTAGGGATAAAACTGGAGAGAAGTACTCTGAAGGGATGGGTCTCCTGTCCCTCCTCCATCCTCATGTCCTGACCACGGCTTGTGAGGAGTTGACTTAAACATTTTGGAAAGACAACAATGAATTCAGGTGACCCGGGCGAGAATGCTTACAAAATAACCCGAATGGAGGAACATTTTAGTCTCAAGACCATTTTTCGTGTCTTGCAAATCATAATTATGCCTCTTGATTCTTGTAGGTACCACTGACACATAGGTGTTATTTTTACCGTTTTATAGCAGTGGAAACCAATTCAAGTGATCACACAAGGTAACAGAGGGTATTTCATGGCAGATTTGTGATTGGAAACCAGGTCTTTCCTGCCTTGAAGATCATACTCCCACTCGTTAGGCTATATTGTTTTATTGTCACTTTTGCAAACGTTACAGTTCATTTCATTCCAGATTGTATTTGCTGAAGATGTTAGAAATAAAGTTTTTTTTAAATTTGTTTTTAAATTTCTTCAGGCAGGAGCCGTTGTTGAACGCTCCTGTGCGAGGCTCTAGGTTGGCTGCTCTAGTCTGAATGGGTTACCATCTTTAGTAAATGTTAATGAAGGTTGCTGGGGCCCTTCCTGTTTTTCCTCCCACACCCTGGTTTTATATTAGCATGGAGGAAAATAGAAATCATGAACTGAATGTAGTAACTATGAATAAATATAAAGAAATTTGCTTGATTGGTGGCTGTAAGTACGCTCTGTCCTTCATTGAACATTTGTTGTTTTACTCAATTGAAATTAAAAGCAAGCTTCAGTTGGAGGTGGGAGCAGCCATCAGCTTTGAATTTGCATAAATTGTGATTTAAAAAGAATCTGTGATTTAAACAGAATTTTCCAGCCACCTTTCAGCTTTTCTGGACTGTGATGTCCGTAAGAAGTAGCATTTACATCCAAGCCAGAGACCAAACTTTCAGAAGATAGTTTGGCTCCTTACTGCTTGTGGAGTACTGTTGTGATAACGTTTTATTTAAAAAGAGGAGCTGGTTGCAACACTGAATTGATTTCACAGACCACTGGTTCCTGACCCACAGTTTGAAAAAACACTAATTAGATGTTACTTGTGTACCAGAGCTGAGTTAATGCGGCATGTTTTGAGGTTATCATCAATTTAGGATACTGTCATAGTTGCAAGTACGATTTAGAGGAATAGCTGAAAACAAGATTCTACTTGCTGACATTGCCCTGTTCCTGGCCTTCCCCCTCTCCTTTTTCTGGCTCCTGGGAGAAACAGACCTTTGCTGAGAGGCCCCCTTGCACTGGATCGTGAGATGAGTGTTGAATGGCAGTTTGGAAGTCTGGGAGACGGGCAGCTGCGTTTAATTGTGGCCTAAGTGCTGTTGTACTTTCTCTCTTGCATGTCACATTTCCATGGTTTCTTTGCTGCTGCTTCCTTGGCAGATGCCTGCCCACTTTCCCCTGGGGGATTGTCAGGTGTCTCTGAGTGTGGACATTCAGTGATGGCGAGAGATTCAGGTTCTGAGAGCAACTTGAGGCTGAGGCTGAACTGTAGAATGAGGTCTAGTGCCTCACAGCTCTGCTCTATGTGGGATCCTGCAGAGACTGGCACCAGGAGCCATGGACCCTTACATCCCTGCCCTCAAGAGGTCAGCCACCTGGTGCCAGGCAAGTGCCTTAAGACGGTTGCAGTGACTGAGGAAGAGCACAAGCCAGCGGCTGGGGAGGCAGTTTTGGAGAGTTGAACTGAATCCCAGAGTGCAAGTGTGGGGCCCAGGCAGGGCCTGCAAGCCTGCGGGGGCAAGACCTGGGGTCCCTGGGTGGCAGGAAGCCTGGCACAGTTTTGAGCAGATGAGCATATTGGTCTTTGGACCACCTGCTTTCTCAGGTGCAGGTGGTGGAGCAGGCCAACCCAGGTGGTTTCTGGAGCAGGGTGAGTGCCCTCTTAGCTGTTGTCAAGTACTTGAGGCTGGAGGAGGCCCAGGCCAGCCAAGGGTGGGGTGGACTTGTTACAGGATTCAGGCAGACCTTGGGGATTCGAACTCAGTGAATAGTTCCTCAACTTTTATTGCTCCTAGCTCTTGCTTTCTGGCCTTTTCCTGCTGCCCCAAAGTAAAGAGGAGAATGAAGGCCTGCTTTACCCAGGAGTATTAGTTGCCCTTATAAGTTTTTTTTTAATACTGTGTCAATGCTTCATGTTCCCCCTTTATCAACAAAATGTAACAATGGTAAGAATTTGTTTTGCTTGAAAGTGTTTTTTGTAGAGTGGAAGTCAGAAGTTTAAAAAGAAAAAGTTAACAGTAACTTTTGGAGGAGTCCTGTTCACTTGAGTTCTAATCCCAGATCAGAGAATGTTCTTGATAGTAGGTCACAAAGAATGGAGTGCCCTTCAAGAAGGATTTGGTCACATGAGATTTTATAGGTCACCAAGGGTGCAGTGTCCTCATGTAGGCTTTGGCAGCCAGCACAGTGGCCCTTCCCTGTCCTCTGTGGTTTTGGCCCTCTTCTTTGTGTGGCACAGTGGGACTGAGCTGCTCGTCTGGTGCAGTCTGATGTTGTTTTCGAGGTGACCCTTGGCGTAGGATGCAGTGTGAGGAGTCAACCAGGGACCCAGCCTGCCAGTCAGCCTGTTTTACTGGGCACACCCTCTAAGCTAGGGTGGAGGCCGATGGTCTCTTGCCACTTAGCTCTTTATTTGGGCGATTTCCCTGTGATTCAGACTTGCTGCGTGGAAAGTCCGTACCTGCAGGAAGCAGGCCACACCCGGCCCTCCCTGCTCTGGCTTTTTGTGTGCCTTAGCCCTGCCTGAGTATCACTAATGGAATCTTGTGGCCAATGTGAGTGCAGGAAATAGAAGCTGCACTCATCCCTGCTGCCGCCTGGAACCAGCCACTGTCCTTCCACCAGTCAGTTGTAGTCATTTCTCATAACCCAGGTTTTTGCAGTGGGATTGTTAAATATCCAGTGCCAAATGCTTTAGGAAAAGGAAAAATGTGGCTGTTAGAACACTTGGGGGTGAACAGGGAGTTCCCCAATCCTAGATGGCTCCCTGGTTTCCAAGGCTTAGACTGGGGAAAGAGAATAAGATGTACCTTTGCTTTCTACATTGTATCAAACAGCGCCAGCTTCTGATTACTGAGGCCCGTGGTTCACCAAGAGAATTGCGCTGTTGACTTCAGAGCCCTTCCCTGTGTTTTTCTGAGGGTTTTTGTCCAGCAAAAGAAACTTTTCTGTTGAGCACCCTATTGCTGTCCGTCTAAATGGTGGGAACATTTTAAGTTTATGTGGAAGCTTACTGAACTTGTAGCCAGGGTTTATCTTCCTATTATAAGTCTCTTCCTGTTTTTAAAAAGAATTTTAGGCCCTAAGATTTGAAAGGACTGTTATCGGTCCACATCCTTTGTTTAATTTTGTTTAGTTTAATTGAAAAATATGGATTAATTGTGTAAGTGTTGCTGGGAGCGCAGCGGCCCGTCCCTCGCCTCCGTCCCTGCTCGGCGCAGGCAGCCCTGGGCGCCCAGCTGAATGTTGGTTGCTGCTCCTTTGTCAGTGAGGCATCCGACGCGGTGCTGCTCTTGTGGGCTGCAGGCACAGACCCGGGCACAGAACTGGGGTCCGGTTCTGCTCTGCCCCTTCCCTCACAGGCACTGCCCTCTCCCCAGTGGAGACACAGGGCAGCTTTGGTTAGATAGTTGCTGTGTGCACAGCCCAGCCACAGCTGGTGAGGGCACTGCTTTCAGACCTTTCTTGGAAGTGGTTGCTGGTTTGTTTTGCTAATGTACTTAGAACCTAAACCACGTCCCCAGTCCCCAGGTGTTGGACTCTGTCTAGGAGGTTCAGTTGGTGTGGCCAGTGTGCTCTGCCTCCCTGGCGCCCTCCAATCTGCTCCTGCCTGGGCTGGCTCTGGTCGTCCTTTGCTTCATCCCTGGATTCTGTGGGCTGCTGTCTTATGCTGGATGTCCTGGTTTCTGTGTCTCCTGCCATGGTCATTTGGTGTGTGCCATTGCGTTGGTGTGGGGTATTTTGCTGTTCCTTCTGTGAACAGGGCACATAGGACATAGTTTTTTTTTTTTTTTTTTTTTTTTTTGCGGTACTGGGGGTCAAACTTGGGGCCTTGTGCTTGCGAGGCAAGCACTCTATCAGCTGAGCTGTCTCCCCAGCCCAGGACATAGATTTTTTTTTTTTTAAAGTCCTTATTTTCACCTTCCCCTTGATTGGTATTTCACCATGGCATAAAGTCATTGGTGGATGTTATTTTCTTCCAGAATTTTGAAGGCACTGGTCCCCCATGTTCTAGCCTCCAGGACTCTGCACCTAGGCCATATGACCTTTGGAGCCCAGTGGGATGGGACTTGTCCCGTTGTGTTTCACAGTGCGGTCCTGGTGGGGTCTCTCTTCTCTGACTGGTAGTCAGGATGCCCATCTGTTGGGCAACTCGGGTCTTCTATTTTTTTTTTTTTAATTTTTTTTTTGGGTGATCCTGCTCCTCCATTTTCTGTGTTCTCTCTTCCTGAAACTCTACTTGAATGGTGTCTCTCCTGGGCAGCTCCTCATTCTTACCCTTTTAAAGCTATTTTCTCTGTCTCTTTCACTTGACTTTCTGGGCATTTGTCTCTCAGCTCTTCCAACTCTTGCGGTGACGATTTCATCCCTGCTTTGGGGTGTGTGTGTGTGTACGCACTGGGGATCAAACCCAGGGTCTCGTGCTTGCTGGACAAGCGCTCTTCACTGCGCTGTGTCGTTCAGGGCCCTTCTTGGTTCTCTGAATGTCCCTTTACTGTAGAGTTCTTTCCCTTTTTAACTTGAAGTACCTGCTTTTATCTCCTGAGTGTGACTCTTTTCCTCCAAGGCCCCACTTTCCCCTGGTTTTGGGTGTGTTCTTTTTTTTTTTTGGGGGTGGGGGCCCCCCTTGAATGCCCATCCATATTTGTGGGTGGGGACTGCGAAGTCCTCACGTGGGGCTTTTAATCATGGGCTCACTGTCAGGCCTTCTTCCTGGACAGGCCATGGGGAATGGCTCTGGCACCTTTACCCCTTCCTGCCACCTTCCCTGGGGACCCACTCTTTCCTTAAAGAACCCCACTCCGGCTGCTGCTGCTCCTCTTGCTGGCAGTCCTGCGCCCACTGAGAGCTGAATGGAGCAGGACTGGTGTGGGTACAGTGTCTGGAGTCTGCTGCCGCCTGGGCCAGAGCCCTGTGGTTTCCTTCCTGTCCACATGCCTTCAGCGTTTCCCTGACGGGAAGCGGGTGGCGAGGAGTGGGGCAGGCCGTCTGACTGTCTGACCACTTCGTTAACCGGCTTTCTCACCCTGATTCTCTGAATCCTGTGCAGAGGTGTCTGCTGCTACCAGGTCCTGAGTTCTAGGGACTCAGCACTGCAGTTACATTGGTTCTCTGCTTTCTGCACCTACAGTTTAGATTTGTATTCTGCTGTGGGTTGAATACGTCCCGCAAAGTTCATATGCTGGACTTAATCCCGAAATTAGACTCTTCATGTTATTTGGACGTGGGACCTTTGGGAAGTAATTAGAGCTGGATGAGGCTATCGAGGTGCAGCCCCTGTGATGGGGTAGTGTTCTATGAGAAGCTGAGCTGCCATGATCCTCTGGCCACATGAGGACCGGCCCAGCAGGAAGGACCTCGCCAGATGTGGCCCTTCAACCTTGGACCTTCAGCCTCCAGAACTGTGAGTGCTTTCTCTTCTTGGTAGATTGTCCAGCGAGGGGTGTTCTGTTGCAGCGGCACACGGCAGACTCCAGCACTCCCCTCTGACCCACCTGTCTTACCACTACCTGCTTCCTGCTTCCCGGAGCCTGAGGTCTCACTGCTCTGTTTCCTTTGCTCTTCTAGTGTCTGGAGATCTTTAGACTTTTCTTTCTTTTTTTTTTTTTTTTAAAGAGAAAACCCCTTTATTATGATTTCAGTGGGTTCAGGATTGACCTGTGCTCATACTTCTCCATTTCCTGTCACTCCACTTCTGTTTATTGGTGGATGAATACAGGACCCAGGTGGGCAGGGTGAATTCCAAGGTCGGGAGATCGCTGGGTGCATGAAGGTGGGAGGGACTCCTGAGCCTCTGGTCTCTTCATGGTGTGGTCCTGCTGATTTTCTCTCTAAATAAGTGGTGATATAAATAATGCTTATTTTTCCAACTACTAGTCAGTGACCTCCACCTCCCTCACAGGCTGCTCTTGATTCTCTCTCATTCTCTGGTCCCTCGGTTCTGTGGGCACAGAACCATTTCAGGAAGCCCCATCGGGTCTTGGGGACATGGTTGCTTCAGTTGATCATGTTCTGGGGTCCAGCCCATGGGTCAGAGTTGAGCATGCTTCTCGAGAGGGCCAGGGCGGTAGCAGTCTGGCTGCGTGTTCCGTGATGTTGGCACAGATGTGCTGCAGATGTGGAGTAGGTTGCCAGGGCAGGTTCAGGTGCCGTGGACTCCCAGATGGCAGGAGTTGTCTCTGCCACCCTGGGCACAGCACCACACTGCCTTCTAGATACTGGGACATCAATGGCTGAAGGGCTGGAAGGGCGCATGTGTACCATGGGAGCGCTGCTCTTTAGGAGCTGCCATTGCCCTTAAGAACAGAGGACTCCTTGGGTAGAAATTCACAGCAGTAAACCACTGAGTACAGATGAAAAATAGCCCAGAACTTGGGGACTGAACCTTGTCCAGCAGTTATTTTAGACACAGTTTTCAGAGAACTCTGGAAACACGTTCAGTGTGGGGGATTTCAAGTTGTTAAACTCCCGATGAGGAAGGAAAGATGTTGTCTGAACAGTCCCTCAGTGTGTGATGCAGCTTCACTGTAGCACGAAGTCTTAAGAAGTGACTTAATCAGGAAAAGGTGTGTGAGTGTCAGGAGTTACCTGAGAGCGCTTACCAGGAGGGGGGTTCTTTTTCCACCCTCTTCACTGGTTCCTGCACTGGCTGGGTGGGAGAAGTGAGCGGGCCCTTGGCCTTGCTGCATTTCATCAGTCTGGAAGGCACGGATTTTAAGATTTGTTGCCTTGGATGGGAGGGGTGGGGAGGACACTCACTGTCCGGGCCTCCCAGTGAGGGCCGGCTCTGCGGTGGCTCCCGAAGTCTCACAGTGGAGTGTGGCGGAAGGCAGCAGCTGGGCCGAGCCTCTGTTCTCTCCTTCCCCCCCATGGCTCCTGCCCAGGACTCATTCCTCAGTCCCGCCTCTGGTGTGGTCTCCTGTGGGCTGGTGTTTGGGTGCTCTGGTTTCTTAGGTATGTCCTTCTAAAATATTGTCATTGTCTTCGTTGTTATGAAGTGTGCCAAGTCTTCATTGCTTGGTGGTGGTGGTGGCTCCTTGCTGTGGCAGGCTTCTGGCAGCAGGGGGATGGTGCTTGTTCCTAGGAATCATGGGCCCAGTGCTGCTGAGGGTGGCCTGCCAAGGGTGGCCAGTCTTCCTTGTGGATGGTGGGCCACCCACATGTGGTAGATGCCTGTCTGTTGCTGCCCCTGAGCCCGTGGAGTTTCAGGCCTTTAGGTCTTTGGGCTCCGGGCTCTCTTGATCAGGAGCCTTGCTCCAGTATGACTTTTATTGGTTTCCTGGAATTTAGGATGGGTATGGGTCCCTGGTCCTGTATCGCCATTATCTCTGCCCAGCCCTTAAGCTCTCCTGAGGGTGGGGCCAGAGTTTTTCACTGGCTTCTGTTTATTGCCTTGAAGATGCAGCCACTGAAAAAGTACCCTGTCATCTAAGACGGGGAAGCTGAACCCGCCCCCCGCCCCCCAGTCTGCAGGCCCAGGTGGACTTGCATTTCTCATGAGTTCCCAGCTGTGTTGCTGCCTCCAGGGCCACACTTTGGGGACACCTCCCTGGAGAATTAGGAATCTTTGGTCCCCCTTGCTCCGAGCTGTGGAGCACACTGTAGTATTGCCCATTTGAAAAGCGGCTTCAGGCTGGCAGCTTACAGCTTGTGTGTCAGAAGACTGACTTTGAAACTCCGGGTCCCGCTTGGGGAGTGAAGAGGCCTTTGAGTTGGAAGACTTGGAGCCTTTGTCATTTCAGCATCTGTCTCTAAACTCACAGGCAGGGATCTGAGGGAAAGGTGTGCTCCTTGTCCTTTTGACCTGGGAACCTTGTTTTTTAAGGATTGCATCTCCTGGAGCTGGGATTCCATGTTTTTTTTGGGAAACCCCAAACTGCAGCAGAAGCCCTGGCGTGAGGGTCTTGGCAGAAGTGCCTTCCTCAAGTGGGCTCATCTTGTTGCTTCCTGACCCAGCACCTCGGTGACTTCCTGGTGCTTCCTGATCTAAGCTAGATGCCAGCTTACAAGTCGGAGCCTGGTTAATACCCAACTTCCTCTTCCCTGCTCCTCAGCCACCTCTGACTGGGTCAGCGCCCCCGTGGAGGGTGGTGTGTCCCCGAGCCCTCCCCTGCTCAGCCCTGCCGGTGAGTCCATCCCGCTGGCTCCTTTCCCAGGAGCCCCTGTGAGCTCTGAGGGGTTTTGTTTCGCTGTCTTTGGGGGAAGCACTTTCATTCCACAGCCCTGGGACTGTGGGCCGATGAGTGATGAGTGAGACCCTTGGTGGCTTCTCCACCTAGGGGGTTGTGGGCTCCTGGCCAGAGGCAGTACTCTTCTCACAGCTGTTGTGTGTAGCACTTACCAAGGATTTGTATGCATTTCAGAACTGGGAAAAATATTCCAGACCAGCGGACTTTTTAATGTTCAGGCTGTTGGCAGTTTTCTGCTTTTATATATAAATAGTTGATTTAATTTGTAATTGAGAAAATCATGTGTGTCTGCATTAGCTCCCTGAATCGGGTGGACTCATTTTTGCTCTTACCAGCTTTTACTTGAGGTTCTTTTTTGAGGTGGGGGAAACTTGATTTTTTTAAAAAGTGTATTGTAATGTTTCTGAGGTTTGTCACAGTTTTTCATAACATGAGGAATTGGAAAAGTATTTTGTGTGCTTTTTCACACATAAGAGTAAACAGCATTGGGGCTGGGGCTGGGGCTCAGCGGCAGAGCGCTTGCCTCGCTTGTGTGAGGCACTGGGTTCCGTTCTCAGTGCTGCATATAAATAAATAAAATGAAGGTATTGTGTCCATCCACAACTACCCCCCCCCCCCCCCCCAAAAATGAACAAACCCAAACAAACAGAAAACCACAATTAAAAAAAAAGTGTAAACAGCACTGTACAGAGTTAGGGGATTGTCTGCAAAGGCGTTTGTGGAGGTTTGGGTCCTTGTTAGTGAAGAGTCTCAGTCTTCCTAAAATAGCTGTCATGCTCTCCTGCGCTGTCACTGTTGAGAAGAGCCGAGGCGCTTACATGGAGCGAAGCGTTTCCCGGCCGGCTCCGTGGACGCTGCAGGCCTGATGGCTGTGGGACGCGCTCTGGGCGCACGCCCCAGTTGGCTGGGCCCCTGGGGCTGCGGCAGGTGTGCGGGGAGGCGCCATTCATTCTCTTGGAGGCCCGAAGCAGAGTCTCATGTTAAAGCAGTCACACCGTTTAAGGAGATAGACCTGATTCCTGGCTTTTGGATATATTACTGTTTTTGAGGGCAGGCTCCTCAGATATATGTACATTTGTGGTTGTGTGTGTGTGTGTGTGTGTGTGTTTTGTACTGGGGATTGAACCCAGGGGCACTTTACCACTGCACCACATCCCCAGCCCTTTGTATTTAGAGACAGGGTCTAAGTTGCCTAGGGCTTCACTGAATTGCCTCCGCTGGCCTCAAACTGGGAATCCTCCTGCCTTAGCCTCGCAAGTCGCTGTCATCACAGGTGTATGCTGTTGCGCCTGGCATGTGTGTGTTTAAAATGTGTGCCTGTTGAATGTGTCGTTTTCTCTTCACTGTAATCTGACTTTGTCAGCTGGTAGCCTAAAAGGAACTTGTGCAATTATGGTGCTCTGGGTCAGAAATTATTTTTCCTCTTTGTGTTTCCAAGAGAAATAAAATTTACTCTTAGCATCCTGAAAAATAATTAGAATGAAAAGTTACTCAGGGTGAAAAAATATTTTAAGCCTTTTCAAAATGGTAAAATCCACTGGTATTTTTATACATGGTCTATTGCATAGACTATTTCTTAATGTGTTAGCCATAGCTGTCTTATTAAGGCTTTAGTGAAACTGTGAAAATGATTATTCCCCTCTTTGGTCTTTGTGTGGAGTGGTGGGCTCTGTTTGTCTACTGAGGATTTGTGATAGTGAGGCCCTTTGAAACCCAGCCAGGCCTGCCTTGCTTATCTGCTGGGGCCAGCCAGGCCCGTTTCCTACCCTGGCCATGCTCTTTGGGCATAGTCTGTTAAAAAATCATGAGAAATGGGGGTTTGGAGATTGGTACATAAGTGGGAAACTCCCTCTTCCCCCGGAAAAATACACTCACTCCATCCCCCAGAAATGTATTTTTAAAGCAAAAGCATAAGAGTCTGTTACCCCACTGCTTTGGAATATAGTTGTTTTCTGTCTTGCCTATTTCCCATCATCTGTGTACATATTTATCTTTATGTAATTGCGGTCATAATGTAGGTGCTGTTTTTATGTTTTTCCTTTTAGAATTGAGTCATAAATACTGTCCTACATTTCCATGCAGTTTTTGTTTTTCATGGTGGTGGTAATGAGGAGACCTAACCCAGGGCTTCGTGCATACTTTACTAGGCAAGTGCTCTACCTTTGAGCCACATCCTAAGCCCTTCTGTACAGTTTGTATGATTATTTTAATGTCCTAATGGACTTTCAGGTCTCCATTTTTTTTCTTTCTTCCTTCCTTTTTTATTTTGAGTATTGATTGGATTTAGGACCTTCCACATGCTAGGCAAGTGCTCTACACTGAGCTACAGCCCCAGCCCTTTTTATTTTTTATTTTGAGGGAGAGTGTTGCTAAGTTTCTCAGGGTGGCCTTGAACTTGACATCCTTCTGTCTCAGCCTCCCAAGTAGCTGGGATTATAGACATTCCCCCTTAAAGTAAGAGTGTGTGTGTATGTGTGTGTGTGTGTGTCAGGGGGCGGGGTGCATGTATTAGGCTGAACTCAAGACAATAAAACCACTCTCCTCCCTTGGCTACCTCTAGGCTCTGGATGACTTTGAAGCAAATGTAGGGGCCTGAGTAAGACAGCCAGCACTCTGCCAGCCTGAATTGTATTTTTAATTGTCCTTCAGATGAATACTTTGATAAATATTCTGGTTTTTTAAAGTAGCTTTTATATCTTATGTGTGTTTCTTTTTAGTCTTGGATTAATTAAGAGTTTTAGGTAAGGAAATTCGCAGGACTCTAAGTGCAGACATAGTGACTGAAGAATTACTGCTCAGAATTAATAGTCACTGCAAAAATAGGACCATCTTGCTTTTTAATGGGTCATAGCACATGCATTATTATTACCATTTATTAATTTGTTTTAGAGAAGGAAAAGTTTATTTTGGCTCATGGGTTAGTAGTCGCAGTCCATGGGCAGCTGACTCCATAGCTCTGGGCCCAAGGTGAGGCAGAACATCATGGTGGAAGGGTGTGGTGGAGGAAAGCAGCTCAGGACATGGGAGCAGGTAGCAGAGAGAGCTTGCTCACCAGGGACAACATATAAACCCCAAAGGCATGACCTCCAGTGACATATCTCCTGTAGCTACACCCTACCTGCCTCAAGTTATCACCCTGTGAATCCATATCAGTGGATTAATCCAGCGATTAGGTTACAGCTCTCATAATTTCACTCTGAACAGTTCTTGCATCGTCTCACACGTGAGCTTTTGGGATACCTCATACCTAAGCTGTAACATTTCGCCCCTGGCCTCCACAAGCTTAGGCCCATCTCACAACTAAAACACATTTAGACCGTTTTCAGGAGTCTCCATAGTCCAAAGTCTCGAGATTCAAAGCAAATTCTCAGCATGAACCCCTGTTAAGAAACAAAAGCACATTAACTGTATCCAACATATAATGGCGTAAACAGTTTCATTCTGAGAGGAAAATACAGGGGCATAGGAAAAAGGGTTGGAACCAAAGCAAGACCTAAATTGAGCTGGATCAACAAGTCCTACAGCTCTACATCCAGCATCTGGCACACATAGCATTTTGATGGTTTCTCCAAAGGCTGGTGTAGCTCTGCCCCTGTGGTCCACACGATTCTCCCTTGGCTGGTTTCTGCTGGAGTGCTGCAGCTTTCCTCAGCAGACTCCAATGTCACTGGCATCTCTTAATTTCAGGTGTCTCCACTGCAGCTTTGGCTTCCTTCTTTCTTCTTCATGCATCACCCTTGTAGGGCCAGCCCATGGGGACTCTGATCCTGATACACTTTGCCTGGCCTACCAGGCCTTCTGGATTTTCGTTGGAAGCCTCCATGACTCCCTAATTCCAGCATCTGCTTTCCTGCAGAACCAGTACCATGTGCTTGATGTCAGGTCTGCCACCATCTCTGAGCAGTAGCCAAATCTCTTGGGACCAAGGCTGCAGTGGCCTCTCATTGCCTGGGCAGCGGAGCTTGGTGAAAAAGCTTCCTAAGCCCTACCGACCCCCCAGGGTGCCCAAGTGGTCTCTTCTCAAAGGAATTTTTATTTTTACACCCTTGAACCTGAGATGGGTGTGGTCTTGCCAATTTTTGAGATTCCCTCAAGTCATTTTTTCTGGGTAAAGTACTTAGCATTTCTTCAGTGGCTATAGTCTCTTAACCACACCTTTTTTAACCCCAGTTTTACTTGTACTTTTCTGGCCAAACTTCAAGTTTTTCTGCTTCTGATTTTCACAGTAAACTTGGCTAAAAGCTGCCAGCATTATCCATGCCACTGCCTGAATGCTGTGCTGCCTTGAAATTTCCTCTGCCAGATTAATTAGTTCATCACTGTTAAATTCAACCTCACAGAAAATCGCAGGACATGGGCAAAATGTAGAGAAGTTTTTTTCCCCAAAACATAACATGAATGGCATCTAGTCCAATTTCCAATACTTCTCTTCCTTGAAACCTCTGAGCCTCGTCTTTACTGTTCACAGTCCCGTAGGCCTTGTGGTTCTCTGAACTCCCACCAGAACTGTTCATTGAGCTCTGCTTACAACAGCCTAAAGCTTTTCCAGCCTTCATCTCCAAACTTTTCAAAATCGTCCACCTACAAACCAGCTCCAGAGGCTTCTGAACCACATGGTCAGCTTAGTCCCAACAACCCCACTTCTCAGTATCCATTTCTGTCTTAGCTTTTTGTCACTGTGTCCAGAAGACCTGATGAGAACAACGTAGAGGAGGAAAAGTTCATTTTGGTTTATGGTTTCAGTGCTCTCGGCTTATAGACAGCTGACGCCAACACTGCGGGACCCAGGCGAGGCAGGACATCACAGCATGGCAGCAGAGAGCAGCTTAGGACATGGTGGCAGGAAGCCATAGAGCGTGCGTTTTGAGTGGTGGGACCGTAGTCATTGTTACATTACATACTTGGTACAGATTTTTTCTTCCTGAGCAGGGTTCGCAAGCAAGCGAGGGGCAGTATGTAGCAGTAGTGTTGAGTAATGCTGAGGACCGAATCCTGGTTGCGCGCAGGAGCAGCCTGGCGGTGCCGCCGGCTAGCTGGGAGCCTGTGAACAGGAGACTGGAGTGCCCCACACGGTCTCAGGCTTTGCTGCCAGATGGGCTCAGGGCAGTTTAGATCTTGCCTCTGCAGGAGTTACGGCAGTGTTGATTTTCAGAGGCGTACTACTAATAAATAGAAATACTTGAGAAAGTTAAGACATTAATATGAGAATTTAATGTTATTGAATTTTGCTAGATTCCATTTTTGCTTTTTTGAATTTTTCTTTTGTGTATGGTTGATTTAAGAAAAACTTGAATTGGAAGTATAGAGGAAAGGAAGTGTTGTCGGACTCTGTTATAAGGATCTTTGCTATTCTAAGCTGAAAAGCTAAGTGTAGGCCTTATGGCTGTTTACCTAATAGTATTTTCAAGGATAAAAAAGTTAGAAAGGGATATATTAATAGTTTGATTATACTTTTTTCCCTGTGGTCACCATGTCACAGTCTGTACAAAGATGCAGATTTTCACGTCAGAAATGTTTTAAAAAGATGGGCAGTTTCCAAATGCATTCTGTTTATTGGTCTGAAGTCTAGCACGTTTTCCTATAGAAAGAGGTTTACGAGTGGCGGGTAAGTCGTGTGTGGACCAGCTTCTTACCCAGCGCCTGAGTGAGTACGGTCTTGCAGCACCCTTCTCCTTTTAGAGCCGCCTGATACCGCGCGTCCCTACGTCCCCTGTGGTAGGGTTAGTAGCTTTCAGCAAGAACTTGATTCTGCCTTTGGAAATTGATAAACTAGATGCTGGAAAAGTATTCGCTAGTGTGATCAATACTCGCAGTATTTGTTAGTCATGGAGAAAAAGCTGGGTGTGAATCTAAATAGATACTAATAGGTGGAATATTAGACAGTGAGCCATTTATGGCACCGTGTAGGAAGTAGCATCCGGGTGTAAGAAGAGTATGTACTCTGCGTCCCATCAGTGTTGACTTTGGGACTAAGAAGGTAGTAGCGCTGCCCTCCAGGAGCTCATGGGCAGTAGCAGAGGGCTTGTCTGTCATGCACGTCAGTGGGATAGCTAGAAGTATAAGGCAGAGAAGTAACACAGACGGAAGTCATTAAAGATCCACAGGTAGTAGTTTGGGGATGAATAAAGGAAATGGTGCCTGAGTTGTGTTCTAGAAGAATTTCTTTTAAGGGCAGAGGGAATCCAGGCAGATGAAAATGTTCAAAAGTATGAAGACTTGAAATAGCATGGAATGTTTGGACAAGTGCAAGGAACTCAGTTTTGCTGGACTTGGAGGGAAAAGGAAGGAGAGTGAGACGTGAGTTGGAGAGGGCGCCGGGGCCAGATCCTCGACTGCACTGTGTGGTTCTGGCTGTGGCCTGCTTGGTCCTGTGAGATTCCTGGGAAAGTTTTGTTTTTTTTATTTTTGTATTTAAATATATCTCTTATTTTAAAATTGTTTTTAGTTGCTGTGTAATAATCGTACTTTCCTGGGAAAGTTCAAAGTAGCAGAATGAGACCAGCTGGGAGTCTTGACAGTGGGTGGCTACACTGTGGGGGAGGCTGGACTGTGCCTACTGACCTGCAGTGGCTCCCGTAGCTGGCGGCGCGAGGAGCTGTGTGCAGAAGGGCAGGCTTGGTGATGATGGTGCTGGATGGAAGGAGTCGTCTCAGGATGGCTCGGACGTGTGGGCGCGCCCCTCCCCGGGCAGCGAGGAGCTGTGTGGATGAGGGATTGTGTTCAGACGGGTGAGTGGAGGCAGAGGGAATGAACGGCCAGTTACTGCATGGGTCTGACGCCTGGGGGAGAGTCCAGGCTAGAGACCAAAGCTGGCCACTCACTGGCTAGTTTGCCAGTGGCTGTTAGCAACTTGGGAATGGGTGTGCCCCCTCTCCGTGACCAGGTGACTGAGGGGCGGAGCTGGCTTTCAGCATACTTGTAGCTCTACCTGCTACAGTGAGTCTGAGTCCTGTCCAGGAGCGTCCATGTGGAGTGGTGCTAGCCCAGGGTGATGGATGGGGTGAGAGGCGTAGGGGTTCATCTGTCAGTGAGGACAGTTCCTGAGCTGGTGTCAGGAGCAGCTTATAATTTCTTGGATGACAGAAATTCCCTTTATTAGATAGATAATGTCAAAGTGCCACATTCCTATTGTAAATACTGCATTTTGACCCCAAGTCTCTAATGTGCAGGTAGGATGTCACCTCTGAAGTGAGCCAGAACACAGCATTCCCACGCGCTGTATTGCAGAATTCAGCAGGGATATTGTTTAAATGTCTTTGGTTACACCTGCAAAAATCAGGGTAGTTGCCTTGAGGTTATTACAACAAACAGGCTTTCATTTTAACCCAGTGGGTGATTTTGGATTTTTGGGGTGCTGTTTTTACCTTGCGCTGTGTGTCCTGGCCGATGGTGTGACCAGCTGGTGATGAATGCTTACTGTTGGGATAAATGCTCATTGTATTTTCATTTTGTTTCTGTTTTTCCCAATTATGGGCAGGAGAATGCTAACCCCAGCTAGTTTCAGTAAAAGGGAAAAGATAGATTCCTTGGCTCACACCCGTGCAGGGCCAGGGTGGGCTTGGCTTCCAGCCTCTGGGTCCCAGAGGACCCCTGCTGGCAGCTCACTGCTCAGACCACTGGTTACTCTAGCACAGGTCCTTGGGAAGGGTCTGCTTGCTTGGTCTGGCTTAAGTGATGTCCCTAACCCCGAACCAACCCCATGGCCAGAGGGATGGGGTTCTGATCAGTCTGTGTCCCCTGTGCCCCATGCTAGGGAAGCCATGCTAAGGTGCGACCAATGACTCCCCAAGGTGGAGAGGTCTTGGCAGTTCTTCAGTGGAACGTGGTGGGAGGGGCTGTCTCAGCCGGGCACAGCATCAGTGGTCTAGATGACTTGCACGGCTAGGGTGGCAGTGCACACAGAGCCTGGCAGGTTAGATCAGAACTCCTGTTCTTCTTACTTATTTTAGGCTCAGTGACCCATTTTAGAGTTCTGCTAGGGAAGGCAAGTGACTCTGTGGGAGCAGGAGGCTGGGGCGCATGGAGCCTTTATTTGGAGGTAACTGCCTAGGAGTTTTCTGTCAGAAGTTGATTTTCAGCTTGGTTTTCCAGCAGCTGTGCTCGTGAGAACAGCAGTGTGTGGTGGTGCTGGCTGTGAGTGGGAGCGAGGTGACAGGCAGCCCCGGTGCCATGGAGGCATCCTTGGCCCCGGATGGGGGAGGAAGAGGTGAGGAAAGCAGGGTTAGGATGAAGGCATTGGGGTGACTGTGTTATTAAAACAGTAGCATTTGTACAACTGGAGCATTCTAAGATGCTGATGTTGAATGCAAAGGGATCTTGGTGTTTCTTCTAGGCGGTTTGTTTTAGTCACTTTCTCCGTAAGAGGCACAGTGGTCTAGATGACTTGCACGGCTAGGGTGGCAATGTACACAGAGCCTGGCAGGTTAGATCAGAACTCCTGTTCTTCTTACTTATTTTAGGCTCAGTGACCCATTTTAGAGTTCTGCTATGTAAAGATGAGTGGGCACTGAGTGTCTTGGGAAGTCTGTGCTCTTTGGAGGTTAACTGGAAGGACGAGGGTATTTATTATTTTCCTTGATAAGCTTTTTTGGAGCAGTTTACATTCAAGACAAATTAAATGGAAAGTACGGAGATTCCTCATATACCCCTTGTTCCTCTCCACCCCCCCACCCCGTCACCCTTCCCATCTAGAATGGTCCACTTGTTAGTTGATGAACCTACGTTGGCATGTCATTATCATCCAGAGTCCACAGTTGGCATCAGGGTGACTCTTAATGTACATTCTGTGGAGTTTGGATAAACGTTTAGTGACCTGTGCCTGCTATTATAGTGTTCTATAGTCACTCGCTGTCTGAAAATTCAGGGAATCGCCAAAGCATGCCATTTTGGTTTTACTGGAATGTTTTTCTGTGTAGACCATTTATTCCTTCTTGACTTTCCAGTTTCTGGCAAGACCAAGCAGCATCTCCTGGTGTGGGGGTCTTGTGCCAGGCTCAGTCTGCTGTAAAGAGAGCCGCAGGCTCTGGGTTATTCCAGGATGCCCTTGGCAGTCATCCCACCGCCGAGGGAAGGATCTAACAGGGCACTTCTGTGTGGTTCCTTGTGGTCCTCATGCCCTTCTGTCACTGTGGGGCTAGGTGAAGACCGGGTGAACGTGCTGAGGTTGGAGCTGCTGCCTTCTCTCTGCAAGGTCTTCCTTCTTTGGTTTTGCCTCTCACACTTCCTTACCTACCTGGGCCAGGTGGGTGAAGTTCTTGAAGTTCTCTGCAGATGGTTTGCCTCTGTGTCTGTTCCACCTTTCCCTGTGTCCCTGACTGACCCCACTGACCTGCCCTCACCTTGTTGACCTAAGCTTCTTTCCTGTCTCTGACCTGGGTTTGGTGCCAGGGTCTAAGTCCCTTCCCGTTGCTCATTCCTGTGGGTGGCTGTGGGGCGTTGCAAGGAGGGGAAAATATTACATGACCCCCTCCCACCCTTCCCCAACAAGGATGGAGAGGTTCTTCTAAAAACTTGAGCTATTATTCAGTTTAATTTATTTAAAACAATGAAGAAGGTATACATGACTGGTGGTAAAGAAGATATCAAGCAGGAGTGGATGATTTATCCCCCACCCCATAGCTGGTGAGGAGAGAAAGGATTCTGTGGGCTTAATCACAAAGGGTCACACTCTCTTGCATTTAGGACTGAAGGGAACCTTGGAAGGCCGTTTGACCCTTTGTTCCTTTCGCATTGCAGCCGTTCCCTCAGAAATGTCACTAACCCCTAACCAGAACCCTCAGGCAGTCCAGTTCCTGCCAGCGCTTAAGTGCCTTCCGTACTCCCGAGGAGGCATGTACTCATTCTTTGACCCACAAAGGTTTACTGAATGTCTGCTGTGTACTGCAGCATGCTGGAGTCTGGAGAAGATGCCCTGTCTACACCTGCTGTCCCTAATGACCCACGGTGCCAGGCGACTGTCCAGCCAGCAGCCCCTGGCTGCAGGATGAGGCTCAGCCGGCGAGGAAGGGCGCCTCCCAGAGGGATGAATTGGAGCAGGCCTCGGAGGGGCCCCTGGGGAGAGGGCCTTCCGGGCAGGGCACTCTGTGGTTCAGGGTGACTGGCACAGCCGAGAAGGACTAGGTGTTTCCCCTGTTCTCCACCTACCTGAGCTCATGGGAAAGAAAAGGCATTAGAAGGGTTTAGTTTGGAGAAGTATCTAAAAGGGAAAGAGGGAGGAGTGATGGGGTTTCACACTTTGTGTGGTGTCTTCCTAATGAGTTGGATAATCCAGATCACCCCCAGGAGGCTTCATGACCCCCAAGCTCATTTCCGATTTGCTTGTGGGACAGAAAACAGAGAGATGGGCAACCCAGGTACGTTTCGATTTTTATAGGCTAATCACTGTGTGTATGTTTTAAAGTTGAACTTAGTCTTTATCTTAATTCAGAAGTTAATTAATTCAGAAATTGATGCAGAGGGCTGTCTTCTTGATTACTTTTAAGTGTTGGGTTGAATGCACTTGAAGCAGTAGTTTAAATGGTTTAATTTTATTTTTAGTTCCAGAGTTGGGCCTCTGGAAATAAACAGGAGAGTTTTTATCTTTGAGCAAAGAGTTCTAGGGCCTCCCCATCTGGGAAAAGACTGTGCCCCTGAACTTCCCCGGGAGACCAGTATGTTAGGAGCACATCGGGGCCTCAGTGATGGTCACTGGTGGTCTGCGTTGTGAGAAGGAGGACAGCTGCAGGCCAGAGGCGTCTCCCACTTTAAAAAGGCAGAGGAGACACCAGGAGGCGGCTCCTCCCGTGAGGAGTCTCAGCTGCGATGAGAGGAGGGGCCGGAGCTGTCGTGCAGTGCTGAAGCTCCTCGGGGACCGCAGCGTCACAGCCCTCGCCACCGTGGTAGGTAGCCACGCGTTGACAGCCTGCTGCAGTGACCCGCCCAAGGAAGCCAGGTGCCCTAGGAAAGTCGGCATCATGACCTCAAGAGGTGTCAGGTGTGACCACCTGCTCCTGGAGGTGGCAGCAAGAGGTCGGGTGGGGAAGGAGGTGAGCGGCTGCTGGGTCTGGACGTGGGTCCCCTCTGAAACCCGATCCCCTGCGTGGTAGTGTCAGAGGGGCCTTGAGTGTGTGAGGTCACGAGGCAGAGGCTCCTGAGTGGGGTTGGTGCCCTTGTGTAAAGGCCCAGCCCGCTGGCTTGCCTTGTACCTGTGGAACGCCGGAAGGCGCCGTCCGTGAGGGATGGCCTTTGCCACACTCCACACCTGCTGTGCCTTGGCTGGGGACTCCCAGTATTGCAGGCAGTCAGCGGATATGGCTTATGAGTCTCCTGGTCCAACGTGTCTCGTTCTAGAAGCCTGATCCGATGGAGACTAGCAGTAGGCTGGTGGAGGAAGCTGTAAAAGGCAGGTGCCTGTTAGCTGCATATGCTTCAAACAGTTGGAACAAAATATTCCCACCACGGAAACCCTTGTGCGTCACGGCATGTTGTCTGGAGTCGCCAGTGGGGTTTGTGTCTGCGGTCACTGGAGGGTCCTGAGTACTGATCGTGGATCACTGATGAATGGGCTTCTCGTTTGCTGTTACCTACGGGTTTACCTGAGAGAGCCGTGTGCTTGTTGAGGGTCGTGTTCCTTAAAGGGACTTGTTCAGTTTCTATAGGGAGAGAGGTTTATGGGAGATGGAGGTGTATGGCCGGTCACGTGGATAATTTGAGGGTAAAGTCTTGATGTTGGCTAGCCCCTTTTGTCTCTTGCGTGGTTTGGTTGTCCTAAGCCATTAGTGGACATTTTCTGTGTCCACCAGTCACCTGTAATTCTCAGGAAAAATGCAACTGAAGTCTTCAGGTCAAGCTATAATAAGGAAGGGGACATCGATTATTACCAGTTTTTGAAAAACATGTTTTAGTCCCAGGAAAACTCTTTTACATATGCATTTTTCTTTCTTTTTTTCTCTCTTTTTAAACGAGTGAACTAAGGCTAGAGAGGCAAGTGACTTGGAGGGGGCGGCGGTGGATTCCAGCCTGCATGTGTGCACACGGCTTCGGCTGCACGTTCCGTCTTTGCCTCGCTAGGTTCTCAGTGGATTTCCCTACTGGAGGGGGAGTTGGACCTCTTCCAGTTGAGTTCTCAAGGAAGACGGAGGGGTTGGCGACCTAGTTCCACAAGTGCTTCATCACCGTGAGGGTTAGCAGCAGATTGCGCTGTGGGGTCATAGCTGCAGCTTGGATCCATTTATTGGAGTATTTGAGGGGTGCATGACGGAGGTGTGATGTTGGGGCGTAGAAAAGGCTCCTGCGGGTCGTGCCCCTCTTCACTTGGTTCAGTTGGTGAGGAGTCGCGGGACTGAATGCTGTGCATGGTTGATGGTGGATGCAGCTGGGGCCTCGCAGAGAAGCCATGATTCACAGCTGCAGATTTCACCTCCTAATCGTAACCACTCCTCCCTGTGGCGTGCCCTCGCGTGAGTCACGGGCAAGGGGTGTCTTAGTGCGAGACTGGAAAAACTGCTCACAGCAAACAGCCTGTTTACTTTTTTTTTTTTCCCCTTATTTTCTTATGGTGCTGGGGTCGAACCAGGACCTTGCATGTGGGAGGCAGCTGCTCCAGCACCGAGCTCCACCCTCATCCCCTTTTTAAAAAACATCCTTTTTGGTAATTAAAGTTTTGATAATAAAAATTCCACCTTACAACCAGGAGCTGTGGAGAGAAAGGGAACTGAGGTGCTAAAGCTCAGAGAGCAGGGTGTGAAGAACTCCGGAAGGGCCCACAAGCAGGAAGGCTTAGCGTCTTCTGTTTGTAGTTGAGAAAGTACACCTTCTTGGCTCTTCTGAGCTTCTTGATTGGTTCTTGACCCCTTTTTGGGAGAGAAAAATGAGAGTTGGAGTTTTTGCAGTGGAGGTGGCCCCGCCTGCACCTGGCAGTGGATATACAGCCTGGTGTCATAGAGATGAATTGGCCTGCCTGTCTTTGGGTGGGTCAGGCAGGAGGGCTGGTGGTGGTGCTGCTGTCCGTCACAGATGCCCGGGCTGGCACGTGGACTGAGGAAGGCCCCTGTTCACCATAGTCTTGGGGTCACCTGTGGCGATACCATTGTAGTTGAAGCTTTGTAGCTGACTTGACTTCATTTAAGAAGGAAAATCAAATCATAAGAGAAGACTTTTAAAATGAATCGCTCAAGGGTTATTTGGTTTGTTTTTACAACTTAGTGGCTAAAAGGACAGTAGGCCTTAGAAAGTAAGAGGAGGGTCTCTTCCCTTGTGGGCCAGGCGTTTGAGGTCTCTGGCCTGAGGACCTGGCCTTCTGTAGCAGGTTCTCATGCCACGTGCCAACAGCCCTTCTGCCGTCCTCTGAACTGAGGGGACACAGGCTGGGCCCCGCAGACATCCTGCACAGTGTTTCAAGTGCAGTGATTTCATGCATCTGAAGTTATATCTGTTCTCTTAGGCTGCTTGGCTGAGACCTGGAATGATGGTTTACAAGTAGTATTTGATTACATCTTAAGTTACATTCGCATGATCTCCTAATTTCTTGAAACTTGCGTGCTTCTCAGCTTCAGAAAAAAAAAAAATTAATGACTTAAAATAACCTGCTCTTTCTTGAAAATTTTAGGTGGTTTTCCTTTTTTTTTTTTTTTTTTTTTTTGAGTGTTTTCATTTTGCCAGTTTTTCTTATGGAG
Organism: Sciurus vulgaris; assembly: GCF_902686455.1. NCBI lineage: Eukaryota > Metazoa > Chordata > Mammalia > Rodentia > Sciuridae > Sciurus > Sciurus vulgaris. The sequence continues at coordinate 174,880,448 of NC_136464.1, read as the reverse complement.
AAAGTTGTTTAAAGTAATACAGTAATGGTAGTGTTTTGTGTGATAGAATTCAGAATGTTTAGTACTGCTGCTTTTAGCTTCTTTACTGTCATCCACATTGATTCAGGGTAATGGATTTTGTCCTTGAGCAGCCAAAACAGTTTGATCCAAAAATACATTAAAAATCTTCCTGGAGTCCAGTGTGGCCTTTTTCTGTATCCCTGTCTCTGTCTGTATTCCTTAAAAATGGAAGTTGGAAATTGGCTTTTCTCAAAGTATAAATTTGTGAATTTATTGCTAACAACAGACAAGAGAAACAGATGAGATGAAAACATAGATAACCACTGTTGACGTTTTAGTGCACCCCTTCCACATTTTTTCTGTGACTGTGTGTAGGAGTGACCCATCTCTCCCCGCAGCCCAGACGGAATCAGTTCCTGTAACTAATCCTGCATTGTTGTCTACTTTTAGGTAGTTTACAGCTTTAAAAAAAAAATCCGTGACAATGAGTCCTGTCATTACCGCCTGAGCCAGCTGTCAGCTCTTGCAGGGGGCTTTGTGCTGCTTCCTGATTTCTCTTTGCAGGTACTGTGGATGGTAGCTGCAAATTCTCTTGCTTCCAGATCTGGAGTCTGGACCCAGGGCTGCACGTGCGAGGCACCTGCTCTGCACTGAGGTGCACCCCCAGGCTTCCTGGTCACTGGTTTTCTCTTTGGGCCTTTCTGTTTTTTAGGTGATCCCTGTTCTTGATGTCACTGTCTCAGCAGTGTCTCTGTTTTTAATGTGATGTTTGTTTTGCTAATGATTTTTATTTTCTTTATTACCAACTGTTAACACTTTTGATATTTTTTAGAAAAGACAATCCAGGTTTTCTTGAATTTCTTCGAGAGTTGGCAGTGTGTGGAAGTTCCCCTCTCCTTTGGGAGTTCTGAAATCTTTTCCTGTTGCTTGATTTCTCAGTCTCTGCCCTTCCCTCTGGTGGCGTCTCTGTGTCCCTCCCTGGAGGTGCCTTCAGCCTCAGTGGCCACTGGAGGGGCAGCGCAGTCTGGACTTGCCGTCCGTTTGCAGCTGGTGCAGGGACGTGCGGAGGGAGCCCGCCCAGGCACCAGCCCGCCTCAGATGGACTCTGTCTTTGTACCCTGGCTGGCTGTGCTTTCTGCCCCGGGGCCACGCCTCCACGTGCGCTTGCTGGCACCAGCCGGGTGGCCCATGAGGCTGCGCTGTCTTGGCGATGGTTCACTGGCGCAGCCGCCTCTGCCTCTGGCCAGGCGGAGCTCGCCTCTCTTCCAGGAAGCTTCTCCTGGGGAGGGCAGCGCTGCCCTTGTCAGCCATGCCCCCCAGCTCTCCAGACTGGACTTGGGCCTGCAGGGATGGTGTCCCTGCCACCCGGGAATCTTGCCTGTGACTACAGCCCCCAGATTCCTGGAAGAGGGTGTCTCTAGACCCATTGCGTGGGGTGTAGAGTTGTGGGTTTGTTCTCTCCCTCCCTCGGTTTGGGTTCGGGCCTCACTGCGCTGGGCCGTCTTTGTTACCTGTGGTTTAGGGTTAGAGCTCTTTCTTCCCATTTTCACTCTCTCACTAATTTCGGTGTGGATTAGAGGAGAGTCACATAAGTGTGCCTTTCATTCGAGGCCCTTTGCTGGAAATCTTTCCCTAGTTATCGTTAACTTGGGTCCCGCTAGCCTCGCTGACTCCACGTGAGGCCGACGTATTCACATTGCCGGGTTATAGCACGTACCGTTCTTATCAAACCTAGTGCCAAGAAGGACCCAGAAGTAAAATAAGGGTTCTTTTGTATAGTGCGTCGTTCATCTGGAACAGGCCCATGTGGTGCCTCAGTTCACCAGATGCCTAAGAGCGGACGGTGGGTCATTTCAAGATACGCCAGCCAGTCCACAGCTCCCGCGGCAGGGGCCCTGGACCTTGCTTCTCATTGTCAGCAGGACATGGTGTGTCATTGCGTGTGGCTGCCGAGCAGGGAGCTCTGTGCCTCCCATGCTGTCAGGTTTGACCTGCCCAGCCTCACCCTGCCGTCCCCTCTGCAGTGCAGGTCACCCTGGTGCCGGGGGAGAGCTGAAGGACACTGGAAGGGAGAGGACTTTCAGAAGAAGCCGTGGGGGCTGTAACCCTTCGCCTCAGGAACAAAACATATATATGGATTTTTTTTAAACAACAATAAAATATGCTTTTAATTACTCTGTTGAATCAGAGGGTTGTAAAAACTTTGTAAAGTAGATATCCAGTAAACAGAAGAAGGATGCTTTAGAAGTCCAGTTACCTTGGAATTTGTTTGAGAGAAAAAGGTCAGAATGTTCTCATGAAATGCAGACCTGATTCTCTAACGGTTGTGACGATAGAACTAAGGAATGGGGCACCTGAGATCTGGGCCCAACCCTGCATCTTGGTCTGTTCCCGATTGAGCGTGTGAGCCACCGGGGCATTCCTTGGGTGGCACCGGAAGGCAGAGCGGAAGAGAAAGAACTCAGGCCGGGCCACTCGGGCTCTTCACCGCCCCCATCAAGGAGGACGGCATCAAACGTCCACGTGGATTTTCCATGACCTCTGTCAGTGCCTTGGCTTCAGCCCAGGAGCAGAGGCTAGGTGAGGACTGCATGGTAAGCTCTGATGCCGTTCTCTTGGGTTTTACTTGCCGGTGGCCTTTTTGATGTAAAGGAGGGCAGGTTTGGCACTTTCTTCCGTGTCATCAGTGTTACGTTTCTTGGACGCTCAGAAGACAGGCTGACTTTATTGATCCGCTGGGCCTGCCTCGGTTCTCCTGCGCGTTCCGGGCATTGGTCGCGTGTCCACTTACGAAGCAGTCGCATCCACGCTGCTCTCCAGTACTCCCCACCCCCTCCACTTCTGCAGGAATATCGTGAACCTTGTCTATGTGGAAAATTCAGTTCACAGCCATTTTCAAAATACTTGACTAATGTTTCCAGAGATATTTGAATTGGGTCTAGAACGCTAAGTTCACTTTCAGAAGAATCCACAGAGACTAAAGACAATGTCGTTAATGTCCGAGTCGGTTTGTCTTCAGATCCTTGAGTTGATAGTGCCCCTGGGAAATGACCAACATCTTCTTTTCTCCCAGACTTGACCACTGGCTGGTGTGTTGTCACTGTGAGCTGGTAGAACCTGGAGGGCTGGGCTTCCCGAGGTTGCCAAGACGCAGCTGGCCCTGATCGGGGCTGGGCGGGCCGACCAGGAGGTGCTGGGGGCCAGCAGAGGTGGGTGTGGCCTGCCCTGCCCCTGCTGTCCTTCCCCACCTGCTGCATGTACATCCGAGTTGGTGACCTCAGCTGTTTTTGGACTTCACACTCTGTCTCCTTTCTTCCTGGCAGTCAGGACCACTTCCAGGGCTCGCTTCCCTGACCCGCAGGTGCTCTACCCTGGCCGGAGCCTGTGCCCGTTGTGGTCCCCTGGTGTGCCGTGCAGCACGCACACTTGGATTCCCGGACTCCTGAAAGCTGCTGCTGTGCTTGGAGGCCTCCCTCGGTTTGTCTTTCCGGAGGGCGGAGGCTTCTGTCTGACCTCAGACGCAGATCTGAGTTAATGTGCTCGAGCGATGGTGAGGGTCGAGTGCGCCGTGCCTCCTGTGGCAGTCCAGCCGGGGGACCTGATGTGTTGCATTATTCATCTGGGCTGCCCGTCAAGTGCTCGGTTCTTTTTGGAAGAAACAGCTCTCCAGGTCACTTGGGCAGAGGGGGATTTTATTGGAGGCGGCATCCTTGGCTATCTGAGCAGGGCCTGCCCTTCGCCCCGGGGCCAACAGTGATTGCAGCGGGCCTTCTCCCTGGAACGCCGACTGGCTGGAGGGTTTTGGCTACAGTGACCACAGGCTCTGAGACTTTGTTATCTGTGCCATGATCTCCACAAATACTCTAGTTCTTGTGGGACTGTGCATTGAGATGTTTTTTGTTTTGTTTTTGTTCTTGTTGTTCTCATTAGTTATACATGACGCAAAACACATTGTACACAAATGGAGCATGCACAACATCTCATTTCTCTAGCTGTACCTGATGGGGAGTCACATGGGTTGTGCAGTCATACATGTATATAGGTAATAATGTCTGTCTCATTCCACCATCCTTCACCCCCGACACCCCCAGGCCCCCTTCCCTCACTCCCCTCTGCCCAATCCAAATTCCTCCATTCTTCCCTAGCACCTCCCCCTATTATGGATCAGTATCCACTTCCCAGAGAAAACATTCTGCTTTTGGTATTTTGGGATTGGCTTATTTCTCCATCCATTTACCTGCAGATGCCATAATTTCATTCTTTATGGCTGAGTAATATTCCATTGTGATAAATACATTTTCTTTATCTGTTCATCTGTTGAAGGGCACCTAGGTTGGTTCCATAGTTTAGTTATTGGACATGGCTGCATTACTGTAGTATGCTGATTTCAAGTCCTTCGGGTATAAACCAAGAAGTGGGATAACTGGGTCAAATAGGGGTTCCATCCAAGTTTTCTGAGGAATCTCCACACTGCTTTCCAGAGTGGCTGCATGAATTTGTGGACCCACCAGCAATGTATGAGTGTATCTTTTTCCCATGTCCTTTCAAGTGTGGGGATTTTTGAGTTTGAATTTAAGCTGCGTTGTGGCTGTCCATGGTGAGAATGCTTGAGTGAGTGGATAGAAAGTACTTAGACTCCACTGCTGGCCTTCAGGGCAGGGTCTGCCTCGCTGCCCTTCACTTTGCACTTTGCCTCCAGAAAGAGAAATGTAACACAGAAAGGTGGAGCGGAGGGTAGGCACCCTGAGACCCGTGCACCTAAGGCTCTGCCGCGTGGTCTTTAACATGTCATTTCTTCTCCTGCAGTAAATACATCACGGTGTGGGTTGAGTCTTGGGTCTGACCAGCCTTCCGTATGCTGGTTCTCTGAATAGTGTTGATGAGGTGCCTGGGCGTGTCACTGTGACCTTGGACTTGGGCCCAGAGGCTGTGCTGTGGTTTGGGTGTGGTTCGAGTGTGTTCCCCAGGGTTCATGTGTTGGAAGTTTGACCCCCAGTGAGGCAGTGTTAAGGGGAGGTGGAGCCTTTATAAGGTGGGTCCCAGTGGGATTGGTTAGGTTATTGGGACTCCAACCTTGGAAGAGATACAGGTAGTTCACGGGACCCTGGTGAGTTACTTCTCAGGGAGGGTTATTAGGAAAGAGCAAGACCTGCCTCTCCTTGGTACCTCTGGCTTCTTGCTTGCCATGTGATCTCTGTCTCTTATACCCCCTGCCACTGCAATGACATGTACCAGGGGGTGTGGCCAAGTGTGTCTTTACTTGAACTTAGCTGATCCCAGCACCATGCTCTTGAACCCCTGTACTGTGAGCTAATAAGTAATCATCTTTTCTTTATATACTACCAGGCCTCAGGTATTTTGTTATAACAATGGAAAAAGAACTCATACAGTCTGGGAGGTTGCTTCTATTTTAGTTACCAGCTGTAAAATACAGGGGTAGGACGAATTTGAGACCAGTTTATGTTGTGTATGTGTATATGTGTATGTGTGCTTGCGTGTGCAAAAGATGAACATATTGTTTTTATTAGTCCTTGTGCCCTTTCTCTAATAGACCAAGGAGTTGGCTGGAACAGTGCTTAGTCAGCAGTATTTATTTAGGTTTGCACACCTTCCAAAAAAGTTGCTTATTCAAGACCACACTTAGAGGACTTTAAGGTGACTGAGAGACCATTCAGCAGTGGGACGGGTGGAATGTGGTGCCAGGAAAATAATAAGTCATAAGAGCTGATTACTGTGCCCAGAGAACAATGCAGCCTTGAGTTGGTCTCTACGTTCAATTCGGGGTAAGAAATAAGAATTTATAATGGCTTGTGGTTAAAGTCCACAAGGACCCCAGAAAATAGGGAGTGAAGAGGTGGAGTGAGAAGCCTCGATCCCCCAGCCCCATGCCATTTTCTCTCTGGGCAATGCAGGCGAGGGTGTGTGAGAGACCAGGTCTCCTAAGCAGAACCTCATCAGTCTTGCTTTGAAATGCAGGCTCTCGTTTTCTCAGCTAGTATCGTAGCAACAGTAGTGAAGTGACCGAGTCAGATGTCTTGATGCTCATTCCAGGCCATCTAGAGTTCATGTGGTGGGTATTGCTGGAGCCCCCGATTCAGTGGGACCTGTGCCTGCCATTTGGATCCTAAATAGGGCACACTTTCCACAGTGAAGGTGTGGGCGAGGCTGTGGGCAGGCTCTTAGACCCTGGCAATCACGTGACCTTGTATTGTGATCCCTTATCTTTGAAGAGGTGGGGATTCAATGATTTAATTCTCTAGGGGCAGTATCAAGCACATTATTAAATTGTCTGCTTCTAAGTAAAATATAACAAATATCTCCAGAAAGAATCTTAAAATTTATTTGAAATTAGATGGTAGTTTTCCTCACCACCTCCCCCCTTTCTGGGTCTGACTCATGGTCTCTCTTTTCTACTGGCTCCCACAAAGGTTTCCATAAGGTGCCAGTAAGAAGACATAGGGAAATATTTTTTCTTTTTAAACTTGGACCGGAGGCAAACCCTGCCCTTCAAGATTGGTCTGGGTTCATCTCGTGTGTTGAGTCCTGGTTTGGGTCAGCTTGATGTGCCACGGATCTGGCTGCCTGGGGCCTACACTGGTGGCTAGTTTTGGGTTTTGGCTAGTGGCAGAGTAGGCAGGGATGTTGTAGGTAAATCATGGGGCTGTGCAGTAAGGCAAAGCTGGGACTTTTTGTTTGTTTTTCTTTTTCCTTTTCACAAAAAGGTCATTCACCAGATGGTTCAGCTCTTGCTGCATACCAGGTGTTGTACTGACTAGATGATGGGAAAGAGAGCTTGAACAGGTCTTTGCCCTAATGGATCTTGGAGTCATTGGGAGAGACAGATAAAGATAGGCAATGTGTAGCTTTTCTTTTAAACAGCTTTAATACAGTTGCGTTTTTGTTTTTGGAGTGCTGTGGGTTGCCTCACAGGACAGGCAGGTGCTCTACCAGGAGCGCCATCCCCAGCCCTTTTTTATTTTGAGACAAGATGTTACTAAGTTGCTGAGACTGGCCTTAAACTTGCAATCCTCCTGCTTCAACCTCCCAAGTTACTGGGATTACAGCTGTGTGCCAGCACTCCTGGCTGAGATATATTTTATATATCATAAAACTCCCTCAGTAAGCATACAGCACAGTGCTTTTTAGAACTTCATTGAGTGGTACATCTGTCACCATAAATCAGGTGAGAACATTTTCATCTCCCCAGTAAGATCTCTCACACTCATTTATAGTCACTGTTCCCATCCCAGTTAAGATAACTGCGGATCTACTTTGTATCTCTGTAACTTTGTTCTTTCTGGCTATTGCTTATAAATTGAATCATATAGTATATGGTTTGGCTCCTTCAGATGCATGACACAGCAGGTCAATCATTCCTTCCCTTCTGTTGCCAGGTGGATCTCATTGTGTGGGTGGGCCACACTGTCCATTTACCAGTTGATAGGTCATTTCCCCTGTTGGTTGCTGTGAATGATGCGGCTGTGAATATTGTGCCTACATGTGTCTTTGTGTGGATGTATGTTTTCGATTCTCTTAGAAGTGAAATTTTGGGTTGTATGGTTTTTTTTTTTTTTCTTTTTCTTTCCTCCCCTCTGAGGGACAGGGGATTTGAACCGGGGTCCTTGTGCATGCTAGTCGAGCGCTCTCCAGCGCGAGCTATTTCTTAAGCTCTGTATGGCGGTTTTATGTTTAACATTTTGAGAAACAGCTTTCTGAAGTGGCTACATCATTTACGTCTCACTAACAACTTCATTGATGGTCCTTTTTTCTGTGATTTAATGCAGTATAGGAAACGTCACCTTGGAGTTGATGTTGAACTCCTAACGAGAGAAATCCTCTGCAGTTTCCTTTGCTGTGCTCTGAGGTTCACATGGGGAGGTGAGGTGTTTCACAGGTGGCCTTCTCATAGAATGGCAAAGCCAGGCTTAAACTGGAGCTATGAACCAAGGGCCAGTCTGGCTTCACAGCCCACTCTGTGTGCTGGAACCGCCTAGTGCAGTGCAGTGGCAGGTGAGCTGGTGAGCTTCAGCGGAGAGCAGTGACCGTGTCCGTCAACCCATCAGCACAGCATCTGATGAAGTCGCTCCCCTTCCCACGAGTAGAAGAGGAACAAGCTGCCCTGACTGTGGAATGAGTGTCCTCGACACGCAGCCTGTTTCTTTGGAGGGAGGGCAGCAGGGGTCGTGGTGAAGCACAGTAGGTAGAACCTTAGGGCTGAGGAGCTGATTGTTACCACTCTTGCTGTGTCCCCGAGGAGGGGACTGACTGTCCAAGCCGTTTTTCTCATCTGCTCAGAGTCTTGTGAGGGTGGTGAGGCCCTGTGTGGAGAGCTCTTGGGAGGCCGCTGCCCGTTCGCGGGGCCCTGTTTCTTTCCTCCTCTCCTGTTGGGTCGCTGGAGGACGGGCCAGGGAGCGTGGTGGTACCATGGCAGGAGAGGGCCTGTTTCCCAGTGCTGTTGAAGGATGCGTGAAAAATGCTGTGAGGTCACAGGTGGCCCTGGGGCCGACACTGGGTTCCTTTGGTGGAATCACCAGCTTGGTGGGCAGTGGTCCAAGTGCTTTGTATCAGCCATCTGACAGTCTAGTGCTGGGCTTGGCAGACTACTGCTGCCCTTAGCCAGCTCTGTCAGCTCGGGAACTAGAAGTGGTTCTTACCTTTTAAAAAGATGGTTAAAAAGAGAGAAGAATGTGCAACGGAAGCACTTGGGCCCCCAGCCCCTGAGGCGCGTGCTGTGTGCACTCAGCTGATCTGGTGTCTCACCTGCAGAACGCTTGGTCTTGCTAGGGTTGGTGTGGGGCAGTGGACTTGGCTGCTAGTTACCCACTTGCTTGGCATGAAGTCTGAGGATTTCTGTGAGATTTAGGATTTGGCCAACAGTGGATGTGTCTTGATGGCTCCTGTTCTCTCCTGCTCTTGCTGCCCCGCCTGGGGCTATAGGAGAATGCTCAATAACACCTTTTTTGCGTGTGTGCGGGTGATAGGTTACATGTATTCCTGTTGTTAAAAATCAAGCTGGTCCTTGACCTTAGTGTTGTTATGCCAGCCCTTTCCCTGTAATACCGCTAAAAGATGAAGGGTTTTTGGGTCAAGGAAATGCTTTTAATGATTGAAGTCTGCATATACCCAAACCATTTGGTCCGATTTCTAGAATAGTGTCTTAACTGATAGTGTTTTTCCTACCAGCTTTTACAAGATGCATATGGTATGCTGGGGTTGTGGCTCAGTGGCAGAGCACTTACCTAGCACACATGTGGCTGGGTTCAGTCCCTGGCACCACATATAAGTAAATAAATAAAATAAAGTTTAAAAAGTGCTTTCAAAAGAGATGCATATGGGAAGGCAGGTTTGCCTGTGAGGCATGGCCTCGGTTCCCGTGCTTCTGCCGGCGCTGGGGTTCTGGCGTGACGGCCAAGGGTGAGCTTGGCCAGGTGTGCTGCCTTCACCAGGAGGGGGCAGCCTTGGAGGTGGGACGGTGTTGCTGCTCCTCCGCACCTGGGTATGGTCAGGATGTTTTCCACGGCCCTTTGTTCCTTGCAGTTTGGTTTTAATAAAAGAGGTGCAAGGATTAATTTCCTGATGAGCCATGTAATTTATTTGGAAGGGATTACGTTTTTTCATCGAGTGCTTCCCTAACAGAACTGCCTCATGTTGTGCACTACCCCAGGCCCTCTTCCGCCTTCCGGGGGCCTCTGTTGAAGGAAAGGACGCTGGCAACCACTGGGAGAGCCGGGAAGTGGCAGAGGTTCCTCTGGGGGCTTTGGGGTGGCAGAGTCCTGGGCTGGAAATCACTCCAAGCCTTGTGACCAGGGGCAAGTCGGAACTGAGGAACTGGAACTCTGGGCCTCCACTCTGGGCTTCCCCGTCCAGAGCCTCAGCTCCCTCTGGCCATCCTAAAGTGTGATGACCCTCGTGGCAGGGTCAGGTGGTCAGGCGGGGTGCAGGCGAGATGCCCTACCAGAGCGTCTGGGAGCCTTTGGCACAGGCAGGCTGTCTTGGTCCTCCTGCAGAGGAGGGCAACCCCAAGCAAATGTGTGCTTGCACGCTCAGAGCTTGGGACCACAGCCCCAGCCAAGCAGATGGTGGGAATGTGTCACATGCTGGGCCCAGGACAGCACATTACCCATGTGATGAGTCTTTGTCCTCATCTTTACTGTTTTTTAAAGATTGAATTTGCATATTATTTGTTGTTAGTGAGACCAGTTTCTACCACTTAAAGATAGTAGGTGCTGGCACCAGCGCCCCTAAGTTCAGGATCCGGGTTTTAGGAGGTCTGGCGTTTGGATGCGGAGGCCTGCCCGTGACAATTCATAGTGCTTAACAGCTCTTGGCCCCAATTTTTTTCTTTCCTTTTCTGTTTACACCGTAGAACATTTATTCAGTGATCATGTGAGGTTGGAGTATTGTGTGCACTCTGGGGGAAATGTGTTCACTATAGCAGATTGGGGGCCACCGTGACACTCTTCAGAGAGCTGGGGAGGTCAACCCACTGCTGCCACAAGGAAAGGATGCTCCCCGTTGGTGGACCGGAGGCTCCTACCTTGGAGTGACCGGTTAAATTCATTGTGACTTGAAGGGAAGCATATTTCTGTACAAACCTGCAGTTCATATTTTAAAAAATGGCATTTCTTTCTTTTCTTGTTTTTATTTTTTATTTGTAAAAAGTGGCATTTTGTCATGGACAAGTTACCTGACTGTGGTAAAATGAAGGAAATGCCTTGTCCTGAGAGCACTCAGAAAGGACAGTGCTTTCCTTCTGTTTGATTCCGCCCAGGCCGCATTAGCAAAGAGAGGTTTTCTTGAGAGAGTATTTGAAGACTGGAAAAATTTGTCAATTCCTGAGCTTCTTGGACCCATTTACTACAGATATTTATTTGGTAAATAAGGTTTGTACTTTGGAGATGCTGAAGGAGCCACCAGTTCATCCTCATCCTCTTTGAGGTCAGAGGTGAGGCTGCATACGTGTGGGCGGGTGCAGCTGGAGGAGAGGGAAAAGGCGCAAGGTGAGCTGGAGGCCTTCACCATGCCGTCCTTCCTGGGGGAGCAGGAGCCCAGGAGGAAGTTTCCAGCTGTCATCACTGGCATTGGAACTTCCAGGGGAGGTGGGGGCTGCCTCCTGGGCCACCTCACTGGCTGGCTCTCGTCCTTGAGGCCGCATGCTGGATCTTCTGGGGAGCCATAGCTAAGACAGATGTTGGGGTCTCCTCCCCAGAGATTGTGCTTCACTTGTTCCAGGCTGGAACCTTGGAGTGTTTAAAAGCTCCCTTGCGCAGCCCTGGGGGCAGGATTTTTGCCTGGAAAACTTTCTGTAAACAGACATTCGGCTTTTATTTAGTTTTTTTGCCTTACCTTATAAGCTTTATGTGGGCCTTATGTATATATTCCTGTATGTTCAGATAGTTTATAAAAAGAACAGTTTCATTTTCAGATGGCTGTGGTTATCTACAAGACCCTGATAGCAAGAGATCCTTAAAGTTGTTAGGATGAGCGACCTTTACGGGTGATAGGCTTGACTCAGACGAATTGCCCAGTGCTACTTTGAGTACAGAATGCCTCTTGAAATTTAATGGTCTGATTAATCTGATGAGATGGACTTTCAGGGTATTTTATTTGCTTGCAATTAGCTCGAAGATCTCTTACTTATGGGAAGAATAATATGTATTACAAAATAGGGAATTGGCACAAGTTCAGCCGGACCTGAAATCTACAGGTTTTTAATCTCTCTCTGGGGCCATGCTGCACTGTGGGTACGTTCCACGTTCTCAGTCAGTGTGTGCTTTGGCCAGCGTTAGTGATTTCCAGAAACATCATGGTGTGGCGTGGCATGGCATGCTGCCAGAAGGATGAGCTCACTTGTTCTCCCAGTAGCTCGCTGGAAGTCCACTCCAGACCTGAGGAGTGGTCGTGCGGCTACACTGCCTGCCTTGTGTTTTCGGTGGCCTGCTTTCCCTTCTTACCAAGGCTGTTCTGCTCCCTGTGGAGCCTGGGCAGTGGATGCCCAGCCGCCAGGTCTCGCCCAGGGTGGTGCAGCTGCGCGTCCCAGCAGGGGCAGTGCAGGCTCTGGCTCACTTCTGTGTGCTCTTTTTCTTGCTGTCAGAGCTTGGAAGACTGATCAGCAGCTCAAGCTTGGAGTCCCCAGGCGGTAGTTCCAGAACGGCTTTGTGCTGGACAAGTCACATGACTGGTAAAAACCGAAGAAAACGCCTTGTCCTGAGAGCACTCAGAAATGACAGTGGCTTTCCTTCTGCTGCTGCTGCTGCAGGGTCTGAGGTGACAGGGCCAGCTGTTAAAACACACCAGCTCAGGCAGACTTCCTTTTTATGGATAAAAAAGGAGAAAAGCTGAGCTTCCCTCCCGAGTGGTCCAGGGTGCTTTGGCTGCAGGAATTTGGGAAGCCGGGCCGCTGGTTTTCTTCGCCAGACGTGGTCGGAGGAACAGTGACAGCCCTTCAGGTTTAAACATCTCAAACATGACGGTTGACATGAGTTCTCAAGAGATCCTGAGGTGCAGGAGGCGCCGTGGAGGCCCGGGCTCCAGGGGACAGAGCGCGTCTGTGCCTGTTTCTCTTGGAGGGCAGAGGACACCGCGCACTTCAGGTCCTGAGGCCGGCGGACCGTGACGCCTGCTCCACAGGCTGGCCTTGCTTCCCGCGGGTGGGCCTCGAGCGGACCGGCTTCGCCCTGCCAGTCGGCGAGCGCACCGGGCGCCGTCTTCTCGGGTGTTGAGGTTCCTGGGCCTGCGGGTGGACGTGCTGCGCCAGGTCCCCGTCAGCCCTCGGTCGATGGAAGTGCATTTAAGCCGCTCACCCGCCCAGCAGCCTGGCGGGGCAGCAGGGCCTGGGCGTCCACGGGTGCAGCGGCCAGCACCGCGGAGGACCCCGCCACCGGTCAGGGGTCTGGGGAGAGATTCGGGTTCAGATTCCAAGCATGGCTTTTGGCTCCTACCCAGCGGGTGTCCCTACCCACCAGGAGTAGAAAAGCCCCGCGGCGGCCTCTCTCCGAGGTGGAACGGTCGCCCGGCGTCTGCAGTCTGCCCGGCTGGCCCTGTGCTCAGGGTGCGGTGGCCGAGGATGCAGGCACAGCCTGGCCCGAGGGCACTCGGGAGCCATTCCGAGCTGCGGTTGGAGCCCTGGCTGCCCCACGCCCAGCGCGCCCTCGCCTCGGGCCTCGCCCCCGGCCTCACCTGCCGCGGGAACGGGGCCTGCTGCCCGAGGTGGACTGCCCTGCCTTTCTCGGAGGACCCTTGGTAGCGAGCCTCTGAACCCCGCCGCTCCGTGGTGGTGGGTGTGGCCTGCACGTGTGTCCGGAAAGCCGGCGCAGCCTTTCTGAGCGGCCGCTTCGTCAAGGCCGCCTCTGCCTCACGACGGCTCTTCTTAGGAGAGGCTCCCCGCTAGGGTCGCCGTGGGGCCCGTGCCCGCCCTGAAGGGTCAGGGACATGCGTGGACCCGGTCTAGGGGGGAGGCTCTGCTCGGAGGATGCGGCCGCCTGCCCTGCTCGTCCTGCGGAGTCCCTCTCCCAGCACGGTCTCCGCGCCGCCCGCGCAGCCCTGCCGCCTCGCCACTCTTTCTAGCAAGGCTTGAACTTGACCGCCACTATCATCCCTCTCTTGGGCTTTTTTTTTTTTTTTTAATGTCCATTTTATGTTTTATTTGAATACAGAGTCTGACTAAGTTGCTGAGGCTGGCCTTTAAATTAGGGTCCTCCTGCCTCAGCCTTCTGAGTTGCTGGGATTACAGGCATGTGCCACCATGCCTGGCACCTGTGGGCTTTTTGGCTGGAGTAGGGGAGAGAGACTTTGGTTGGAGTTGCTGAGAGTGGTAAACTGGGAAACTTCACCGGGTTGGGGACCAGTAATGAAATGATGAGAAGGACGAGGGTGGACAATACAAATGGGGCTAAAAAGGTTTTCCAATAGGCCAGGATTTTATTATTTTCTTTACAATTTTTGTTTTCTCCCAGGCTTCTTTCTATGAGCAGATGCTTTGCCCTTTGTCAGTCTGTACATGGTTTTGTGTGTGTACCCGACTTTTCTCTGAAAGCTTAATATGCCACAGGCATTTCCCCCTGCGATTCAAATACTGCACAGCCAGCGTAATGGTAGGGAATTTGCTGAGTGCTTACTTGTTCTCCAGGCTCTGGGCCAAGAACTTTCCATGAACTATCTCATTGAATCCTCATGATCAAGCTAAGAGGAAGTGCTTCTGTCTACCGTGTTTTATGGATGAGAAAGCTGAGCAGAAGAGACAGACACCGAGTATCTTGCCCCTGGTCACAGCAGGCAGAGGGTGGAGGATGGGTTTGAACCTAGCCAGGAGGCGTCTCACTTGGGTCCATGTCTTTATAAAGACTCTTTAAAGGCTGCAAGCCAGCATTCCGTTGTACATGCATATTAGAGTTTAACCTGTCTACTGTTGCTTAAGTGGGTTGCTTTAATTCTGTTGTGTTTTAAGCCACTGGTGTGCTTTTGCTAGTGTGGGGTGGTTGGAAGTCGTGGTGGCGAGGATGGATTGTGTCCTGGAATTGGCTGATCTGCCTCTGGACCGCATAACAATGACGGCAGTACCAGGCTTGGGGGACCACTGCTGAGGGGCTCGTTTTCATTCCACGTTTGCCAAGGACGCGAGGCCCTTGTTCCTGATCCTTCTGGGAGCACTGCTCCATCTTGTCATTGCTGCGTGTATTCAGATTCACGAATTAAAGAAGAGGCAGTCACTTAAGTCCCTGAGAAGCAGGCCATAGAAATTGTTGGGTAGTTTTCATCAACATCCTTGTAGAGTTCATTACCATTTTGTCTAGATGGAGGCTTGTCGCTTCACCGTGAACGGTCAGCCATTCAGAGCAACTGAAAACTTAGAGGGCTCCTGTGTGTGCAAAAGCAGATTCAAGATGAAAGGAGGCGTATTTACAGGCAGCATGCATTTTACATGAGAATTTGACCACTTAAGGTTTTTCTTCAAGTCCAATTTCTTAGCATCTGAGCTGAATTTAGAGGGGCTTTCCCCTTAGGGAAAAGCCTTGTAGTGGCAGGCCTTGTTTGAGAGCTCACAGCCGCCCTCTCCAGTGTCAGGTGGCTCTGTGCTCGGGCCGAGGGCCTTGCTCTGGTGCTGGTGACATGCCCTCACCCTGCTGTGGAGTGGTGCCAGTACTTGTGCTGTTGATTTTCCATCTCGGTGGGCAGCCAGGAGATCTCAGGCTTTGGGTAGCTGGCCACTTGAAAGAGTGCTGCACCTTTGTACGTAGCGAGGAGCTTGTGGGTGGCTGACTCCTGGGCCCTTGGGCCTGCCTTTTCACCTGCTCAAGATGGTTGGCCAGGTGTGTGTCTCCATAGACGACCTGGGGAAAGGCTGAGGAGCCTTCTCAGAGCCCAGTTCTGTGCCTGGACCTTTTGATCTGGGGACGCCTCTTCTCTTTACTCTGGTCAGTTATTAAAGGTCCTGACCTTAACATAGTTAAGTGTGGTAAGTGCCTTGCTTTTCCTAAATCTTTTAATTAAAGATAAACAAGAGAAGATTTGAATATGAGGAAGGTGGAGAATTTAGCTGACTGAAATGAAGAGACAGATGGCTGGTTTTGTCACAATGAAAAGGATGAGGAAAGAGGTAAGAAAATAAAGCCACCAGAGTAGGAAAGGCAGCACATTTCCATAGTTTCCCCTCAGCCTGAAACTCCCCCCAAGTGGGAAGTTGGGCTGTTCTTAAAAGGTGGTAAAGGTTTTGTGATTAGAGAAATCTTGAGTATTGTCATTGTTTTTTCTCTGCTGTAATGGAACACCACAGACATTCTCCATTTCTGGATCCTGGGACATTCAAGAGCTTGGCTTTGGCATCTGTGAGGGCCCGGCACGCTACCCCACGATGGGGCAGAAGGGCAAGCAAGATGGAGCCCTTGGGAGACAGAAAAGTTCTTGACAGGGATAAAGATCGGGCTGAATTCATCCTTGGTCAGGAGCCCACTGCCTCAATATCGTCTTAATCTGTTCTCAAGACGCAGGCTCTTGGGGGGTGTTCCATGTGTGGGTAGCAGGCGGGCAGGCCCACCTCATCTGAAGCTGTGACCTGCGCTCAGAGAGTTCCCAGGGTGGCTGGCGGGTGGCATCTTTTCTGCCAAGGAGACCTGCATTCCCCAGAGGACAACTTCCCGCAGCAGGATCCTGAGGTTCCCTTTTGGAAGTGGTCCTCTCTGTCCTGGCCTTTCTTCTGCTTTCTTCTGGCGCTGGGCGGCAGCACAGGGGCTGAGCATGTGCGAGGATTGCCGGCCCACAGGGCCGCCCACCGTCCTGTTCTTAGTGGTTGGCGCCCTCCCTGCCAAGGTGGTTTCAGCGCGGTTTGCAGCAACACACCTGAGCAGGTGTGAGTGCCTGGGCCCTGTGTGTAGGTGGCAGGCTCATGGCTGTCACCGGGAAGAAAGCGAGAGTGGTGGAAACACTGCTTCCTAAGCTGCCTGAGACCCAGCAGAAGGAACCAGGTCATTTGCTGCAGTCAGACCCTCGTCTCCAGAGTGCAGAACACCTGCCCCCAGGGCTCTTTTCTTCCTGGTGTTTTCTGCTGCGTTCTCTCTTCCTACTGTTGGGTCGCAGACTACCCCCAAAACTTGGTGACCAAAGCCAATAGAGAGTTAGCATTTCTCAACATTCCTTGGGGTTCTTATCCTCTTTGGGGTTCTTATTCTGGGTCTGGCTCTGTAGCAGCAAGTGGCTGGGTGTCTCTGCATTGGACAGGGACAGGCCTCTCTGCATGTGGGTGTTCGAGAGGCCTCTTCAGGCTTCCCCTTGGAAACAGTACAGTGTCACAGAAAATCACAAGGCCAGCCCAGATTCTGGGGTGGGAAAATAGACTCTGACCTGGTGGGAGCATCACAGTTGCATGGGGTGACTGACCACAGGGATGGTTACCTATTAACGCCATTAGGGTAGCAGTTTGCTGTTTGCCTCCTGGTTCTGACGATCCATGCCTTTCATGCATGCAAGCTGTGCCCCTCTCCTGCCATGTCCTCCTCCCTCCTACACAGGGACGACTGTCAGGGCTGGGGTTGGGGGCTGGCCAGCTCCCTGCTGTGACTTCTCTCCATTCTGGAGCTGTGAACTGAGACTCAGCAGTCACTAGCAAGAGGAAAGAGGGTCTGCAAAGAGGGCAGGAGCCAGAGGCCTGTGCAGGAAGTGGCCCCATGGTTCTGGAGTGGAGGGCAGACTGGCAGGGCTGGCCACACCTGGCTTCAGGCATCCCTTCTGTGTCAGCTGTCTCTGGTTGAGTAACAGATCAACCCAAATCCGGTAACTTCTTATTTCTCCTGAGTCTGTGGGTTGCTGTGCAGTGCTGGGCGCTCTGTCATCAGCTGGTAGCCTGATTGAGCTGGATGGCCTAGGAGGACCTCATGCAGGAGCTAGGGTCTCAGCTGGGGTCCAGGAAGTGACCAGTGATTGGGTTGTGTGCCAGAGTCACCTGACAGGCAGGCGGGATTCACCAGAAGTAGTGTCCTGCCCTGCCCTCTTCAGCCACTGGGGGTTCCCTTCCTCCCTCTCCCCTTCCCCTTGCTTCCCCCGTGGTTTTGCTTGGTGTGGGGTGGGCGGCAGCGGAGAAGCCAACCTGAGCAAGCTGTGGCAGCCCCTCTTCAGGCCTTCCTGCTTCCCCCAGTTCTGAGTGTTTGTCCTGCGTGGGTGGTCCCAGGCCACAGCAGCAGTGTCACCTGGGAACTCTAAGTCTTGGATTCCACATCAGACTAAATCGGAAATTCAGCCTGCACGACTCTGATACTGCGAAGTGAGTTCCTGCTCCTGGGGATGAACGTGATGGCTCGCTGCTTCCGGCTTAGAGCCTCGGGCCCTTACCAGCTCTGTCCACCCTCGTCAGCAGGGTGTTGCTCCCCAGCTGCCCCCTTCAGGCCCCCATCTCTGAGTTAGAATATTCTTTGCGTGTCTGGCCCGGGTCCTGTGTGTGTCTGGACGTGTGCACAGAATCCCCGTTTCACAACAGTCTTATCCTTCAGGGTCCTCCATCCTGGTTCCCAGGCACCCCCAGCACCCTCTAGTAAAGGAGGGACACGGGAGGGTGGTCCAGTTGAGCAGGGCGGGTGACAGATTCCCGTGGTAAGTGCTGGGCTTGAGATGTCTGGACAGGAGGAGAGGCTTGTCCTGCACAGGACGTCAGCACGGTGCTGCCCGAGGTGGCTGTTCCTGGGTCTGCTAGTGCTCCAAACGCGGATTTTGCGCAGCCCCCACCCACGACTCTGAATGGTAGACATCCCAGGCGATTTTGATCAGCCAGGTTTGGAAGTGCTGATCCTGCCCTGTCTGGCGTGCTCCCAGAGAAGGAGCGGAGCAGGAGCGGGAGGCTGGGATGGAGCCTGGGGTTTGTCCTGAGCTAAAGGCTGGCCCAGACGGGTTCGTATGTAAAGATCTTCTGGAACCAGGAGGTGGGGTGGGAGGGTGGGAAGAAGAGCTGAGAGCAGGGTTCTAGATGCCAAGGAACTGGAAAGTTACACGGACGAGGAGGAGGAGGAGTGGTTGATGGCGCTCAAGTGAGGGCACTGTGTCACTGGTGACCAGAGGCAGCTGAGCCAGGCTGCGGTGGGTGGGGGCGGATATAGGTGCCTGTGGGGACCTTCAGAGGAGGACCAGTGTGAAGGCGGAGGCCGGAGGCCGCACGGCGCTGTTGTTTGTTGGAAATGGGAGAAAGCTGAGCACGCTGCCCCGGGCAGGGAGCCAGTAGAGAGGGCTGGAAGCAAGAGGGCTGTTGAAGCAGAACCCGGAGCAGAGAAGGATGGAACCCAGAAGCCAGCTGTTAGGGTCGGCCTTGAAGAAAAGGAGGGCCACCCCACCTCATCCCCGGGGGAAGGAGGTAAGGGGTGGTGTCGCCGCTGGGAGTGGACAGCGCCATGCGCCCGTTCCATTGTACTTGAAGAGGGGTTGCCCCATCCTAGCTACTGGGCCGTGCAGGAGGGGTGGAGGCCGGGCTCGAGGCAGCGTGCAGGGGAGGAGGATGTGTGGCATCCTCTGGCCTTTTTTGGAGACATTCCCAGTTCCTAAAAGTGACTTTGAGGGGTGCTCACCCGGCAAACCTGACAAGTTTGAAAATGACAGGATATTTTAGGGCTGCCCACTAGCTTCAGAAGTAATCCCCACTCCAGCAAAGGGATGGTCCTGGGCTCCGGCTGCTGGTCACAGACCGTCTGGCAGACGCGGGCGAAGCCTGGGGTGCAAGTTCAGACGCCGCGTGTCAGGTTCTAACAGGTGTTGGAGACGTGGTTCCACCGTGGAAACAGCAGGTGCTCAGAAAGCACCTCGGAGCTCTGCTGTGAACCGCCGGCCTTGCGTGGTGCTTTGGCAGAAGCCAAGGGGAGCGGCAGCTTCGTGTCCACCCATGGCTATGTGCTCAGCTCACCCTGAGCTCTGGCCTTGTGGTCCTGGCAGTGTGTTAGGCTGTGGCTCCACAGGACATGACCTTCCAATTTTAAGTGGCACGGCCTCTCATGTGTCCTCCGTCCTGGCCAGGGGGTTTGTGAGCTCTCTCATTGTGGGGTGCACAGTCTCTGTGGGGCCGGCTCTGCCCCTCTGTGAGGAGGCCTCCTATGACCCTCGGCTCTGCCTCGCCGCCGTGTGTGGCTCTGTGGGGCGTCCTAGGGCACGGCAGGGCTCCGCCTCAGGTCAGGCGCCGGGCCCGTGGCTCCCTGTGCAGTGCTCACTTGGATCTCTGAGTGCTTCCTCCCTGGCGGGTGGCTGGCTGTCACCGCCGCGTCCTGTGCTGTGACCTGCTTGGGCACTGCTGGTGTTCGCCTCCTCCCCCAGCCTCTCGCTCTGCTTCCCGCTTCTCTTGTTCCCTTTCTGAAAACGTCCTTTCCAGCCCCCCTCCTCGCCTCTCGTTCCCTCCCCATCCATCCTATTTCAGTGTCTCTGAAGGCTCCATGGACCTTTGAGGGTTGGCCCCGCGTCCTCTTCCTCCCGGTGCAGGGTTCTGAGGGGGCCGTGTCTGTAGGGCTGTTGGCTCCGGGCCCTTTGATGCCCTGTGGGGTTCCAGGCTGGCGCTTGTCACTAGGTGCCACTGGCGTTTGGGACTGGGCAGTTGTGCAGCACCCTGGCTCTGCTGCTAAAGGTTAGCGTCACCCCCAGTTTTGTGACAGATGGCCCCTCGTGTCACTTCTAGACATGCTCTGGGGATGACAGGTCACTTAACTGCCCACGTTGAGAACTCAGCTGTTCACACGTCTCTGCACAGGGGCACTTCTAGGGTGGGTGCCGTCGCCCTGACAGGCTGACTCCTTGGGTGTGAACTCTGTGCATTTGCCACCATTCAAGGTGGTGAAGAACTTTTAGGAGTCATTTCAAGGGCACTGCACTTGTGGGACAAAACCACGCAGGCTGCTTCTTGTTTTCTGGGTCCTGTTGGACTGTTGCTGTTGGGTGGGGGCAGCAGTGGTCACAAAGGTGCAGAGGACTGGACCCTGGCTCTGCACCAGATTGTTAGTTAGGTGCACTGTCGACCCCCTGTCCTTGTGTGATAGAGATAGTTAACCTGTGTTTTAGTAAATACACATCTGAATTTAGGGAGTCTAGGGGATGGGGTGGAAACTTTGTTTAGACAAGACTGGGTTGCTGGGGATTGAACCCAGAACCTTATGCCTGTAGGCAAGTGCTGTGAACCCCAGGAGGGGGTTTCAATAACTCATATTCTAGCATGCTCACGGAAGCACTTAGACTTTCACTTCCACTTTTCTTCTTTAATTGGGTAATTGCTCTTATTGCACATTTACCACATTTAATAGTCTAATATAAATATGTAGGTGAGACCCAGGAATCTTAGGTCCTGACCCTGAAGAACTGCGGTCACAACAGTCTGATCCTTGACACAGGAAATAGATGAGTCCTTCCAGGTCTGTGGACTGCAGTATTATAAATAAAACTGAGAAGCGGTCATGGCACTGTGAAGTATTAAGCGTTCCCGTCTTTCTCTTTTCTCCTGCAGAACCTGAAAGCAGACCCAGAAGAGCTTTTTACAAAGCTGGAGAAAATTGGAAAGGGCTCTTTTGGCGAGGTGTTCAAAGGCATTGACAATCGGACTCAGAAAGTGGTTGCCATAAAAATCATTGATCTGGAAGAAGCTGAAGATGAGATAGAGGACATTCAACAAGAAATCACAGTGCTGAGTCAGTGTGACAGTCCATATGTAACCAAATATTATGGATCCTACTTGAAGGTAAGGCTTAAAAATAGCGCCATCTTCCATCTTGCAGCACTGGGCTGAGCGGCGGACAGGAAGGACTCCCGTAGCACAGGAGGCTTGCTCAGGGAGGAGGGAGGATGTGACCTTTGCAATCAGAGGAAGCTGACTTCGATGGTCTTATCATCTTAAATGTCGCCGATAGAAATTTATTTTTGGCAGAAGTGTTTGATGTTGACATTCTCTTTGAAGCAAGAAAGGGTGGTACCTTGGCATCAGAACTGTGTCTTAGTATCACAGTAACTGTTAATCACCTAATTTTAGGATGATTTACGAGTAGTAATAAAAACTCATGCCAGCCTAAGAATATTAATCTCCTGATGTTTTCAATCATAACTGTAGTTTAATTTAATGCTGTTTTTAAAGACTTGCTGAGAATTGATAATGTTGATTAGTTTGCCTAGACTTTTCAGAATGCTAGACTATAAGTTCCAACAACAGAACACTACAGACTTTACTTGGCCTTTATCCTGTACTTAGAATCGTATTAAAATGGTTTTCTGATCTTGATGGAACCAGTTCACCCTGTTAGATGTCTCAGGGTCATCTTCTCCTCTGAGAAGTTCTAAGATTGTTCCTTGTGTTTTGGGTTACTAGACATGTGCTCATTTCACTGAGCTACAGATGTAGTATCTTTTAAACTGAGGTTTTGGAAGTCTTAAGAATTGATGAAGAACTCTGAAATAATTCTCATGGAAACCAAATCATTGTAGAGTAGAAATGACTTAAGGAAAGCAGCTTTAAACCTGGATAGTTAAGATTGGGTCTCTTCCTGAGTTTATCTGCTTAATAAACCTGCTCTGATGTAAAAAGGGATAGTGCAGGGTTTGATTTTTGTGGAAATGTGAATAAGAAGGGATTAGTTGAAGGTTGGAAATTCTGAGAACCATTGATTTACTAGAATGAATATTTAAAGGAAATCAACATTGAGAGGCAATACTGTTTTCCCTGTGTAAATGATAGCAATATGGCATGGCTAGCTCAAATGCAGCGTTTTGGATTGGAAATTGAGTTTTAGAGTCAGATGTCAACAGACTCAAATCTTGCCATCATTTACTTTGGTGTGTGGCCTTGAGTGATTTTTTTTTAAAGCTTCTTGCTTCCTGATTTGTAAAATGGAAAATACTCCCTGTTGCAGGGCTGGGGTAGAGTGCTTAAGGTCCTGGGTTCAGTCCCCAGCACTGCAAAAACCAAAAACAAACAAGAACTTGTGAAAGATAAATGGAAGATAAGAGTGTGGAAGTACCTTCAGTTAGCTTTCCATTGCTGTGACCGAAATACCTGATAAGAACAGTTTGAGAGTAGGGAAAGCTCATCTTGGCTCACAGTTTCAGAGATTGAGTTCTGTGGTCAGCAGACTCTTGCTCTGGGCCCAAGGTGAGGCAGACGCCACGGGAATGGCGCAGCAAAGGAGAGCTGCTCGGCCCTCAGTGACCCACCTCCTCCTGCCTACGATCAGCACCCAGTCAGTCCAAACTAGGATGGACTGATGAGGTCACAGCTCTTAGAGTCCAGCCATTTCACTCTGAATATTCCTTCATTAACACTGGAGATTTTGGGGGACACCTTGTATCCAAACCACAACATGTAGGTACCTAATCATTGTTACTTTCCTTCCTTAATTGGTTGGATTTGTTCAGACCTCCTCTCTTTATTTTTTGGTACCAGGGATTGAACCCGGTACACTCAACCACTGAGCCACATCTCCAGCCCTTCTTGTATTTTATTTACAGACAGGGTCTCACAGAGTTGCTTAGGGCCTTGCTAAATTGCTGAGGTTGGCTTTGAACTCACGATCCTCCTGCCTTAGCCTCCCGAGTCCCTGGGATTACAGGCATGTGCCACCGTGCCTGGCCAGATCTCCTCTCTTAAATGATCTTGCAGCAAAGGTAAATGTCCTTTAGTGAAAGTATCCATGAGGCCAAACCAAGACACTCAGGACCAATGCAAGCCGAGGAACGATGCCAGTGCCCAACCAATGTTGGGGTGCTGGTGCACCAACGTGGGGCCCACCAGGCAGCAGCAAGGCACGCAAGCCTTCTCTTGACCCGGGAGGAGAGCACACGCGGCTTCCACAGGGCCACGTCAAGGTTGTCTTGATTGATTTCTACGAAGAATGAGCTCAGCTCGAATCCTGTGCTGTGCTGCTTCACGGGCTCTGTCAGAGTCCTGCAGTAGTGTTGGAGCAGATTCCCATTGGCCTTTATGGTTTGCCTCTGTTGTGTGTAAGACCCTCATGAAGTTTTTGGTGATTCAGCTTAACTGGAAATTAGGGCTCAGTGGTTCCCGGTGTCTTCTTCAGCCTCTGCTCTGCACAGGATTTTACTAACTGTGGGAGTAGGTGGCTTTACAGAGGCCCTGACTACACATGCCTAGAGGTCCTGTCCAGTCTGTCTGGTTCTTGCCTGAGTCACTGATTCTGGAACATCAGGTTCTATAGGAACCTGACCTTGATCCAGGGTTGCCCTATGCATTTTTAGTTGACACAATGCCAGCTGCATAAATTCCTCAAGTTCTTAGTGACTCACATATGATAGAAATTTATCTCTTGCTCAGGTTGCCCTGGTCTGTGGGCTCTTCCTTCTGAACACTGATCCAGAACCTCAAGTTCCTTCTCTCTTCTACCTTGGCTGTGCTTGACCATCTTAAGTCAGTGGAGGCTCACGTGTGGGAAGAGGTTGTGTGCTCAGGCTTGGCATAGAGCATGCTGTTTCTGTCCACGTTGCCCTGGCCGAAACAGCCCTGACCACACCTAACTTGGGAGACTGGGAATAGCACTGAATTGCGTGCTAAATGGGTGGAGAAAGGGGTTTGGTGCACATAGCCAGTCTTTTCCAAAGCTATGAACTTTAAAGGAAATGGAATAATAACTCATGGGTTGGTTTCTGCACTGACTGTCTTCGGGTCAGAGAAGAAGTCTGCATAATTGTATCTAATGTCTTTTATGTATATTGCACCAGGCTGCTTGTCCTTTAGGAAGTAATACTACAAATAATAGTATAGTTGCCCTTCATTTCTTAAGTCATGTTAAAGACAATTCTGTCTTATTTTACTAAAAACATATGAACTGCTGTTCTTAAACAGTATTAACTGTTGACAGCCAGCCAGGACAGGAATCCAGAGCTGTAATCCTATCTGCCCGATCTTACGTAATAGAATTCCATGGGTTCCTTTGGCCCACGAGAGGACCCTGTGATGGGCCAGACTGCCCTTGTGTCATCTTGGTAGCTTTGGATGTTGAAGTTCCTATGGTGCTCACTGGCTGGCAAGAGGCAGATGAAATTGACTGGTTAGGCAGATGGCTCTTTGGCACTAGGTTGCAATGCTGGTGCTGCATGTGGTCCTCATTGCCCTTTGAAAGCTGGTACTGTTCGGGGCTCAAGTTCTTCCTTCTTTACGAGGTGACTGGAGGGCCTTAGGAGTTCACCCTGTGTTAAGGGACTTTACGTAGCAGGACTGGACAAAGGAGAGAATACCAGAAGTTGGTGTCTTCATTGCTGGTTCAGCATTCAAAGGTTTCACGGTTACTATTTGACTTCATTCATCTAGTCCAGCAAAAAAGATGTAAAAGAGTAAGTCAGAATGTACTGAATGCGACTGCAGAGTGGGAGAGTGGGTTCATTCTGATTGTGTAGCCACGGTCAGATCCCAGATGCCTTGTGGCTTCTTGTTGCCTGAGACTAAAAACAAACACAAGGGTGACAGTTCAGGGAACGAGGGACAGTGGTGAACTACTGAAGGTTGGATGCAAGGCCCGGAGAGGTCACAGGCTCATCACATGCCACTCGACGTCATCCAGTGTAGCTTAAGTGTGTGCTTGTTGGAAAGTTAAACCAGTTGGAATGTTAACCAGAAGTCTCCATCTTTAATACCTGTGCAGTTTCCTAGCACAAAAACACCCCCCACAAGATCAAAATGAAACCGATCATGGGTGCGTGGACGTGTGCAGGCCAAGAGGGGGTGTCGAGGTTATGTGTCTAGTGAGGATGCAGATGGGGACCGGACAGTGCGCAGTGTGGATTCCATGCCCATTCTCCTTTCAAACAGTGTCCTCTTGAGTGGCGTCCTGTCTAGGCGACCGCCAGCCTACCAGAGCCTTCACTCAGATTCCCTGATGGTCACAGCCAGGGTTTTCTTCTTGGATCCTACTGTGGGCGCTCTACCATGGGGGTGCTGCTTGGGCCACTGACTTGCTAAGGGATCAAATGCAGATAAGCACACTGATCTTACAGGATCGCTGTAGAGTTTGGGTCACGTATGTAAGGTGCCTGGCATGTCATTGGTTTTTAGTAAATGATAATGATTTTTTTTTTTAAATAAAAGTTAGCCAAATAACTCAGTTCAGTAGTCTGAAACACAGATTGTTAGCATGCTGAAAAGGGGGCTTTACTATGCTCTTTTATGATGTTACTTAGTCTCAAACATCAAACTGGTTTGAAGCAAATCAAGTGTGAGGCCCAATAAAAAAAAGAGCTTAAGTGCCTTTTAAAGTCTTTATTTGCCATAGTTTTTTTTCTTTGTTTTTTTCATATTGTCTTTGTGAACTTTGAAGTAATTGTCTCATAGTGGATTCAGATCCCTTGTTTAGGAGTGAATTTTCATCAGTTCCTAGAGATTGTCAAGGTCATTTTACCCAAAATATTCACTAGGAGGCTATTAAGGGAAAGTTCCTCAATGAGTTTTAGAAAGTACAAATTTTTCTGGTAAAGGGTTGGTGACATGGACACATTATAGACAATAGTTTCACTTTAGAGCAATTTTCAAAGCCATAGTCTTTAGACTTCTGTTTTTCTTTCCCCTTCTTTTCCCAAAAGGAAACTAATAGAGCCTGATAAAATGGGGAAAAAAAAAATCAATTTTCCCTCAGGGAAAGAAAGAAACAGACTTGGTGTGAATGGCTGGCCTCTCCGTGGAGGAGGCTGCTGGGAGGTCACAAGGGTCTAGTGGCCCTGTCTTGGCTTAGGCTTCTCATCCCGGCGCGATCGTCAACATCCTCCCCGCAGCTTTCAGGCCATCCTTGGTGGACAGTAGGATATGATCAGCCTACTCTGTTTATCTCCAGGAAAAACCCCACCCCACACAACTACGATTCCCTGCCCTGCAGGTGGTGTCACAATTTCATGATTTTTTTTTTTTTTTTTTTTTTAATCTCAGAAGCATCTTCAGTCTAGCCACATGGTGACAGACATGTTCCACTAGGACACCTCTGAACCTGACTTCACTTACACTTTTCTCACAGCTGATTCTTGGAAAATTCTGTTCTGTACTGACCTTTGGTTTCAGGTGTACTGTTTGCTTCTGAGATTGTCTTCCTTCAGATACGTGCCTTTGAAGTACGAGATCTCCTACACCTCAGAAATTCTTACAAACCACAAAACCTTTTAAATGTATGTATTTTTTCCTTCCAGAGATAAAATTCTAGCAGTGTTTTCAATGAGGTGGAGAAAATAAGATAACTGCTTTAATATTTTAGTACATTGGGGATGCTTTGTTGCTAATTTGAACTGGAGTCAACAACCATCTTTAAAGGGCCAGGGAAGAGAGTCTCGACCCTCTCACATGGAGAGATCCTGGCCATGTCGGGGGACGTTCTGTGCCTGTTCTGGTCCACATTTGGGAGGATGTGGACCATCTAAATGTGCCTTGCAGCCCCCCAGGCACCCAGGTGCCCCTTCCACCTTGAAGACCCTGTGGCAGTGTCGCGGATGTTCTTGGTGCCCCGTGCTGCTGGCATCTCGTGGATGGAGGCCAGGGAAGTGGCTGCACATCCTGTAGTGCACAAGACAGTCCCATGGAGATTACCCCGGCAGTGTCAGCAGTGCCCCTGCTGAGGAAACTCTGCCCTGTGACCAAACAGTGAGGTGTGTGAGCGATGGTATTCCTCAGCTGACATTCGGGACACTCAGAGTACCTAAGGGTATTTTGGACAGAGACCTTGGTATGGCCCATGTGATTTTCAACACCAGACCACAGGTAGGCTTTGAGCCTTGTGGCATGCGTCCAAACTCAGGACAGGGATGCACCGCTCGCATGCTGGGCTGCGACACTGCAGTCCCTCGCAGCACTTGGGGCTGATGGCGTCTGAAAGCGGCTTCTCTGGGTACCTCTGTTCTGATGGAAGACAGGGCAAAAGGTGGCCTGTGATGCCTGAAGCTGGTCCACAGTACAGATGGACACGCGAGCCTCCCTGACCAGGGTTCACCCTGACAGCTTTCTGTGGTGGAAAGCAGCCGTCTGGTGGGGGCTGCTCGCGCCTCCCTGACGGGGTACTCCTGGCAGGTTGCACTTCTCCCTGGGACTCTGTACTCCAACTCTAAAGTTAATCTTCACCTGCAGGGCCTCGCCCGATGGGGTTTGGATTTTTTCTAGCAAATAGATGGTGACCGTGGGCAGAAGCAGTTATCAAGTTTTCATTTTGACTTTGTGTGTTATAAAAGCTTCAATGGGTGAGAGAGCAGGTGAGCTGCTGATACCTTTCTTTCTTTTTTTTCCCCCTCCCTCCCTCCCTCCCTCCCTCCCTCTTTATGGGTGTGTTATGGTTCGAGTTATGGTTTCTAAGGCATTTTGATTGGCCATGGTGTGCTCCTAAGTGCCACCTCAGAGCTGTTCACATGATGGTGTCTGAGCTCTCGACTAACTCTGGAGCCACTCAACGGTGTTTTGTTCTGGTAAATGAATTGTTGGTCATTTTCTTGGGTTTCTTTCCCTCTTTCCATCTATGGACCTTTGAGGGAGGAGAGTTGAGTTTTTCAGATTTTACACTTGATGGCACTGCAGTATTGATCTGTATAAGACCCTTCTCTGTCTCAACACCTGTGTGTCTTTAATGGATAGAACATTGTTTTGTGTACTGTGCGTGGGTTTATTTTTCCCTCCTGCATAATTTTAATATTTGCACACAGCAAGATCTGCTTTTTTGGATATATGTTTTCCTGTGCTTTAGCATACGTACAGCTCCTTCTAGGCTACATTGCACTAGGGTACAGAAGAACCTCAGCATCCCCGAGAGTTCCTGAACCATCTCTGCCCGACCCTGGCAGCAAGTGTTCTTTCCTCCCACGTTAGGATTTCCTGTGCTGTAAGTGGAACCTGGCAGCCCGCGCGCAACCTTTCGCTGGTTGCTCTTTCAGTTAGCGCAGTGTGTGTGGGAGCCATCCATGTCCATGTGTGTGAGTTAGCTGTTTTTTAAGTTGCTGAATGGCACATCGTTGGATGGCTATGCCATATTCATCTCTTAAGGACATTTGAGTTGTTTCAGTGTTTTGATGATCATGAACAACTTTACTGAGACATTCGTGAGTTTTTGTTTCCTCTAGGATAATAGACACCTGGAAGTAGGAGTGCTGAGTCATATGGTCAGTGTCCATGTACGTGTGCAGAGCGGCTGTGCCATTCTTTGCACCAAGAGTGGGTGTTAACGATGCATGTAACTTTCACGACTTGTGGTTCTCATGTGAAGTGCTGATCCCGCAGCACCTGGTCTCTGCGCTCTGGAGTAGGAATTGTTTTAGTTACGTACTGCCAGGTGATTGTTGAGAAGAGCCTTGCCCGTCACTGCCCCACCAGCAGGGGATTTTGTTTCCCTCTTTCCCTATCTCCTTTTCCCCCTTTTTCCCCTTTAAAAAAAAAAAAAAAAAAAAAAAAAAGCTTTATTGACTTTAATCCACATGCCATGCAGTCCACCCAACCATGAAGCTCCCTGGTTTCTAGCATGTGCACGGGAGGGGCAGCTCACCACGGCGGATTTGGGACCCATGGTGAAGCCAGCCTTGTGGGGGAGCATGTGGAGGAGCAGAGGGGCCCACCCCATCACCCCACGTGGGGAAGATGCAGAGAGGGAGGAGGGGCCGTGTTCACTTGCCCTGCTAGGGTGTGCCCTGGTGACAGAATGCCTTCCTGTAGTCCCCACCTCTTGGAGGTTCGCCCAGCTCCCAGAGGTGCCATCAGCTGGGACCAAGCCTCTGACACTCGAGTCTTTGGGGAATGCTAAAGACCAAAACCCCAGCACTGAAAAGTAAGCAGCTGTACATGGATATGGGTAATCCTGCGTTGTTACCCATGTGTCGGTGATGGACTGCTGGGCCGTTTCTGCTTTCTGGCAATTAGGAATAACGTTGCTGTGAACACCTGTGCCTAAGTTTCTGTGAATGTCGTGCTTTATTTGTCTTGAAGTGGAAAGGTTGGGTCATACAGGAACTCTGGTTAGCCTTAGTTTCTCCTTACCTGTTTTGTTTTTAAAGTTACAGCCATTCTATTGGCTGAGAAAGCAGTATCTCACAGTGGATTGATTGATTGATTTTTTTTTTTTTTTTTTTTTTTTTTTTTTGGTCCTTGGGATTGAATGCTTTAGCACTGTGGTACATTTCCATTTTTTAAAATTTTGAGTCAGGGTTTTGCTAAGTACTTGTGGCTGACCCTGAACTTGGATCTTGAGTCTCTGGGATCTTAGGCTCTCTCACTGGATTTTGATAAGCATTTCTCTGTGGCTAATAATGTGGGGCTTCGTTTGTCTACTTACTGCTTAAATTGATCTACGACTTTCTAATTTTCCCCAGTCTTTAGATTTGAGTGTTTTGTTATGCCTATTTGCGTTTCTACCTTTAGTACGTTGGAGCATCTGTGAGCATTCTTGGATGTGGTGACTTCTGTTGGTTTCTGTGTTCATGTCTTCTGTTCAGCTCTCTTTGGGTTGAACGTCTTCTAGTGTTTGAGGCATATGTTCCAGCTATTCCATCTTGGTCTCAAAGGCCTCAGGCATCTCCTCTGTCACGGAACTTTTCACTTTGAGGTGCTCTCGACTGTTGTCCTGTCGGACATTTCTCCTCTGTCTTCTATCCTGGGTCTCTTCCACTATCCCTTGTGGCTTGTTCCCCCTCAGACAGACATTCCAGATATTTAGTCATAGCTTCACTGTTTTACGGCCAGGATGAAGGAAGGTTTTGGTTGGTGAACAAGGGCCACTCCCTTGTCAGGGGCACCTTGGTGGGTCCTGCCCTTGGTCGCTCATCCACCTGACCCTGATACTACAACCTGTAAAGTCCAGGCCGCTCTCTCCTGTCGTGGTCAGCTCGGGGACAGTCTCCCTCTGTGAACACTGTGTGTGCCTTGCTGTCTGCTCTTTGCCACTGTGCTCTGGGGGAATCTGTCTTCTCCTGATTGCCAGCACCTGTTGGCATGTGGTGATGTGTCCCGCCAGAGCCTGAGCACATCAGCAGTGGACCTGCAGACTGCTGGTCCAGGGTCGCCATCTCACACTTGTCTGCTGCCCGAGGCCATTAGGTAACATCTGTGAACAACTTTATTTGACCCAGTGTTCAGTTTTTAATTATGGCCACCTTAGTGACTGGGTAGTTGAGCCAGAGAAATCTTGCCTGCTGTGTCTGTGGTTCTGTTCCATTTTCAGTGTGCCGGTGTTGTTCCCCTTTGCACTTGGACGTGTTGAATGAATGGTGTGAGTTTGTGCCAGTAGCTGGAGCCCACCTTGCCGTATACCCAGAAACCTAGGCAATGTCCCCACTCTGTCCCATGAGCGTGGTTGGGAAGTGGGTTCCCTCCACGGTAGTGAGGTGACTGCTTCTGCTGCCAGAGATGTGTCACATGAGCTCTGTGGGTGGCCCCTGTCCCTCGCTCCCAGGCTCACATCCAGGCTCTGCCTCATGTCTTGTTCTGGATCCCTGGTTCTGCACCTTCCTCGTTGGCACCGCTTTTTTCTCACCTGTGGATGGTTTCCTGGTCACCCAGAAAATTGCAGGCAGCGACGCCTGTCTTCCCTTGTAGCCCTGCCTGGGAAGGCCACCTTCCGCAGAGCTGCACCCTTCCTGACCACGTGTTCTGGCTCCCCGGCTCTCGTCCTGGGCACACTGACGCCTTTTTCTAACAATTGGGACTCTGGGGCTCTGGAGGGTTGACTGTGGGTGGACGGGATGACTGGTTTAGATTTGTGCCTTTTTGAAAGCCTCTCGGATAAAGGTTTTGTTGGTATGTTTGAGAATTTTGATAATTCTTTAAAGAAGTAAATTAATTTGTGTTTCTTTTCTCTTTCCTGGTTGATTGGATATATTAAATATATTTGAATTAAGCTTTAAAAACACATGTCCTCAGAACCCTGAGTCCTTTTTCCCATCTCCTTCCTTCCTTGTAGAGGGAATTTCTTATTTCCAGTATTTGCTTTGCATTGGTGGCAGGGATCAAATGTCTTTAGGCATTTGTTTGTCCAAGGGGAAGCTGATTTTTTTAAAAGGGAAATTGTGGGGAGATGTACAGTAGAAGTAGTTTTGCTAGCTGTGCACCTGGCTGAGAAATTTCAGTGTCTTGGCATCGAGTGGCTGTTGGCTGCTGAGAGTAGATAAGTGAACTGTAATACAAAGCTTTGTTGCATTGGATTAGGTACTCAGCCTGCTTTACCTTGAATTTTACCTGCTACACCTTGAATTTTAATTATTTTTGGCTGACTTAGTATGTTTCAGTTGGACTCAATGACTTCTCCTTGTCATTATAGATGAAACCAGTGGAGGCAGACCAGGGCTGGAAGCAGCGAATTGCCTTGTATGTGTTTACATGCAGGCTTTTCCTCCTGCTTCTAGCCATGGCTGGTACCATGAGTCACTGTCAACATTGCTGCTTCTTATTTTGCAGGACTGGGGATTGAACCCAGGACCTGTGTGTGCTAAGCAAGCCCTTCACTGCTGAGCTACATCCCCAGCCCCTGGGTTATTACTGACCCCCTATTTTCAGCAAGTGCACTGAGGCGGAGTTGGCTGACCTTGACCTGTCGGTAGCAAGCCTTGGTTCTTTTGAAGTGGCTGCTGCTCTCTCTCTCTCCTTGGAGGAGGCGATGCTGCCGTGGTTTCTGCACTGAGGTGAGGCGTGAGGACGTCCTGCTTTCTCCTGGTTCCTTCCGTCCTAGGTGCATGTGTGTTTCTGGAGGCTTTTCTTTTAGAAGTTGAGTACTTGGGATTCAGAGGCCGACAGGCTCTTTCCTAGGAGAAAGAGGACACATGTATGCCACACGCAAACGCACAAAGATTTCTTTGGCTGCAGGGACCTTGGGGCTTGCTTGTGGAAGAACTTGCCTTTAGAAGACATCGGGTTCCTATCAGTGTCTCTCTCTCCAAAGGGATGGCAGACCTGTGACTGAGGTCGCCAGACGCCCCGGAGGTGAGCTCCTCTGTCAGGGACAGGCCTGTGCCTTCCTCGTGGCCAGAGCCTGGCTCCACCCACACCTCTGCGGGGTCCGAGAACCAGGAGCTGTTTGTCTTGCTTCCAGGCAAAGTGAGGGCTTGGCGCTCTCCTCCAGAGCCCTTCCTTCCCTGGGCTTAGGCACGGTGAGGAAAGTCGTGGCGAGTCTCCCGGTCAGAGACAGCAGCAGGAATCCGCCTGAACTGGTGGTCTTGAACTTGTGGGCAGCTCTCTGACTGCACATCTGGCTCCATGCTGACCACTGAGCCACGGTTGCCATTTCGGCCTACAGGCTGAGACTAGCGGGGAAACTGAGCCAGGCTGCTGTAGCTCCGTGGTGGCCAGCCTTGCCCGAGTCTGGTATTAGTGATGCAGATTTCAGAGACCTTATTCTGACCTTTCTAAAAAGGGTTGCTCTGCACACCAGGAGGGCTCGGAGGGCCAGAAACTGCACCTCCCACCCCCACCCTGCACAGCGTAGACTAGAAAGTGGCCTGCAGCCCAGGACAGGTGGCTGCCACAGACGGGGACTGCTCCCTTCCCCCTGCTTTGTCGCCCTCTTACTAAGGGGATGGTAGGTCACAGTAAGCAGGGTTGAAAAATGAGAAATTTTTGCGTGTGTCCTTGGGAAGATCTGCTGGCAATGGATTTTGTAAGTTCAAGTGTGATGAGGTCAAATCTGATGAGGTCAGAGAGCCAATTCCAGAAACTCAGACCACCTTCAGAAAACTGATCCTTCATGTTTTCTTCCTCTGAGCCACACTGTGTGCTAAAACTTGCTTGGGGTTGGGCCTTGGTACTTGCTGAGGTGAGTTGGTGGGCGGTTGCAGTGTGTGGCTGGCTGCCCCCCATCCTTGCTGGTGTGATGGAGGGATGGAGTTTACTCGAGAAGCTGTAGTGTCTGAGTTCACAGCATCTGTTCCTGGAGACTGTGCTCTTGTGCACCGTTGCGATGCTGGTGTCTCATGCCACCACCTCTACTCCTGGGATAGGAGGAAGAGTCCTTCTTCTCTCCTGTTAGCCACACACAGGACAAGCCAGCAGGCAAGACGTGATCTAGGCCTCGCGCGTCCACGGACTCACCGCAGACGTGCACAGGGCTGGCATGTTTGTGGGTGGAGCTACCCTCCTGAGCTCGGCTGGCAGGACCCAACCCCCGGCCAGCTGTGTCACAGGAGCTCTTTACTTCTTTGACGGTGATGCTTGATTTGAGGTGAGCAGTGTGCAGGGGAGATGAGAGGCCATAGCGGGTTTTGTGGAGTGCTGTCCTTTGTGGGCATCGCCCTGGTCTTTGTAGCATGGAAGATGAATGAGCAGAATCATTGGCCTTCTCGATCTGGCACGCAGGGAAAAAAGAAGTGTACACTATGAATTTTCATGGTCCCTGTAGAATTCAGAGAGGGAGACAAACCTCTCCCTAAAATATTCCATCCACAGGGCCATGGTTTATGCTGTGGAGAAAACTTGGGCAGGTAAGTGGTCAGGGAGCAGCTGCTGGGGAGGTGGCTTTGGAGCAGAGCCCTGAAAGAAGACGGCCACGAGGAGGTGATGGGGTGGCTGGTGGAGGGACAGTGCTGTGGCCCTGACGCACTGTGGGAGGCCTGGCAGAGGGGCTGGCGGTCAGGAAGCTTCTGCCCCAGCCAGTGCTGGAAGTGGGGCTGTCTCTGTTGCTTCCAGAAATGCCAGTTCAGCATGGCGGACACCAAGTGTGGTAGAACTTGAAAGGGAGAGTGGGATGTGCCCCAGGAAAGGCTGTGATTCGTCTGTATTGTTTTGGGACTCTTCTGGGTTGTTTTCTTAGGTTTTTGGCTGGTTATTTTAAACACAATTGATTTTAGAGTTGTTTCAAATGGCTGTCCCATTTCTGTGCTGCTTATTTGTATTTTCACTATTGTTGACTTCAGTTAATTGGCTATACTCTCTGAAGAAAATGGATTTGGGGTTTATAATTCCATTTAAGTGATGCAAGTAGAGTCTCTGAAAAGAGGAAGTTCATGCAAATTTTTATCAACATGTTCAGACACACAGTTCTTTTGAGTGTCTGTAAATTGGATTTTTATTTGGGTTTGGGAGGAGGTACAGTGTTCTTCCAGAATAGCCACACTGTTGATCAGTATGAGTGAGCAGAGAGGCCTGTCTGGGGGACGTGAGGGGTTTAGTCTGATGGGTTCTGAGCTTTGTAGCTGTTTCTTTCTGGTTGCAAGGAACACTCTCAGCAGCTGTTCACCACCATCCAGCTTCAGCCGGGACATGTCTTTCCCTTGCACCTCATGCTCTATTTGACATGGTAGCACAGATGGAGTTGACCTCTTTTTTCCAGAATTCCCTTCCTCTGAGCAATAAACAAAAGCTCTGTCCTTGTGATTTCAGTCAGGACCATGACATTCTCTCTTCCACTTCCTCCTTGCCAAGGCTTGGAGGTCATATTTGTTTATTCCGAACTTGGAGATGAGAATTTGTTCGGTTCTCATGCATGTGATTACTGCCTATTGGCTTCCAGTTAGCTCTTCCCTGGGTTAGTTGTTCTCAGCTACTGAAACCATCGTGCTGCAATAGCCTCAAAAAACAAACAAAACAAAAAAACACCAGGAATTAATTTAACTAAGGAGGTGAAAGACTGCTGAAACTGTAGAACACTGGAGAAGACACAAGAGGATGGAAAGACCTCACATGTTCATGGATAGGCAAACGATATTGTTAAAATTCCTTTATAACCAAAAGCAATATACAGATTCAACACAATGCCCATCAAAATATTAATGACGTTCTTAACGGAACTAGATAAAACAGCCCTAAAATTCCTTTGGAGAACTAAAAACCCAGAATAGCCAAAGCAATTCTAAACAAAAACACCAGTGCTGGAGGTACAATGCCTGACTTCAAATTATACCACAGAACTGTAGTAACAAAAAGTGCATGGTACTGGCATGAAAACACACACACAGACCAGCAGCACGGACGAGGACTCGGAGACAACCCCCCATGTCTACAGTTGTCTGATCTTTGACAAAGGTGCCAGAAACATACTTTGGAAACATACTCTTTACCAAAAGGTACTGGGAAAACTGGTTATGCATATGAAGAGAATGAAGCTAGACACTATTCTCTCACAAAATTTTGAGCACAAAATTCAACTCACATATGGGTCAAAGACCTAGGAATTAGACCAGAAACTGTACAACTCCTAGAAGAAAATGTAGGGCCAACACTCGAGCATATAGGCACAGGCAACAACTTTCTCAGTAGGACCCATAAAGCTCAGGAAATAGTGCCAAAAGTTAATCAGTGGAATGGTATCAAAGTGCTTCTGCACAGCAAAGGAAACAGTTAAAAACAAATGTGAAGAGAGAGTCTACAGAAGGGGAGAAAACCTTTGCTATCTACTCTTCTGACGGGATTAATATCTAGACTACATGAAGAACTCTAAAAAGTTAATACCAAAAAAAAAAAAAGTAAAACATTAAAATGAATTAAACACACTTTTCAAAAGAAGACGTACAAATGGCCAACAAATATGTGAAAACATGTTCCACCTCCTTAGCAGTTCGGGAAATGCTAATCAACTACACTGAGATTTCATCTCACACCAGTCAGAATGGCAGTCATCAAGAATACAAAGAATAATAACTGCTGGAGAGACTGGAGAAAAAGGAACACTTTTACACTGTTGGTGGGATTGCCAATTAATGCGACCACTATACAGTGTGGAGGTTCGTCAGAAGACTAGGCTTGGACACCACATGACCCAGCCACACCACTCCCCAGTATTTATCCTAAAGTATTAAAGTCATCACGCTACAGTGCATACCCGTGTTCATAGCTGCACGATTCACAATAGCCAAACTATGGAACGGCCTAGTGTCCATCAGCAGATGAATGGACGAAGAAAATGTGGTGTATATAAACAGTGGGGTTTAGGTCAGCCATAGAGAAAAATGAAATCATGTCATTTGCAGGAAAATGGATGGAACTTGAGAACTTTATGTTAAGCAAAACATGCCAAACTCAACAGGTCCGTGATGTACGTTTTCTCTCATATGTGGAAGCTAGGGAGGAAAAAGGAAAAGAAAGGTGGAGGAGTGGGGATCTCATGAAAAATCAGAGGAAGATCAGTAGAGGAAAGGGATGGGGGTGGAAGACTGGGAGAGAGGGGAGGGAGGGGCAGGGCTGTGGAGGGACATTGACCATATATTGTGTGCACGTCTGAATATATAACAACAGATTCCACCATCACGTGCAGTTCTAGTGCACCAATAAAAAACGTGCAGGAAAAGAAAGAAGGGCGTGGCGGGTGGGGGTCTCGGGTAGGGACCCTGTTCCCCTCCGGTGTGGGTGGGTCCAGGGCAGCATTCTGCAGAGTTCTTCCTGCCCTTTGGAAGTTATTTACTGCATCCTTGACTGGCCCTGGCCCAGCTGCAGCTGCTGGGAGATGGGGAAGCACATCTGTTCTCTCCAAGAGTAATTTTGATATGCACATATCTGCTGTTGCACTTGTGGGAAAGTCAAAAATAGTGCTTGAGACCCTGGCATCTGACTCCACTGTGACCAGGGACAAAGCCAAGCTCTTTGTTTTCTTTTGGATAGACCAAACCAATCAGCAAGGAAATCTTGCTTTGAAATCACAAGGAAGGGCTGGAAGTGTGGCTCAGAGGTAGAGCAAGCGCTTGTCTGGAAAGTGCCAGTGGGGCCCTGGGTGGCACCCCACGCCGCTCCCCAGTCAGCTCAGAAGGGCTGCTGTCCATTCCACATCAGTGTGGAAAGATCCGGTGGTGCCGAAGCCCATGTAATGTGAAGGCTCTGCTTCCACTGTTTCCAAGGGTGAGGACTGAGTTCTCCTCTTCCCCGAACACACTGTCCTGGAGCGCTTGAGGAAAGTCCCTGGAGACCTCTGGCAGCTCCATTTTAGGGTTTTCTATCCACAAAGTTGAACGGAAGTCAGATTCCAATTAGGCTAAATATTTTACTTCTACAAAAATAAGTTCAACTGCTTTCTGGCTAATGTTACCTATAATTTAAAGTAAGTATTGATTGAATTTCTGGTTCTTTTTGTGTCAAGAGAGATAGGTGTTCTGTGGCTTTCTGGAATTCCCAGAACTCTTTATTTTTGAGTAAATTCTGAAACATGGCATGATACAAGAGCTGACAAGTCACGGTCAGCTTTGTGACAAGGGCTGCCTGGTAACCAGAGGGCAGGCAGCCTTCCTCTCTGAGAGCTGGTTCACTGGAGCTCCTGTGGCAGGCGAGGCTCAGGGTTCAGTTGGTGTGCCTGCTCGAGAGCAGAGCCACTGGTAGACGCAGGCCTCCGCGACCCCCAGGCTGGCCCAAGGGTGAGGGCTACTGCCCCTGCGAGGCTTGCTGGGCGCGGGGCAGAGCCGCCAGGCCTCCTGCTTCCTCCGCCTGTGGTGTGTGGGTGTCTGTGGATCTCGCAGGCTCTCTCCCCGCCTCTCACAGGGCCTGGGGTGGTGGTTCCTGCCACACTGGTGTCAGGCAGGGAGCCAGCGCCTGCGGGTCCTGTGCCCTCCTTGGACCTGGTGCCTGATGTCTGCACCCTGCGATTCCTGTCCTGCCCAGGTGCAGCTTGACTGTTCTCCTTTGCTCATTAATAACTTACTATAAACTGAGAACTTACACGCAACCAACTGGCCACGCTGGAAAAGAACCCTGCAGAAAGCAGAGAGAGCCGATTGGCCAAAGGCAGGAAGGAGGGGAGCCCAAGCGTTGGGATGCCAGAACGGCCCCCAGGGCAGCCAGGAGGGGCCCAGGTCACACCCACCCATGGCTGGGGAGGAGAGCAGGAGGATTTGCAGCTGCACCAGGCCTGTATTTGAGCGCCTTTGCTGGAATCACCAGTCTCCTGAGTGCCCAGTAGTACTTTTTTTTTTTTTTCTGTGCTGGCAATTGAACTCAGGGTCTTTTGCTTGCGAGGCGGGCACTCTACCAACTGAGCTATAGCCCCAGCCCCTGGGCAGCATCTTTAAGAGTGAGGACTGTCACTTTTTTTTTTTAAACCATAGTTATTGTCACAGTTGTGGAAGATTCACTAGAACTACCCGAAGGAGGAAGTTTTCACACTTGTAGTCAGTAAACCCACCCCCAAATAAAACCATCTTACCATTCTCCCAGGAGACAAGAAAGGGAACATTCCATCACCTCTATTCCAATACAGAAAAACACCTGTAAATTTTATCATTACCAGAAAGAACACTTGCTTTTTTTGAAGCCTCATTGTTCACGTTTAAAACATTTTTTATTTGTTCTAATTAGTTGTACATGACAGTAGAATGCATTTATACATTTTGATAGATCATACATAAATGGAGTATAATCTTTCATTTTTCTGATTATACATATTGTAGGATCACATTGGTCACGCAGTCATACACGTACATGAGGTAATAATGTCTGTTTCACTCCGCTATCCTTCCTTCCCCCATACCCCTTTCCCTCCCTTCACTCCCCTCTACCTGTATATAAAGTAACTATTACAATCACTCTTTAGGTTTTCGATGTTGATATTTCTGACACGTTTACATAATTGACCAGTAAAATTTTTACCTAGCAGAAGGAGGATGTTGTAATTACTAGAAATCATATTAGTAGTTAATAATAATGTTTCACTTTTGCAGAACAAACATATTACTAGCTTTATAAGATGAGTGTAACATAGAATCTAATTCAGTTTAGCAGTTTCTAATCGTTGACTGCTCCTTAATGAGGACAGATGTATTGGAGAGAAGAAAAATCTCACTTCCCAGGGCACAGAAACTCCCATTAATAGATTTCTCATGGTCTTGTGTCAGAGTGTGTTGATGGAGAGGGGGACATCTAGCTGCCCACCCAGGGACCCCCCTCCCGCCCCTTCCAAAACAGAGAGCCTCATGGTACAAACCGTAAGAAGAGTCTCCGAGACACCCCATGTTCTTTACAATTTATAAAGGACTTTAGAACAAACATTTTTACCCTAGGCATGGGGTGAGTGGAACATGCAGGTCCCCCACATTGCCAGTGGGCGTTTGTGCCTCCTGCACTGGTTAGAGGCAGCCAGATTGCTGTAGGAGCCGGACATTGAGAAGCAGCAGGCGGCAGTCCAGAGAACTCCACACTTTATTTTACATTGGTGGCCCAGAGGAAAACGAAGACTCCAAATTCTGAGCCCCGATACAGTTTCTCATAATATTTATAGGTTGTTTCATCTTAGACCCATCCTATCACTGGGGCTTTTTCCACTGTGAAAAAAAAAAAATTCTAATCTATGGGGCCGAAGGCCTGTGCAGGGTCTCCAACATAAAGCATGCACACAGAAACGTGAGAAGAAAGGGCTCTTTTACATTTCAGGAGGGAGCAGTCAGACTCCTAGGGGAGTTATTGACAGTGCACAAGGTCGGGTCCTCTGGTTAATTAGGCTTCCTGGAGAATGGCTGAGAGGGGTGTGGAGCTCACCCCTCCCCAGGCATTGGTTTCTTACCTTAACATTTTCGTAATTTCATTTCACAGCCAGGTCTTTTTTTACCTTCACAAGATGAGAGTTCTTTAGTTTCTAAAAGGAAACAGTTTAAAAAGTAATGTTGAGAACAATCACATGATGTATTTTCCTTACCAGAACCCTTTAGAAATTAATAGTTTGAGTTTTTGCTGCTGTGGTTCTCGTTTAGGTTTCTGATTCCCCAGCTCTTCTTCTTCACCACATGACCAGGTAGGTACCTTAAGTATGGTCTCGATATGGGCAGAGGCTGACTACCTGAGGAGGAAGATTGTTGGGACAATCAAAAGGTGTATTTTTTATAAAGCTGTTTAGTGAAATATGAAGTGTTGTGCTCGTGTTAAGAAGGGGTGGTGATCCTTCTTACTTCATCAGAAAAAGGAATGAGAAATTTCAGGGCTGCGCCTTTGTAGGGAGCAGAGGCAGCTCTCTGGGTCCTCTGGAGCCCTCTGCTTCCCCTACTGCAGGCCGCTTTAGAGCCTTAGACCTGCCTCTTGTAGGCCCGCCATGCTGAGCCAGGCCTGAGAGTTGCTCGGGGTGGGCTGGGTGGGCTCGGGGAAAAGAGATGAAGGAAATTTAAATGCATGCGTATTCTCCAAACATGACCTCTTCTTTTCTCCTCTGAATATAGCTCTTTGGGCTCCTCCCCTTGGTGGATGTCCGCTCCCCATCTCAGGAAGTGCTGCATCCCTGCATAGAACTCCCTGCCCCTCCCTCTTTCCTCCCTCCCCCACCCCATCACCTGTTGTGATGTCATCAGAAACTTCTGTGTCTCACTGGGTAGTTATTAGAATGAGTAGCTCCCTCAAGGTTTGGAATTCAAGGGAAAAAAATCTTTTCAATCTCTTGCTGTGTGTGTGTGTGTGTTAGAGGAGGCAAATCAGTTCACTTACCCTTTCCTTTCTTCCTATAGTTCTTATTCTTTCTTGGGGTAAATTTAATGACTATACTATTGAGAAAAGGGGTCTTTCATTCCAGATTTTCAAAACTTAGTCTCCTAAAATTTATGATTTATGTAAAATTTTTTCCTGCCTGGAATGATTTTTTTTTTTTAATTTTTAAAATTTTTACAGACTGCATTTTGATTCATTGTACACAAATGGGGCCCAACTTTTTGTTTCATGATCTTCTTGCTCTACTTACAGATGAATGTGTTATCCTAACCGCCGCCCCACCCCGAGTCTTTGCTCATTTAGGCGCTTGCACTGAGCACCAGCCCCAGCCCCTCTTTTTCCTTGATTACAGTGACTGGAGGTTTTATATTATGTTAAAAATCATAGGATTTATTTTCTATCGTAGAATTTTAAAATTACGCATGTCTCCTTACTCTTTTCTCTGCTCCCCCTTAACTTAATGGTTGAACAATTAAATTTAAGGGTGACTTGGTCATGAAAAATAGTGCTATGAATTTGCCATCAATAAATGTGGTTATGCTGTATAGTTCTGTTGTGTATGGTGTCCCCAACACCATTTTGAGCTAATTTGTAGTGATGGTTTTGATTTTTTTTCTTTGATGTAAGAATTTGGAGCAGTAAAGTTTAGTTGCTTGGTTTTGTTTCTTCATACACTGTCAGGTTTTATTGCACCACTGTGTTGGTAGTTGATACTTACTCCATAGCTGCCTTTCTCTCATTCCATGTTTGTTCCTTGCCTCCAGATGCGTCAGTCCTTCCTGAGGCCTCTCCAGAGGCCAAGACCAGGGCCTCCCTCCTCTCCCTGCCTTTCCTAGTCAGCGGCAGCCCTCTCCCATGTTCGTCCCTAACCCTATCCAAGAGTGCACTATCGGCCACCTGGGATTTTAAAAGGGGACTTATTAGATAGGCTTACGGGACCAGAAGCCAGATACTCCAAGTGGCCATCTGCAGGCTGGGGAGCTGGAGGAATCGGTCGCTGGGCAGTCCAAAATGCTGAAGCCTCAGATCAAGAGGTATCAGCGACGCTACCCCAGTCTGGGACCGAAGGCCTGGAAACTCTCTGGA
Organism: Sciurus vulgaris; assembly: GCF_902686455.1. Lineage (NCBI taxonomy): Eukaryota > Metazoa > Chordata > Mammalia > Rodentia > Sciuridae > Sciurus > Sciurus vulgaris. The sequence continues at coordinate 174,838,606 of NC_136464.1, read as the reverse complement.
GAATCACTGGCAGCATCCACTTTGGAAGAGTGAAGGAGCTGGAGTCTGATATCCTCAGGCAATTGCAGCAACAATCAAGAACCATTCAAGAGGAACTGAACTTGCATCTGCTGCTACTTCCTTGTTCTTCCAGTTGTTTTTCCATCAAGCCTCCAACTTACTGGATGGTGCTGCCGTGCTTAGGGAGGGTCTCCGCTTCAGTTCGCTATCCACACGCCAGTCATTCCTAGACACACCCTCACGACACAGCCAGAACCCTGAATCTTAGGCATCTCTCAGTCCAATCAAGTTGACGATTCAGATTGGCCATTAGAGTGAGGTATGCAAAGGAGGCATCTGGCACAGTGCCTGGTGTCTCACGGGCACAGATCAGCCCAGACTCCTCCTCTGCCCCAGCTAAGCAAGTCCCAGGCCCTCTGCGCTGCACCACCGTGCGCCTGGCTGTGGCCTTCCCCTCTTACTCTCATCCTCTTCTTTGCCGCCTTACTCCTTAGGGAAGCTACACAGTGGTGACAGAGTCCAGCTCTCTGTTTCTCAGATATTGGGCCTGTTCCCATTGGAGTGGGCTGCATCCTGGGTGCCACGTGCCCTTCCAACGTGGCATGTGTTCAAGGGGGAGCCCTTCCTTCCACGCCAGTCCTGGTTTTCCCAGAAAATGCGCAGGAAGCCTGTGTTGGTGGCTAGTTTGTAATGACTGCTCTGTGTGCGTTCTCCTTCCCCCAGTTGTGTGGTGGAGACAAAGCAGCTTCGAACCAGAACTAGGGTAGTAAAATAAAATGAAAAGCGACCCAGAGAGATTCAGTGCTGTCCTTGCGATTTTAAGGCCATCTTAGCATCAGCCGATAAGCCAGGCAGGACCTGTAGGGCTCACACCCACATTAGCCAGCCTTCAAAGCGTCCTTTCATTTTGTTCAGCTTAAATTTTCTGGAGAAACTTAGGAAGAACCAGACAAAATCACTGAGCCACTCTGTTTCATACTTTTTTTTTGTTTTCTTTCTTTTTTGATACTGGGATAAAACCAGGACTGCTTTGCCACAACCACTGAGCCACATCCCTCGTGCTTTTTATTTGATTTTGTTTTTTTTTTTTTTTTTTTTTTTTTTTTTTTGAGACAGGGTCTCACTGAGTTGCTTGTAGCTCACTAAGTTGCTGAGGCTGGCCCTAAACTTGTGATCCTCCTGCCTCAGCCTCCTGAGTTGCTGGGATTACAGGTGTGCGCCACTGTGCCTGGCTCTGACTCATTCTTTTAGGGACCTAGAATAAACTTGGCTCATTATAATATTGAACCTAGCATGCCCAGAAGTGCTCTTGACTGCTCTTTCCTTTTGGGACATGTGCTCTATGACCTTCAGCTGATGATACCCAGAAATGTGGCCAGCCTTACCTGGGCTTCCCTGTGTGAATATGTGGAGGCTCCTTGAATAAAACCCCCGTGCGTTCCTTCCTCTGGGAGAGCATTGCTTTCTAGTAATCCAGGTTCTTCTCACTTGCTTCAAGTAATAAATCTTTGTCCAATCTTTTATATCTTGGTTCTGCTTTTTTTTTCTTCCAATTTTTGTACTCCCAAGATGTGAACCTAATGTGTTTGGTTTCATTATTAACTGAGGGATTAAGTACTTCACTTGGGTGGCTTGCATAAGTTCAGTGCACCCCTTCAGTTAAAGTCATGAGGGAAAAACTTCCTCTGCTTGTTTAGGTTCTGCACCTGGGACTGAAACTCACAGGATATGTTAACAGGAGAAAAAGGCTCATAGTATGCATGTAGGAGCCAGCAAGGAAGTGCTGACACACACAGGTTTCTTCAGGAAGGACAGATGAATTTCTAGAGCAAACGCGGTGAGAAAGTGTAAGATGATGTTGCGCACAGGTGTGAGCAACCTTCTTGTCTCTTCTGGGCCTTAACTCCCTGGAGAAGGAGTTTGTTGTTCTTCGGAGGGAATTCACGGCAGCCTCGTTTCCCAGAGCCTGCTGCTTTTTGTCAGATAAGGGCAGCTCTAGAAGGTTCCTTTGCATCTCTGAACCTGCGCCATCTCATGGCACTGTGGGCTCACCAGGGGTTCACCATGGCTTCTCCATGTTTCTCCTGTTAGCAGTCACTGCCTTGTGCTGGTCCCAGCCCCTCCTCAGCTTCAGAAACCCCATTCCAGCTGCTGCTTGGCTAATATCCCCAGAACGACACTTGCATGTGGCAGAGATGCAGATGAAGAGACCAGTTCCACTGCCCATCCACCCTGTTGTCTTCTTTCTGGTACTTCTGTTTGTATTCAGAATAGTCATTTACTTGGACGCAGAATCCTGAAACAGCCCTGGCTCCTCTTGCTTTCCCATCTAGCCCTGGTGAAGGCTCCTTGGTGCTGCTTACAGAATGTCTCTGGGTCTCGCCTGACCTCCGCTTTGATTTTCTGGTGGATCTCCCTCCTTTCCATCTCTTCATTCATTCTATCATGCTGGCAGTGGCTGATTGTTTATTCCATTGGCTAAGGTCTGGAGATTGTCCATTGCTTATTGAATGAGCTTTCACCTTGGTCGGCTGGCAGCCAAGGGTGCCATCTTGTTCTTGAGTACTTTCCATGAATGTGCTTGCTCTGTGTCTGCAGAACACATCCCCCTGTGACCCTCGACCCAGGCTGGCTGGTCTGAGCCCTTCACAGGACAGCTCAGATGCCACTTCTGACCTTGAGCATGTTGAGATGTCCACTCAGATCATGCTGCCTTCCTGAGCCCAGTGTTCTGTGCGTCTACCGAAGGCTGCCCTACTGCAGTTTTTACCCACTTTGCTGTTATCAAAAGCTCCTTGAAGTCAGAGTCTAGATATTAATTCATTTTATGTTCCTTCTCAACCACACTATGTACAGAGCCGTGTGATGTGTTTGCTAAATCATTTAGGAGATTGCAGCAACCATGGGATGGAAGAACAATGGAAGAAACTTTGAGGTCAGGACCTGCATTCTGCACCAAGCCTGCGCTGTTGGGGAGAAGCGAGGGAGACTGGGAGAGAGGGGATGGGCTTCTCCCAGGGTCACAGCCCCCCGGTGGGCTGGGGTCAGCAGGGGACACTCCCGAGTTAATATGTTATAGTTAAGTGTGTGGGCACAGCTGTGTGTCAGACTCTACCCAACTTCGTCTTCACTGTCACCCCTCTGAGCTGGGTGTTTTTGGTCCCATGTGCAAAGGAGGAAACTGAGGCTACAGGAGATTTGACTGAGGTGGGTGGTGGGTGACCCTGAAGCTGATAAGGGGCTGGTCTAGTTAGATATTACGCATTCCCAAAAGCTTGTATGTGAGACAATGGAAGAAAGTTTAGTGGTGAGATGATTGGGTTATGAGAGTTTTAACCTAGTCAGTACATTATCCCTCACAGGGATTAACTGGGTGGTAACTCTAGGCAAGTAGGGTGTGGCTGAGGAGGTGGGTCACTGGGGGCATGCCTTTGGGGTATATATTTTGTTTTTGGTGATCAGGAGCTCTCTCTACTTCCTGAATGCCATGTCTTAAACTGCTTTCCTCCACCATGCCCTTCTGCCATGATGTTCTGCCTCACCTTGGGCCCAGAGCGATGGTATCAGCTGCTTGTGGACTGAGACCTCTGAAACCATGAGTGCCAAATAAACTTTTCTTCCTCCAAAATTGTTCTTGTTGGGTCTTGTTGGTCATAGCAGCAGCAAAAAAGCCGACTAAAACAGGCTGAATCAGGAGGCCTTCGAGTGTAGCAGATGGAAAGCAGAGCATTGTTCCCAAATTCTTGCTTTAAAAACCTATCCCTTGTTGACTGTGGGGCATCGCTCTTGCTTACTTAGCTTTTTGTAATTTTTTGTACCTGACATCTGTCATGCCCCACGAAGGTTAATGTGGAGAGCTCGACTTTCAGTCACCAATTCTGGGTTCTTAGGAAGTACTTGCAAACAGTTCAAGGCACACTTGCTGCCTGTAAATGATATCATGATTGGTGGCCTCATGTCTACATTAAACTAACTTCCGCAAGGAAGAAGTACCAAAAAGCAAAAGCTAAAGACAAATGGGAAAATGCTGTGTTGGCAGCTTGTGATACAGAAGGCTGGTTCCTCTAGTTGAAGCTTCTGTGTTTAAGGAAGGTCAGCAGTTCAATAGAAAAATGGACAAAGATATATAAATAAAGTGTGGGAAAGAAAATACACAGGACTTCAGTATAAGAAGATGTTTAACCTTACAAGAAAGACAATAAACCCCAGAAATACTACCCCCGCTTATGAATTGATGACCACCTTAGTTTACTAGTGTTGCCACAGCCAAGCACATGTTGAGTATCTAGTCTGAAAATCTGAAATCAGAGGTGCTCCAGAATCTGAAGTTTTGAGCACCTATGTGATTCCACAAGTGGAGAATTTTACTTGTGGGATTGATGTCAAAATGTACCCGCACTGAAATCATTGTAAGGTAACCTTCAGGCTGTGTGTACAGGCTGCGCGAGACATAAGTGAACTCTGTTTATGCCTGGGGCCCATCCCTGAGGTGTCCCGCCACCCCCAGTCCCAACGCCAGACACTTCTGGTTCCAGGCATTTTGGAGGAGGGCTGCCTAGCATGTACCACAAACTGGGTGGCTTAAACAGACTTATTCTCTCATCCTTCTGGAAACTGGAAGTCAAGGTCATGGTGGGGTTTGCTTCTTCTGAGGCTTTTCTCTTTGTCTCGTAGGTGGCTTTGTCTTCTCATGGTTTTCAGTCTGTGATAGCCTGTGTCCTGGGGCTGAGCAGGTAACTCAGCAGTGCTGGGTCCTGGGTTCAATCCCCAGCACTGCAAAAAAGAGAGGGGAAAAAAAAGATCCTGTGTGTCCAAATCTGCATTTTTTTTTTTTTACAAGACACTAGTCATAATCGGATTGGGACCCAGCCTGATAGCCTTTCTCCAGATCAGCCTCATCTGAAGTGCTGAGGGTCAGGGGCCTCAGACTGTGAGCTTGGTGGTGGTGGTGGGTCATTCAGCTCATAGAATAACAACAAAAGTGGTAGTAACTGTCTCAGCAAAGGACAAGAATGTGGGCCAGCCCCTTGAAGAGTAATCTGTCAGTATCTGTTAAAGTTCAGATGGCCCCTGACCCCGCAGCTCTGATGGCAGAACGACAGATGTGTGAGGTTCTTCACTGACACCTGGCTCCTGAAAGAGTGAAAACAACCTCATGTACTAGGCCTGGGCTAGTTAGGGCAAGGCGAAGCGAGCCACAACTTCCTGGGGAGCGCTCTCTAAGAAGTTCCAGTACAAGCAAAAGTATACCACGTGTGTCTGAACATCTCCATTTGGGCCAAAGGGGAGAAAGATCCTGTGGGTGTTTTCTCTGAGGTCACCTAAGACTCTGTGATAACTTTCGGGCATTAGGTCCAGATACCTGGGGACCAGGGGTGGGTGGGAAACTTCTCATGGTATGTACTTTGTTACCTTCAAGAATTGTTAACTCCTGAATTTACTTATTAAATATTTATTTCCCTTATGAGAAAATTATATCATGGGTCATTCATAGTTTACATTGTTTGAGGTCGATTTAAAGAAATAAAATTACTCTGGTTCAAATTGCTGGATCCCGGACACCTGCTCACGTATTTCTCCTCTGGAGGTGTGGACGGCAGTGGTCCTCATGGGTGGGGCACAGCGAGGTCCTTTCCTGGGCAGGCAGGCTGGTCTGGCCGGGCCCTCCTTTCGGGCCCTCTGGCCTCAGGCTTATAGGGCAGAGGCTGACACACCGTGAGTCCAGGTTTCATTCTGCTCAGAAACTAGTGAGTGCTGCTAGTTGGGCAGTTTGGTCTTACCGGGCTGTTTCAAGGTGATGACGTTGATGAAGCTCACGACGCTCTGTTTACTTCCTTCAGCTTTACGGAATGCTTTCACTGGGTTATCTCATTGTCCCTTGGGGTGTGAGGTTTGAAGTACCATGTTTTTATGGAAGAGGAATCTGAGCCTAGAGGATTTAAGTGACTTGCCTGGTATCCCAAGGTGAGTCTGCGGTAGTCACATAGCAGGAGTTGCCGTGGACAGTAGGTCCCCGGTCCTGTGGCGATGCCGTGGGTGGTGCCGAAACCTGTATGTCCTGGTGCACACGTGTGTGGTAAAGTTAAATTTTGGCACAGTAAGAAATTAGTGACAATAACGATAAACAGTTAAGACAATATGCTGTAATAAAAGTTATGTGACTCAGGCCTTTGTCTCTTAAAGATCTAAGACAAATACTTACATTTTTGCACCTTAATTGTCCACTGGTAACAGAAACCTCAGAAAGCTGATGGCCAGCTGAGTCAGCCTTCTGTATCCTTGAGTTCCCCACCTGCAGAGACACATCTGTGGATCAGAAATTTTCTGGAAAAAAAAATGTGTCAGTACTGAACATGAGCAGACACTTCCTTGTCATTGTTTTCTGATCAGTGCAGCATGACACCTGTCGCGTAGCGTTTATACCAGGCACTGTAAGTGGTCAGAGGCGAGTTAGAGCGTGCGGGGCGTGGGTGTGAGCAGGTTGTATGCAGGCAGGCCATTTTGTGTAAGGGACTTGAGCGTTTACAGATCTTGGTGTCCTTGGGGTCTGGGAACCCGGCCCCCAGGTCCTGAGGGTGACTGCATTCCCAGCACTCACTAGGTTCTTGCTTTAGGGCGTTGGGCGAGGACGTGTGTCAGGAGGGTCAGCAGCGCTCCGGGCCTCCCTGGACTCTGACGCGTTGGGACTGTTCTGCCTGTGAGGTGAAAGCCCAGGGCGGCTGATGTGGCCAGCTCCTCTCCAGTGGGCTCTGAGGCCTGTCCTCCACTCTGTGGCTGTTTTCCATGATGTGCACAGCACCTCCCACCTGATCTGAGGGTGCGGAGGGCCGGGTTTAGTCTTAGCGCGCTTATTTTTCAGTAGGAAAGAGAAATTGGTGGTTGGGGTTATAGTTCAGGAAGGGGAGGAGCGAGGCACAACCCATAGCTTTGGGCTCCCTGGGGGGAGCAGGGGAGGGGGCTTGGGGGCGTCTGTCTGCAGGAGCCGACCTGGGCCTCTTTCGCAGAGGCGAGCGCGGGGGTTCGGCCTGCAGAATGGACTCTGCTCTGACTCCTCCAACGTCCCACAGCTGTGGGGGGATCGCCCTTCTGTTGCCTTCCTTCAGGTCTTTACCCGTCACTCCCCCTGCTTGTTAGCTGCCTTGTCCTTCAGTTGGTGCCCATAGAGCCTTGGGGACTGACCTGAGAAGCCAGGGCCCCTGGCAGTGGCTGTTTCCCAGGGCGACTTGGAGCGGCTGCAGTGTGCACACCAGGGAGGCTGAGGGCGAGTCTGGCGGAGAGGAGGCCTTTCCGTGACGCAGTATTCATCCCACTCCTCGGCGGGTCTTGCAGGAGTGCGCCAGAGCCCGCAAGTCCATTACTCTCAGGACTCCCCAAGTGTTCAAGAGGCTGTTACCCAAACAGGGACTTAAGGTGCTTGGGTAGCATTCCCACCCAGCCTGTCTGCTACCAGGAAGTAGCTGGATGTAAAGGCAAGACTGGGCTCTTTATACCACCTCTCCAGGAGGAAGGGTGGGTCTTCGGCCTTTGAGCTGGAGAGTGAGTTGTCCACTGTTGTGGGGGGTTTCCCCCAGGTGTTAGGATGACAAAATGGCCAAGGCATCCTGCTAGGACTTCCTTGAAAGGAAAAAGCAGCTAGTGGGTGGGTAGGTAGTTACCTACCTTGTTAGGTAGATGTAGGAAGAGAGCAGAGTACGTTCTGAGGAGGGTGGAGATTGGGAGTGTCCAGTGGATGTGGATGAGGGTGTGACCACTTGTATTGCTGTTGCAGGAAGCGGCATTGTGACCTTCCCCGAGTCTGCAAATGATTGCTCCCCAGGGTTTCTGTGCACAACTAGCTGCAGACTGGAGAGGCTGCCAGGGGACATTGCCTCCCTGCCCAGAGCTTATCTTACTATTAGCAAATTTAGTGCTTAGATAATAAAAAGGGTGGGAGCTGAGTCAAGCAGAAGCCAAACAAAAGGGAGTGGGAACAGAAATCGAAAGTTCAAAGCCTCTTAGAGAAAATTTAGATTTCCTGTGTCATCTAGAAAGAAACTGGTTTTCCTTGGACTAGCGTATTTCTGGCCATCAGACAGGATGTTTCTGAAATGCCTAGCAAAAGCAGTGCCAGTGAGCCAGTTAATTGGAATCCTTGAGCAAGTGTGCTTCTGAAGCAAAATGCTGTGGAATGCTGTTTAGGATGTGACGTTTTCTAGAACCAGCCCTGGGGCCTCATGGAGCCCCTTCCTCGGCAGGCACCTTGGACTGGAGGCTGCTGCGTGTGGGCCTGTCTGCCTCCATCACCAGGACCCCGGACCTCATCCCAGCCCACCCTTCCCCAGCAAGGCGGAGCTTGCCCCCATTCTTCAGTGGTCTGGGGCATTGAACGCCTGAGCACTCTTCTGCATGCTAGAACTTGGGCTGCTGAACTAGCTTAGAAACTCCCGTTTCTAAGTTTAACTTGGAAAGGGAATTCCTTTCCCACATGCAGGGTGTTCCTCAGTGCCCTCCTAACGGATGGGCCGTCAACACAGCTCGCCTTTCCTGGGGACAGAGGACCGCAGTTAGCCGTCCCAAGCTCCAGAGCACCAGGCACTTTTTAGTTCACTGTCAAGTGGAAAATACAGAGAAACAAGTCTGAAGTGAATGTCAGACCTACAGGCGGTGAAGTGGATTGTGCAAGGCATGGAGAGGGAAGGCAAGGGAATTTCCCTGACCTGAGAGGCTGCAAAAGGAGAAAGGCCTGGGAAACTGCACCCATTCTAGAACAAGCCCATCTGAGTCTCCGTAGTGAGATCACGTGGGGACTGGGGCGGGACCTCTGTGGGATGTTCTGAGAGCTGGGCGCAGTGCAGTCCTGAAGGGGACCCTGGGGGGTCTGGCCTGGAGGTCTGGACACACTCCCTGGAAGCCCTGTGGCCGCTGCCCTGCAGGTGGTGGAGGCTCCCTGCGTGCTGATTGGTGTCCAGCTCTCACTTTGGCGTACCCTCCTTGTTGGCATGTGTTCATAAAGCTTTCTAGATCCTGAAGTCGGTGAAAACAGTCTTTCCAGTTATTTCAGATATTTTCAGATATTTTTAAAGTGACTCCTTTCTTTTTTGTCTTTGTTTGTGTAGGATACTAAATTGTGGATAATAATGGAATATCTTGGTGGCGGCTCCGCACTGGATCTAGTAAGTATGGTGTTGGCGTGTGACAGGCCCCAAGTCTTTTCTTGCCATCTTGATTTCAAAGATAATTCTATATCCATTTCATTTCCCTGTTTTTAAGTTGCTTGAAAAAGGAACCAAGCTATTCCTTATTTATTTTTGGAATATTTACTGAAAACTATAGGTCTGCTTTTGAAACCATCTGGGAAACGAATGAATTCATCCATAGAAGAAGTGAAGGGTTTTGCCTGGAATTGTCTTACCTGAGAACAACTGGTTAAAGTCATTTTCAGAACAAGTTTGTTAGCTTTTGTGGAGCTGATAGTCATCATGGCTTCCATATTTTTGATGGTAACTTTGCTCAAAGTAAGCGCATCACATTTTCATCTCGGAAATCAGGGAGGGATGTGATTGAGATGTGTTGAGAAATGGCATCAGATGCCAGGCGCTGGTCAGGCAGGGAGTGGCACACCTGCCCCCTTCTGCCCCTTGCCAGCTCGCCCGATGTGCTGGATGGAGCAGACGGACCCAGCGCACGTCTTCTCTGGACTTGCCTCGAGCGCATGCAGCCCACTGGAAGCAGGAGGAAGGTGCTTTGCTTGTCCCGTCCAGCATGGCTCCACGCAGGTGTTGGCGGAGTGCTCACAGACTACCAGCCCTGACAAGCGTGGCTTGGCTTAGGTCACTCTTGAAATGTAGGATATGCAAACGACAGACGTTGTTTTTTGAAAACACTCACCCAGCTTAGCAGCCACTCCCCACCCTCGACCCAGGAAATGCCAGGCTTTTGGGGGAGTGAGCCCTCAGCCCTCAGCCAGGCTGGTCCTTCCTTCAGAGCGGGACGGTGCTGCCTGACAGGAGGGGGCCCTGCTTCTGCTGCTGTCAGCATGAGGCTGAAGGAAGAGCCTTCCTGAAGGTTTCCGTCCACATCTCACCCACCGAGGAAAGGATAGATCCCTGTGATCCAGAGGAAGTTTCTTTCTCACAGTAGCGATAGCAGTAGGTAGTTTTTAGGGACAGTAACCTTCTAAAACTACATGTATCTTTGGAAAGCTAATGTACTAAATTTAGAAAATTACGAATTATTAAAAGCCATTAGAAAATTGGTCAAAATAGTGTTAAAAAGGAAAAGTTAAAGGAAAAAAATGAACATGGCATAAACAATGGTCTTAAAATGGAAGCAGGTACAATGGTGCACACCTATAATCCCAGTGACTTGGGAGGCCTAGGCAGGAGGAGCTCAAGTTCAAGGCCAGCCTGCACAACTTAGTGAGACCCTGCCTCAAAATAAAATTGAAAGGGCTGGGGATGAAGCTCAGTGGTAAAGCGTCCCTGAGTTCAACCCCTGGAACCGCAAAGAAAGTGTGGGGTAGACTAGATGCGTTTTATGTCTTGCTTTGGTTCCTTTCCATTAATGTATGTATTACCCCAAAATCTTCCTCTTTTGGGACATAATACGGGAATGTAGTAAATACCTCCATTGGTGCAGGTGAAGTGGTTGCAGGGCCTCTCTTCCTGACGGTGGGTCCTTGAGAGCAGCAGCTCCGGTCTCTGAATGCCCAGCGTTCAGGTTGGTGTGCACTGGTTCGTTTGTTTGTTTGACTTGAGGTCCGTGCAGTATAGACTTCAGAGTTGGAAGGAAGCGTAGAACTCCCCACTTTAAAATCCTCTGCGGTGAGAGTCCCAGCAAGCCACCCTCCATTCTCCAGGTAAATAAACTGGCATCCCTTTTGGATCCACCTGGCCCACCACGTATTGGACTAGGAGAGGAGCCACTGAGGTCAGGAGCGCCCCTGAGATGGAGCTGGCTGCCGAGCCTCGCGGCCCTCCCCCACCTCCTCGGCCCCCTGGCTGTTGCCCGGTCCTCAAAGAGGAGGATAGGCTTCAGTGATGGGATGTGGTAATTAATTTAAAATTTTTAAAACATTTGTTCTTTTTGGTAATTAATTTTGAAAGTTGAAAACTATTAGGATTATTTTGAGAGGGTATCTTGTGTTTATAAAAGATTTTAAAAACCAGAATACTGTCATGCACAATAGTATGCTTGTAGATAGCTGAATAAATTGATTTGGGGGCAGTTTTTTGAAAAATTCTAGCTTGCTTGTATTGATTTCTCTCAGCTGATAGGCACGGTGCTCCCCGTTAGGAAGTGACTTTGTAGGAGCCCCTATCCTGAGGGCTGTCGGGCATGGTGACTGGGTCTTGTTCAGAGTGCCTGCTCACAGGCCCCAGAGCATGAGGGCCACTGGCCTTCGTCTTGGCGCTCTCTTCACTTCTGTGCTCAGCACCGAGGGCCCGGTCTGTTCTAAAGGGCTACTGTCTCTGCAGCTGCTCCGCCCCTGGACCTGCCCGCAGCCCCCGACTTGCGTATGGTGGACTCTGGCAGAGTGTCGCTAGCTGTCCTTCTCACTCTGCGCTGCGGCTGTCTGCCTTATTTTTTCCATTGAGCCTTCAAGGCGCCTCAGCCTGGCACAGGGAGACGGTACCCTCTTTCACCCAGGATTGCCCTTCGAGCATGTCTGATAGTGAATTTGGAGGGCATTCCTTTCCAGAATCGGAGTTTCTAGTGGAGACAGATTCCAGGTTGGGGTGAACTACTGGGACCGTTCCTTGTGGGGAGTGAGGGTGTCTTTGGAATGGGCATGGAGATCACTGGGGTCACATCCCTCCCTCCTCCTCAAGCCCCTGTAAGGTGCTTGCCGCAAGTGTCAGGACTGAGGACTGAAAACACGGTCCTCTCCATTCTGCAAGCTCACAAGGGCCCCCAGAAAATGGATGCAACTTTGCCCCGGGTTATAGATGGGCAGGCCTCAAAACCAGCTGGCAAATCCCCATCCTCTGATCGTGGTGTGCAAGCCCATCTTGGGCCCCACGTGTCAGACAGAGTGGGGGACACAGCTGGAAGGCTGTGCACTTCAAGTTGAGAGTAACCTAGATTTGCTTCTGAGAAGTACTGGTGTCATTCTGTGGGGATTCCAGCTAGTACTGTTGTCAGGGCACAGGTATCTTAGCTGGCAAAAGGTCACCAGTGCTGATGGCGTGGGTGTGCCCCCGGGCCCTCTTCCCCTTCCCTGGTGCTGCTTTGTATTTTGGGGCCTGCTGGGCAAGTGCTCTACCTCTGAGCCACACCCCAGCCCTGCTCTATCCTTTTTGACTTTAAAAAAAATTCTAGAAGCAGTGCGAAGAATAGAGAAGACAGCATAGCTCAGTAATTAAGAGCTAGGAATATAAAAGTCATATTTTATTTTGAATGTGCTCAGTCTATTTTTTTTTTTATTTAAGAGATATATAGTAGTGAAATTAAATGTCTGTAAGATTCCCCAGGATCACTCTGAGGACACAGTGTGACTTGATGATGACTTGTGTTGATGTCCTCTGAAGTCCCCGCTGCTCTGGGTGCCGTGACTTTGGGGACTCTTGTGTACCACTCGGTTCAGGCATCTAACTGCCAGGGGTGTAGATTTCTGTAGCTCAGTGGAAGAACGATTGTTTTGTTCAGGAAATACCTGTTGTGTATGCCCTGAGTGCCTGTGCTGAGCTAGCCACCTGAGGCCCCTGCCGTGAACAGAGCAGTGCACACAGCTCTCGCGGCACGTGGTCCACGGGGAGCGGGCGGGTGTGTTAGAAGTAGTTCAAGTCAGAGCGGGCCGAGAGGATGGCGGGGTTGCATGAAGGTTAGCAGGAGGGCCAGGATGGAGAGGTTTTAGCCGATTAAAAGATCAGCAGTGTTGCCAGAGAATCTGAGGGACAGCCTGGGAATCTAATTAAAAAGGGACTTGCTACATAAATTGCTCACTTAATCAGGCAGTGATGTTCGATGAACTTAGAAGTGAATGTACAGCATGATTTTGGAAGAATGAGATGGCATGTCCAATAATGTGTAGGCCAAGCTGCTGCCACCCTGGCTCCAAAACAGGGTCTCACACAGGTGCACATAGCTGGCTCTCCCCTGCAGGGGCCCATGGCTTCCTGCCACCTTTAGCCTTTGTCCTCTCCAGCTGCCAGTGTTGGGGACTGGCGGGGGGCACGTGTCACATCTGTTCTGTGGTGAGAACTGAGTCACAAGCTACACGTTGCTGCGTGGCCTGGCTGACGGTCCTTATGGCAGAGGAAGCGGGGAGGAGAGAAGAAGGGGAGGGACTTAGAAGTCACCTAAAGATGGGATGGAGTCTGAATTGTTTTCCTGGCAGTCTTTGTTATTAATTCTTGAAAAATTCACCGTGCTTTTAATGGTGGAGTCCTTCTTTATCTCGCCCGAAGGTTGGAAGGCTGTGGAGAATGCTGGTGTGTGACTCCGAACTCGGCTCAGCCTGGTCTGACCCTGTCCTGAGGAACCCTGGGGTAGGGAGCCGGAGAGATGGGCGCGAGCGGGGGTTTGCCCGGAAATGCCCCGGTGACACAGGCCGCCGGCAAGCTGGGGAGCCAGGGGAGTGGAGGAGTGGCTCAGTCCGAGCCACAGGCCGGAGCCTGCAGTTGCAGAGTTCAAGGGCAGAAGAAGAAAGGTGGCTGGCTCAGCCTTTCCCCTGCCTTTCCTTCCCTTGGGGCCTCAGCAGATAGGATGGTGCCCACCCAGGACTGGGTGAGGCTCACCTCCCTTAGTCCCGTCCAGCGCCTGCAGTCCCCCCCCCCAAGATGCCCCACAGACAGTGCAGAGGTCATGTATCACCTGTCTGTGCGTCCCTCAGCCCAGCCCCATCAGCTCCTGAAGTAGATCATTGTGGACACCAAGAAGGCACTAGCTAGCCCTGACTTAGTGGGACGCATCGCGGTACCCTCTCCTGCCCGCCGTGGAGGCGGCCTTAGACGGTAGAGGGCCAGACGGACCTGGTTCAGTCACAGGGCCCGCTCCTCATTCTCTCGGGAGCTTCCCTCCTCTTGTCCTCAGCTCTTTGCTGGCCTCCTGTGGTCCCTTTCCGGCCAGAGACCGTGATGGGAGGAGGGCTCGTGAAGACGCTGGCAGCAGCTGCGTGGGTGAAGTCTTGCTGGAGGAGGAAGTAGACCTGGACTCTCCTGTGACTTTGGATTTCCCCCCACGTCCTGGTGTTGAGAACGGAGCAAAGACCCAGCATCTCGATTTTCCCTTCTTCCCTCAGCGGATGAGAGACTTCTGTGTTTTCCTCGTTTGGAAAAACGAAGCTCATACGTTCTGTGGATGCTGAGAGGTAGACAGGGTGGAAAGACTAGTCACAGGCAGGGCGGTTCTAGATCAGGGTCGGGGGAACAGCCGTTGTGTTGTTTCTTGAAAGTGCAACCCTTGGTCAGATAACTTTGGGGGGAAATCAGGCTTTCTGGAGCTGAGTGTGCATTGTGCTGCTGGTCTGGGGACGACATCTTGGTTCGAGTCCGCGGCAGCTGCTGGCAGGCTAGTGGACACAAGCAGTTCCGCCTTCTGAGCATGTGATGAAATGAAGACGAACCAGCAGCCACCAGCACCTTCTCTCCACCTGTGTTCCAAATGGCACAAAGCCAGGAGCAGCTTGACCCAGGGTGGCCTGCTGCCAGAGGAGCCAGACCGCAGAGCCGGCACGTCGGAGAGGCAGCCCTGAGACGCGACCTCGGGGATCAGAGCTAGGCTCGGGGCTGGGAGAGGAACCGGAGAGCGGTGCAGACTGGGTCTCGGTTGCACCCACACTGGCCCACAAACCCTCAGCCGGGACCCGCCAGGAGCGCCTTGCCTTGGCTTTCATCCATTTGGTGTAAAGCGCGTTTGTCATGTTGAAACGTGGTGGTCTCCCCGGGGGTAAAGGCGTGTGAGCCTGGGTCACAGTGGAAGGCTCGACGGAGGGCTGTGTGGAGGGAAGTGGCCCAGCTTTTTGGACCTCTGCCCCCGACTGCTCCTCTTGGGCCCTTAGCGAGCCTCGGGTGTTTTGCTGGGGGCATTTAGGTAATTAGGAGCTGTGGCGGAGGCCCCGCTCGGCAGGCAATGGCGAGCGCGCTACCTCGCCTCAGCTCTTCAGTCTGACTTCCTTATAAATGGGGACATGCACACGTGACAGTGCTTCTTTATGTCTTTCTACAAGAATGGATATTAAGGACTGAACAGCTTTTTTTGGGTCAGCATAAAAGTTTGCAGAGGCACTTACTACCTCATTAAAGGTAATTAATAAATAGTCATTTTTATTTGATAATACATTTATAACAAATCCTGACGTATTTAGAATTGAGCTCTTTGAGCCCCGTCCCCAGAGTGGGGAAGCACTAGAGCACAGATTCAAGTCCTTTGGTGCCACGGCAGCCTCGGGAGGGCTGGCCCCAGGCCTGCTCGTTCTGATGGTTGCTTTTGGCTGCAAGGATGAACCTTCTGGAAACAATAACCAAGTACATTAGAGCAGATCCTGATGCACTCTAAGTTCCTGGGCTGTTGTTCCTAGACTGGGGACCCTGCCTGTGACCCCCTGCCAGGCCCAGAGGAGTGACCCTATGTCACAGGCCAGCTTGGTGACCCTTTCTCTTGGTGCTTACTTCATTCAGTAAAGTCATTTTCTCTGGTTCTGTGCTTTAAGGATGCTTTCATAGATTTTAATTGTGTAGGCAAAATATCTGCTTTAAGGGAATATGTTTTCAATTTAATTATCCCTGCCTGTTTAACGTGAGCACTCTCTCTTATCTCAGACTAAGCAACTGTGATAATCCTTTTTTTCTTAGTTAGAACCTGGCCCTTTAGATGAAACTCAGATTGCTACCATATTAAGAGAAATTCTGAAAGGACTTGATTATCTGCATTCAGAGAAGAAAATCCACAGAGACATCAAAGGTAAGGGCTGTCTCCTTCTTTTGCTTGGAAATGCCTGAGGTGTTGGGTTCAGCCGCACTTCTCTGCTCTGGGGAGGCCGCCCTGAGCCTTCAGTCGCCCTGAGCCTTCAGCCGCCCGGACAGGGCTGGCCTGGGGGTCTAGAGAGACACACAGCCCCCGCTGGGAGCGATTGCGGACCACCGGGTGACTGAGGGGAGCGTTGCAGTGGGGTCTGCCTTGGTTTTCTTTTGCAGCCGCCAATGTGCTGCTCTCTGAGCACGGAGAGGTGAAGCTGGCTGACTTCGGGGTGGCCGGCCAGCTGACAGATACCCAGATAAAGCGGAACACCTTCGTGGGCACCCCCTTCTGGATGGCGCCTGAGGTCATTAAACAGTCAGCATACGACTCTAAGGTAAGCGCCAAGGATTTGTCTTTGCGGGGTCCATGTCTCTCCCCTTTGTTCTGCAACCTTGCAGTGTTCCTCCCGGACCTCCAGCTCCGATCTGTGTTAAAACCAGTTTTCTCAGTTTTCCTCGGCTCCTGCGCCCCCTTGAGCATGGTTGCTCTCTGTTCATCCAGCCATGTCGCTGTGGTTTTCAGTTTAGTGTGTGGTTGGTGGGGACACAAGGAGCGTGTGTGAAGGAGGGTGTGCAGGGATGGAGGACCACAGGGTGAGGGTGGCACCCAGGTGGGGAGCAGTGGAGGTGAGGACTTGTCTGCAGAGAGGGAGGGACTCTGCACTGGAGGGGGCTGCAGCCAAGAGGAGTGGCTGAGGCACAGGGCCCACTTGAGCTCCGTCCCGTCTTCCCAGGGCACGCGGAGAAAGGCATGGAGGGCGGCCACAGATGTCGCGGCAGAACAGGGAGAGGGCAGGGCTCCTCGGTCGCTTCGGATTCTTCCTAGCGTGTTTAGTTCTTAAGTGGAGACCTTCTGAGTGCGTTGAATAGCACACAGAGCATGTAGTAACTTTCCCTGGGACCTGCGCCACCTCTGTAAGCCATCAGCTGTTACAGTGTGCTGGTGCGGCTGAAGTCCAGGCGTCCTGGGCTCTGGCTTGGGCGAGGTGGCCAGACTGCTTCCCTACTGACCTGTGGTGCTGACTGTGACTTCTGTGGAGGCACAGATGGCCTTGGCAACCAGTGAGAGCAGACGTGCCCCAGGCTCGCCAGCCCTGCTGTCCTGGGGCAGGGGTAGCAGCCCACGTTGGCTGCTCACTGGCTCTCTGTCCTGTGGGGTGTGGTCGCCTCCAAGGCCACGACTCATCTCTGCAGCCCCTCTTGGCCCTTTCCCGAGGCTCGGGTGATCTTGGCAGGGGCGGAGGTGTTGAGTCTAGCCTCTGCATTTGCTGTAAAAGTGAGTGTGTCTGGATTTCAGTAGGGCAGACCTGGAGTCCAGCTTTCCTATCTCATTACACATCCTTTGTAGTAAATTAGCTGGCCAGCCGTGGCACGTGACTTGGGATCCAGTGTGTACGTTTTCAGTTCCTGCCCATCACTGCGACCTTGGGATGGTTCTTGAAGAGCTGTCCTGGCTGCTGGAGCCGTCCCTCCTGAGAGTCTTGCTGGTGCGGGTCCTCTGAGCACCTACAGGCCTGCAGTCCTCTGCAGAGCTCTTTCCTAGATCAGAAGGCTTACAACCGTGGATGTTTTCAGAGAGATTGAACACACACTTGCTTGGGGAGGAGGTCATGTGAGGAAGTGTGGCCTCTTTTCAACTTTTTACTACTTTATCTTTTACTCTGACTTGTCAAAAACTTGATATTTCATTTCCTTGGGCCATACCCACTGACTTTTTTTCTTTTTTTTTTGGTTCTGAGGTTTGAACATGGGGTGCTTTACCACTGAGCTACATCCCCAGACCTTTTTATTTTATTATTATTTTTTAAAATTTTGAGACAGGGTCTTACTAAGTTGCTTAGGGCCTCACTAAATTTGCTGATTCTGGCCTCAAACTTGTGATCCTTCTGCTTCAGCCTCCCGAGTCACTGAGCTTATAGGCGTGTGCCACCATGCCCAGCTCCCAATAACTTTTAAAGGGAATTCTGTGTGACGTGTGTTATGTGAAATGGACTCTCAGGTTTGTCAGCTTAGGAGATGTGTCGAGTGCATGTTAGGGCGAAGTCAGTGTCTCAGTATTCAGGTTTTCTAGCATGGACCTTAGGGGACCCTCCCGGCCTTAGGAGTGCCTCTCATCCAACAGCTCTCATCCTGAGCAGGCTGCTCCCAGCTTGCCCTGTAGCTCTGTGGCTGTCCTGTGGGGCCTGGTGGACCTGCCAGGGCACTGGGCTCCCACACTGTGCTGCAGCCGTGAGTCTGCTCTGGCCTCCTGACGCTCACCTCTGCTTTTTTCCTGCGCCCCTTCCAAGCGTCCTTATGGTTGCGTGGATGCGTCTCTGCACTGCTGTCAACATTTCGGGCACAAGTCCCAGACTTCTGGTGGTTGCAGGCACAGGTACCTGCAGCTTCCTCTCGGGGAGGGGTGGGCTGGAGAGGAAGGGGTGCTCCTTGTTTCCTGAAGACGCCTTGATCTAGAACCCCCTGGCAGGATCTGTGACCCTTGTCATTTGGGCTTCTCATTTGCTCTCAAAAAGTTCTGCACACACAGGGCCCCTGCTAGTCTCACTTACGAATCTCCGCACAGTCCTGACTGCTCCTAGTCCTTAGGAACCTTCGTTACTACTACTGCTTTAAGAGGGATTAAGGAAGCTTCGCTTGTTTCCAGCTGTCCCCATCTTGGAGATAGTGCTGAGAGAGAACTGCAAAGGGGCCTGGGACCTAAGGCACAAGAACTTTAATCTTTTTTCTTTTTAAGGTTATTGGGAGAGTATGTTCGCAAGTGGGTTGAACTTGGTGAAGATGCAGCCCTGTTCACAGCCCTTCTCTGGGTCCTTGGTTGAGTCAGTCAGCTGCTGCCCTGTGGTTGTGTCCGAGGTTGGGTTGTTCAGTGGTGGGGGTGCACTGCCCCAGGAGAGAAGGCAGAGCGCTGAGGATGGCCTCACCCGGGCGCCCTGCCTTCCGAGGCAAGGGGACAGCACTCTGGGAAGGAGAGCCCTTGTGCTTAGGCCGGCAATGCAGAGCAGAGGGTGGAGGGTGGACAGAGACGCTGGCCTGCGGGGCCTGTAGCAGCATCCTGGAGACCCAAGTCTGCGCTTGGCAGCCCCTTGTAAATAGCTTTTCCTTGTTTTGGCTGCAGACGCAGCACATGTGTGTTCTTTAGTGATGATCTGGAAAATTCTGAGAAAAGAAATGGAAAGAAAGGAAGAATATCTGTAGATCTGCCACCCAAGCCAAGTTATTCCACTGTCAGTCATCTCTGAAATAAAGGTTTGCGATCTCATCATGGCGAGAAATGCAAGTAGGTGATGCAGTGACGTTGTCCAAGCTGAGAGGACAGCGGGTCATCCAGTGGCAGCCTGCCTCACCCCTACCACACGCCCACACTAGCCCACTGCCCCGTCCCCTCCTGCAGGCCAGCACTCACCCACAGTCATGGGTGAGGACTGGAGGGCACGGAGCCCTGGAGGTGGGGCGGGGCGACTGTCCTAGGAGGCAGGTGGCATCGGGTTTCATTATGGCGTGTATCCTGTGGGGACGCTTGGGGTCAAGGACGCATTTCTGTTGAGCGCTCATAGACGTTTCACACCTCTAGGTCCCAAGTATAGTGTTCCTGAATGTTGCATCTGAGTAAGTAAGTGGCCGGGTTAAATCCGTTTTGGTTTTTTGCCTAGTTTAGTTATAACCGTGACTTGGAGCGAGGCATGGTTTTCTTCTTCCTCTTGATTATGGAGAGGTGATTAGGGTTCCTCCTAGAATTATTTTTTATGTATAATTTTAGAACATCACTTAAATGGTTAGTATCTTCAGATTTGTAGCCAGCTTACTTTGTTGCGCATTGTGTGATGTTGTCGTGTGTCATTCCCCACTCCCTGCTCTGGGGAGAAAGTTCTCAGCATCAGGAGCAGGCGATTCTGTGTGGCCATCCAGGAACATGCTACCTGGAAGGGTCTGCGTAGGAAGGGACCGGCTCGCAGTCAACACCTACATTTCAGAGCCTCGGCCCTTGAAGCCTTTGACTTGGGCTTGTATCAAGAATCACTGTTTCCTCTGTCAGCATGCCTTTGTGTCGGATTCCATGTATTTCCCAAACGGCCTCATCTTTCCTGCTTCGGAAGGTGAGTGCCCTTACCCTGCGTGACTTTGATTTTAACACATTCCAAACCGGACGCCGTGTTTCCTGGATGTAGCGATGGACAGACTTGGTCATGCTGGTCCCGCTTCTCTGCCGGTGCCACGTTGCCGAAGTGCCCTGCAGTAAGTTCGTGCTGTGGCCACTCCATCATTCTTCTAAGGGCGAGCGTGATCAGTGCTGCTCTTGAGTATTTTGTGTGGTAAATACGCCTTCCAGAGCTCACGTTTATATAGGATAGATGTGCAGAAGTCAAATTAATTGGTCTTAGTAACTTTGGATATTTTCGTGGTTTGGACTGACCTGTCAGTCTGTTCAGCATTTCTTGAGTGCCGGGGTTTTCGTGTTTGTCAGTAGGGTGTTGGATATTTGGAGGGCCTGCTGAAGGACCCTGCAGAAGTCCTGGGTACGGGGCAGCTTTGAACCAAGCCCGAGTGGGGTGGGAACACAGGGCCCGAGGAGGTCAGGGCCACAGGACCACACCCCCGGTGCCTGGTGGGTGTGGGAGGATCCAAGGAGGAGCACCGAGGAGCAGGGTCGCCATGGGATTCTGGTTGGACTTCCTGGGGATGTGGCCCACAGTTTGTCTTTGTGGTGCTGTCCTGGCCACCCTCCTGGGGAACCAGGATGAGCAATGCCAGGCCTTAGGTGACAGCAGTTCCCCGGAGACCCGAGGGGTCGGGTGGGGCGGACACATGGCAGACGCTCTCGGGCTTGAGGAGGTGCGTGCGTGTGGAGGACCACTGCCTCGGGAGAGCGGCCCCCTGCGCCCTGCTCCTCTTCCCCTGCAGCTCACTTCCTCCGACCCTCCAGCCCACCACAGGTCTGGGCACGCCCCTGCCCATGGGCACCTGTGCCCCCAGTCCTCCTCCTCTGTCTGAGGGACTCACAGAAATCATGTTTCTGCCAATGTATAAAAAAGTGCACATGCGAAATAAATCCAGGATTCCAAGTTGTACAGCGAAGGAAAACAGAAATATACTCTGACCCCAGTTCTTCTAGATTGGTCCACTTAGTGTGAGACTTCAAATATGAAGTACAGTGAGTGGGGAACGCATGAACACACCCACACCCCGGACACTCCGACACAGGGCACTCCAGAGTGCTGGCTGTTCTCCCTGCGATCGTGCGAGTGACCAGGAGCTGCGACTCGCAGCTGCCGCTCCTGAGAGAACTGCATGGCATGCTGCTAACCAGGAAAAGAGTCAGCTCAAAATATGGTTTTCCCTGGATGCGAATTGCTTCTGCACCTTTGTAAAGTTGAGCCTTTGTAAGCTGAATCGTCGCAAGTCAGGGACTGTACTGTGGATTCTAGGGGTCAGTTTGTAGTTAGAAAGTCCTCTGTTGCCATTCTGGGGTACTGTGGATTGGGGACTGTTAGAGCGGCAGATTTACTTCAGAACACGCTATGGCAACACGCAAGTCCTGTGTGGCAGAACGATGCGTGGGATGGGTGCATAGGGGTGCCCTGTGTCAGTGTCTTTCGCTTCTGTGCCTGTGTGAACACTTGCATAGTGACCATTGCCCAAGTGCTGGACACGGGTAGGAACCTTCCAGGTTGCCTACACTCCCCACCCGTCTTACAGAGGAGGGAACAAGGCTCGACGTTCGCTCTTCTGTCTCACATCCTAGGACTTCGCAGAGCTGGCGTTGGAGCCGCGTCTCTGTGCCCAGCTGAGCGTTGCTGGAGGGGCGGCTGGCGCCTCCTCACGCCCTGCTCCCCCTACTCACCTGCACCCAGGCCCTGGCCCAGGGCCTTCACTGTGACCCCCCCAGGACCTGCCCTCACGGTGGGCGCACAGCTGCCTTCAGCGTGCAGGACGCTTTGTGGAGCACCTTTTCCCACTTGAGGCCTAGTTTGATATTATATCAAGGGCTTACATTGCCTATTGGTTACAGTGATTCTTCATTAGAAACTTGAGGGGCATCTTCCTCGTCCACGTGTGTTTGTCCCCTAACGAGGCTCTTGTTGCAGGCAGACATCTGGTCACTGGGCATAACAGCCATAGAACTGGCCAAAGGGGAGCCACCCCATTCCGAGCTGCACCCCATGAAGGTTTTATTCCTCATTCCAAAGAACAACCCCCCGACGCTGGAAGGAAACTACAGCAAACCCCTGAAGGAGTTCGTGGAGGCCTGTTTGAACAAGGAGCCAAGCTTTGTAAGTGTGCGCTTCTGGTGGCTCCGGGCCCGGCGAGGCCGCTGTCAGCCTTCCCAGCTGTCTCAGGAGCTCATGCCTTCTTTTCTTTCCCCTTCATTTTTCTTTCTCTAAATGAGTTTGATTGATTTATTTGAATTGCAAATATGCTTACTGTCATTTTATCTTTTAAAATACCTAGGTTTTAAAAACCTATTTTCTTTCAGATTTCCTAGTATCTCATGCTTCGTTGAGCCTGAGGAATATTCTCCTTAATAGGATAGGTGGAATCCTAAGTTTTGGAGAGGAGGCTCAGACTACCCACTGTAAAACTGCTTTTAGTAATGGCAAAGGATAGCCTGAAAAATAATGGCTACAGGTCCGTAAAGTTAGATGTATGGGCTCTAGTTGTCGTGGGCGGGGACAAGAGGTCTCCCTGAGCCACGCACCCCTTGCCCTTCCCGCTTCCTTCCCTTTTTACCTTTGGTCACAGTGACAGCCCAGCAGAAGCGACCACCTCGTTTTGACCACCTCATTTTACCTTGTTCTTCTCTCGGAATTTTTTTAGGGCAGTTCTTTGAAAGCTGTGTATTTTGGTGTCGCCAAAGCATGATGTTCTTGTTTTGTTTGAGTTTTCCAACAGAGTTAGCTGAAGGCTAAGCCGGGCCCCAATTCTCCCCTTTAATTCTTACTGAATATGGGTGTTGACTGATGAGCGTGCAGGAGCATCATGGTTTCTTAATGCGGTGCCATTTCTGGGGAAGGAATTACGTGGGGAAACAACATCTTCTCGCACTCGAGGGGATGCGGGTCAGGGGTCATGCTGAGCTGTTGGCATGGTGTTTGGGGAAGGCGTGTCCCTGTGTGCACATCTTCCCATTTCATGCCTCTCGTCAGGGCCGCCCCCAGCCCTGGAGGAGCAGGACCTGAGCCGGGACCTGGAGCACTCCTGCCATATTTGGAGTCTCACCACTGGGGGCGGGGGCGGGGGTACCTGAGGCCACCCGGGTTCACACCTTTGAGTTTGAGACACACGCTGCTCTTGTTGGCAAAGCCTTAGTCATTTGCAGCAAGTGGAAGCAGTCCAACTCCCTGGCGTTTTGTGTTCCTGGTGTCTGGGCCAGGTCAGCCACACAGGGCCTCCTTGGGAATTCTGCTCTCTTCAGTAACTGGTTTGCCATCCTGCGGGGTAGAGCCCTTGGCCCATTCATAGAGTGCCAGGAGGCTGGGCTGTGTTGAGCTCGGGGTGTGGATGAAGCCCTCAGCTCAGCTACAAGTGGGTGGGAACCCCATCTTTCTACATCAGAAGGCTGATGACCGACAGTGCCAGGCATCTTCCAGCATGCAGAGAAGGTTCTCTCCTGGCTCTCTTCCAGATTCTTTTAGCTGAAGCCAGTCAGTGCTTGTTTCTTGTTATATTTTGGGGTATTCACCAAACAGTACAGAATGTCAATAGTAGCACAGAACGTGCTCTTCCTGTCGGCGTCTGCCGCCACTGGCAGTAAAAGTGGGAGAGAAGAGCTCTCAGGTGGTGCAGATGATTTGGGGAAAGTTCTCTTGTTTAATTGGACGTCGACGTTTCCCCACTGGAAACGTCATGCCCGCACTGTGCCGGGGAGTCCCGGGCATGGGTGCAGAGTGACCCATCTTTGAATCAACCTGAGGGAAAAACTTAGACGCAGAACCTGATCTCACTGTCAGCGTGGTGTTCCGATGACATTTTCAGGCATAAATGAGTCTGTCCTTTGGGTTGGGATAGAGAGAGTGAAGAACGAGCTCGCCTCATGCTGTTTTGGGGGGTGTTTTTCCCAGAGACCCACTGCTAAGGAGTTGCTGAAGCACAAGTTTATAATGCGCAACGCAAAGAAAACGTCCTACCTGACGGAGCTCATCGACAGGTACAAGCGGTGGAAGGCAGAGCAGAGCCGCGAGGACTCCAGCTCCGAGGACTCTGACGCGTAGGTTGCCGTCCAAGCTGCCACCTGCGCAGACAGGGCTGCCGGGCTTGTGGGGGCGGGGGTCTCTGCCCCGGTCCATGGTGTCTGGAGCGCACCATGTGTCCACCATGCAGAGGAGTCTTTTTGCCTCCTGTTGCCCACGGAGTGACATCCATGTGGTGGCTCCAGGTGTGGGGAACTTGACCTAGCGTCTCTTCCTGCTCTGAGAGGACTGACCAGAGGACCCTGCCTTAAATACACTTTTGAAAGGTCATGAAGGCGTGTTCAGTGACCCCTTGCTGTGTTCTGAGAGGTACTTACTCTTGTAAGGCTCTGCATGGGGCAGTGCCTGACCAAGAACTGGTGTCCAGCTTGGCACCCAGGTTCCACCAGCTGGAGATGTGGCCTGGCCCCTCCTGGGGAGTTGGCCTGGCTGCCTTGACCCAAGAGAAGGAAGTGGCTAGATAGGACAGAGCTCGGAAGCTGAGCCTGGGAACACTGACCTGCTGTCCTGTGCACCCTGGCCGGAAATCAACGGTGACCCACAGCGCTGTCCCCGCACCAGGCCAGTGGAGCAGACACTTCCGGGTGGGACATAGAGGGGTTCTCAAGGTCCCCTGGTGATTCTGGTTCATAGCCAAGGTCACAACCACTGGCCTGGGAGGCTGTTGAGCTGACAGTGCTGAGATTAGGGCAGTGGCAATGGAGGTGAAGAGTGAAGAGAGGGGAGAGGGTTTTGAGAGCCAGGATGTGGTGATGGACTTGGGTAAAGGAGGGGAGGATGTGCCAGGTTTTGGTAGCATGGCAGGTGATGTTCCCAGGTGGCCAGGAGATGTGCACTGAGGTGTGGCACTTGGGGAGAGAGACTGGGCAGACTCTGCAGACTTGTGGGTCACTGCAATACGGAAGGTCATCAGAACCCTGAGAACCAGCGGTGTTAGTCAGGGTGCCTTTGTCATGTGAGGAGAGCTGGAGGCTGGGGACGAAGGTGAACTGCCAGTGAGAAGGAACAGGTGTGACCCTGGGGTGGGAGGAGGCGCAGACAGCTTAGCCGGGCTGTCGGCAGAGCCTTGCGACCACTGCCGTGAGGGTTCAGTAGGCTGAGGCCGAACAGGCCTCCTTACCCAGGGTGCCAGGAGGGTGGGCCTCGGGGTGGCACGTGGGGACGGGTGGCAGGTGGCAGGTTGTGTGCAGGTGCACGTCCGTGACTACGGCCGAGACCCTCTGTGGCCATCCATTCAAGGGTGGGCCAGAGGAGGCTGCACAGGGGAAGAGGAGCGCTCGCTTCTGGGTTGGTGGGAAGGAGGCGAGGCCTGGAGAGGGGCTTGCCGAGCAGGGAGCCACCTCTTTTCCTGTAGGAGACTAAAGTGTGTGTGCCATCAGTATGGCGAGAGGTTCAGGAACCACATTCTGTACTGTGATGTAGCAGGCGGGGAACTGGGAGATCCCAGAGGGACAGGGGGAGGGGCCGCAGATGGTGGGGGAGGTTGGAAACAGCGTGGAGCACGGGCTGTGAGTGGCCCAGGGCCTGAAGCCACGGTGCCCACTCTGACTGACTGCGGGGTCTTTGTGTCAAGGGAAACAGACGGCCAGGCATCTGGAGGTAGCGACTCCGGGGACTGGATCTTCACAATCCGAGAGAAGGATCCCAAGAATCTTGAGAACGGAGCTCTTCAGCCATCGGATTTGGAAAGAAATAAGGTACGGGTGCTCATCCTTGAATGCTAGCGCCTGCCGTCCACCAGCAGGAGTTTACTCTTCTGTAACACTTGCCCTGGGAGTGGGTGGATTGTCCTTGAAGCTGCCCGCTGGTGGGACTTTGCCCTTAGGGAATTGGCAGGTCGAGGGCTGACGTTCTGTCTGATTACCTAAGATTCAGACCTGAGGAGCTGCATGCTGCTGTGTGTGCACTGTGGCGCATGGTCTTCCCCTCCACCCTGGGCCACACTGGACTCCCAACCCTTGGCTGCAGGGTGGCATTGGAGTGAGAGTGTCAGGTTTCATGTACGAAATGACTTTACAGCTCTCCTTACGGGACTGTTTCTGTTTGCTTGCGGGGATTACTCATAGTGTACTATAATTTTATTTAAGGACCATATAGTTGAATGTATTCTTTCGGTGCTTACATAAAACTTAATTGATTAATTGGTTTTATGCCTATTTAAATTTATGAAAAACCTATATTTTTAGGTCTTCTAGAAGGGTAGTGCAGGAGTTTGTCAGGCAGCGTGGACCAGTGGCTGTCGCTGTGGTCCCAGGCCTGCTTGGGTAAGTCAGGCAGGTGTTAGTGTTCAGATAGAGCTGGTGGAGTGGTGGCTGTGGCAACTCCAGGAGAGGCCAGTCCTCGCAGCCAGCTCCACCCGGCTTCCCTCTCCGGGCGTTGGCAGAGAGCACTTCCTCAGAGTCGCTGACCATCCAGCGTGGCTGTCCCATGGAGTCTTGCTTCCTGGTGGCTAGTTCCTTCCCTTGTGGGATCCAGATACTACGTCCCAGCTGCATGGGTTTTGCCTGTGACTGCAAACTAAACTTTGTCGCCTAGTGAAAGATTGTAAGACAGTCTTACTCAGAAATGACAGGGAGCAGAGCGCATTCCTCAGGGCGAGGCCGTAGAACCAGCACCGGGCTTTGATGGACCGGGTCTGCGGTGTGTCAGTCACTGCCAGGTGCCTGTGACCTGTTTCTTATGATCTTTGTTTTCCTCTAGATGAAAGACATCCCAAAGAGGCCTTTCTCTCAGTGTTTATCGACAATTATTTCTCCTCTGTTTGCGGAGGTAAGAGAGCTGGTTGACTTCCAGGGAGCAGGTGGCTGCTGCTGCTGGGATGTTGTGGGACAAGTTGGGGGCATTAAAACAGAGCTCTTCTGCCATGTCCCCTGGGAGGTGGTGGTGGTCCTGCCTGCAGCCCTGCATTATCAGGGTCATGTTCAGCTTTGGTTGGTGGCTTTCTAGAAGGTATTGCTGGCAGTCTCTGTCTCCGCCTCAGAAGAGTGTATGGCGGTGCAAGTGGATTGTTAATGTTTGAGGAGACAGTGGCTCCCTCCAGTCCCTGTGTTCCCCTGTGACCCTGCACTACTCAGGAGGGCTGCCTGACCCTAGTGAGCTGGGGCTCAGCCCGAGCCTTCTGCATCCCATCCTCGTCTGGTGTGGGGCCTTCCTTGACTTGGCTGCCTTGAAGATAATTGACCCCCACACTGTGTGGTGATCTAGGCCTCTCTGGGTGGCCTTTCCCAGTGACTGCATCGGGGTCCTCGACTTGAGGCTGGTGGTCTAGAGGAAGGAAGTGACCACCAGCTCTCCCTCTCATTCATTGCACTAGAGTCCCAGTGTACCTGCTGGGCAACAGTCCTGCCAGCACCCTGTCCCAGCTCCTGTCCTCGGAGCTCTCTCCCGGTGGCCTTGTCGGAGGGCCCTGCATGGCCTGGCACGTTCCGGGCCTCGTGGGAGGACAGTTGTGCCTGGAGCAGCCACGCAGTCTAAACCCCGGGCACAGTGGAGGGCAAGTGGCCAGGCCACGGGAGCCCCTGCTGGTCACCCTCTGACTTCAGTCAGGACTGGCTTTCCCTGGTGTCGCAGGACACCTGTGCTCCTGAGCGTGTTCTTTGGGCCCTTGGGTTTTCTCTTTGCTCTCTGCTCTCACGCTCACTTGCAGTTGCAGTTAGATCCTGGATTTTTTGGGCTAACCAAAAAGTAGACCCACAGGTGTCTTTTCCTTTATGTTTTTTTATTATAATATCTAACAACCTAAAGCTCAGTGTTTCATGTGCATTATTTTAGATAATACTCATAAAAGCTCACTGAAAGAGGTGATTATTCCTACATTTACGAGCGAGGACAGTAGGGAGGCGGAGGTGCTGGCATCCCCGTTACTGTCACTCAGCCCGTGCCAGCTGCTCACTGTCAGTGGTGATAGCGCACGTCTGCTGCAGCCCACTGGTGGAGGGCCATTACCAGGGCTGCCCCGCTGCCCGTCCTTGTTCCCGATTTGAGACAGAGTGTGGGTTAAGAGCAGGGAGGGGCGTGGTGGGCTGTGGATCGCTCTCCTGGGACTGGTAAGTACTGTACTGTTATGTCATGGGGAGTGCCGGGAAGCCCAGCCTCCGACTGGGGCTCATTTGAGTTGCAGCCTCTGACAAGAAGTGTTCCTGACGCTGTGGGCGCCTCCAGTGCCAGGCCTGTCAGTCCCCGTGTAGACCCTGTTGGGAAAGAAGCACTACTGCTTTGGGTGCTGTGGTTCCGGTAGTGACGACATGTTCACGGCCCCCGGAGGGCCAGAGCTGAATGTTTGATGAAAAATTCATGAGGTTGGAATGGCGAAGGGGTCTCCAGAGGTTGTGTCGGTGTCTGTCACCTCTGCAGTGCCACCTGGAGCCTCTCCTGGGGGGCCTTTGGGGAGCTGTGCTCGGTCTTGATCTGAGTAGCTTTTGTGCTCATGAGTTGGGTGCATTTTGGAAAGAGCCGTGGAGTCGGCCGGCCTTCAAGTAAGGAGGTGCCTGAAGATACTCGTCGTTTCTCATGGGAGCAGAGGAGGGCATTGTGGATTCCCAGAATTTAGGGAGAACACTTGATAGTACTCAGGATCGAAAGGTGGTCTGCTGCAGGGTGTTTTTGTTGGGGGGCGGGACTGGGTATTGAAACCAGGGGCACTTTACCACTGAGCTACATCCCCAGTCCTATTATTGTTATTGTCACCATTATTTAATTTTTAGACAGGGTTTTGCCAAGTTGCTTAGACTGGTCTCAAATGTGTAACCCTCCTGCTCAGCCCCCCAGTAACTGAGACCCAGTGTGCACCACCACACCGGGCAGTTCTTGCTGGAGTTTCAAATCCAACCTGTTAAAATTAGAATCTAAGCTTAGATGACCCACACTCCAGCTGCAGTGGTGAAACCAGTCATTTCTGCTGGCTTTGAAACTGCTTTTCTGGGACAAGATTAAGGTTGCAACAGAAAAAGAAAACAGAGGACATTGTAGAATTCATTGGAGAATGTGCACGGGGCTGGCCGTCTCCCTCCTGGCCCGCTGCCCTTTCTGTAGAGCAAGGCTCTGCACGGTCATCCTTGAAGCAGGCACTGCTGGGTCTGTGTGCACGCGTCACACTCCTGTCCTGTGTGTTTCAGCTGAAGGAGAAGAGCCAGGCGTGCGGAGGGAATCTGGGGTCCATAGAGGAGCTGCGAGGGGCCATCTACCTGGCAGAGGAGGCCTGCCCCGGGATCTCCGACACCATGGTGGCCCAGCTGGTGCAGCGGCTGCAGAGGTAACTGATTTGTCATGCAGAGGCAAAGTTTTGGTGCTGGGCTTTCATCCTGGAGCTCAGAGCCACTGTGACCTGCGTTCTGGGTCTGTTCCTGTTGTCCCCCAACCACAGGGTTAAAGCAAAGTCTGGCCAAGGAGGCTCATTCTGGATCAGTAGGTAAAACCATGTGAACCTGAGGCCACTGAAAAGAGCCACAGAACTTTGTCGCTCTTGCCACAGCTCTACAGGATGACTTGAAAATGTCCGCTCTTAATTATGCAGCCTACTTATTAGCCTAATTAGCCAGAGAAGGATAGCGCTTAGTCAGATCCATGTAACTGCCCCTTGGATTTTAGGCTTTAAAGTGCGGCATCCACATGCTGGAGGACGGCGCAGTGGCTTCTGTGTTCTTTTCCTGAGCAGCTGTGTGCCCAGGCCCTGATGGGCACAGCCCGGCTGTGCTGTTCCCTGGCCTGCAGGGAGCTCCCCTGTCCCTGCCCGGTGGCTTTGGAGAGAGGGCCCCTCCTGGCTCTTGCTTTGGGAACATCTATGTGAAAGTTGCCCAGGCCACCCTCCTAGCCACCTCCCTGGCATGGAGGGGTCTGTGGCTGGCTGCTCCCGGAGGAAGCTGGGGTGCTTGGTCCCTGGCTGACTTAGCTGCTCCAGGCACTGTCCTCCCTCCTGCAGTCCCAGGCCTGTCCTTGGCTTTGACATTTGTCTTCAGGTGTCCAGAGGATGGCTGAGCCTCTGTGATAATCAAGAACATTTCTAGGCCTCTTGACAGCAGGCATTTCCGAAGGATTTGGGGGCAGATGGGGTCACTTTGGCCATTTGCAAGTGATACCTGATGGGCTGCCTGCTGTCCTGTAAAGAGTCCCCTTTGAGGGCATCCAGAGAAAAGCACAGCCTGACACTTCAACATGATTCTTCCCAGCTCAGCTTCCTGAGTCATGATATTGCAACTTTTTAAGGTTGAGGATGGAAAATAAAAATGGTTTACTTGGCTGCACTGGATTTGGAAACAGTTGAAGGAGTCACTGACCTTTCTGAATGTTCTCTCTCCTGCTGCCACATAAAAGCAATG
Source organism: Sciurus vulgaris (assembly GCF_902686455.1). NCBI lineage: Eukaryota > Metazoa > Chordata > Mammalia > Rodentia > Sciuridae > Sciurus > Sciurus vulgaris. The sequence goes on along the minus strand of NC_136464.1, from coordinate 174,808,168 downwards.
ACACAGGTTATAGAAATAAAGCAAAAGAGAATAAAAAGGTCACCCACATGCTTGCTTCTACACAGGCTATTTGATTTTTCTAGTTTGGTATCTTTATACCTCCTTCTAGTGGCATTTATTTCTTAAGAAAAAGAAACGCATGATAAAGCAAATAGATCTAATCAGAAACCAGGGATTTTGTTAGTTCTTGCTTTGGATTTTTTCCTGTTTTTGTAGTGTTGCTTTTGGAGCTGATATTTTCCATGTGGTCCCAGTTGCCTGAAGATGTTGAGTGATGCATGTGTTTGCCTTGATTCCCCAGCAGGGCAGCATGGGCACTGTGTCCTCCGCACACGGGGTTGGCTCATGTTTTTCCAATTCACGATCCCCCTTGCCCTGTCCCCTTCCTTTGATTGTGATGCACAATGATCTGCCAGCTCCATCCAGTGGAAGTGTAATGTGTGCTTCACACAGAATTTTAGAAATATTTTTTTAACCTACTATACTTAAAGCATTATCCCTTCAATATATAATCAATATATATAAAAAATTACAGTGTAAAATATTTTTACTTTCTTTTTGTACCGAGTCTTTGAAATCTGGTGTGTGTTTACACTTAACAGTGGGCCTAAAGCCACACTTCTATCTGGGCGCTCACTAGGCAGCTGTGGCTCTCAGTGACAAGTGGACTCTACTCCTTGGTCATCAGATGGCCTGGCTTTTGGGGGTCCCCTGCAGGATTGCTGTGGCAGTCTGGTTTTTACTCCTAGGCCCCCCAGCAATTGGATGCTGGCCACAGTAGCTGAAGCTCAGGCTTCTTGGCTCCCAAACCTGTCAGCTTGGCTGGTCGCCTCCAAAAGAGAACTGACTTTCCCCCTCGGGTGTTTTCCAAGCCTTTCTGTCTTTCTTCATTCTAATTAATGTTTCGGTTGTTCTGTGGGACATCAACTCATCCCATGATTTGGTCATTTATAGTTATTGAAATCTGAGTTTAGTATCCATGGCTAATGCTTGCTTTTATGAGGACCTTGCTGCTCCTTGGACAGTGCCAGGCATTTTAAAAGCCTGCGAAGAGGAGCTCTGGGTAGGAACGTTTGAGACGAGTCTTGAAGATGTCCTGGCCGTCCCCTGGTCTTGTGCCTTAGAGTTGGTTCTAAGGGGCTTTGACCAGGGGTGGCTTCAGCCCCATCATTTTTATGTTCCAAAGCAAGAAAATACTGTAGAAATTTTGGAAAACAAGGAATGACTCATGGTCCCACCAGTATAGCCTGATGGCTACCACCACCACCATCTTTTAATGTATTACCTTCCAACGTTGCATACAAAGTGTGAACTTACTCCATTTCTCACATACCTGCAAATTACAGTGCCCATGTGACTTTCTTCCATGACACTTAGGATAAAGAACTTATAAACTACACAGGTATATAGTGCATGCATAGTTTTAGACACACTTAACTGTATAACTCATATTGTGTAAATACAGGTAATTACAATTTTTAATCTTGATTTCTTCCAGTTTGCCTACTTTGCTTAACTGCTTTTCTGTTAGTCTTCAAAGTTATTCACAAATTTATTCTGGTGTTAAAAAAATCCTGAGAGGCACCTCTGTGCAAATACCCATTTCCTCCCATGGACTTAGTTTCTGAGGTCCTGCTGGGAAGTGGGTTACTTGGACCACAACAGTATTTTGGTGGCCAAAAAGGGCCTCCTGTAGTCATCTTCCATCAGCTGTGGGAAGGGATCCCTGGGCTCTTGCTATGTCATTGGATATTGTCACTTTTCCAAAATCGATCCTAAGTAAGTCTTCCTCTGCTGCTTAAACATCTGTCCAGAAGACTGGGCACATTCCTCCTCTTTGTTATGTCCTATGAACTTTTTGTGTCAGTACCATGATTTTCTCAATCTTTGAGTTCTTTATTTAATAGACTTATTACCCCATTGATATTTGTACCACAGCATTTTTTTAATGACTTTTGACTTCTATAAAAACTAAGATTTTTGTTATTATTTAAATTTTTGCACAGGGGTTAGAAAAATGATATTTGTTTACTTTGTTTCTTTCTCTTTTTTCCCCTAGATATTCTCTAAGTGGTGGAGGAACTTCGTCCCACTGAAATTCCTTTGGCATTTGGGATCTTGTTTTTCCTTCTTTCTTCTGCATCCTCCTTTTGAAAAGTCAACGAGAGCCTTTGCCGACTCTGCTGGCAGCGCCGTGGAGGGCCATCCCCCACGGCCGCGGCGTCCAGGGACACTCCGCCCCCACTGTGCCACAGCCTGATGAAGTCTCTCGCATGGGGTGGGGAGGGCCAGCTCCTTCCAGCAATTATTTTATTTTTTTATTGTTTTTAATTTTAACCATAGTGCACATATTCAAGAAAAATGTCTTTGAAAATGAAACCCCTGAAGTGTATATTTGGGATTATGATAAGGCAACTAAAGACATGAAACCTCAGGTATCCTGCTTTAAGTCGACAACTCCCCGGGAGATGGGGAATCGCTGGTGGATCGTGTACAGATTTGTATATAGCGTCATTTTTACAGAAACCCTTCTGGCGTGCATAAGGAATCACTGTGTACAAATCGGCCAAGTGCTTCTGTAGATAATGTCGTGGAGTAAATATTCGACAGGCCATAACTTGAGTCTATTGCCTTGCCTTTATTACGTGTAAATTTTGAATCATGTGACCAGTGATTTGGGTTTATTTTGTATTTGCAGGGTTTGCCATTAATAATAATTAACGCCCCTCTAGGGAGCACTCCTGTTTGTACCTCGACAGATGCAGATGTCCCTCTCGTTTGCCCTTCGCCCCTTTTGGTACACTTAAAAGTTGATTTCCTTTTTCATCGATGGTACTATTTCTTAGTGTTTTCAATTGGAACATATCTTGCCTCATGAAGCTTTAAATTATTATCACTCTGAGTTTCCCCAGATGACGCGCTCTCTCTCGTCTCACCTTTGTCTGGAGTCGTGCACCAGGTGTACCGTCCTGCCCACACGATTTTCTGTTGCACCTCGTGGCGGAATCTGCATATCATCTTTCCCACCTGGAAGTGTCTGGATGCTTACACCAATAAATTTTATAACACACTTATTTTGCATACTCGTCTTGAAACATGACTGCAGAGCGAACAGGGCACCTGCTGTGTGTGTTGTTGTGTAAGTGTGTGGCTGGCTGGGTGTGTGGTGAGAGGATTTTGGAAGACTCCAGGGAAAAGTGCCCGGATGGGAAAATGCTGAATGCCCAGGTCAGCTCCTCAGGCGACTCGTGTGGTTGCTCATTGAGAAGATGTGGCTGGCTGTGGTAGGTTTTTGAAACTGCTCTACTTCTTGCCAGGGACCTTACAGGTGGTTTTAATTCTCCTAAAGGAGATCATGTCTGGTTATCTTGGCTTGCTATCAGGTGTTGCTTAGCAAGGCAATAAATCTCTGGGTTTTCTGGCATGAGAGAGGACTGCGTAGCAGTTCTTGAGTGTTTTAATGGTACAGGTAGCATTCTTTTATATTTGTTGATGCTAATTATTGTCATCTTTTATTGGGGTAGTAGGTTTTTTTTGTTTTTGTTTTGTTTTTTTGGTACCAGGAATTGAACCCAGGGATGCTTAACTTCTGAGTCACATCCCCAGTCCGTTTCATATTTTATTAAGAGACAGTCTCCCTGAGTTGCTTAGGGCCTCACTAAGTTGCTGAGGCTGGCTTTGAACTTGTGATTCCTGCCTCAGCCTCTGGATTACAGGCGTGTGCCACCACACCTGGCTGGGGTAAGGGTACTTGAGGATTAAGACAATGGATTGTTTTGGAAGCAAAGAAGTAACTGGGTGAATTTTGGGGATGTTTGTTGCTGCAGTGGCCTGGATGTTGTAGGGAGAGAAGACCGGCCCAAGCTAGAGGTGTTGCAGGAAGGCTGTTAATTGTTTCAATTTGATATGGGAGTTTAGACTATCAAACCATGTTTTAGCACAAGTGGATTTTGGTTGAACTACTAATTTCTAAAAGGAATACATTATGGCCAGAGGAACTAGAACTGGGTTGCTAATTCTTATCACTGTACAGCGACTGTGACCTTGCACAGTGAAGTTGGAGATCGCTTCATTTGTGTTTCTTGAGTGCTCTGTATCTGAGCAGCGTGTTTCCCCTATGAGGCATAAGCCAAAGGCCAGTCGTGTCCACTGTGGGGGAATCTGCATTCCTCAGAGTGTGCTGTGTGTTTGGTTTTAAGAGCACCAGTGTAGACAGCAGCTTTTGTGAATGACACAGATCTTCAAGTTCACAGGCAGAGGTTGAAGCCAACCTCTCCCTTCCTGGTGCCGGGGATGGAACCCAGGCCTCGTGCATGCCAGGCAAGTGCTACCACTCTACAGCCTCGGCCCTGAAGCCATTTTAAATACTAGTAACTGGTAGGCTGCTGGGTAGACATGGATCCTAATTAGGAATCCCGGTCTGAATGATTCATAGATCCCTACAGTCATTGGACTTCGGTATGGTAAAACTGTCTCCTGGTAAAAACAATAAATGATTTTTTGGGGGAGGTTGGTGGAAGCCTCCTGGGGAATGTGTTCAGATTGGAATTTCAGAAGTGGATTACCTCAGTGTACTCTCTTCTGGATTGTGACTCTGCAGACACTCAGAATCAGCTGGACTGTTGAGGGCACCTCGTTTAGCCGGAGTCTGGCCTTTGTCTCCACGCTTCCTATTGTTCATTGAAGAGGGCACAGAGTCCCGACTGGACCTGCCTCAACAGAGAAGACTGGTGCTAGTCTTTAGCTGATCCCGTGAGCTCAGCATTTGGGAATTTGCTGTCACTTGAAGTCTCTTGATGCCCAGCCTGAGCTGTTCCTGGGTCTTCAGCCGAGGGCCTGTGGATCACACAAGCATGGCCACCATCAAGTAGTGGCTGCGAGCTGACCACTCAGCCATGGCCAATGCCTTTTTGAAGTTCTTTTTCTGCGTCCACCCATGAGGTGGAGCACCAAGGTGGTTCCTGATGCTTCAACCACCAAACAGCTGGGCTGTTGCTTTCTTGATGGAACTGAGTGCCACCTGTCTCCCAGGTGGATAGTTCTGCTGAGTTGCTCTTGTGAAGTGTCTGGCTTGGTCCTTTAGTAAGAGGTGCTGCCAATTTAATAAGCATAAGATGCTTAAATGCCTAAAATGCTAGTTCTGTTTCCTTCCTTATAATCTTTCCTTCCTTGAGGAACTGGGCTATGTTTCTGCTGCAGAATGCGGCGGTCAGGGCTGAGGGCCCGGAGCATGTTCTCTGGCGCTCACTGTGTCAGGCATGGGCCAGAAGAGCTCAGCCAACGATGGCTTTTGAAATTTTGTGTCTTGTGTGGAGGGTGTCTCTGAAACGCCACCGCCTCTGGCAGCCCGTTGGGAGTGGACGTGAGGGCCCATGCTATTTTCAGTTTTTCTCTGAGCCTACACGGGGGTCAGAGGAGCTGGTCACAGTGGGAGCCACAGGTGTCCAGCGGTGGTGTGGAATCATTCAGACATGCCGAGGTAGGCAACCACCTCGTCCCCAAGTCTTCCTGGATGAGTGAGTTCAGAAAGTCACTCAGTCAGGTAAGTTCTAGAGGAAGTGTCTCCTGATACCGCTCTGCCCCTTGGCCCCTAGGTCCCTGGGCTTGGTGTCTCCCTGACCCCCCAGCTTGGGAGAAGCCTGTGTCCAGGCCTTTCAGCAGGGGCTTCCGGGGGAGTGGAAGGCCCTCCTGCTCTGTCCGTCAGTCTGTTGGGATGTTCTGTCCTGAGTCCGTCCGTCCTCCTGTCTTCCATCCACCCACCCTCTCCCTGCAGAGATGGCGCTGTAGGCCCACGGTCCCCGTTCCTGCCACGTGTGCACAATAAAGACAAGAGACAAAGTTGGTCATTTTGCCTTAAAACTTCAATATGCTGGATTTTGGCGTGAGGTATTTTTATTCCCTTTTGTTAGTACTTAAAACCATCTGGTACATATTGTAAGGCAAATGAACACGTCTTGAGCTCCTGTCCGTCTGTAACTTGTGGACACCAGCCACAGCTCCGTGGCAGTGTGTCCACTGTTCCAGGAAGTGGCCTCCCCGTGAGGACGTGGGATAGAACTGTGCTGAATTGGCCGACTCAACGTCAGGAAGGGCTCAAGAGTGCTAAGGGAATGGCAGCCACCTGGTCACCACAGGGAACCGGTCGACATCTCTACCTGTGGGCACTGGGACACCAGGTTCCCAGCGAAGCGTGACTGTCCAGGGGTGCAGCGTCACTCTGCCGATACCCCATGCCTGGGGAATGAGTGAAGAGCGCGAACTGGGGCTCGCGCATCTTCCGGCCGTGGTGGCGGGAGGGCGTGGGTCTGGTCTCGGGGGCTGGGACTACGTACCATCACTGAACAGGCTCCTCATCCACGAAGCTCACACGACACCCCAGAACGGAACAGCACAAAGGGCCCTGGTCAGTGACACACAGGTTCTCATGCTTGTGAAACAGACAGCAAACACCACTGTACACACCACTCACGGCACAGCGAGTCCAGGCATCGCACTGGAGTCCGCTGCTCTTAACAGAAAACAGTCCTGCTACGGTTTGTAAATAGTCACCGATTTGGTCAACTTGCGCCAAGAAGTAGGTCAGGTAAGGAGCGTGTCACTGGAGCGTGAACCCCTCAGCGGAAGGGAGCGCGCTGGCAGTTCTCGTTAGTCCAGGAGAGTGAGTCCTGGGACCTCCTGTTATAAAAGTAGAAAGACTGGGAAAAAACCACATCTGGAAACGATCGCCACGCGTGTTGCAAACTTGGAAAATCCATTTTTAAAACAGCAGCCTGCAGGAGAAACACTGAAAGTCCTTTTCTAAGAGAAGAGCACTTGCCCTGTCCTCGTGGAACGGATGTGTGCGCGCTGCGTTCAGGGCACAGTGGTGGGGGAGGAATGTTGTTTGGCACTCTTCGATGACAACGCTGCAATACTGGCACAGCCCGGGAACAGTCCCCATAAGAAGGACGGGCGGCAGGCCCCAGGCCTGGGGGTGGGAGGCCGTCCGTTCCAAGGGAAGTCAGCAGTGGAGAAGACGAGGTGAGGGGATGGCTGCGGAGGGCGATGGGCGACAGTTACTGTGAAACCACGTTTGTTCAGACAGGTGACAGTTGGGCTTGGCTTCGCCACACAGACGGCGAGTGTCTTCCAGGAAAGCAGCCACGCTGGGCCAACCATGGAGTGTGTCCAGCCATCAATACATGTGAGATTCTTTGTGACTTGAAACATGGGCCCGAGAGGCAGAGCTGGTGGCACTTCGGATCACTTCCATCCACCTAAAACAAGAAAGTGACGTGACTATTTGGGGTTGCCACAAGACCATCTGATTGTCATTATTCAGCATCATGGTTCTTTTCTGTCATTATTTGCAAAAAACATGGTGTCATGGAAGCCCAGCTGGTTTGTAATTGGTCATTTTGGCAGAAGCGTTTGTACGTTAACTAGAGCTGAAGCAGAGGGTTCCTCCAGGGGTGCCCAAGGAACGCAGTTTGAGAACCATCCTCTTTGGCGTGCTCATCACACAGGAGCCAGAAGCACCAGAGGCCACAGGCTCACTGTGAGCAATTGGAGGTGAGGTGGCTTCTGGCTGTGTGGGAGAGCTCTACCTCCTGATTCTTTACAAGGACATTGTGTGTGTCCCAACCTGCTTGGTGGGGTATCCATTTTATACTGTAGTAAATTCGTGGTTCCTGACCAGGACCCATGTTGTCCCCAGGGTCATTTGGCAGTTTGGAGACAGTTCTAGTTGTCACAGCTGAGTGGGGCCTATTGGTGTCTAGGGTTGGTGGCCAGGGCAGCCTCCTGTTCCCCGATCCATCTGGTTCAGAGGGTCAGTAGTACTGAGGCTGGGACACTGGCCTGTCCTCCATGGAGGACCTTCAGATGGAGCCCCCAGGAGCTCCACAGTGAGGCTGCATTAGCCTGGCCCCAGGAACAGCTCCCAAGTTAGAGGGCTCCAGGTCAGCTCTGGATCCAAGTCCAGGATCAAGTCCGAGGCTCACCATCCTCCAGGCCCCTTGACAAGCTCTGTTGCTCAAGAACTGTGAGGTCTCCTGGGAGTTTTAAATCTCTGTTTCCACGGAAGTTACGAGGCATTGCGCACAGTTGATATCAGACCGCTGAGTTAGCAACCCTTATGGAGCTGAGCCCCCTGAGAACCAGTCACCGTCCTGACACTGGTCAGGAGAGAAACTGCTGCCTAGAAGGGGCGCTGACCTGTGTGGCCCCTGAATGGTAACTACTGCCCTGTCTAGCCTGAGGGCTCTCTGTCCCCAAGGACAGCAATGACAGCCACTTCTGGTGGTGTGCTATGGGATGCATTTCCCAGAGGCTCAGAATTTGTACCCAAGATGTGAATTTCAGGAATAGCCTCAAGGCGTAGCTCATACCCAGCAGCCCGCCTCCCTTTATTCACTCTTATTTCTTGGCTAAATATCTCATTGTGTCATGCAGATGGCGGCAGTAAGCTCGCTCTCTTCCTCCTGTGGCCCCTTGACCAGGAGAAGTACTGTGTGCCTGAGCCTGGCAAGCCCGCTCCCTGCCACGGCCCCCGCTGCGCTTCCTGACAATGCACGTGTGCTCAGAGTCATAAAGGTGCAGTGTTGGTGGCCTGAGCAGACTACAGGGTAGGACCCACGTCCCCAGGAAGCCAAGACTCCACTTGCCTCTGAGGAGAGTGGGCGTGTGGGGCATCAGGCGGGGCCCTTGGGGGCGTTCCCTGCCGGCACGGGACCTTACCTTTCGAAAGTGTACTCGCTTTCAGCCCTGAAGTAGTACACGTGGGACTTGAAGTGCAGCTTGAACACGTAGTCCTTGTGGATGTTCTCGGACTCCGAGGGAATGGTGAGCGCGTATCCGAGCAGAGGCAGGCTGGCGAGGGGGTGATTGTCCTGGAAAGGGGCACAAGATGGCTCTGGGCCTGGCTACTGCCCCTCACCCGGAGCAACTCGGAGCCCGGGCAGTGCAACCCAAGGACTTGGGGTCTGGAAGGGAACAGACTGAGGCAGTAGCCTTGTGCAGTGTGGTCCAGCCAGGACACGAGCCCCATTCAAGTAGCAGCCAGACGGTCTTGCAGCAAACAGTAATCATCAGCCTTCACTTAGCGGGCCTTGGTGGACGTGGCCTTCCCCTTACAGACCACAGCAGGACACAGTAACACCTGCTTCCCACACCCAGCAGGTGCTCAGCAGCACAGTCCTGCCCTTCCGGGGTGAAGCTGCCTGCTTGTGGGAAGCCCCAAGTCTCCACCACTTCCCAGGCCAGGCAAACTGCACTTGGTCCCCATCCCCAAGGTCCCAGGGCCACCTGAGCCGGCAAGGCACGTACCTGGTGTGACTTGTAGAAGAACAGGCAGAAGTTTGTGAACACCACCCACAGCTTCTGCCACCCATTGCTGTTTTTGAATTTCCTCAGCAGGTTCCCAGACAGCTGGTTCTGAAAGACAGGTGGGCCAGTCAGGGCACAGGGACCAGCCACAACAGGACAGCCCAGCCTCTATGCCCTGCAGTGGTCACTGGAGGTGCCCTGGTTCCAAGGTCAGCCTTCCTGTGACCCAGGCGTGTTGGGACTGAGAGCAGCCCCCACCTCGCCAGTGTATGGAGAAGCCCTTGGGTGGTCTGAGCCGGGTCTGAGTGATTTCCTTGTGCCCTGTTACAGGTTAAGTCGCGTCCTCCCAAGAGAAATGCTGAGGGCTTCACCTGCAGCATCTCAGAATGTGACCTTAGTAGGGTGGTCGCAGGTATAAGTTAAAATGAGGTCATCGTGGATAAAGGGGGCCTTAGTCAAGTGAGTGTGTCCTCAGGAGGAGAACTGGGGACAACCAGGAAGGACACCTTGTGGCAGTGGGGCAGAGGCCCATAGCAACACCACACTCTGCCAATAAACAATATGGAAGAGGCGAGGAAGGGTCCCTGGGCTCCCAGGGTCTTGGCCCAACTGACAGCTTGGTTTTGACCTTGTGGCCTCCAGAAACCACAAACAAACTTCTGCTCTAAGCCACTTGCTCTGTGGTCCTTACCTAGGAAACACATCCATCCAGCCACAGAGGCTTAAAGGACCCCCCTCCTGCAGCTCCTGACCGCCACCTAGTGGGCCAGGGCTGGAAGCTCAGGCCAGGCAGGGGTGTCCATGCCCCGGCTCAGGTGTCACAGACCAGGTGTCACAGACCTGCGTCAGCTGTTGCTAAGGAGCTCTGCAGAGGCACCGGCAGCCCCTAAGGAAGCAGGAGGATGGACACCCTCACTGGGCCAGGGGACACCGAGGAGACCCAGAGACCTTCCTGACAAGCCACGCGCTCATTCAGTTCCTTTGTCAAGGTGACACCACCAGAGGAGACTCCGAGAGGTGGGAAAGGTGGTAGGGGACACAACCTTCAAAGAAAAGTAATGCCACTCATCTGTTAAAAATAGCCAGTTTGCCAAATTTTAGACGTTACCACAGTTTTAAAAACAAAAAAATATACCGTCAACGTCTATTTACTCCATCCTATAAGTACCGGTTTAAGTAAAGGTCCCGGGCTAGGAGCTGAGATGGAAGGTGTTCAGCATCGCTGCCCCCAGCTGCTCAGTCTGCGGGGGAGGCTACGCGGGTGCAGGAATCGGCGGAGCCCCTCCCCAGGGGGTTCCCAGAGGATGGTGGCACTGGGGATGCCAGGCCCTGGCAGCATCGCACACGGCACACCAGAGGCAAGGCCCCACGTCAGACAGGCACCTTCTCCCGCACCTTCCTCTTAAACCAAGCCAGCCCAGGGTGGGGCCGGACACGGCAGCCGCCTGCCCCATCCCAGGCCCCCTAGGACTCCCAGCTTCTGCCAGTCGCCTGAGCCCCCACTCCCCGCTGTCCTGGCAGCCCTGCAGCTTCAGCCCCAAGGGAACTCTCACTGCAGGCTCCTGTCCCTATGGCCCCTGTGCACTGAGCCCTGTGCACGTGTGTCTCGGGTGACTCCAGGGCCCAGGCCTCTACCTCCTGCTGTCATAGGAGAGTTGACTCTCCCAGAACCAGCTAGTGCCCGTGTCCTTGATGCTGTCCCCAGGGACCCCCTCATCCCCTGATTGGCACAGGCCTCCCTTCTCCGCCTTCCATCTCAGCCTGCTGTGGGTTGAACTGTGTGCCCCCAGAAGACACATCCAGGTCCGAACCCCTAGTGCGTGTGAATGTAACCTCCTACAAGTGGGGCCCTCGTCCAGCGTGGGTGGTGTGCTTAGAAAGAGACGTTTGCACCCAGACGCAGGGCACAGACCACGTGGCTCCAGAGGTGACCAGCAATGTGATGTGACATGAGTGACTGTGAGCCCAGGATTGCCGACAGCTGTAAGGAGCTGGCAGAGGCAGGGAGCAGATTTCCCCGGAGAGGATAAACTGGTGATCGAACGGGCGTGCAGTCCTGTTTCAGGGCCTGGAAGTGAGCCGGCTCACCCTGACCCTCCCTCTTTCCTTCCATCCTGGCTGGCATCTGTGTTCTGTCTGCCAAAGAACCTCCCAGAGGGACACTGTGTCCCAAATACAATCTTCAAAGACAACTAGGATCTTTCAAAGCCCTTGCTGGCTTTGTCCCACCCAGATGCCCTGTGACTGGTGGGGGCCCCCGGTGCCCACAGCCAGCTCATCATCATGCCCAAACCTCCCCCTCACTCATTTCTACCTGTGAGTTCCACAGCAGACGGAGGCCGGGCTCGGGACAGAGGAAGGGGCACCTTCCTCTAGGGTGAGGCCTGAGGCTCACCAGCTAGACCAGGAGCGTGTTGGCATCTGGCACACGAGGCTGACGTGCCAGGCCTTGGGAGGAGCTTTCTATAGGGAAGGGACGTGTGGGAGACAGACCAGCCAATCCATAAAGTCTAAGCTGTATCATCGCCACCTCGAAACCAGCTGCGTGCTCGCCCCTGAAGACTGGCAAGCTTCTCCTCAGGGCCAGAAGTGAACATTACAGGCTTTGCAGGCCAAGAGGCAACACAGAGATATTACGTAATATCTGAAAATGTAGACCCACTCCTAGTTCAGGACGGTGAGCAGTCAGTGGTCAACTGCATTTGGCCTGTGGCCAGGTGGCGGAGTCTGGCTCTGCACACTCTCTTGACCCTGAAGACACCCGAGTTGTGCAGATGGCTGCTCGCGGAGGTGCCTTCAGCCGCCTGCACCCTCCTGCAGTGTCCTGCGTGCTTGACAGGCTTCCCGCTCCCTGCGGGGTTCACTCTCAGACCCAGCAGGAGGGTGACGTGGAGGCAGAGTGTGGCACACACGGCCTGTGAGCAGGGCTGGAGAGGGAGCGTGCAGGCAAGGCTGAGGCCAGGCACGCCAGGCACCCGCACGGCCCAGCACTGTGGGACTGCCGGGAAGACACCTCCTGGACTCGCCGTGCCCACAGAGTCCGCACAAGGTGCAGCAGGAACTCAGGAAGGCAGGTGAGTGACCATGAAGGTCACTTCCAGAGAATATCCGAGACTCTTCAGAGACCCTCAGGAAAGTGGGCACCTCTCCGCCTTCCTGATCAGAGCCAGTGAACCCACATGTGACACTGTGGCCCAGGCACATTCGGGAACCAGAACTTTCTGCCTTTTAGAAGCTGAGTCCAGCCTCTACCTCAGTGAGGGCCAGGGCAGTAGCCAGGATCAGACGTGTGGACAATGTCATGAGACAGGAGTGTCCCCACGACTTGAGGTGCCAGATGGCCCTGTGCAGCCAGGGCAGGTGCTGCTGGCAGGGGAGATGGAGGAAACCCCTGCTTTCAGTTTTCTGGACGTGGAATGTTCTGTCAAGTAACTTCAGACCTGGAGAAGGCTCAGGGATGGGGACTTGGAAAGGTCTGGAAGGCTTCACATTTGTGATCAAGGAGGAGACCCTTCACCAAGGCCTGCATTCAGGGGTGAACCCCAGAGCACACCTGGAGGGGCCCCACCCTGCGTTCCCTTCTTGGGGCCATCTGTGAAGTGAACTGCGACCTGCCCCTGTTGGCACCTGCTTGCCAATTTTCAGACCCCGCGACCTCCTCATACACCTGTTCCCAGGTGGCAGCTCCAGGACATGGCCATGGACACTGCTGCACCTGCGAACAGACTCCGCCCCGTGACTTACTCCCCGAGAGGAAAGAAAAATGTAGAGCAGACTCAGGAGACTCCTGTCGGTGGCAGTGAAGACAGGTGGACGGCGGAGCTGCATGGCAGCTGCCGAAGATGACGAGCGCGGCGGGTTGGAGCCCGGGCTCAGTCCTCCCCTGCTCGGCCGTCAGTGGACAGGCGCAAGGGCCAGGCTCCTGAAGGCCACTGGGCCAGAGGCCATGCACGGACTCTGCCGGGCAGGTGTGAGTAGGGAGGAGGGCCGCCCAGCCGCCACGTGCCCCGGGGGTACCTCCACGGCGATGCTGAAGTCCACCATGGAGACGCTGGTGTTGCGGTGCCAGCACACGTGCACCATCGTATTGCCGCGGTGCGGGGCCTGGCGCTCCAGTGAGGTGCGCGAGGCACTCAGGTCGTCCTCCGACTCCTGGTCGGCCGCCGTGGCTTCATCGGGGGACTCTGCAGGGTGACAAGAAGCAACAATGACCATCTCCTCAGCAGCAGCCAGAGGAAGGCTCTGGAAGGCTGGGGGACGCCCACTAAGCAGGGGTCCAACGAAGCCTCCGTGGAGCGGAGCGTGCCCAGCCCCATCTGCCCTGCACACCGGGCTCCTGGCCTGTGGCCCTCGCGTGCAGCAGCCTGCCCGTCTCCATGGACACCAACCGCCAAGCAGCAATGCCGGCCGGGAGGAGCCTCCCTGCCCCCCACGTGCTTCCAGGGTTTGACTTTTAGAGAGATTTTGTCGATTTCCAGCCGGAAACACAAACTCAGACTGGCCGAGAGGCCCCCGTGCTGGGTCTTCAAATGCACTGGACACAGACCCAGACACGCCTCCCCTCCACGGTGACCTGTGGCCGTGGGCTTGGGCGGTGTCCCCGCCACTTACTGTTGTCAGGGGGGCTGCTGGCCAGGAACTCCGGCGTGGGGCCACTGCTCTTCTCTGCCAGGTCAATGGCCATCTGGATGTCCTCGACCCACTTTTCCATCTCGGACCGAGAACTGAAGACAGAGAGGGGCGTCAGCTTCTCAGACCTCGGCAGGTCCAAGGTAGACAGCAGTCAGGTTCCAGAGTTACCTGGCGGCCACGACGATGGACTGCCGCTGGCCACGAAGGGTCAGGCAGTGGGGCACCCCCCACTCGTCCTCACTCTCCTCGATCTGTGGGGCAAGGGTTGTCGTGTTACTGAAGCAGTGAGATGCCTGGGATATTTTCAGACGCTCACTGAACACGACCAGGCCACTCTGAAGGCAGAAAACAGCGTGGGGCCGGAGGAGCCCAGCCCACCTACCTCTCTGCCCACTCCTGAGGAGGCCGCCATGAGCCAAGGCCACAATCCTGCAGCCTCATGTATACCTGCTTGACCGGGGGGGCCCTGGCCATTGGCACTCCTTGGGAACAAGTGGTCCAGCCCCTGCTCAGTGGACTTCCCTGTCCTTGTGTGTGGTGTGAACTTACCCTGCAGGCTGGAGGGGCAAGTTCACACCACAGGGCCCAGGCAGCAGGCCTCTAGGTGGGTCTAGAAGGAACCACTCATGGCATCCCATGAGCAGGAGGAGGGGCAGCGTCCCTGCCAGGAGAGCCCTAGAAGGCCACTCTAGGGGACAGGGCAGGAATGGAGGGCCACTGGTCTTCGGGCCCAGGCTTCCACCGAGGAGGGGCCTGCCCCGCGCTTCCTGTCCAGCCTCGCCCTTTGGCTCCTCCCATCAGCGGCTCCTGCTTCTTCCCACCCAGCCAGGAACAGTGCCCGATCCTGCCCGTGCCACACACTCACCGTCATGCCATAGAGCGGCAGCTGCCCGTGGACTTTAAACTGATTGGAGGCCGTCAGCCCCCGACTGGTGTACAGCAAGACGTCGTTGAACTAGAGGAACAAGTGGAGTGGCGTGTGAGCGGGCTCTGCCCGACACCAACAGGGCACGCGGCGCGTTTCCCCGGTCTCCAGGAAACCCAGGGAGCTGCTCTTCCTGCCTGCCAGGGTCCCCGCATGGGTGGCGGCGGCCCAGCCTGGTCATCTCTACCAGCCCTGTGATAACCAACCTGGGTCGGGCCATCGTGAGGACAGACGGCTCTCACCACTTACCAGGAAAAACATGCGCTGCTGGAGCCCCTTCCCCGAGAGCTTGCTGAGGCTGCCCAGGCGGATGAACTCCTGCGGAGCAGACAAAGCCAGGGGTACCGAGAGCGCAAGGGGGTCGGGCCTCCTGGCGCCCGCGGCCCCGACCCACTGAGTTAGAGTGCTCAGTTACCGCGTCCCAGCGGCCACGCTAAGCTGCCACTACGCATCTCTGTCTGCCAGGAGCCTGCAGGGCAGGTGCCCTACCCGCTGAGCCTCACAGGACCCTGGAGTTGAGGTCAGCAGGCAGGTGTGTGCTCACATGTAGGGAGCCCCAGGTCTGAGGATGAGGACCACCCCAGTTCCCACCACGAGGGAGATGACAGGGACCCCCAACTGCACAGAGTGGCAGCTAGGGACTGGGAAGACAGGAATCTTCTCCATGAGCTACAACTCTGGTTCTTAGAAACCAGAGAACCACGGAACTCCGCACCCCCGGTCACACTTCCCAATCCATGAGGCAGAGACTGTGCTGTGTAGAGCAGGCACTTGGAAAAACAAAGAGCCATCTTTTCTTTTTTGGGGATGGAGTCCATGTTGCCCAGGCTGTCCTTGAAGTCCTGGGTTCAAGCAGTCCTCCTGCCTTAGCCTCCCGACTAGCTGGGACTACACCACGCCCAGCTAACGGTCACTTTGGGATACAAAACGCACAGACTCTCCCAAGCACGATGGTCCGTGTGATCCTCACTGCAGGCTAGTCCTGGAACTCGCTCTCCCTGAGCCCATGATACTGCTCCCGATTTGTTCGGGGTTGACTTGAAGCAATGAGAAAGGGAGGTGGCCTGGGGTGCCAGAGCTTCTGAAAGCGAGGTGGTGCTGGTAAGCAGCACCCCAACTCCAGCTTCACCTCTGCCTGCATGGCGTGTGCTCCACACACCAGCCTGAAGTTCAATATTGCCATTCCCATTTGCAGGGAAGGAAACTGAGGAGCAGAATGATGGAGAAATTTGCCCAAGACCAGCTGGCCAGCCAGTGGGTGGCAGCACCATCTGGGGAAGGCTTACGATGCTCAACATGATGTGCAGTGGCACTGCCAGTAACGCTCGAGGGCATGCCCAGTCCCCTCCACAAGCCTGGCGGGGGACGGAAGACACCGTTACTACGTCTTCTTATGTAACAAACCTCCTGATCTTACTGACCCATGAGGGCGAGGATAAGTTCCCCTCCCTACGTTCCATCGTCCTAGCTCTGCTGCAGCCAGAATTTGAAACCATTCCCCCCAAACGAGAAGGCTTTATCAATGCTTTGTTCACGGTGTAGCCTAATTAGCTCATACCTTATAGTGTTCAGTTTAAATAAAATCACGTTGATTCCACGGGGCTGTCCACGTGGATGGGAGATGAGGCTGCGATGTGCTGAGGCCTGGCAGAATTCTCTCCCCGGAAGAGCAGGGGCGAACCCCACCTTCATCTCCACCCAGCGCCCACCCCAGAACCCTGACGAGTCTCCTGCAACTTGTTTTTGGGTCCATGTTGTGCGAGGCCAGGGAACTTCCCCTGTGCTCCTCCCGGGTTTGACATTTCCGAGGCAGGTACCTAGATGAGCCCGCAAGCTCATGAGCAAGCGTTCAGGTGCTTGTCCTGAGGGTCAGCGTGCAGCAGAGCAGAGGCCTGGGCCTGGGGGATACGGGGTTGAAATGGGAGAGACACAGGGACCAAGATCCCAGAGGAATCTGATAGATGCAGCAAATGAATACACATTTTTGGTTCCTGAGCAATAACTGCTTCCTGAGAAGGGAAATGAAAAAAGCAGGCTTTCCCCCATCTTGTCTACTCCCCTGGTCTGGTGGGAGTGGGAGTGTGTGTGTGTGTGTGTGTGTGTGTGTGTGTGTGTGTGTGTGTTGGAAGCTCCGCCCGTTGATAATGACCTGCTTCTCATGGTGGGTGCTGGGTACGGGCAGGTTAATAGCACAAGTGAATTCCTATCTCTCCCAGAATTGTTTCAAATGTCATTTGGATCTTGAATAAAAATTACGCATATAAAATTGTATGTTTTAAAAATACTTATCATATTCGAATGGGATTTTATAGTACACTTTCATGCACTAACAACTTCTCTGCTTTTTATCACCATTTTATCCAATTCTTCTTCATCTTCCATTTTCACTAAGCTATTGATTGATTGATTGTTTTGGTGCTGGACTGAACCGGGGCCTCATGCATGCTAGGTAACGGCTCTACTACTAAGTTACACCCTCAGTTCCTCATTTATCTAAAATAAAAACAGAACAAAACAAGTTGTCTTAAATCCTCCCTGGAATGTGATAGAGAAAAGTAATCAAGAAACGAATAAGAAGACACAGACTATGAGGTCAGAGGAGTGCTCTCTCCCCTCCCAGCACAGGTTTTGAATGTCGCTGTCAGTTCACAGCGTTGCCCAGGGGTCCCCTGTGGCAGGAGGAGGCTACTCTAACTCAGAGTGTCCACAGTCAGAAAGTTCTAGGCCCCAGGCCTCTCTCTGGCGTTCCCTCCAACCCATTCCGCTTACCCTCCCGGGAGTCACGAGATTGTCGATGCCAATCAAATCCTTCTTGAGTTC
Organism: Sciurus vulgaris; assembly: GCF_902686455.1. Classification (NCBI taxonomy): domain Eukaryota; kingdom Metazoa; phylum Chordata; class Mammalia; order Rodentia; family Sciuridae; genus Sciurus; species Sciurus vulgaris. The sequence continues at coordinate 174,790,485 of NC_136464.1, read as the reverse complement.
GTGCAGCTTCTGGAAGTTCTCCATTTTGATCATCGTACCGTGCAGCTGCGCCACCATTTCTGTCATCTCTGCCAACGCAGCTGGCGGGGGAAGCACAGAGTGCTGGGGTGAGTGGCAGCCCAGGGACTCTCCCCATGACCCTCCAGAGCCAGGGACAGCACTGCTGCTGCCTGGTCGCAGAAACCCAGGGTCTCACCCCAAGGACGATTTGCTGACTTTGGTCTCCCCTGAGTGCCTTGGGAAGGCAGAGGACCTGGCATGGCCATGTGGCTCAGAGCTGCCCTTCTGTTTGAAGGACTCGTGGCCATCGGGGGGAAAGACACGGGAATGAGGGGCCCCGGGTTCTGCCTCTTTCCTGGGAGAGCAGGGCCCGGCGAGGGCAGAGGCCGGGAGGAGCGGGGAAAGCCAGCCTGCGCTCCCGGAGGGCCTGGTTAACGCCCGGGACCTGCCTCCAGCGCACCCGTTCTTCCTTCCGTGGGACTCACACCAAGATGGGCGCAAAGAGCGACTGTGACAAGCCGGAGGAGCGGCCAGTGCCAGCCACCACACGCTCGGGGCACGCAGCCCGCAGTGGCAGTTCAGTCTCCGGGACCCTGAGGGCCTCCTCCCACACGCAGTTCTGGAAGGGCCGCTGGCAGCCTTGCTTTCTCCTCCGACAGAATCAAGCACTTCCGGCTTACCAGACGGCCGCGTCCCAGCCGCGTGACAAAGCCTAGAGTCTCCTCCGTCTTCAGATCCTCCCACCTACTGGGCACCAGTGCTGGGGGTGGGAGAGGAGGCCTGGAGAGGAAGGGAGGCCACCCTGGCCCTGCGGTGCTCTCGGGCGCTGCGCCAGGAGCAGCCCTGGGCACACCTGTGCCTACGCTCCCCTCACTGAGGCGCGCTTGTTTCGAGCGAGGTAACAAATTCGTTTTTCTATTTAATGATCAAGAACAAACTATTCCCATTAGGGGTCATTTAAAAAAATAGAACAAAGACGCCACATCTACCAGGGATGGCAAGTGCAAGTCCCAGTGTCCCCTCCCTCTCCTGGGTGACACCTCTGTGGGGCCCTCGGGGTTGGGAGGGGCCTTCAGTCATCTTGCCCTGGCACAGCGACTGGCAATACCAGGACACCAGGACAAGGTGGGCGAGGCCACTCCAACTGTGAGGCCAGGCGCAAGCTGAGGCTTTGGGTGAGGACGGATTTGCAGGGAAGGCCGAGGGGTGCTGGTGGTGACCGGGAGGCAGGATAAGATCCACCATGCTGCACACGTGGCTGGCTTCAAAGGCCCACAGTCCAGAGCGAACCATGGCATCAGGAGACACCTCTGCTCGTCTCCAGGGGTCCCCACCATCCTCACTTTGCCACGTCTTCTATGGAGCTGCCTTCAAAAAGACCATCTGGAGGGATCATCAGGAGGACTGGCCAGAGCCGGGCTGACCCACCAGTCCCTCCCCAGAGCCTTCCTGCCTCCCCTCTGCTGCTTCCTCAGGCTCGCGGGTTACAGAACCCTGTGGATCTGGGCCCTGCTCATGTCCCACCTTGGGTTTGCCCCACTCCTCTGCGTTCCACACTGAGGGCACACAGCACTTCTGCTTTCTGGAATGTTCCATGAGTTCTCTCTCCTTCAGGCCTGGGTATTCCTGAATTTGTGCTGTTCCCAATTCTCTTCTCTGGACCCTCCCCGTATCCTGGAAATCGCCTACTTACACTTTATCCTAACAGTGGACACCCCTTCCCCGGGCTCCTGCTCACCCCACATCACCTCAGGTGCTCTGAGGGCCAGGATCGCGTCCACAACGCCCTCCCACAGGCACCCGCAGCTGTGTGGATCCAGGGCAGGAGGAACTGGGTGCTGATCTGAGAAGGTTTAGATTTTAGTTGGAGGCAGTGACAGGTAGCCCAAGAGACGGGAGGTGTCTCGGACGTCAGGCAAGAGGAAGGGGCCCTGATGTGCAAGCGACATGCAAATTCAGGCCATCCACTCAAGAGCCACCTCCAAGGGCCCCTCTGGGGACAGCCCTGGCTGGAGGGTGGAGGGGACTCAACAACTAGCCCTGGCCCTCAAGGGACTTGGGGTCAAGGCCAGGGAGCATGAAGGGCGACAGACTGCATGTAACATGGGACGAGCACGTCTGGAGCACCAGCTCGGACCTTCTACTGAGGGGCCCTCCCAGGTCCCTTCCTCTCCTGACCCCTGCTTCCTTATCTGTCAAGTGGGACTGTTAAAGGAGCAAAGGTGAGAAGGTCGGCCTCACGCCTGGCCCCACGCCTGGCCTGGGTACATTAAGTGGGTACCGTCGTCATCCTGAGATAGTAGGGTAGGGTGATCTAGGTTCCATACCATTTACTTCCCAGCTGTGTGGCTCTGGACAGATTCCTTACCCTCTCTGATGTCAGTAGTCTCCATATGTAAAATGAGCTCACTCATGCCTCAGGCTGGTGATGGAGGTGGAGAGTTAATTCAGGGGAAGGCTTATTACAGTGACGGGCACACTATGAATGCTCAGTGGTAATAAGCAAGAGGATCTGTGACATGGCTTCGGTGGCAGGTAGGAGCACGGAGTTTCACCCACACAGGTGGAAGCCATTCTAAGTGGATGTCCCCAGGTGCAAAGGAAGGAATGTGTGCAAAAGGGGAGGAGGAGCAGCACCTCCTACGCAGAGACAGAGGGGCGGACGGAGGCCTGCAGGCAGCTCACCTCGGCAGTCCCTGAAGTCGGCGTGGCTGGGGGGGTGGTGCTTGCACAGCCGCTCCAGGACCTGCTTGTAGTGCATGAGCCGGTGCAGCGGGCGCAGGAGGAAGGTGTTGAGCGGCAGGTAACACACCTTCTGCAGCTCGAAGTCTCTGCAGAGGAGCTCCAGGCGCCGCGAGCTCCTGATGGCGTTCTCCAGCGCCTCCAGCGCCTCGCCGTGCGTCCAGAGATGCGCCGCCAGGTGCTTGTGGGGCGAGAGGGGGCGTCCTGAGCAGCGAACCAGCACCTCTGGCGTCCAGCCCAGTTTGGCTTGTGGAAGTGAAGGGCACCTTTGCACGCATTACGTCAGCGCGCTCATCTGATCTCTCCAAATTTCAGTTTCCCTACTTCACTACTTAATTCACTATTTCAGTGATGTTCTGAGCATGAAACACGAAGCTCCTTGAAGTTCTAAGCAGTTTAAAATACACACGCACTGGATGCAGTGGTGCATGCCTGGGAGCCCAGCGAGGAGGGGAGGCTGAGGCAGGAGGGTCTTAAGTTCAAGGCCAGCTTGGGCCACCTAGACCCTGTCTCAAAATACGTTAAAAAGAACTGGGGTGTAGCTTACTGGTAAAGTGCCCCAAAAACACCTCCCACAGAAAATGCTCAAAACCTCTGCACCGTAAAATAAGTGCAGGCAGGTAATGTTAGAGACATAACTGTCCTTTTTAGAAAGAGACTGATGAAACTGAGGGGTAGTTTGCATACAGGGGGTCCTTGAGGGGTGGGGCCGTGGATGCTTCTAAATATTTTAGGATGACAGTTGACCAGGGACATTCACTGAGCATCAAGCAGTTTAGGAAATGCCTTTCAGTCTGTCTCACCTCATTCACTCATGAAATAGCCAAGCACCTGCCGGAGCCACTTCCTCCACTACCAGCTTACTCTGCTCCAGGTGGCAGGTGCCCCCAAGCCTCGATTTCTAATCCAGGGCAAGTCCTGCCTCAGCGACAGGCTGCTGCCACGCTCCTAAGGAGCTGGAAGCCATGTGTCCACACAAACCTGCTCGTCCTGCCTCGTCCGGGCCGCCTTGTGTACCCTCTGACTCTGGGGTCAGTGCTACCAACAACCGTCCCAGGACAGAAGATCCTGCAGAACGTCCAGATTTCTTCTTCCTCTGAACACTTCCCAAAGTCCGATCAATCAACCTGAACACGTCAGACCTGCTGTCTGCCTCTTCCCTGAGAACATGGCCTTGTCTGCCCAGTGTCACCCACTGCTGGGACTCCATGCCCCTTTCTCAAGTGCCCCTGGACGCACGAAGCTGAGGATGCGATCCTCTGAGCTGGCCAGCCTCGACTCGCTGCCCACCCCAGGCCACCCGCTGGCCAACCTGCATGTGAGGGTGCCAGACGCCGCACACGATGTCCCCTGCTCAGAAGCCCCTGAGCAGAACATTCCCTGTTCCAGAACCTTCCCTGACTTCCACTCCTCTGTCCTTCTGCCCTCAATGCTGCACCTGCCTGTGTTGGCCCTTTTCTGATGACTCCCCCGAGAGGTTTATTTCCAGACTTTGTTTTTTGAAGGAGAGATCCTACGGAAGGTTGCACAGAAGCAGGGGGGCGCTGCCAGCCCTCTCCCCTCCGCCCCAAGGGTGATGTCCCAAGTGACGGGCTCAGTCTCAGCACCAGGAAGCTGGCGTTGGTACGTTCCACAAAGCTTATTTGGGCGCACCTATCACACGGCCTTCCTGAGTGTGTGCGTGTGTGCGTGCTCACGGCAGGAAAGACGGCACCCCAGACAGCACCCTCAGCATTTGGACAGAAGTGCTAACCTGGGCTTCTACATTTCTCCAGCCTTCTGCTGCTACCTTCTATATGCTTGATGGAAATTCTTTAAAACAAACAAGAACAAACACAATTTGGAAAAAAAAAAAAATAAGCCGACCCATCCCTTATTTTATTTTGGGGGGAAGGGTGCTGGACTGAACCAGGCCAGGGTCAGTGCATGCAAGGCCTGGGCTCCACCCCTGGCTGCACGGCGGTCCTCTGACCCAGTCCTTAAAAAGGTCGCCAGCGGCTCTACTGATCCCCAATCTATTTTTATTTGACTGCAGAGCTCGGTGTAAACACGTGGTGTCAGCGGAGTGCTGAGATGCCAGCACAGCTGAGGCGGGCAAGAGCGCCAGCCCCCGAGACCCGGGAGGAGGGCAGCAGAGGCCAGGTGCTGCTGGCAGCAGAGAGGAGGGCAGCGGGCAGCTCGAGGCAGGGCAGCAGCGGTGGGCACTCGGCAAACAACCCAAGAAGGCCACAGAGGGCAGCTGGGGAACAGCAAGGTGCTGGGAACGGTCCCCACGGGTGCAGGAAGAGCCGGGCAGACCCCGCTGCTGCCCAAGGGCCCGAGGCAGAGCCTAGGCCTGCTGGAGGGGCCTCCCCTGGTGGGCTTCAGGCCTCAGGAAAGAGGATCACGACGGAGGAGAAGCGAAAGAGGCCAGCCTGGAAAGGCCAGTCCTGCGGGGCTCCCACTGAGGACATTCTCAGGGAGGAAGAGCCACCGACACGTTGGAGGTAGCTGGGCTGGGCGGCCTGAGTGGGCGAAGCACGGGGGCTGTCAGGGCGGCGAAGCCACCTGACGCCGCGTCACCGAACACTTGCCAACACTTAACAATGTAAATGCCGAGACTTCAGGCCCGCTGGACTCGGGGATGACAGCTGTCAGTACTGGGTCCTCAGTAGCAGGCGAATCACACCGTGCAAGGTGTTGTCAGGAGTGGAAATTGAGTTGGGGCAATACCAGGACTTCCTGCTTAACGGTTCTGTAACTCTAACCCCACTCTAAACTATTTTAAAGACCTTGCATGGAGCGTAGAAAAGGCGCCTGTCACTGTGACCTCTGAGTATCGTGGCTTCGCTTGGGACTCCAGCCGCGGGACGTCGTAGATCCCGCTCGCCTTTCTTAGTTTGTGCAGGAGCCTGCGGTCCTGCTCTCTCCCGTGGCTTCTCTCTTGCTGCCCACAGCTGCACCTGATGCTCTCTGAACAGGCTGGACAAGTGCACAGTGGAGGAGCGGTAAGCAGCATCTTGATCTTTGTTAAGAGAAAGTGGCCACAGGGAGGGCTGAGGTGGATTTCGGTGGTGGAGGGCTTGCCCTGTATGTCCTTGGCCCTGGGTTCAAGCCCCAGCACCTCAACGACACAGACAACAGGAAATATCTTGAGTAGCTTTTGATCCTATCAAAACGCCTTGACCAAATTATTCAGGGGAATTCATTCACGCTCCAACGGTAGCTTCCCTCTGAGGGTATTCTATGTAGTAGGTGTTCAGTTAGTACTAGCTGGATGGTCAGTAGCCATGGATGGCTGCATACACAAGTGCTGGCAGGTAGCACCTGCCTTCTGAGGGGTCACTGCTTTCTTTGGTCAGTTATTAGTTACTAAGGTCATTAGGCTCTGGGTGGTTGAGATATAGGAAGATTGCAAAGCAGGAAGATTAAAATGCAAACAGATGTGTTCAACAGATAAGTTGTATGAGCCAAAACATTCTATGGTAAAGAAATTATTAATGGGTCAAAAATGAAAATGAAAACATAAAAATCTCAGATGAGAAGGGACAGTTTTCAAATATATGGTAGAGTTAATATTTGGTGACTTCTCCAAGTGTACATTCATTGTAGATACTGCTGGATGATTAAAAATATACATTGGTTAAGCTGGGTATGGTGGTATAGCTGTAAGCCCAGCTACTTGGGAGGCTGAGGCAGGAGGATGGTAGATTCAAGGTCAGCCTCAGCAGCACCGTAAGACTTTTGACTCATAATAAAATAAAAAGTGCTGGAGGGTTAGTTCAGTGGCAGGCTGCTTGCCTAGCATGCACAAGGCCCTGGGTTAATCCCAACACCGCAAAACACAACAAACCAGCCTGTGCACGCACGTGCGTACACACACATCCTTGCATGCTGATCTAAAGTCACACGATTTACTGGAATCCCTACATGGCTGATATTTTGTCATGAGTAGAAGAAACCACAACAACCAAATGAAAATGAGCTAGTCAACTAGTGTTTTTTGTCTGCTATTTCAAAAATGTTTTGAATGATCTATTCATAAAAAAAAAAAAAAAATACCTGTTGTTCTGGGTACAATGCAAAGATTTTGAAACAAACAAACCAAGATCTACTGGAAACGCTTCCTCCAAATGACTTCTAGAAAGCCTGGAATAAAGTTTACCCAGACCATCAGCCCTGGCTGCTCTGCATCCAGCGTCCGCAGTGGGGTCGACAATGTGCCTGTAGCAGGGCTGGCTGCCGGGGCCTGGGGCAGCCCAGCCCCATGCCAGAGTGTTGCCCACCCCAAGCACCCAGCTCACCTTCATGCCCTGAACGTTCCTCAGCATGATGTCGCCGATTCTTTGGTGATCTCCTCTGAGGTGGGCGTTGGAGCGGCCTTCCCTGAGAGCAAAGGTTCAGTAGCAAACGTTAGCAGTGGGAACAGGTGCCCGTCCTGGTCACAAGAAGCCACCCTTGGTGCCTCCCCAGGGGTCCCCTGCACTTTCCTGGGGTCAGGATGTGTTGCTGGAAGGGGGCTTTGAAGTCCCCGTCCTCGTTCAGCAGACGAGTCTTCCGCTTGTGCTCTGGAGGAGGGTGGAACCAAGCTCTGGCCTTTCAGGTTCATCTCACTTTAATTGCTTTCCATCCCCACAATGAGCCTGGAGGACACTCGCCGTCACTGACTCGGCGCTGACGGTAGCCCGGAGATGGGATAAGGCTTGCAGGAAGCAAGACAGCCCCGGGATTGAGGTTTCTGTTCCCAAGGGCCCTCAGCCTGAAGCCAAGAACTGTCTGGAAAGCCCTTGGGAAGGGTAAAACGTAATTGAGACAATGCAGGAGGCCCACTCCTGGAGGGGGCAGGACCGGTGGCAAGTAGAGGGACCCGGGAGGGGCCGGCCTCTCCAGATGTGCACACAGCTGGGTGCCCCGTGGAAGCATATACAGTCATGCTTCTATAGCTCAGTGCTACAGCTGTGTTGACGATTCAGGGACGTGAACAGCAGAGAGAAGACGATATTAGTGACCGTTTCCTGACTCTTCCACGTGCCAGACGATGACCAGTAAGGATCCTCCACTCAGAGCACCTTCACGAGGTGGGTCTTTGATAGCTTTCGTCTTATAGCTAGGGACACTGAGGCACAGAGAAACTACACGGTCCAACGCCTGTTACCACGAGGCAGCAAACTTGGCTTTCACCGGGGTAGTCAGGCTTTGGAGTTGGCATCTATAGCCACCATGTGGTGGCTATGAGGAAAGATTTTCCCAGATTAAAAAACAATCACTCTGGTGGATATCTGCAGGCTGGCCCTTTAGGACAGCCAGAGCCAACTGATAAGAGCAGGATGAAGTATACAAACTAAACGCCAATAAACTCTGAGCTCTGGGCTTCAGAGGTGTTCACAGGGAACAGAAGGGCAGCAGCTGAAGAGAGGTGGCTCTGGTGATGCACAGACATGTGCAGTAGCTAGTAGCCCTGCGATGAGAAGGGGCCCTCCGTCGGGTGCTGGAGGCCCCATGTGGTGCCTCCATCTCTGGTTCACTGAGGATCTCAGGGCACCAGCAGAGGGCAGGGGCACACACAGGCATGATCAAGCAAGGCCAAGAGGTGGACAGGCTGGTGCAGTGAAGGCGGGCCGTCCCTCGCTCCCCGCTGGCTCCACACGCTGGGTGATCAACAGCACTCGCTGTTCTGCGGGCTGTAGCCAGGCCCAAGTGCACGTCCCGTGACAGGGAGCCATCAAGCTCCTCGGAAGTAGAGAGAGGCCCGGCCCTGCCGGTCCTCCACTTCCTCGGCCTTCCTCTAGCCTGGCCCTTTCTCTGCCCCATGTGGAATTCCCCCGTCTTTCTTCCTCCTGGCCGCTGGTCACCATCCTCCTCTCCGCTCAAACTCAAATCCTATCCTTGCACTCCCTGACATGGCTCAGCTATGGGCCAAGCCCTGTCCCTGCCACTGAGTCTCCCGCTGGTGGCCCCCTGTGCCCACCAGCCTTTCTCTGTCATTGCCCTCACTTGCCTCCAGCTCAGCTCTCCAGTCCCCTCAGCCACCTCCTCCTCTCTGTACTACTCCTGAGATGTCTGCGTCCTTTGGGGCTCCATTGGTGGCCATCTTCGTGTAGGACAAAGGAAAGATGTCCTCCTAGGCTCCCTGGTTTCAATTCGAGATCCCAATCTACACCCAAAGTTCTCTGTATAGCTATCAATGCAGGTTCTCAGACCTTCCGGAGGGTTCTACACAAATGACCCCCAGCATTCATGCTCTCGTTTCCCAGACCCAACCCTCTTCCTACATTTTTCTTAATGGTGCAACTGTTCTACCCCAAGCTAGAAACCTCCATTATCTCCCACGTGTCCCTCTCCCTCGTCCCCAGTCAGCAGATCAAATTCTCCCCCAGAACAGGGTCGCTGAGATTTGTTCCAGCGTGTTCCATGGACCCTGGTCTCCCTGGTGACCATCCACAGCCCACTGCTGTGGACCTACCCCATTGGGCTTGAGGCAGCATGGCGTTTGAGCCATGCCGCTGCTGAGCACTTTATCACTGGGCCGTTTTGCTGACCCCTGCATGTGACGGGGCTAAGCTGGTGATCGGCCAGTGCTCCGCCACTTCAGCTCTCCGCAGAGGGAACCGAGTGGATGGGAAGCCGGCCTGGGCACGTCTTCTGCTTTGTGGAGACACCTGCCCTGCCACACCCGGACAGCTCCTGCAGCCTTCCCAAGGCTGGGACGTTCTCCTCTCCCCACTGCCCTCACTCCTGAGCAAGGTGGATCTTCCATTCAGAACCTGGCCAGGGAGCCAGATGGATGTGGTCAGGTAGCAACAACCTGGGCTTCAATAACTGGCCCAGGAGTTTCCCAGTGGGCCTGCCAGGCGACCTCACCCAGAAGGCGGCTCTGCATTTCAAAGCATGGGACGTGGTTATCCACTGAGAGTAGCGGGACTGAGCCAGCCCGGGGAGAAGGGGGCGACTGCTGGACGCCATTGGCAACAAGTGCCTCCCTTCTCCAGCCAGCACCGCCCAGGACAAGACAAAGCTGGAAGGACGCTGGGGAGGGTGGCGGAGAGCAAGACTGGAAGCCAGGCTCATTTCTCTCACTTCCTCTGTTCTTTTGCCAACTATTTGTTAAAGGGAAGCCTCTGATGCGAAAAGCCCTGGACTCCAGGGGACGCTCCTTCCTGTACCTGCTGGCCATCAGAGCCACACCTGCTTCCCCAGGTCCTCCGCACCTGGGCTTGTGCTGGAGAAAGGCTCTGGTCGGTGGCACCGTCCCCTGCGCCAAGGAGACAAGAGCACCAAATTTCAAGGGGGCGTGGCTCCATGCTGAGAGCAGGCAGGGCTCTGAAGTGTCTGCAAACAGTAAGCAAGTCTGTCCCCCCCGACCCGGGTCACACTGCGAGCCCCAGCCCTGGGTGGTCCAAACACGTCCTATGGGGCTGGGGACCAAACCCAAATGCTACCGCCACGTGGAAATACCTTCGTGTCTGACTTCCTCTAAGTCACTGCCACCGAGTCTACAAATGCAAGGCGTTCATTTTACTACGGGCAGCTAAAAGGTCATTTTATTATCGGGAACATGAAAAAGTAATTATAACTCTTCCACAACATCCTGTGGATGTTAACCCCACAAGAAAGGGGTCCTTGTTCGGAAGGCAGGGCCACATATTTGTTGTCTGGGTAATTACCATGCAGCGACAAAGATGGAAATTCTTTTGACAATTTTACTTAGGAAAACCGCACCCAGATGCTACCCTCTGACCCCTGCGACATGATTAATGTACCCCCAGGAGTAACTGCACGTGACCCCAGCACAGGACCGAACACACACAAGCACAGAGGCACACCATGAACTTCCAAGTCTTCCCACCTTGTTCAAATGCTTCACTCGCTGAGCCGGTCAGCGCGTAGCAGCCGACTGACCAAGCAACAGGAAGGAGAAAAGGACAGGAAGGAGACGATTTGCCTTGGGTGACCCCCGACCTGTGCCTACTGTCTAGGAGGGTGGGCTGTGGGCCTGGCCCCCATCAGTCCCTCAGAGGAGATAGGAGGAGGCCTGGTAGTGGCATTTTGTCTCTGACAGCCAAGAAGCACCTTCTCAGGCTGCAGGTAGGCCAAGCCAGCCAGGAGAGACCACCGCCGTGTTCTCTGGTTCTCGTTCCCAGCCCCAGGTCAACACAAAATCATTCGGAATCCGACATGAGAGTTCACAGTGGGCTGCAGACCTCAGTGACAATGCCATCTCCCACTTGTCCAATAAGCCTGACTGCCCTGCAAGGTGTTCTCCCTGGTGTGGGTGTTGGGGGGCAGTTTCCAGAACGCAGGAGCCTGAGGCCATCCTTGGGATGGGTCCAAGGCGATCCAGCCAGTGAAAAGCACGGATGCTCATGCTGGGCTTCCCAACTAGCCCAGGAGAAATCCCCGCCCCCTTCGTCAAACAAACGGGATCCTCTCATTTCACTGCAACACAGAAGCCACCTGAGGCTCGGCTGGGAGCTGGAGGGCAACTTCTTCGCCCTGCTCTATGTCCTGATGCCCTCTGACCCCTAAAAGCAGATCCAGTTTTTTGGCCTTCTGATCTCTGAAAAGTGGATCTGGTTTTTTGCCCTCTGACTGCTGATAAATGGATCCAGGTTTTTGGAGTCTCCAAGTCCCCATTTGCAAAGCCAGCATCGCTTCCTCATCCTTCCTATTCCCTGCAGTGTCTGTGATTCTAAATGGGAAAAAAAAAGTCTGTGATTACATATGTTTGTGTGTCTACGTAAGTGAATGACAGCTCGGGAATGAGCCACGGGTGAGGTAAGTCTGTGTTGCCGTGTGGGGTGCGCGGCGGGGCTAGTCCAAAAGCTACCGGATCAGTAATATGTCCGTCCGTCACGTTGGCCACATGAGACAAACGTGGATCTCAGTATCTGTAATGGACTTCCGTACCCTCTGAACCCACAGAGGAAAAGTCCATCGACTCTCACATTCGCACCTCCACTGGTCAAGAGGAGGTGGTGCTTGGCATCCTCTGGGGCCAGGCCTTGGTGGCGCCTGCCTGCCGTGGGTAAGGGGGCACAGGGTCCCTTGCACTCTCGGGCTCTCAGCTACACTACTGGGCTGCTGAGAGCTCTGCTTCTTCCTTCTGAGGTTGAACTCGGGTCAACTTGAGGAAGAGGAGGAGTCACCACCCAGCCACCTCATGGCAGGTGTGACGTGTCCCGTAGAGCCCTGTGTCCTTCCTGGCGTTTAACCCTGTGGTTAGCGGGGCCCGTGTCAGAACAGCAGAAGAGCCAGGGCAATGGGGCCAATGACCTGGAGCCTGCAGCTCTCAGGTGGCTCCTGGCAGGAACCCCTCTGCCATTCGGGCAACTGGAAGAATGGTTTTTGTTTTTCTAAGGAAAGTGGCCTGCTCTCCAGCACCAGGGGCTATGTAGTCAGGAATAAGGCGGAAAATCCAAGAAACGAGCTCCTGCTGGTGCCTGAGATGTGCAACGCTTGCTTATGCTTTAGGAGGAAACGTCACCGACAACCACGGTCCCTGTCCCTCCAGCCGGGCAGTGGAAAGCCTGCTCTGGGCAGAGGGTGACGGCAGCCCCGTGCCTCTGCCATGTCTTTCCTGCCTTCAAAACACACATGCACGCAGACGTATAGCTTAAGATGATCCCACGTGCACACCAGCCATTCAGCCACGTGTGCCCCTGAATGCCGAGCCTGACTTCCTGCCATTTTCTCAAGCTGTGTGCCAGGAGACCACACTGCCTCCTGTCTGACCAGTGAAAGCCACCTTTGAACAAGAGAAGTGGCCTTGGCCCGGCTGGAGAAGGTGTGAGGGAGCCGGACGGTCCGCAAGGCCACTTCTGATACCCACCTCACAGACTGCAACGCCAGGGCAGCGCAGGCCCAGGCCGTCATGTGCAGGGACACTAGGGCACCAGGGGCAGGGAAATTACACCCACCGTCTTCCTCCAGTCCCCAGGTCCCTCCCCTTGGGCCTCGAGGACCCCGCTGTCCAGTCTGGCAGCCACATAGGGCTGAAACCTAACTCTCAACTGAAGGCAAGTGTCATGATTCATGTCTTGAGTGACACTGGCCATGTTTCAGGGGCTTGACAGCCGTGGCTAGTGGCTGCTGTACTGAGCGGGGCCCACAGAGGCTGTTTCCATGATGCCAGAAGGTTCTGTCAGCCGGGTGCGCTGGATAGAGCCAGGAGCAGGTTTTGGCTCCCAGAGGCCGCTCCTCCACCGCCTCACAGCCTCAGGGAAAGGGAAAGGCAGGCTCTCCCTGGCCTTCACCCCTGGCAAGCTTCCCCTTTTCTGATTCCCAGTTTCCATAGGGAGAAAAAGAAGGATGACGTCACAGGCAGCTCTGATGGTCAAAGAGACAATGTAAAGAAAGACACTTTAAACAATGCCCTGGAATCCAAGGTGCGACACTGGACAGACAGCGGCGGCTCCTTTGCTAACCCCTCCAGGACACTGCGGATGATTTCCGCTCTGAGAAAGGGGTTGGATACTCAGGGATCTCTCGAGGGGCACATGTAGAATGCAGGACAGACCCTGAACGCTACCTGGATGCCCCTGTAAGTCTCATCAGGCTGCTTCCTTGTTACAGGGCACAGTGGACCGGCGAACACCCAGGACTGGATGACGCGTGGTAGGGACACAATGTATTTGTTTGAATATGTATTGACAGGAGGTCCTGGACAATCTTGCTGACGTTAGAATTTGTACCAAACCTGCCGCTTTCCTGCTGAACATAAAGAAAAGCAGAGCACGGCCGTCTTGGGGTTGATGGGTCAGTACAGGGAGGGCTTCGGTGCAGGGCAGCACCATATGCGGGGGATGAGCCATGGGAAGGGTTAGCTACTGTGCCTAGAGGTCACCGTGTTCTAGAAATGGCTAGAACGCCTCGCAAGCTCCTCTCCTTCATGCGCACAGGCCAGACATCATTGTTACATTAGAGGAGCTGATGTCACAAAGGTTCAGTAACCTGGCTGAAGCCGCGGTGGCAAATGGATGGAACCGTGATTGGAAGCCAGGTCGTCCGGCCCCAGGACTCTGCACGAGGCCTGCAGCAGACAGTGTAGACGTCACAGCCCCGGCCACAGGGTGCAGAGGTGGCTCCTGCCTCAAGCAGCCCTGTGTCTAACCAGGGAAGGGTGCCGCATCCCGTCCCTGTCCCTGCAGTCTGGTGCCTGTGAGCTTTGTCAGGATGACGCGAGCAGCATGCGCCAGCAGGCAGTGGCTATTTTAGATTCTGTTCAGGGCTCAGGTCTCTGAGGAGCTGGGAATTTGTTCTCTTGTTACAACTGAAGAGTTACGAAGCTGCTTCCTGGAGCTCCTTCCCTCTAAATGTCAAGCCTAAAGCATCTGCAACTAAAGACACAGTGGTAGCTACACGGCCTGGGTCAGAACTCAGTCCTGCCCTTACCAGCTTTGTGACTTCTGTCAAATTACTCACCCTCTCTGAGTCTCACGGTCTCAAATGTGATGTGAGGAAATAACAACAGCATCTACTTAGTGGTGTTCTTGTAAAGAGGCGAGGACCTGATCTATGAGTGGTGCGTCCCGCTGTCTGGAACGCAGGACGTGACACCCATCATTTATTAAAATCTGCAGCACCTTTTCCTCAACCCTAAGGCATACGGTGAAATGGCCTGCCGACCACTGCCTAGGAGGAGCCTCGTGGGAAAAGCAGGGCCCTCTGTAGACCTCGGTCCTGTCAGACGGGACACGAGGCAGTTCTGTCCCCCCAGGTCCCCGTGCCAGGGTTGGTTGAGAATGCAGAGGACGGGGACACGCGTCCTTAGAGGTCCCTAGGGTGCCAGGTCCGTGTCTGCGCCAAGCTGCCTTGGGACAGAGGGGAGGGAGGGCACCCACGTTTGCTGAGGAGAACCAGGCCCAACACCCACAGGGCGCGGAGGTCGGGGCTGAACTTGCTTCCCCTGCAGCGAAGCTGGCCTCACCAGAGCCTCCACGGAAAGCGGGCAGGAGGCCTGCCGGGAAAGCAAAGGACAGAAGAGGCGCCTGGAAGGAGGACTGGGCCCTGCCGGGACTCACAGCCGCGACTCGCCGCCAGCCTCCGCCTCCCTGCTGCACCCTGCTGGGGCTCCCGTGGGTGTTGCTGCGTGGCCATGCAATGCCCCTCGTGGGTGGTACTGTTTCTGCCACAGTCCTTGGGCGGACGGAAGCTCTGAGGGCGAGTGCGAGGAGCCACCCCTGAAGGAACCCTCCCTGCGGGGTCGTTCTGCCGTGAGATGTTTCCTGGAGGATTAGAACAGACTCCCGCTGCCTTCTCAGGCTTGCGGCCTCGCCCGTACTCCTGCAGTCAGGCCAGGGCCAGGGCGAGAGCCACAGTGAGTGCTGGTGGCCACTTCCAAGGAGGGCAGCGCCCGCAAGCCCTCTGTGTCAAGGGCCAGGTGACACACGCACGTGGCTTCGTGGCCATACAGTTGCTGTGGCAACTACTCAGCTCTGCCCATGCAGCCAGATGCCGCCACAGTGAGCGTGGCTGTTTCAGTAAAACTTTATTAACCAAAACAGGAGGCAGGACAGACTCGGCCTTGGGTGGTGGCTGGCCATCCTGTTCTTGAAGATGTGGAAAACGATATATTGATGGCTTTCACTTTGATCAGTTAATGCCAACTTGCACTGGCGTAATGTGAATGCAGAGTGTGCACACAGTAGTTGCTCATGAATTGTAGTTTATTAGAATTAATGCCACACACTTTGCACTTGAATGTGAGTTTAAGTTTAAAAGCTGTCCATCCTCAGTTGCCATGTCCCCTTTGACGTAAATGTCCCCCCTTGAGCCTTGGAGGCATGGCATAAGCAATTTTATTACGATAGAAGACACCCTAGAGGAAACCAAGTCACTGTCACACACTGGAGCACCAGGCCTTGAGTTAGCAGGGCCAATGAGAGGGAATCTGGTTTTTCCTTTTCATCTTTTTTTCCCCTAGGGATGGACCCCGGGGTCTTGAGAGTGCTTGCCAAGCGCTCTATCCCTGAGTGAAGCCCTCAGCCCACTCCTCCATCTTTAGATGCTTGCTGTCTAATGAGACCTTTCAGGGAAGGAAGGGTTCTTTATATCTGCTACCCAACACAGGAACCACCAGCCACACGTGGCTAGCGAGCACTCTGAATGTGACTAGTTCCACTTAGAAGCTGAATTTTCTTTATATTTACACTGCTCCACGTGATTAGTGACCACTGGACAGCTGAAGATATCTTTATCTTTTTCTTACACTGTTTTCCATTTGTAAATGGTCTGAAAATAGTTTGAAGGAAGAGGAGGCAGGAAGGAATTAAAACTACATGAATATGAGCCTTAGCGAGAAGCTCAATGCAGTTTATGCACGAGAAGCCGTCTGTCCATCCACCCACCCACCCATCCATCCATCCAGGTGAGCAAACATCACACTGAATTCCAACAACGGAATGACCTTCCCAGAGGCACCCATGGCCTTGGTAGAGCAGCCAGACTAGTGTCTAAGTAAGTACCTGAGACTCCAGGAGCTAAGTGACCAGTGACACACAAAGGCCAACGACTGCCGCAGGAATTCAGGGAAGGGGAGAGGGGAGTCACAGCTCCTGAAATGGGCTAAACCAATTTTACGGTGGGAAAATCAATGTGGCTGAGCGACTGCTGGGTTAAGGCATGACTCAGGATTCCGGGGCCGCAGCAGGGATGCCCTCAATCCCGTCCCCCTGAATGCACGTGGCTGGAATGGCGGGACATCAAAAGCCTGAGGGCAGTGGGTATGACACCCACTAGACAGCACCACCACTGCCAGCTAGATCTACTCTAAAGGAAACCGAGTGGTCCTTGCCCCCAGTATGTGGCTCGCCCAGACCTCGAGCAAAGCTGTGGAACAGAAATGATTACTGTTGGTAATGAAAGGGATTCTCTGCAGTTAACCTACACGGCTATCCTGATCTGGACTACCAAATAACACAGCAATCAGACCCTTTCCTTAGGTAGGTGTGGGAAGTACTCCACAGATACTACCTTGGGATGGGGACAAAGCTTACACTCCATGGGGAACACCTGTGCAAACAGCCAGCTGGTGCCTCGCTGTGCAGAAGCCACCTGCAGCTGCTGGCACCCACAGGGGTCTGTCTGTCCACCCTTGTGCATGTCCTGGAGATGGAGTGTGGTGGTGGTGGCAGGCCTTGGGTCAGGCAAGGTGTGTGTGCATGTGTGACTGATGGGGGTGGAGATGGTGTGGGCTAAGGCCTGGCAGCTGCTTTGACCCTGGGTGTGAAGAAAAGCTGGTTGCTTCTGAGTTAAGGCCGAGCTTCCGTTTGGAGGGGTGGTGGAGGTCCCCAAAGGCCTGCAGGAAGAGCACCTGCTTACAGGACCTCAGGTGTGTGGTGGGGAGCTCAGGAAACCAGGCTCCCTTCTAATGCCATCCCTTGCAGACCCCACCTTCAAATTGCCAGAGAAGATAGGAAGTCTGAACATCAAAGCCGTCACTCAGGAGAAGTCTACAGCATCTGGGACGCTCACTGCCATGCCCCTTCCTGAGTCACCAGAGCAATGGAACCTGTTGAGAACCTAGCCCCGTGGGGTTGTCAGGTAATAAGGGACACAGTAAGGGGAGATGCAGAGGGCCTCCACAGCCAGCAACACAAGGCCTGGTGAGGTCGTGAGGTCTGTGTTCAGATTAAAACGCCCTTGGGAAGAACTCCCACCCCATCAGTGTGAGGGCCCAGCAGCCTCTCCCTGTGGATTTTAGCTTTAAACCGCGGTCCTCACGATTTCACTCACTGAGGCCTGGCACACAGGCTGGCGGGGACAGAAAGGAGGTGATTCCTCCCACAATCCCAATGCCTCCTGAGGCTGAGCGTGGATCGTAGGGATGAGCTCAGGAAGGCCCTTGGGCACCGGATGCCCTGTGATTTCCTAGCTTTTGTAAACCTGCGATGAACTGTGCACAGCATCAAATTCACCGTCGTGACCAGCTGCACGCGTGCAGCTCTGTGGCATTAGGGACATTCTCACGGCGCAGCAGTCACATCTGTCTCCAGGACTCTTTCATCTTCCCAAATGGACACTCTGTCCCCATTAAACACCGGTTCCCTGTTCCTCTCCTGGGGCCCCTGGAGACCACCATTCTGCTTTCTGTCTCTGTGAACCTGACTGTTCTAGGGATCTTTAAAAGTGGCCCCTTAGCGTATTGCTCGCTTGTGCCTGGCTTGTTGCACACATAAAGTCTAAGTGACATTCCACCTTCTGGATAGGCCGCCTGTGCCTGTCCGTCTGTGCTGCCGCCACCTCCTGTCTACGTGGATGATGCTCCTGTGAACCCTCATGTGCAAGTTACCTGTCCGAGGTCCTTCCCTCAATTTCGTGGGCATATTCCTAGGAGTGGAATCGATGGATTATATGGGAATTCTGTTCCATTTTTGGGGACATCCCCACGATTTTCTTTTAATGATATCAAGGCAAAGACTGAAAGACTTCAAAGAGCATAGAGAACGAGGAAGAGGTTTACTTCTGCTCGTTCCTGGGGCTTCCGTAAAGATGTGGGACGTCCTCGGGACGGCGAAACAACTTTCTGACCCTCTCAGTCATGTCCACTCTGCCTCAGGCAGCGAATGTCAGGGGGACAAAACTGTAGCCCCTGTGGAATTCCTGCTTACAGCCTGAGCGTGTCCCACCCCAGAAGAGCCTCCTCTCTGCCCCCACATCTCCCTTCCACCCTGAGCCTGCTCCTGGGTACCAGGAACCACCATCAGGCCACCCTGGCCTCGGGGGCTCCGCCTGCTCTCCTCTGGGACCCTCAACGCTTGAGCCCTCTTTTTTCCTGAACTCTGGTGGCTTCTTTGGGTGCCTTTGCTCACTCTGGCCCATACTCTCCACTTACGGAAGAAAAGGTGCCACACAGGAAGGATCAGGAAGGTTCTGCCTTTGGCCCCTTTCGTCCCAGTGTCCTCTTCCTCAGACATTCGGTCCTCTGGCGGACATCTTCCGTGCCCACGCTGCTGTGCCCGATTTCTTTCCCAGCCTGACGACTCACATCTTCAACCATCGGAGGAATCTGTCATCGACTCCCCAAAACGATGCCGCCCAGGCCAAGCTCACCTTCCCGGGCCTGTCTTGCTGCTGCTTTGCTTCCTCGATTTCTCTCTTAATTTCATGATCAGTTATCCACATTTGAAACTCCAGGTGATCTTCCCTTGCCTTCCCCTTTGTCCGAGTCCTACTGCTTAGTGATACCTCAGCATCCAGGCTGTCTGGTCCTCCTGGCTACCGCTCTGCAGTGCTTTCCAAGTGAGTGTGTCCCACAGTCTATTCCAGGTGCCTCTCTGTATGACTGTTGTTCTGGTTTGGATGTGAGGTGTCCCCCAAAAGCTCACGTGTGAGACGGTGCAAGAAAGTTCAGAGGAGAAATGCCTGGGTTGTGAGAGTCCTAACCCAATCAGTGATTTCATCCCCTGATAGGGATCAACTGCGCGGTGACCGAAGTGGTGGGGTGTGCTGGAGGAGGGGGGCATCGGGGCGTGGCCTCGGGGTATAGATATATTTGTGTCTGGCAAGAGGAGTCTCTCTCTGCTTCCTGATCACCATGATGTCAGCTGCTTCCCTCCTCTATACTCTCCCACCACGAACCTCAGCATCACCTTGAGCAGCAAGAAAAGGAGCCAGCCTTCTATGGACTAAGACTCTGAAGCTGTGAGCCCTTAGATAAACCTTTTCTCTTCTACAGTTGTACTGGACCGGTCCTTTAGTCACAGCAGCGAAAAAGCTGCATGGTAGTGAAGATCTGCAAGCTGTGGAGACCACCACAGCGGGCCTTAATCCACCCTGGGGGACCACCCGCCAGCCTGTGCCCAACATCTGCCAGTCAACTCAGAGCTGGAGTTTAAGTCTGGAGAGAATGCCCAAGATTGGTCATAAGTGGCATTCTCCGAAGCGTTTGAACAGCTGAGTAAACGGTTCTCTGCTTTCAAAAGGAAAACCTTTCTTCCAGTTTTTAGAACTCACCAAACCAGTTTTCCTTGTCTTTGAAGAAATGGGGAAGGTGGCCT
Source organism: Sciurus vulgaris (assembly GCF_902686455.1). NCBI lineage: Eukaryota > Metazoa > Chordata > Mammalia > Rodentia > Sciuridae > Sciurus > Sciurus vulgaris. The sequence goes on along the minus strand of NC_136464.1, from coordinate 174,770,767 downwards.
TTGCCAGAGTGAAGCAGGTTTGGGCTTCCATCTTCTCTGCCCAGGTGTATTTACCTAGGACAAGGTGACATCTGGAGAGGGGCAGGTGTGTTTACCAAACTGGGGTTGGGCCTAACTATGCTGGAAACCTCCTGATCGTGTTCTCCCCAGAATCTCCCCCGACAGTGGAGGGAGGTGAATTGCAGACTGCGGAGGGTTGGAGGGACACGTGGTGATGAATCGTTTGTGGGTTTGATTCTGGGGATCTCCTGGTGCAGGGTGCACTTCAGATGCATTTCCACTAACAGTAGTGACTGCAAATATTGTCACTGAATAAGACCTAGAGTTTGGTTGACAGCCACGTATAGATGCTGGCTCCTTGTTTTGATGGATCTGCTAAGGTGATATAAAACGTTACATGCTAGGGTGGTGGTGTGACAAGTGGACAGAAACTCTACCCTCTGGACAACTTTCCCCCCAATCTCAAATTATTTCAAAAATGAAAAAAAAAACATATTTAAAAATGTCAGCTTCCTCCCTTTCTGTGTTGGGCAGAGGTGGCATACCAAGCCCTTTGCAAACATGGTCTTGTTTAGTTTGTGAAACAGCCCTGTGAGGTAGAAATCCACATTTCACAGGTGAGGAAATGAGGCTCGGCCAGGCCCAGGGACAGCTGCACATAGCCCTGGGGTGGACTGAGCCTGCATCTGAGTCCTAGCCATTGCACCTGAGGCGAGCCCACGCAAGTTCCCATACCACAGCAAAGTGAAGGAATATAAACCGCATGTGCACACAAGGCACACAGGTGCACGGCTTGCCAGTCAGTGACTCGGTGAACACCTTCCTTAATAAAATTGCTGTGAGTTGTTCTCACTGGCTCTACTCAGCCGTGGTTGCCAGCCCTGGGTAGGCATTAAGGGCCCACGTGTCCTCCAAAACCAGAAGCACTTTGCTCCTAACCCAGATGTAGCACCCTCATCTACAAGCAGCCAGCCCTCTTGCCTCTGTGCCTGCCTCTGCCTTTAAGAGTTCAAGTCCCTATGACACATCCAGACATATACTCATCTACTGTATCAGTAAGCTTCACTTTCCTGTAACAAAATACCTGAGACAGGCTAATTATGAAGAAAAGGTTTATTCAGCTCACAGTTTGGGAGGTTCATGTTCAAGATCAGGAGGCCCCACAGCATTGGGCCGCTTTTTGGTGGATGGTGGATGATGGTGATGGGAGTGCCTGTCAGAGCAAGTGCCACAACTCAAGTCAGGACGCAGAGAGAGGGCCACAGCAGCTCCTGGGAGCATCCCTGGGGACGACGTCTATCATCTATGGCCCTCTGAGGGACACTACCCCTGGTTGAACCATATCACCCACCCACTCATTCACCGATTCATCCGCTTGCTCACTCGTCTATTCCTTCAGGCTTGTAGACTGAAGAAACAAGACTTATACCCAGTCTGTGAAATGCAAACCAAAGAACCAAGATCTGCTGGAGGAACTGCAGCGTCAGTTAACTACCCCAAGACGTACTTTAAGAACACAAAGCTCTGGGCTTCACCCTCAAAGTTCTGCTTCAGAAGGGCTGAGCATGGCCGGGCAATCTGCATTTCTCAGCCCCTGCACGCTCCTGTGACCCGGATGCACTCCCGGGCCTGGGGTTTCATCCACTAAACACCTTCTGGAAAGGCACAGCGCCCTCTGCAGGAGAAACCCAGACGGCAGCACTCCCTCAGCCCCAGGAAGCCCTTCCTATTTTCAGACACAATGTGCTTCTTTGAAATTTCACTCCTCATTTTGATTCTGTCCTGTTAGGGAGAAGACACTTACTCTGGTCCCTTCTCTCAGGACCAGCCTGCAGATGGTTGGAGGGTGTGTTTTCTACAGTCTTTTCTACACTAGCCAAATACCCTTAGTTCCTCTTTTCTTCATTTTTTAATGGACTGCAACCTCCTTATCCGATTTCAAATGTGACTCAGAGATGGGGTAGAATTGGCACGAGCTCGGGTCTGCAAGTCCGAAGGGGCAAATTCTCCTCCATGCTCAGGGCTCTTTACAATGGGTCGGGGCGAAGGTTCTGTACACATTAGGATCACAGAGAAGCTGCAGCAAAGACCTGCTTAGCTCTACCCTCCGGAGATGCTGATGTCATTGCCTGGTGAAGGTTTTTTAAAGGTTCCAGGTGACTTTAATGAGTAGCCTCCCTACTGCAGGTATGGAGGGACATTGGCTTCCCCCTAAGCTCATGCACAACCTGCCTCCCCCCTCCGGTCTCTGCCAAGCCTGGTCTTCCTCATCATGCACCTGAGGAACTGATTGGCTGACCTTTATGCTAACCCTAAAGAACATCTGCTATTTGGTTTGGCCCACTGTTGCAAGGTCGCTGAAGGTCATATCGAGTGAGCTCAGGTTGGCCAGCTGCTCCTTCTCTAGCTTTGAGTCTTTCACATGCTTCTGGTGTCTTCATGTAAAACACGGTGGAAGCATGGCCTTTGGAAAACCCTTAAGGAAGACCCTTAAGGGAATCAAATGATATTAGCTGCTCTTTAAGCAACTGGATGTTCTTTCACAGGTAAGTGCCGGGTGCTAAAGATGTATGGTCACAGATCCATGAATATGGTGGAATTTACTCCTAAAATGCAATGTGTCAAGTGGCTCTCCAAAGTTCTCTGGCTGTGCCCTCCAAAGCAGGAGCCTGCTGAAGCCATGTCAGGGGGCTGCCCATGGGCGTCTCCTGCGTGTGACCTCTACAACATGATCCAAACCCACAGCCACACCCGTGACTCTGCAGCAGCGATACAGCTCCAGAAGCTCTGGGCCTCCGGAGGGTCTGTATTAACACACGTCTGCCCGGAAGACCGCGTGGAAAGGCCTCTCTGGCCGTCAGGTCTCTGACCCCTTCCGAGAGCATCGATCACCTTTGTCTGAAGACGGGCCACGAGGCAGAACATGAAGTTCCAGGTAAAGTTTGGGAAGTTAGATTTTGTAGATTTTTTTTAAAAATTTTAAATGTTGGTATTTCTTGCACATGCACAACACTGAGCTTCTTGTTGAAGTGGGAATTCCACTTTTTCCAAATTTCAGTGAGGGGACTTTGTGTCTGTTATTTCTCAATTCTGGCTGGGCTCGCCCCCCCACCCCGCCCTGCACCAGGGCCTCTGAGCAAAAGCTGCCACCTTGTTCTTGCCAAGGATAGAAAAGCAACTACCTTTATTTTGTGGTAATTATCATAAGAAAAAAATGCAATATGAAGAATTGTAAACCAAAGGGGGAAAAATGAAGATGAGATTTAAATAGGTGTAGAATTTAACTAAAAATCTTTTTAGGGAGCTGGGTGCTTGGCGCACACCTGTAATCCCAGGGACTTGGGAGGCTGAGGCAGGAGGATCACAAGTTCGAGGCCAGCCTCAGCAATTTAGCAAGGTCCTGAGTAACTTAGTGAGCTCCTTCCTCAAAATAAAAATAAAAAGGCTGGAGGTATAGCTCAGTGGTAAAGCACCCTGGGGTTTAATCCCCAGGACCAAAAAAAATTTTTTTAAATCTCTTTAGGGTTGGCTTGTCTGAGGCTGGTCTCTTGCCTTTGATCTCTGCTCCAGCCTGCAATGTCAAATAGCATGGAGGTGAGGGCGGAAGGAAACATGATCATTAAATGTCAGTGTACTCACCACAGGGCAAGTCGTTGCTCAATTTCCTTGAGAAAATTGGTATGGAATTTGTGCAAAGGTTCGAAATTCGGGAATATGAGACTTTTCAATGTTTCGGGCATGGAGTCCTCTTTGCTCACCGTGCCGTGGAACCACTGGGGACAAGAGGAGGACAAGTTAGAGGCGTGAAGGTCGTGGTGGCACCGCAGCTCTCCGGGAGCCAGGCCCGTGCAGCCCAGCGCGACCGGGGGATGCGGGCCTTCCCACGGACGTTCAGCCTGCCAGGAGCAGAAGGGGGCCGGAGCCACCCGTTCCTCATCAGGATGCTGAGCGCGAAGGTGGCCCCGCTGGGACAGAGCAGCCCCTGCACAGTCACTCAGACTGCACAGGCACATGGGGACAGGAGTCAGTGTCCACAGGGCCCCTGCTGAGGCCGGGCATAAGGCACATCCAAGGAGAAAAACTTACTGGTCCAAGGTACCTCCCGAGGCCCGTTTTCCCAGAACCCAGGGGTCAGAAAGTCATCTGGAAGCCCGGATTTGGTTTCCAGGACTAAACAGGACTGACTACCATAATGAAAGGCAACCTTCTGGCAGATTTTGCTGACGTGACTTCACTTATTATCAACGATAAAATGAGGCTCCTGATCACTCTGAGATCGTCCCTCGAGCAAGAATAAGCAGTTACACTTGACAACTGGCAAAACCCAAATGTTCCAGATGGGTGCGTGCAGACAGCAAAACGTTCAATTTTAATTTTCTCTATTTTAGGAGTGTCTTTCCTTTGCATTTAAAAACCACAATTACAAAAATTTTTATGAAAATATTCCAAATTTAATATGCTATTAGCATTTAATTTTCTATAACTCAGGATTGAAATCCTTTCATTGAAGTCAGAGAACCTAACGTTTAATGAGCTCCGGCTTCTCTCAAAGCTGAGTATTAGCGGAGTTAAATCGTGTAACTTAGTGCTTTGGGGGAAACACTGCGCATACCGATGTGATGACTTCGAGATCCTTCAGATACGTTCGCTCAGTGGTAGACACCTCTTTAGCGATGAAGTACGCCTTGTCAGCTGGGAACCTCTGCAAAATCCATCCATGGAAACAAGACACAATGAGTGGAAGTCTCTGTGAATGTCCTCATTATTAGAAAGTCCTAGTTAAAGGACTTAGACATTACTAACTTATGATATTTGTTGGCCAGCATCAAGACTAAATGAACTCTTATTTTTGTGTTTAAAGAAACTAGAAAAAAAATAATGGATTTCTCCATTGAGAATACGGCCTTGGAATATTTCCTTCCATGTAAAGATTACCATCAGTCAAAGGGCTCACTCAAATGCCAGTCATGGGTCTTTCAAGGGACTAGGATCCTTTGTCCTGGTGCAATGGCTGGTAGCGTCAGCGCTCATGAAATTTCAAAAAATGGGAGTTAGAGTGTTTGTGGGATTAGCAAGGATGAAAGAGACCAGGGTGTCATCAGGAAGGAAGTCCCTGACAGCCTGCCATCTTCCCATTAGAACCACATCATTCTACCTCTGGGTATGTACACAAAGGAACTGAAATGGAGACTTAACAAATTCATGCACACCCGTGTTCAGAGAGGTGTTCACAACAGCAAGAGGTGGGAGTAGCATATCTGCTCAGTGACACACAAATGCAGAAACTAAATGTGGTACATCCATATAGGGGAATATTACTCAGCCTTAAAGAGGAAGGAAATTCTGATCTGCTACAACATGGATGAACCTTGAGGACATTACACTGAGTGGAACAAGTCAATCACACAAGGACAAAGACCCTCTGATCCCATTCATATGAGGTCTCAGGAGTAGCCAAACTCAGAGACAGAAAATAGAATTGTGGTTGCTAGGGTCTGAGACAGGGTGGATTATTGTTTAATACGAACCGAGATTTTGTTGGGGAAAAAGTTTTGAAGATGAACATGATGTTGAGAATGGATGAATGCCACCAAATGCAAACCAGTACATTTTATGTTATTTCACTTTACTACAATAAAGACCCGCGCACGCACTAGCAAGTGCCTGTCGGTACCTTTCTCCGGCCCTCTTCCTCGTCGTCGGTCCTGGGGCATGCCTGGTCATTCAGCAGCGGGCTGATCAGGGGAGAGGCCTGCTTGGTGTCAGGGCTCAGGTTGGGAGACAAGGTCACGTTGGTGGGGGCAGCTCCTCCCTGTGAGTTGATGGACAGCTCTGAAAGGTGAGGGCTACCAGTCAGGGAGCCTGTTTGGGGATGAGAAGTTTTAAAGAAAAAAAAAAAAAGTAATTCCCTCTGGGACTTGATTTCCATTTACAACTTTTTACCTTTTCAAATCTTTAGAACCTTGGCCACCGCAGGGCAAACAATGCATTCATTATTTCCTAGTTTTTTCCCCCTAAATTGTGGCTGCCTTAATAGTATGCATAATTCAATGGTGCCTCAGTTACGTAATTAAGTATAAGATAGAACTCTGCACAATAACAGTTAAAATAGCTTAAAAGCTATTCCCACAATCATATTTTCATCTCATAACTACTGCTTTGACTTTTAAGAATAACTCAAGAAAGACAAAAGTATCTATAGAACAATAAGACACGGAAAAATGAGCAGAAAATAGAACTAAACTAACAGGCATCTAAAGGACTGGTATACCAAGGACAGACTACGTCTTGTAACAATGGGCACAGCTAACAGAAAGGTCAAGCGACTAACTCCCCACTCTACAGAGAACAGAGCAAGCTTGTTATACCTGGTGATGTCATTCCATGTCTGTCACTGTGTGGGACAGAAACACTAGCATCATATCACATGCAATAGTGGTCATTTAAAAATACAAGCTGCAGATCATCACATTATCATAGTTCCTCTTTATGAGTCAAAAGCAACAGGTAGGAAATCAGTCCTTGAAAAAGGATACCATATTAAATAATATGAAAATGTACATATTACCCATTGTAAGTCAGCTGAGGGTGAGGGTGTGTACAGGACGCTCTGCCAATGTGATTTTGCCAGTATCTCTACCTCCATCCATGTGGCTACATGGAGTGTTTCAAAATATATTTCTAACCTGTTTGTTTTGACCTAACGCAGACAGTTATAATTCTAGTGCAGATCAGCTAGTTAGTATTAGGTAAACAAAGTTACCATTCTAAGGAAAGACAAGGTCAATGCTTCCTCCATTTTTCAGTATGCAGTTCCAGGTTCACAGCTACGCAGCACATTGTTAAAGATCTCCAAGGGAAAAGAGTAATTTTCCGGGAGTACCCCCATTTTCCTGACATCTATTGTCCCTCTGGAGTTGTTTGTGTATTATTTGGAATTTACAAGACACAGCGGCCTAGGAAGGAGCTGAGGAAGTAGGGGCAGTAAGTTTGATCCCGGTAGGAATGAACTCCAGAGGAGCCACCTCCCCGCAACCCTGCTCCCAGGTCGACCAGTTAGCTGTGTCACTGCATCTGGAAAACAACAAAGAGCAGACGCCCTGCTCCCCTGACAACTGGTCAGTCCAGTGATCCTTGAATAACAAGAGTAACAAATATGAGGAAAAGGTAGATTTAAGAGGTTTGTGTTTAAACAAAAATCCCTCCGTTTCAAACAAAACTCACTGAAATGAAGTCCTGGTGTTAGTAGAGACCCCATCACCCCACGTGCCACCAGACCCAGCAAACCCCGGAGAAAAAGGACAGAAATCGCTTCACACATGTCAATTTTATTGACACTAGTGCACAACTGAATACAATAATTGTGAAAGAATTGGAACCTGTCAAATAGAAAGAGTGACAACATATTAAAACTGCATTGTTTTCAAAGTACTACACTATTCTCTTTTTTAAAAATCACAAGAAGGAAAATGTTATCACTACAAATAGAAATAGAAAAGAGAAATCTGGCAGTTTGTCTGGAGATCAAAACATTCCATGCATTTGTGAGCTGCTGCTGGGGCCGCTTTTCAGCAGTCCAGCAGGCACCTCGCAGAACCCGGGGCTTACCGTCAGCTCCCGCACTGCCACTGCGTGAGGGCCGGTGAGGCGTTAGAGTGAGAGCATGCCGGGCCTGGCGCTGGCAGGGGCGAGGAACAGAAAAGCATTCGTCTCCTCAGTGAGAGTTGGAGTGAGAACAGACAGTCGTTAGGAGGCTAGCTTGAAGGGGGAGCGGCTGTAGGGAGCAGAGCCACCGGGCCAGAGAGCACCCGTGACAGAGGACGCCAACTGCCACTCACAACAAGGAAGGTACAGTGCACACACCCAGACACGGCCACTTCCACCCCCTGAAGGACAGTGCGAAAGCCTTGTTGGGTCCACCCCAGAGCCTGGTATCGAGTAGACTGAGCAGGCTGAACGCAGAAGGCGACAGGCTGGTTCCAGGAGAGGCCAGCCTGCCCAGATGGCATGGCACCTTTCAGAGAAGAGTCACTTAGACTGGGAAGAATCCTCTCTGGACTAACGGGAGACAGGAAGTGGAAGGCTGAATGTGGACATCCTGGTCACCTGTGAGCCTCAGCAGGTAGGGTGGCTCAGGACAGGCCTGCGGGCTGGGGGACAGGCTGCTACATGTCACTCCTATAGCCTAAAGATGCATGAGACCACCTCCATTATACGAGCAGTGCACACACTCAGGGACAGATGGAACGGGGGTGGTCAATTTCCTTTTCCCGCGAGGGGTTTGTGTCTATTCATAGGGCTTACAAAAGGAAAGGCAGTAGATGTGTTTAAACCGTAAGACCAATAAATCAATAAACATCCAACAGACTGATCTAGAAATCTATCAGCAAGACTAAGGAAGGCAAAAGTCCGAATCTCTGCAGTTCAATTTTACAAATGTGAGCTGGGGTCATGGCGAAGATGCCCCCTCCTCTCCTTGCAAGAAAAAACTACTCAAGGCTTTGAAATTTTATAGGAGCCATAGTAAAAAAAAAAAAAAAAAAAAAAAAATCGCTCATTAATATTCAGTAATCAATGAAATGTGCTGACAGGGTCAATTAGTAGAATTTGGCAGCTTGATGAGTAATTAAAATTCTCTTTTGACTTTGAGCCAGAGTGTTGACAATAGTCTATACAAACTGGTGTCCACACGGGGTGGTTGTGAAGAGGATGCTAATGAAAGCCAAGGTCCAAGGTCACACTTACTGGAACTACATGGAATCAGTGTTCACTGAAGTAGTCCATTTTATAAAAAAGTCAACAAACGTGATCCTGTCCTTAGATAAGATGCGCCCGACCCAATATGTGCAGGACTACAAAGCTTCTTCAGATCTTGTAGTCTGTCACCTGCTTTGAGGGCACAGTCCCAGGCACCCTGGAGAGGAAACTGACCGTCATTCGCTGCTACTAAATAAAATGACTAACGCCTTCGCATTTTTAATCACTTTTCCTTTACAACGAATTAATGCAAAGTAATTTCTTTCTTCAGGGAACTCGAGGCAAATAATTGTGGGGGACTCTGTAAGGAAGCACCTGGATTTTAAGGCAATAGGTAGAGAGAAGTCTAAAACCAGTGGAAAAAGATCAGGTATCCCTGAACCTCTAGAAATTTCCAATGTTTTAAAAAATGTTTTTCCTACTTCCAGAAAGTGCCCTGCTTTTTTTTTTTTTTTTTTTTTTTAGGCATTCAGTTACATTTCAGATTAAAAACTCCCAAATCCTTCCCCTCTTCCCAATAATTTCATGACCACTCTTCCCCTGCTGATCTGGAGGAAAGGATTTAGCTTAGGCTGCCCCCAGGGCAGGCAATTCCTCCACTATTGCTGCTCTTAAGGGAGGCATTTGTGGTAATTGCTTTTTAAAAATCCTTTTAAATATACACTTTCCTGTCGCACAAACAATAATAGAACTTCAAATTAGCACTGCTATATTTATGAATTTCAATTTATTACCCAACCCAGAAACTGCCTTCGTTCTTCTCTCTCTTTAGTTTAAAATGCATTCATAATTCTTCCTCCTGGTCCTGGAGAAGCTGAACTGGCAGATCATCTCTCCCAGCTCCTCAGCAGAGGCACTGAAGTTCCCTGGGAGGATAGCTCAGTCCAGTGAGCCAACTGCCTGCCTTTTGGGCCCCTGGGGGACTGAGCACAGCTTCCCATTGACCATCCACCTCCTGGGCTCCTACTGAATGCTTAAAAACAGACAGAGTTCTGGGAAAGGAAAAAAGTTTCTAATCTATTTTCTCAAGTAATAGAAATGGCATGTCAAATATGTAGTTATGCCCTGTTTTGTAAAGTGGTTAATAAGTAGGTACTCTTTAATTTTTAACTAGGTAAGTGGTCTGTGTCCTGTAAAAAAGGAAACTAGAAAATATGATAATTTAAAAAACAGTAATCCAGCCAGTATGGTAAATATTTAAATATTTGAGAAAAAGAATACTGATAAAAATGAGAATATTGATTGTTTTCTCAATTTCTCTTTTCAAAACTTCTCGAGTATTCCCTCAAATAAAATGATTCCCTTTATAAGCTTCTAGATGTCACTCACTTATCATGATTTGCCTGCTGTTGTTTGATTTGAAACCAGAGGAGATTTAATTTGTATTACCAGAATATGTTCCAAAGGCACATGCAGGAAATACATTAGAATTGTAGGATTTTATCTATTTTTTTTAAAGGCTCTTTTAAAGTCCACAACCTCTCTCTAAAAGAGGGGACAATGAAAGCTCTAGAGAGGATCTGTTTTGAGAGTCGGTCATCAAAAGAGATTGGTATCATGCTAAATCAGAGGTGGTCTGATTTAGGTGGCTGGCTGGAATCTATGAAAAAAGCTGGCAGTGTTTTACTGAAGTTACAAGGTCCCCAGGAGAAACCAGGTGACGGGTTACCAACATCGGTGGTGGTGTCCTCTTCTCAATACCTGAGGCTGTCCAGGGTCATGGCTATGTGCTTCTCAGACCCAGTTCCTTTAAGAAAAGTTTTACAGGCAGCTAAGCATCCATCACTCCACAGCTCATCATCAAGCAATTCAGAAAAGCAACAGTGAGGCGACTTGTGGAAAAATAAAAAGAGAGACGTCACTAATGAAAAATGGCAGTGAACAAGGCACAAGCTTGTTCTTGCAGATGGGGAAGAAGGAAAGGAGGCTCCTCCTCTGATTGAAGATGGTGGCGGTCGGTGGCGGTGGAGGTGGCGGCAGTGTTTGGGTTGGGGAACGTGGCGCTTCATACCAATGAAAAATACCATCTTGTACTCGGGACAAAACTTCAGCCATCAGTGGGAAAGAACAGTTACAATGGACAGTTCTTACAGCAAGATACCTGATAGGACAAGTGAAAGCCTCTTCAGTTTAGGTTAACAAGAGACATTGATAGCGTGCACACACTGTTACGTGAGTTTGGGTTCCATGCTGAAAGAGTCACCAAGCTCATTGCTACTGGAGAAGCCAGAAATCTTGGTGGTGGTAGAAATCCATGCTTTATTGAGGTTCTGCACTCATATGCAGTTGAGAGAAAACGGAAACAGACAGCATCTGGGGGTGCACACATTTGGGGTACTCATCAGCAGAAGAAATAGCTTACTGGCCCTGAGAAGCCAAATGGGGCTGAGGGGTGTGTGGGGACAGTTCTCTACGTCCCACTGCTCCAAACAAAACAAACTCATGGCCAAATTCTGATAGATACAGTCTAGGTGAAGTTTTCTTTTTGATTGAACCCAGGGGTGCTTTGCTACTGAACCCCATCCCCTGCCCGTTTTATTTTGAATTTTAAGACAGGGTCTCACTAAGTTGCTTAGGGCCTAAGTTGCTGAGGCTGGCCTTGAATTTACGATTCTCCTGCCTCAGCCTCTCAAGTTGCTGGGATTACAGGCGTGCATCACCATGCCCAGCTATGTGGAGTTTTCTGTCCCCATTTAAGGCCCATCTTTGGGTCCGCTGTCTGAGCTCCCTATGTAAGCTACCAGCACAGATGCGCTCTGTTTCCATGAACTCTTTCCCTCAGCTACAGTGATCCTGCTCACATCAAGGGCCTTCCATCAAGCACTGCCCGAAGTATAAAGTGCAGGCTGCACTAGAAGACGGAGCCAGAAAATGAATGTCTTCATCCCCTTCTTTCCCTACCTTAGAGAAACATGGCCCCAACCAGCATGACCCACGAGAGAGCGTGCTGTTGAGTGAACAGGATCACTGCGTCCCAGAGGAAAGGGGTGTTACAATACAAACTGGTATACGGCAGTGTTAAACAAAACAAAAACAGAAGACGTCAGACAGCGCTCCAACAATGCAGGGAACAGAAGATGCGCCATGCTCCGGGACAAAGGCAGAGTGCTGAAAACAAAGCTTTTTCTCCAGATAGGTACATGCTGACAAAACACTGCGTACAATGGAGCAACAGAAAAATGTTCCTCGAATTTATTAAACAAATGACAAAAATGAGAATGAAGTCCCCAGCCTTTTCTATTTTAAAATTAATTTGGTGTATTAGAAATTTTTAATAAAACATATTACCTACAGTATTAAATGTACACACAGAGGAACAGAAGGGAATTGGATTAATAACAGAGGCCAAGCTTGTGAGATTCGGTTAGTGAGGTTCCACAGCAACCTTCCAAGCTGGAAGGGGTAAGAGTGAGGGATTCAATCCACTAGCCATCTAGGTGTTTCTGGAAAGAGCCAGAAGACCCATCTTTGGCCTTTCTGTAAGTCCCTGCAGGTGGAGTGGCAAATGCTTTGTTTCCAAAAAGGAATTTGGAAGCCCAGGGGAAAGGAGTTGTAAGCTCTGTTTCCTGAGCCAGACAGACTCCTGTCTGTGAGTAATGACAGACTGCTCCTCCATCACAGGCTCCTAGATGACCCTAATGCTGTTTCCTACTCTCAAGCCAGCTAGCAACTCTGATCCACAATCAAGCAGAGTGGTGACCTCAGAGCTCCCTCTTCCCCACCCACACCTGGGGGTCCTGGCTCACTCCTAACCCTAGGTTTCTGGGCTTTGCATTTTGCATGTTCTGCAATCACAGCCCCTGGCCCTAGCAGCACCTCATGCATCCTCCAGTGCCACTGTCCACGGTCACACAAGCAACACTAGCTCTGCAGAGTGAGCCTTTCAGACTGGCTTGCAATACATCAGATGTCCCATGTTCACAACTGGTTTTGAATCCTCCCACCACCCTAAGACGTAGCAGAGTAACCTGATCCAGAGCCTCACTAAGAAGCAAATGAGCTGACTTCCCCTGGAAATTATAATCCATGACGCCTAAGGTTCCCTTTCCAGCTGTGCTTCAATGCCCACGGTATCAGTCAATTCACGCTGCAGTTATCCTGAGCTAATCTGAGTCTATGCCATTTTGAAAGATTTCAGGAAAACATTCCTAGCTCTTTCCTAGCTTCCACTGGGGTGTTTACTTGCTTTCATTAGGAAAACAAGTTCCTGTGTGGGTGGTTTCATCTACTGTTTTCTGGTAGTAAGGTGTTATTTATTTTATGAAGACCTCTTTTGGAAAACAAAACTTCCCCCACTCCAAAAGAGATGGTATACAAATCCACATCTACCACAGGGGAGATGCTTGGAAACCTCTCTCTAGGTTACAAGGAAACACAAGTGGCCCTTCTCAGGTATACCTCCAACGAATAGGTGGCAACCAGGCCACTGTCAATCTTTGTTGTCTGTGACTCCAGGCCAGCTCCATGTCCAATCCATCATGGAGATTATTTTGCTTTTGATGATTTCTTTAAAAATGAAAATAAAACTCTTAACATCAAGTGGCATGCTAATTTTGGTCTAGGAGTCAGGACTCTGGTTTAAATACGAGTTGTCATTTGAGGTATGCTTAAGTGTTCCCAGGAGACCCCATTTCCCTGTCTTAGTGTAAGCCAATCATACAAAAATAGATGGAATTAAACTAACAAGGAAAAACAAGTGCCAATCAATTCCTCGCTATCGTCAGAGTAAATTTCTTTAATCACTCATGGTTCAAAAAAGTTCATTCTACCTTTCCTTCCAAATGTTCTTTTATTTTTTTCCCTCCAGATTTCTCCTTCCATATGTTCTTAGGGGTTTGGCCAACACCTTGGACTATAAAATTCAGAGAGCTACCAGCAATGGACTATTTTCAAATATTTGCTAAGGTTCAAAGAAGCTGCTTCTATTATCAAGATTGCCCACCAAGACTCTTTTGCAATTCCATTTACAAAATTTCACAGCAGCAGGACAGACTCCTGTCATGAAACACAATGAAGGCCAGCATTAGACAGTCTGCTCATGACTACCAGAGGAGGAATGTGTGTGCAGGAGAGAGAAGTCCAGAAAAAAAGAGCCGTTCTTGGGAAGGGAACTGTGAGAGTTCTTGAAGTCCTAGCTAATGGGAATAAGTGCCTGGGCAAAGCCAAGTGACTGAGATAGAAGCAATAAAGACAGAATGAACCTGATGGGTAAGGGGCTACTGATTTCTGGGTTTTAAGCTCACTCTACCTGGAACCCCACGGCTCCATGACTGATGGCTAAGTTCTAAAACCAGTCTATGTTAACATGTGAGACCATATTTTAAATGAAAAAAGTTGCTACAAGCATGTTGATCACTATTTCCAGATATGAAAACAGGATCTCTATGAACATTCAGAACAATTTTACCAACGTTTTTAAAATTACAGTTTAGTATCTAGACTTTCCTCCTTTAGAAACAGGTGGACAACATCATCAGAATAATGCTAGGTCTAAAGCCAACGCATCCTCAGGTCGGGCTGGACTGTATAGGCTCAGTGGGAACCCAGGGGCAGGTGGCCTCATTTCACTTTGCAGACCTGACTTTTTGAGCATTACTTGGTTTGAATCTTCAAAGAAGTCCTTGAGAAGAAAATTGTTATCATTCACATTTTAAGTGCAGGTCATGTGGAGCAACTTGCTGAGATAGATCTGTGAGAAATTCCCAAAGATGAATCACACATGGAGGAAAGAATCTGGCCCACAGACTTCCTCTAATTAAATGCCTGTCTAATAAAATACCATCGATGGCATCCAGATGACTATTAGAGAGCTGAAGCAATTCATTTTAAGTTTCTGGAACTCATTAAGTGCATTTCTTCATGCTAAAAGAATGTCTTGCCTTTTTAGTTTGCCCTTAACAAGCAACAGGGAAAGCAACCACAAAAGGGTCTATGATTTACATATTTTGAAATAATATCAAACAAAGACATTAAAGCAAGGGGGCCTGGAATGGCTGAGAGTGGCTTCAAGATCAGTTTCTGTATTGGGATTGTGTTCCCTCCATGGCCTTTAAGATATCATGTCACCGAGCAGCAGAGAGCTGCCAGTGTCTGAAAGCCTGGGCTCCTTGTTGGGCTAGGTGACCTGTGTGACAGCCATTGGATTGTAAAGACGAGCTGACAGGTCTTAGGAAACCCGTTGGGAACGTGAATGACCTGACCCAGCCTCTAATCTCTGCTACCTACTCTTCATACCCAGCCCTATCTTTGGCCTCCCCTTCACCACCTTGCTCAGTTTTGCGCACCGTGGGCCCTTCCTAAAAGCCCAGTACGACTGCCAGCTGGGGAAAGCCTTCGGGACTGGAATCTCCCACGTCAGATCATGGAAGGTGGGTGGGTAAGGGCTGCAGGCTTCTCCTGAACTCTTCACAGTGAGAGTAGGGAGACTATGCCACCTCAGCAAACTTGTCCCTCCAGGCTCGAAGCATGCATGTATTTACTCGCTGACCACTGCTCTGGAATCTTCTTGAGGGCAGGGCAAAGCTCCCAGAGACGACTAGTGAATAGTCTCAGTACATCGGGATATGTGGCCTTGAAACAAAGTATACCCCCACTGGGTGGTTGTTTTGGGTACCAGGAATTGAACCCAGGGATCTTAACCACTGAGCCACATCCCTGACCCTTTTTCTATTTTTTATTTTGGGACAGGATCTTACTAAGTTGCTTAGGGCCTCAGTAAGTTGTCAAGACTGGCTTTGAACTTGAGATCCTTTGGTCTCAGCCTCTCGAGCTGCTGGGATTATAGGTGTGCAAACTGACTACCCACATCGTTTCAAGCCCTGTTAACTATACCAGGACCGATGCTTATATAAATACTGGCCAAGAAGCGGAAACGGAGTTGCTTGGCTGGTACAAGACCAGTGAGAAAAGAGCCATGTGCAACTCTGAAATCAGAAACGCTCCTCGCTATAAAACAGGACACAACGCTCGACTGACTGCTTTTAAAACCCTTTAGATAAAATTGCTCCTGTAGGAAAAAGCAAAACAAAACAACTCTTGGAGCATGTTGTGTCTGGAGGTTTACATTGGCTGATTTGTGTTACACTCACATTGTACGTTAATAAGTAGTGCTCATTCACATTTCATTATCAGACTGCTGTATAATTAGAGGTAAAAATGAAATTTGTTTGAACAAATCACCTTCACAGTTAAATGACATGATCCCAAACTCAACTTGGCTCAACTCACATTTGATGAAGCTTTCATAGTGAATTGACATCTTTTCCTAAGTCTAAGCAGATATGTAAAAATGTGTCTTAACTGCAAAACCCCACAACATGAAAAGCAGTTTTTCCTACTTATTATGGCCTGTAATGGCCTCACTGAAGTTGACATGATTCCTAATTGTCACATCTAATTTTAATTATTAATCCATATAAGATTCTCCAAAATTAAAATGTAGATTCTAAAAAGTCCTATGCGACAATATATCATACAGAGTAAAAAGTCAAAACCTAGCAACCAAGGTTATAGTTTCAGCTTTGTTGTGCAATAGCTCTATTACTAGGCAAAATCACTTCATGTCATCAGATCAAGTTTTCTCACCCACAAATAAGGTTTGCCTAGATGATTTCTAAGGTCTCCTTCTAGTTTTAAAATTCTGTGATTCTGTTGAAAAGTCTAAAGCAAGATGTAAATAGACTACTTCAATGAACAACTTACAAAAACCATTCAATAATCAGTTTGATTCATCAGTCATGCACTGAATCAAATGATAAGAAAATGAAATAAAACATTTGCATAAAACTAGATTAAGTCTTCAAAATCTTTAAAACAGACCTCTTGACATTCATGTGGACAGATTATCATTCATGAACCACAAAGTGATTGATACTTCTATTTGTTCTATGCTGCTGCCAAATTCTACTCCGTTTCATAAATATGCCTAGTTCCTCCCCTAGGAAGAAGCCACAGGTGAGTTCTGTAAGGCCACTGGAACTGTGGCACATCAGAGATGCATCATGGTTATAACTCTTAAATAAGTTTGCAGTTACTTTGTATCTAAAAATTTTATTCTATAATTTAAAAATATCCCAAAGACTGAAAAATACAAATAACAGGCATTTTTAAAAAAGGAAATTTCATTTATAATGCTTTTCTTACTATGCAAGCAAGCAAAAAATTTAGCTAACACTTTCAACATTTTCTAGTAGATTCTACAAGGCAATCAGGTCTGGTTGATAAGTGACCCTGGCTGTCCAGTAGGACCATCTAGGGAGCCTAAGCTGGAAACTGGACCAATAGGTCCAATGGCTAGGGTCAGGGCCAGGCATCACTGACTTTTACATGGCTCAGGTAATTTCAGTGTGCAGCTAACGCAGACACACAATGTAAGTAAAACCAGGCTCCCAGATCTATAGTGTGGGAATGCTGGGTGAGAGGTGCCGACAGAGGTGGGCAAGGTTTAAAAAACGTCAACTCTTGGTACTCAACACTTTTTTTTCCTGCTCAATGAAACATCCAGTGTCCCTGTTCCCAATAGAAGACACTGTTCACAAGAATGTGCATGAAAACCAACCGAGGGCAGCAATGCTGGACAGTAGTCTCTCCGCTGTGTGTGATTGACAGGCACACATCTAGCTGGCTGGCCCTGGTGACAGCAGAGCCTATTGGGAGGCATTCCTCTTCCCTGCTTCACTTCTCAATAACATTTCTGTTTCACCAAGAGGTTCTGAGAGCCAGAACCATGACTTCTTACAACATAACTAGAAATCTGACCCGCCAATGCAAGCCCAAACCAAACCAGCGATCCCAAGTTGGTCATGATTCAAAGGGATTTGATGACCTTTATAGCATTTCACACAAAGCCTAGAAAGCAGAGATAACCCCACATTCTTCCCATTAAAATATTCATTCTTCTTGACTAAAATTTCACTGACACAATCTCAACTAGCAATCAACTTACACTGGGCCTTGAATTTTGTCTACTCCTCATTTTGTGAAGCACAGAAAAGCAGCCCTCCTTTGACAGAGGGGAGGAGGGAGGTAGCCAGTACCTTTCCTGTGATCTCAAAAACACTTCAGGCACTCGACCAATCGGAGGGGGATCTGCACGCATAGCTGAACACACACAGAAAACTACCATATAAATAGAACACACTATACACATGACCAGCTCCATCAGAAAGCTTTTCTTCCTAGCCTTCGACCAGTAAAACACACAAGCTCCTGGTAACTTGTCATGGACACCGTCTACCTTTTCTGGAAATAAGCCACTTGTGAAGTTTCATTTTTCTTAAAGGTTTTAGAAGTCGCATGCCTGCCCAAACCTGTGCCTGTTCAAAACATCCTCTAACAAATGTTGTCTAAAAATGAACGAGTCACTAGAAGAGATCACCTCTGTTGCAACCCTGGACTCGGGACCCAGCTTGCCACAGCTGGCACCTGCCTTCCAGCCTCCTCACTCCTCCTCCTTCTCCTCACTCAGAGGCAGCCCACCCGAGGTCACCTGACTTCTCCGCACCGAGGAGGAACTCAGAACTGCTGGGCGGCCCAGCGCGAGGGGCTGGCTCAAGGGGCTGACCAGAGCAGAGTCCGAATCACTGGACTCAGTGCCACTGCTGGTGGAGCCCTCCGTCATTTGCAGGGGTGCCAGCTGGCCCGCCATGCCACCAGCACACACTGACGGAAGGAGGGGGATCTTTGCGCTGGGACCCATGAGAGGTGCACCATTGGCCAGCATTCTAGCCTCAGGGGCAGCCGTGTTGGCCAGTCCTCCCCTTTGGGGGTCATCCAGCCTACCCGTGTCCTCCGGGGTACACGCTACCTGGCTAAGGATGAGCGGATCTGTCTCCGACTTGTTATACCTACTGGGGAGGTTCCGTAAGTACGGCCTCTGCAAGGTCGGGGAACACGTCTCACACTGAGGATCCCTCTTTGGGAGAACGTCTTCCCCCAAGCTTTTCTCTCTAAGGTCATGTCCGTTTTCGGAAACATAGCCTTGGGACCTGGTTCTGTCCCAACTCATATTTGAACTAGAACTTCTGCTGCTGGGGGACAATGGGGTGGCCAGGGGGCTGTGACCCGCTGAGGCCCTGAACATTTCATCTATCAGGGAGCTATGTCTTGGGAGTCCGGCGCTCCCACTCAGGTCAAAGGTTATGTCTGCTGAATCATCATCAAGGAACTCTCTGGAAGGAGGCTGGGAGGACTTCACAGAGGGAGGGGAAGCCCTGTGCCTAGCCTCTGAATGCCTCTCATCCCTGGAGAGCAGATAAACACCGCTGGTCAAATCACCCTCATAATTGTCATTTGTTTGGGACCGTGACTGGGACGCTTGTTCTCTGAGGAGGTCGTATTCACTATCTACATCACTGCAGTCAATGAAAGGAATGGAAGTACTGCTGCCTCTAGCAGCCCGGGATGCTGGACCTGTGCTAGGCTGCGGGGGCTGAGGTTTACTCGGCTGGACGCGGTCCTTGACGCCCTCCTCCTCCTCTTCTTCCTCGGGTGGCGCCTTGGCGGCTCTGTCTGCCGGCTTACTCCCCGCGGGGCTCCTCTTCAGGGTGGGGCTTGGGTGTGGCCCCTGCTCCTGGGTGGAAACTTTCAGTTCCTTTCCTTGCTGGCAGCTCTGGCCACCGGGGGATTCGGCCCCTTCTCCAAATGTAAGGCTGGTGCTCTGTGGAGACTGGGTGGGGTGGGGTAGGCCGGGATGAAGGGGGATGAAGAGAAAGGGGAGACTGTTAGCCCAGAGCTACAAAAATAGAAGTCAGAGTCTAAGGACACCTCCTCAGGCTCAGGGGCTGAAAGGCCGGCCACCCAGAGCCTGCCTGGCCCTCCCGGGGCTCAGGGATGCCTTGATGAGGAACAGGCACCGGGAGGTGAGTCATGACCTGGAAGGTTCTTTCAGGGCAGGGAAGCTGAGGCACTGTCTCTGCTGTCTAGGACCCATGGGCTCAGATTGGGTTTCCAAAGTTTCTATGGAAAAGACAGCCCTTCCAGCCCCTCAGAGGCTACCTAAGCAAGGGTGGGTGGGGACAGAAGGAAAGCCCATCCGGGACCCCCGGCCTGGCCCTCAGAAACACCACAGGCCGCTTCTCAGCTACACTTCTCAGGGTAGCCCCACAGGTTACAAGCTCTTTTTGGACGGACACAATGAAACTTTCTGCACATTCTTCCTCAACAAAGGTCTTATTCTCTTCAAGAGAAAACCCTGAAAATGTACCCAGAGGCCAACTCTGGGGAAAATGAGCTTTCATCACCCTCAGTGCAACAGCAAGAGCATCTTTTGGTGCCAGTGTGGTCGCTGCACTGTAACACTAGCCCTGGGAATTTGCTGCCCAGCTCTGAGCCGGCTGAGGCCCCCGATCCTGGCACCACTGGCGGCAAGGCACACCCGTTCTTTGCAAAGAGGGTCTCCTTCACACAGGCGACCCATTCAGCAGGTTGGTGGGCTCTATAGATCCTGTGTGTGTCTTTACCTCTGTGTTCAGGTCAATAGAGAGAACTTTCAATAGAGAGAACTTTTTCCTAGAACATGGACAGTCAGCTGAAAACAGGCTCCACTCCTGCTGTGCCCACAGAGCACAAAGCCTCTGTCTGGTCAGAGGTAGTGCATGACCACATGTCTGTCTGTAACATCCTAAGGGACAAAGGACTAGGAAGCACTCTGTCGGGCCCCGAGCTCAGTGGAGAAACTCGGTGAAAGCAGACAGTATCACTTACCTGTTTTGGCACTTCTGAGTTTGGTTCTATGGGCTGCGGCGTAGCAAGGCTCTGGATGGAGTGAATCTTGCTGTGTTTTCTGGGAGAGATCACATGAGACAGCAAATGTTAGGAAAATTTCATTTTTAAATAAAACGGAAGGGCCTTCCCAGTGAAGCACCAGGTCCTCTCTGGAGAAGGAAATCCAAGCTGCTTGGAGAAGCACACCTTGGAAGCCCTCACTTGGTCCTGTTTCTCCAACACCTGCATGGCCAGGGGACACTCATCCTGAGGAAGTTCTGCAATCCCTGTGCGGCTGCTGGAGCAGCCTGCCTGGTGGAGTGGCACCTCTGCTCATTGGGAAGGACGTGAGGAGAGGAGAGCTACTGGCCCTCGGAGGCTCTGAACTGCGAGCTGTGATCTAACAGTGGAGGTCAATTTGGGTTATTTGGGTACAGAATTTTTGCATCAGTTCTATAACAGAAAATATCACCACTAATCAACTTACTCTTTTAGGGAAAAAGGGCTACATGAGTTATACATTCAGAAGTAGATAGAAGTGACTTGAAGACTACTAACATGGCTCCTTTATCTTTTCTTGTCCTGGGTCCACCTGTATGTGTCCCTGTCCCCATTGAACAAGCATTAGGAACAATTTTCAGGTACTCAGATTCATGAAACAGTATAAATATATCCTGTGGAACAGCTACATTTGGATGTTTGTGCAACAAAAGTGAATGAGGCCACCTCTTATGTGGTCCTCAAAATACAAATTGCTACTTGTTCAGGAAAATTATAGGGGGTATTATCTCTAGACATGCGGGCAAAACCCTCCCTCCTGGCATTACATTTCTGGATAAAGGACACAAGAAACCATCAGAGGTTTGCATAAGGTTTGTTTCAGCAAAATCAAAACAAAACATTGAAATAACTTGAATGTTTATCAACAAGGAATGGAAATAAATACTATAGTACTATAGGACACTTAGGGGAGATCTTAAAAATAGGGCATTGTTAAAAAAGTAAGATGCATAATTGAATTTCTTCAGAATTTGGAATATTTGCACATTCATAATGGGATGTTGTAGAGATGGAACCCAACAGGAAATTCATTTATGTTTCACACATACCTTATACACAGAGTCTGAAGGCAACTGGATATGATACTTTTAATAATTTTGAGTTTTGCTTACCCCACCCTCTGTAAGCCACCCAGCCTTCCACATGGTCACCATATCTTCTCGTTCCACCTTACACTTGAGTGAGTGCCCAGGATCAAAAACTGGTCCTTTTTGATGCTAAACACACTGAGGGTGACTGTGTGGCAGGAATTGGGAAACTCCCCAAACCCCAAGCCTGGGTACAGAAACACTCAGGAGCAACAAACTGTCACCTGGAGAGTAAGGACCAGGATGGAAGCGCCTCTTACCTCTCGAATTGTACTTTCTTGTGTCCTCCTTCCTTAACATAGTCGAGAACTTGCTTCTGAGTCCGACCACTAAAATGCAGACCAGGGAAGGAAAGGGAAAGACATTGAAGTGTTCTCGTTTAAACACACAAACACAGTGCTCTGCCACCTTTACTTCCCCTCCCTCTATAACTGGGAGAAATGAGGTCTCTGTGCCAGTCAGGAGAAAAGCAGTCCCTAAGAGAACCTGAGTTCTTAATGTCGGATGGCATTCTCTTGACAGGTTTCTTACACACAATAAGCAAGGCATTCCACCAACTCAACCGATTTACTAAGTGTGTTTGGCTCTGAAGCAACCATCCCCAGACACAGCATGATGGAACAGACAGGGTGGTCCCCTGTTGGACCCCCGCCGCCTAGAACAGGATTCAACACATGGTAGACACGCAGGTATGTGTTGAAAACTGAATGGAAAAGTGAATCAGGATGGGCGAGCCTATGTATGGTTCTATGAAGCAACAGCAAATGCAAATAGGATACTTTGCTGCTACAGAGAAAGGAAATTATTTCTGGATTAGAGAATTATGTTAAGAGTTTACTGGGACTGGGAAACTGCCAAATGGCTCCCTGAAGTTCACATGGAACTCAGAAGGATGACCCTGAGCTAAGCCAAGGCCCCCATCAAGCGCAGCTCCTGTAGCCCCATAAGTGTTCATCTTAATTCCTTGCCCTAGGTCACCACAGCTGTGACAGCTCTTAGGAAACATCTCAGTCACACTCCATGGCAAACAAACAGGTGTGAACCGTATCCATTACCTGAACCGAAATGATGACCCCCGACTAAAGAGAACGGGTTTTGGCTTTGGTTTGGGCTCTTCGAAAAGTCTAAAAAAGGCATGATGTTCCACACAGATTTTCCAGAAGGACTTGCAAAAATCCCGACTGGCCATTAGGAATTCCAAGGTATCCTGGTATGAGCTCTAAAAGAACAAAATACAGCTTTGGTTTTTCCCACTGTTCACAGTCATTCTGTTGAAATATGAGAAAAGGAATAGAAATGAATTTGTCCAGTACATTTTCAATTATACATTTTATTGCAGCAAGATCATTAATTCAAAGACTCATTCAAATACAGTTGTTTCCAAGGACAAGATGTAGTCACTTTTCAACCATCTTCTTTCCCACAGAATTCCTTACAGGAACTAACACAAAACAGTGGTACAGACTGAGCGGAAGTGGTCCATTGCTTTGACAGAATCCAAAACCAAATCATATTCACTTGGCTTACCTGTTTTTCTTTAAAAAAGAAAAATACAAGCAATTCCTTTTGGCCTCTTTAAAATGATGAGAACAGATCTCCTTCCTGTTACCTTCCTCATGGTTCCTGTTTAACACTGACTTTTATCTCAAGTCATTTCTCTATAAAACAGCATTCAGACAGGTTTCAGGATGGCAGAATAGAGCAGGATGCTTTCCTGGCTGCTCCGAGGAGTGAAACCAAGAAAGCAGACAGGCAGTTTCTCAGCAAGGTGGGTGAATGGGGAAAAAAACAGGTGGGAGGACTTTACTGAAGTGTAATACTGGACGCTCAAAACAGACTGGGGACTCGGGAGGTTGGATATAATAAAATAAGGAAGAAATCTCTAGCGCCAGAGGCACCAGCCAGAGAGATTCCTCCATGAGTACACAGGAAAGAGAAGGGAATTAAAGGAACTCGAGTTTTAAGGGGGACTGAGGTGTGTCTGGGTACAAAGAGTTTAGAGACCAAAGACACTGCCTGACTAAACGGAAAGGCGTGCGGTGATAGCCTTGTATGGGAAAGAAACAGTGGTGTGCGGAGGACAGAGGAAGGAACCATTTTGCAGCTGCGCTATAGGGACCTGCAGCTGAGGGAGTCGAGTCCTGGGGAACCTGAGACTGGCCTGAAATACAGGCCTGGCAAACCCACAAAGCATAACACGGAGTGTGCCTCAGTAACCAGGAGAAAATCAAATGTGGAGAGAGGTTCACACAGGGGACGACTGATTACAGAAGCCTACCCGCCTCTCTTCTCCCTTTAATCTGGCCGCTGGCAGGACTGGCTGGGAGAGATGTGCCTAGCCAGGAATTCAAAGGGTCGGGTAGGGGAGACTGAGTTTGGAGACCAAACCCTAGACTTAGGGTCTGCAGGTCTTCCTAGTCTTTTGAGGACTAGGAAGTTTGGTTAGTATATTTCAGTTTTGTTTTGTATTCTTTTTATTTTTGATTTTTTAAATTATTACTTTATGTTTTTTCTCTCACTCATTTCTATCTCTTGAATCTCTTTCTCTCTTCTAAGAATTGGTTGCTCCACCACATGAATGGAACCCAGGGGAGATCCTGGGGAACAGTCTTCCAGGGTGGACTGGCAATGGCTGGGCCTTGGAGGTGTGCTCATTTAGACTCTCCAGACCAGTTGGCATCCAGCAAAGACCTGGAGCTTACCTAACGCCCCCTCCAGGTTCTGCCTGTGGGATCACAATCTTACCCTAGCAACCCCACCCAGAGGATGGAGCAAGCATCAGACTCCAGAGAAGCCACCTAACTGCTGAGAGGGGAAGCTGAGAATCTTTTGAACTCCAAGGGAAATGATTATTGTCATTGAGCTCTTTTTCTTTTTTCTGCTTAATTGTGACCTTAATTCTTCATGGACATTTATACATACTCATGTTTTTTTTTTTTTTCCTAATTTCTAGTATTTTTTAAGAGAATATTTTTTCTAGTTGTCAATGGACCTTTAATTAATTAATTAATTAATTCATTCATTCATTCATTCATTCATTCATATGTGGTGCTGAGGATCGAAGCCAGTGCCTCACACATGGGAGGCAAGTGCTCTACCACTGTACCCCAGCCCCAGCCCAATTTCTAGCATTTTTAAAAGCAGTCATTTTTCATGAATTAGTCTTTTGAGGACTAGGAAGTTTGATTAGTATATTTCAGTTTTGTTTTGTATTCTTCTTATTTTTAATTTTTTAAATTATTACTTTATGTTTCTTCTCTCACTCATTTCTTTCTCTTAAATCTCTTTCTCTCTTCTAACAGTCAATCTCTATTGTTCTCTTTCCCTCCTCCTTTAAGTGTTTACTTTTATCCTCTCTCCTCCTCCCTCATAATCATCACATCCTACAACACTTCTGTTCTCTCCCTGTCTACCATTTGAAAATGTAAACCGTTTCACAAACTTACTGTTTTTATTGTAGGCAACAACTGATCATATCATTTCTGTTTGTTGTGACAGCATTGTAGATGGCATAGCAGGAACTACTTGGTTTAATGCTGTATATTGTTTGCATTGGTTGTTGTTAATATTTGTCTTCCCTTACATGTGGAGGTACTGGAAATCTTCAGGGACATTCTAAGTCTACAGGTAGAAATTCTACTGCCTCACATACATACTTTTAGATGGATAGAGACACAAATGACATTAAAAAAGCAAGGGAACAAACTGCCTCAAACAAACCAAGATACTTCAAAAACAGAATCCATCACTTCCACAGTGGAAGAAATGTCAGTGTAGGAGCTTAAAATGTATGTAAACTAATCTGCAAGGTAAAAGACAACATAAGGAATGATATCAGAGAGAAAACAGAGGAAGCAAAAGATCACTTTAATGGAGATAGAGATTCTGAAAAAAGAAATCAAGCAGAAATCCTCAAAATGAAGAAATCAATAAACCAAACTAAAAACTCAATGGAGGGCTGAGGATATAGCTCAGTTGGTAGAGTGCCTGCCTCACAAGCACAAAGCCCTGGGTTCAATCCCCAGCACCACAAAAAACAAAACAAAACAAAACAAAACAACAGCAAAAGCTCAATGGAAAGCCTCACCAACACACTAGACTACTTGGAGGGCAGAGTTTCAGGTAATGAAGACAAAATATATAATCTTGCAAATAAAGCTGACCATGGAGAAAAGATATCAAGAGACCATGACCAGAACTTCCAAGAAATATGCAATAACCTGAAAAGACCAAATTTAAGATTTATTAGGACAGATGAAGGCTTGGAGATACAAACCAAAGGAATGTATAATCTTTTCAATGGAAGAATATCAGAAAATTTTCCAAACCTAAAGAATGAAATGGAAAATCAGATACAGGAGGATTATAGGACCCCAAATAAACAAAATTACAACAGACCCACACCAAGGCATATTACTATGAAAATGCCTAACATACAAAATGAGGATAGAATTTTAAAGGCTGCTAGAGAAAAACGAGTCACATTTAACCCAGACACTCAAAGCTAGGAGGTCTTGGAACAACATATACCAAGCTCTAAAAGATAATGGATGTCAGGGGCTGGGATTGTGGCTCAGAGGTACAGCGCTTGCCTAGCAGTTGTAAGGCACTGAGTTCTAGTTTCAGTACTGCATACATTAAATAAAGGTTCCTCAACAACTAATAAAAATATAAAAAAAAAAAAAATGGATGCCAGCCAAGAATACTATATCTAGCAAAATTAAACTTCAGAACTGATGATGAAATGTTTCCATGATAAACAAAAGTTAAGAGAATTCAGAACTAGAAAGCCTGTACTACAAAGCATACTCAAAAAATACTTCATAAAATATTTCATGAAGAAGATAAGAAAAATAAAAGTGAAAACTAACAAATGGAGGAACTATACTAGAAGAACAGTCAATCACAGGAGAAACTAATTGAAATAAAAAAAAACAAATAAATCAAGATGACAGGGAATAAAAATTATATCTCAACAATAACACTGAATGTAAATGGCCTAAACTCATCAATGAAAAGACATAGACCGGCAGATTGGATTAAAAAAAGACCCAACAATATGCTGTCTCCAAGAGACTCACCTCATAGGCAAAGACAGTCACACAGTGAAGGTAAAAAGATGGGAAAAAACATATCATGCAATGGATGTCATAAACAAGCAGGGGTTTCTAGTCTCATATCAGTTAAAGGGGACTTCAAGCCAAAGTTAATCAGAAGGGACAAAGAAGGACATTTCATACTGCTTAAGGGAATTATATATCAAAAAGACAACAATTGTAAATATTTATGCCCCGAACAATGGAGCATCTATGTACATTAAACAAACCTTTCTCAATATCAAGAATCAAATAGACTATAACACAATAATACTGGATGACTTTAATACACCTCTCTCAGCACTGGATAGATTCTCCAAATAAAAACTAAATAAAGAAGCTATAGAACTAAAATATAGAATTAATAATTTGTACTTATATAGAATATTTCATCCATCAAAGATGGAATAGACTTCCTTCTCGGCAGCACATGGATCCTTCTCTAAAATAAACTGTATCTTAGACCACAAAGCAACTCTTAGCAAATACAAAAAAGGAGAGATAATACTTTGCATTCTATCAGATCTTAATGGAATGAAATTAGAAATCAATGACAATCATCAGCTACTCTAACACCTGAAGACTAAATAATATGCTATTGAATGATCAATGGATAGCAGAAGAAATCAGGGATGAAATTAAAAAATTCTTAAAAGTAAATGGAGAATAGAGACACAACATATAAAAATCTCTGGGACACTATGAAGGCAGTGCTAAGAGGAAAGTTCATTGCATTGAGCTCATTCATTAAAAGACTAGAAAGTCAACAAATAAATAACCTAACATTGCATCTCAAAGCCCTTGAAAAAGAACAAATCAACATCAAATGCAGAATACAGGAAATAAAATCAGAGCTGAAATCAATAAAATTGAACCAAAGAAACAATCCCCCCAAATTGACAAAACAAAAAGTTGGTTCTTTGAAAATATTAATAAAATTGATGAACCCTTAGCCATGCCAATGAAGAGAAAGAGAGAAAACTCAAATTACTAAAATTCTTAATGAAAAAGAAAATGTCACAAGAGACACTACTGAAATATAGACAATAATCAGACACTATTTTGAAAATTTATACTCTAATAAAATAGAAAATCTTGAAGACCTTTACAAGTTTCTAGAGACTTATGACCTACCCAAATAGAATCAAGAGGACACCAAATATTTAAACAGATCAATTTCAAGCAAAGAAGTTGAAGATGCCATCAAAAGCCTGCCAAGAAAGAAAAACCCAGGACCAAATAGGTTCTCAGCCGAGTTCTACCAGACCTTCAAAGAAGAACTAACCCAATCCTCCTCAAATCATTACATGAAATAGAAAAAGAGGGAACTCATTCTATGAAGTTGGTATCACTGATACCAGAACCAGACAAAGACACATCAAGGAGAGAAAACTTCAGACCAATATCCCTGATGAACATAGATGCAAAAATTCTTAATAAAATTATGGCAAATTGCATATGAAAACATATTTAAAAGATAGTACACCATGATCATGTGGGGTTCATCCCAGGGATGCAAGGTTGGTTCAACATACAGAAATCAATTAACGTGCTTCATCACATCAATAGAATTAAAGAGAAGAATTACACGATTATCTCAATAGATGCAGAAAAAGCATTTGACAAAATTCAGCATTATTCATGTTCAAAACGCTAGAAAAACTAGATAGTAGGAAAATGCCTCAACATTGTAAAAGCTATATGTACTAAACCCAAGGGCAACATCATTCTAAATGGAGGACATTGAAAGCATTCATTGGAACAAGAGGGATGCCCTCCTTCACCACTTCTATTCAATATAGTTCTGGAAACTCTAGCCAGAGTAATTAGATAGAAGAAAGAAATTGAATGGATATGAATAGGAAAAGCAGAACTCAAACTATTCCTATTTGCTGACAACATGATTCTATATTTAGAAGACCCCAAAAAATCCATTAGAAAATGTCTAGAACTCAAATGAATTCAGCAAAGTAGCAAGATATAAAATTAATTCCCATAAATCAATCACATTCCTATACATCAGTGATGAATCAACTGAAAGAAAATTAGGAAAACTCATTCACAATAGCCTC
The DNA here is from genome assembly GCF_902686455.1 of Sciurus vulgaris. NCBI lineage: Eukaryota > Metazoa > Chordata > Mammalia > Rodentia > Sciuridae > Sciurus > Sciurus vulgaris. The sequence continues at coordinate 174,741,991 of NC_136464.1, read as the reverse complement.
AAAAGAAAAAACTGGCAATCGACCTAACAGAAGAGGTAAAAGACCTCTACAATGAAAACTATGAACTCTAACGAAAGAAATTGAAGAAAACCTTGGAAGATGGGAACATCTCCCATGTTCTTGGACAGGCAGAATTAATATTGTCAAAATGGCCATACTACCCAAAGCACTACAAAAATTTAATGCAATTCCTGTTAAGTTTCCAATGATGTTCTACATAGACATAGAAAAAGCAGTCATGAATTCATTTCGAAAAATAAGAGGCACAGAATACACAAAGCAATCTCCAGCAAGAAAAGTGAAATGGGAGGCATCACAATACCAGATCTTAAATTATACTACAGAGGTACAGTAACAAAAACAGCATGGTATTGGCACACGAAGACCAATGGTACAGAATAAAAGACAGAAACAAATTCATAAATACAGTTATCTTATACTAGAGAGAGGCACAATAAACATACTTTGGAGAAAAGATATCCTATTCAACAAATGGTCCTGAGAAAACTGATAATCCATATGTGTAACAAAATGAAATTAAACCTCTATCTCAGTAAAATGAAACAATTGTAACAATATTCTGTAATAAAAGTTATTTAAAACCTATAAACTGCCCAGGACCAGATGGATTCTCAGCTGAGTTCTATAAGATCTTCAAAGAATTAACACTGATTCTCCTCAAATTATTCCATGAAATGGGAAAGGAGGGAACCCTTCCAAACTCATTCTATGAAGCTAGTATCACCTGATACCAAAACCAGACAAACATATCAAGGAAACTTCAGATCAATATCCCTGATGAATATGGATGCAAAAATTCTTAAAATACTGAAAAATCACACAAAAAAACATATCAAAAGATAGTGTACCATGATCAAGTGGGGTTCATCCCAGGGATGCAAGACTGGTTCAACATACAGAAATTGATAAACATAATACATCACATCAATAGTCTTAAAGACAAGAATCATATGATTATCTCAATAGATGCAGAAAAAGCATTTGACAAAATTCAGCACCTCTTCATGTTCAAAACACGTGAAAAACTAGGGATAGCAGGAACATACCTCAACATTGTAAAAGCTATAGATGTTAAACCCAAGGCCAACGTCATTCTAAATGGAGAATAACCAAAACATTCCTCCAAAAAAAAAATGGGACAAGATAAGGATGCCTCTGTTACCACTTCTATTCAACATAGTCCTTGAAACCTACCAGAGAAATTAGACAAAAGAAAGAAAGTAGGGGATACAAATAGGAAAAGAAGAGCTTAAACTATCCCTATTTGCTGACAACATGATTCTATGTTTAGAAGACACAAAACCTCCACCAGAAATCTTCTAGAACTCAGAAACAAGTTCAGCAAAGTAGCAGGATATAAAATTAACACCCATAAATCAATTACATTCCTATATACCAATACCGAATCAACTGAAAGAGAAATTAGGAAAATTATCCTGTTCGCAATAGCCTCAAAAAAAAAAAAAAAAATACTTGGGGATAAATCTAACAAAAATGGTGAAAGACCTCTATACTGAAAATGACAGAACACAAAAGTTAGAAATTGAAGACAACCTTCGAAGATGGAAACATCTCCCATGTTCTTGGATAGGCAGAATCAATATTGTCAAAATGACCATACTACCAAAAATTCTATGTAGATTTAAAGCAGTTCCTGTTAAGCTTCTGATGATGTTCTTCATAGAAATAGAAAAACCAGTCATGAAATTCATTTGGAAAACTAAGAGTTCCAGAATCACCAAAGCAATCCTTAGCAAGAAAACTGACACAGGAGGCATCACAATACCAGAACTTAAACTATACTACAGAGCTATAGTAACAAAAACAGCATGGTATTGGCATCAAAACAGACATGAAGACCAATGGTACAGAATAGAAGACAGAGACAAACCCACATAAATAGTTATCTCATACTAGACAAAGGTGCCATAAACATACATTGGACAAAAGCTGACCTCTTCAACAAATGGTGCTGGGAAAACTGGAAATTCATATGTAACAAAATGAAATTAGACCCCTATCTCTCACCCTGCACAAAACTCAACTCAAAGTGGTTCAAGGACCTAGGCATTAGACCAGATACCCTGTGCCTAATAGAAGAAAAAGTAGGCCCAACTCTCCATCATGTTAACTTAGAAACCAATTCCTCAATAATACTCCTAAAGTGCAAGAAGTAAAATCAAGAATCAATCAATGGGATTGTATCAAACTAAAAAGCTTCTTCACAGCAAAGGAAACAATCCAGAACATGAACAGAGAGCCTACAGCATGGGAGAAAATCTTTGCCACCTGCACCTCAGATAGAACACTATCTCTGGGATGTATAAAGAACTCAAAAAACTTAACACCTAAAACCCAAATAACACAATCAATAAATGGGTAAAGAAACTGAACAGACACTTCATGGAAGAAAAAAATATGAATGACCAACAAACATATGAAAAAATGTTAAACATCTCTAGCAATTATAGAAATGCAAATTAAAACTACACTTAGACTCCATCATCTCACTCCAGTTAGAATGGCAATTATCAAAGAATACAAGTAACAATAAATGTTGGCAAGGATGTGGGGAAAAGATACACTGATACATTGCTGGTGGGACTGCAAATTGGTGCAACCACTTTGGAAAGTAGTATGAAGATTCCTCATACTGGAACCACCATTTGTCCCAGTTATCTCACTCCTCAGCATATACCCAAAGGACTTAAAAATCAGCATACTCCAGTGATGAGGCCACATCAATGTTTATATTAGCTCAGTATCTAAACTATGGAACCAAATAGGTGCCCTTCAATGAATGGATGGATAAAGAAAATGTGGTACATAAAACACAATGGAATCTTACTCAGCCATGAAGAAGAATGAACTGATGGCATTTGCTGGTAAATGGATGGAACTGGAGACTATGATGCTAAGTGAAATAAGCCAATCCCAAAAAACCAAACACTGCATGTTTTCTCCCATATAGGGGGCAGGGAGGGAGGAGTGGAGGTTCGCCAGATTGGACAGGGAGAAATGGGGGAAGGAAGTGAGGATGGGAATAGGAAAGACATTGAATGAATGAATCAGATATCACTTTCCCATGTTCACATATGCATACATGACCAGTGTAACTCTGCATCATGCACAACCACAAGTATGGGAAGTTTTGTTCCATTTGTGTATAATGTGTCAAAAATGCATTTTGCTGTCATGTATAACTAAAAAGAAGAACAACAAAGAAAGCATACAGCTCAAGCCTCCAGGTGACCCCAGAAGGTATACAGGAAATGAAACCATTTTTGTAGTGCAAAACAGTATTATTCCCAGATGAAAAATTTGTGTCCTTTGATCCTAGAAAGAAAATATGGTGATTTTCTATTCCATACTGAGTGCTACCAATTTCAGTGGCCATGTTACATGAACAGAATTCATCATACTCCTTCACATTCCCAGCAGTTTCAACCACGTTAGGGGATCTCGTGGCTTCAGGCAGACCCGGCTTATAGACAACATGTGCCGTGGTCTTCATCTGTAGTTTTCTGGAACTCAGAGTATTTTCCCACAGAGAACCTCTCACAATGGATGCCTGCTTACCAGTCAGGCCATGAAAGTCTGCCTAGTCCATATAAAGCGGAGCCTAGACTGCCATTGGCCATCTTCTTCCAGGGGAAGGACTCTTCAGTCCTGGGCGGGGACAGACATGAGGGATGGATCATCTTATCTCCTCCATGATGGCTCCAGACAGATGAAGAAGAGGCTGTCCTCCCCTTTCCTGACCCTGGCCCGGTGTGGGTGACCCTTAAAGGGGTCCTGTGGGAAGCAGGGAGGCTCTGTAGGAGGTGTGGGGAGTGGGGACCGCTTTTGGGGCCTAGGGCCATGCCTACACTATGGGAGAATGCTGGATGGGGTCTGGAAGCTGGATAGGAGCTGGATACACAGGGAGCAGGCTGTTGGGAGGAGGCTGGGAAGTGACCCTCTCCCCAGGTACACACCTACTCAAGCCTTGCTCTGCATACCAAGGATGACAACAGAACTGTGGGGCATTGGGGTACGGCTGTCTCTACAGATACTCAAGCGTTCTTTACAGGTTGGGCATGGTGGCATATATATTTTTACCGGGCAGCAGCTGGCCGTGGCTTCAGGGTAGGCGCTGCGGAGCACAGACCTCAAACCCTGGCTCCAGCCATGGCTCAGTTGGTCCCCTCTCACCTCAGAGCCACTTACATTTGCATCTGGACGAAGCTTGACTAGGAAACGCTTCCTCTTGAAGCTCAGCTTCCGCACCTTGGCCCAGTTGAAGGCATTGATCTTGGTGAAACCCTAAGAAGAAAGAGCAGCTGGTGAGCCAGCACAGGTATAACGAGCAAAGCGGGGGCCGAAGGCAGAGGGCTGACATCGACTGCTCAGGAAAGATGCCTTTTGCTGGAGGATTCACAGCGTGCGTGGCTATCGGATGATGCGCATCCTGGATCATTATTTCCTACTAATTATACGAGCTGGCTTTCAAACTAAGTCTGCCTCCAGGGAGAGAAGGAGCTGGTCAAGGTAATGATAAAAAGATAAATAAAAATAAAACCATGACAACCACCACAATCATTAGCAGTTGTCACGTATGGAGTGCCAGGTACTGACTGTCCTAGGGCTTCACACACCTTATCTTATCAAGCTCATACCAAACCCAGTGAGATGGACTTACCTTCATTTTACAGACATGGAACCTGCAACGTGACTATATTCCAATTGGCCTAAAAGCACACGGTACTATTGTTAGTACGTGCCATGAGCGACCAACCCTGCTCACCCACGCTGGTCTGGTGCCTGTGCCCACCAAACTTCCCCGCTGAGGGAGGAGGCAGGCCCGGTGTGTCTGTGAGTCAGGTGAGATGTGATAGACAGGGGGAGCTGCCAGGTAAGAACATTGCCAACCCTGACTCCACCACAATTAGGGCTCCGCTTGAGCTCCCATCCACACCAGGCCCACTTACTCCACGTGGTAGGAATGAAGCATTCAGGCTCTGGCAAGATGGCTTCCGAGGCACGACCTTTGTCCGTGATTAAATCACCCAGCAATTCTCAATATTTAGATTGTATCAAACACAGTCAAAGCAAAGTAATTCTACAGTGGGGCTCTTCTTTCTCCTTTTTATGATTTTGAGACATGTAGGGACTGTGATTTTGGAATTTAACGATAGTAATGAAATCAAATTTGGTTTAATGTCATTTTTCTTAATGGGTGCTCAGGGATTCTTTATGCAGCCACTCCTCAAATGCCACCTTGTCCCCAGAACACCACTGCCACTAGATGGGAAACCCAGCTTTTCTTGGGATGTGATTCCAGGGTGTAAAAATGAGCGCCTGTCACAAACTTCTGATGCATTAGCGGAGAACTGGTGTAACTCTTTTTTTTTTTTTTTTGCGGTGCTGGGGATTGTGGTGTAACTCTTAATAAAATTCTCAGGGGAGCGTAAGTCACAGAGTCACAGCAGAGCTCCTGCAAGGCTTTAGGTCATGCACAGTGACAACTTCAAACTCGGGTGAACTGTGACCACTGCATAGGAGAGGCAGATGCTTTCCGCATGTACATTTAAAACTAAATCACAAATTACCTGCTACTGGGTTAAACAAATGTACTATGGAAACATCTGGAGGGTGTTTGGTGTCTCCTCCACGGTCCATGTGTTAGAGGCGTGGTCCCCAGGGCAGTATTATTAAGAGGTGGTGGGGGCCTTTAAGAGCCTAATGGGAGGTCCATAGGTCACTGGGTCATGCCCTTGGGATGGATAAATGTAATCCTCTGGAGACCTTGGTGGCTCTTTGGCTTCCTGTCTGTGATGCGATCTCTGACTCTCACATGCGATCCTGCCCCTGTGATGCCATCTGTCGTGAGTGATACAGCCAAGGGGGCCCTTCCCAGAACCCACGCAACGCTGTTTGACTTTTCAACCTCCCAGATGGTGAGCTAAATAAGCCTCAAGCATTTCATGTAAGAGAAAAGGAACTCATGTAGAGGTGGTGCTGAAAATATATACCTAAGGAACCTCTCAAACTGCACACTTTAAATATGGGCAGATAAGCCAATAATACTTTAATGAAGCTATTAAGAAAAAAGCATAGATCAATTCAATGATCCAATAGCTGGATGATTAAAAGCACACACTTTGGAGAGCAGAGAATCCTTATGTCTTTAGATAAAATACTGGTAAGAATTCAAGTACGGAGGATTTTTATTTCCTGAAAAATTACTATAGTGCCAGGATATGGTTTTTATGAATTTATAATATTGCTCCATCTCAAAAGTACACATTACAGATTGTGAGTTAGGCATATCTGAAGTCCTAATTATAAACTTCCTAAACCCAAATTAGGCTTAAAAATAAGAGTTACTATAGCAAAATGTCCTCTCCTCATGAGAAAAGGTGCTTATTCTAGGGTCTGAAATTTTGATTCCAGTGTACCATGTTCTAAGCACAGGTACCCGAGACAGAGAGGTTTCAGCAACCCTTCAAGATCAATAAATCTAAACAAGCTGACAATATGGATTTCCCAACCAGTGCAAGGGTGAATGAAAAAGAATCTAGAATTCAAGGGTCTGGAAAGCAGAAACTGAGATGAGGTCCCCTTTTCCGTTCTCTAGAAAACAGCAAACAGAGGTCTTAGCTGGGCCACCCACATGCACCGGGTGGGCAGGGCCCTGCTCCTCCCTCCCCAGCCAAGGACACAGAGCTGTGTTCTCAACGCGCTCACCTGAAACACTAGGATTCCCGTGTTGGCCACGGCCAGGTTGATCTTGGTGCCTTCCCTGTCCTTGGCTGGGTGCAACCGGATCCCATACATCTCCAGCCGACGGGCCACCTCCAGGAGCTGGAAATCGGACTCTGCTGGTGTTTGTCCACTGACAAAGGAAAAAGAAAAGAGGAAGGCCAGGAGGTTTCAATTCCCTGTGCGTATCCACGGGAGATTAAGCAGCTTCTCTGGGGAAATAAAAGGGACTTCATGGCAGAAAGTGGGGCTGTGCGATCAGATGACACCCAGTCTCCCACTAGTCCCACTGTCCAAGCCTCACAGCTAGGACAAAGCTCTGTTGCCTGGGGAACAAAGCTCCAAAGGTCTACCTCGGACTTGGCCAGTTTTCTGCAGTCTCAGAGTTTCCCCTAAGGTCACACAAAAGCAAAACATCCCAGCGTTAAACAAGCTGTTAGTCGCTTGCAAATAACCTAAACTCACAGACACCATTCACGCAACGCTCTTTCCCACCCACGCCAGGCGCAAATGCCTGCCTCAGCAGCAGCTCGGGGAAGGACTAATGGAAGCAAAAAACGTACAAAAAACGGAGACGCTGCAAGGGGTCTCAATTTTAAATATTCTTACACGGTGCCTACTTTGCCACGTGCCTCCCCGTTTCCTGTTGTGATGAAAACCAGCTGGTGGGTGGGTCGAATGCTCTCCCTCCGATCCCAACCCCTGGGGTGCCCTAACACTCCAGATTGACCCAGGTCCCGCAGGAGGGCAAGCCCGGGCCTCGAGCCCGTCCTAAGTAAGTGGTGACCTGTGGGCACTTTGTGTCCTAAGTAAGTGGTGACCTGCAGCCACTGTGCTCCTTCCCCCGGGATTTGTGTGCTTCCTCACATCTGTGCGTGTGTGTGCACCCATGCCCAGAGCTGTCCCTGGCATGCTGCCTCGGTTATCGGCTGCCCTGATTTTTCTGCGATCCCTTCTTCCCGGGAGGCAGGGAGCAACGGCTCCAAAGACACATGAAGCCACACGCAGACTCACATGTGGTTGTGGTGAAATTCCACGATTTTGTCTTCTAGCGCATCTTGCTGAGGTATGTACTTGTTTTTTGCTAAGTGCTCTCTGTCCAAGGCTTCGTCAAAATCCCCGATCTCAGCTAAAAAGAATCAGAGAAAAAAGAAACAGGCCACACAGGATGAGCACTTCACAGTCTGTTAAATTGCCCAGCTGGCAGCCAGCCGGTGGGGACCAGCTCAGGCTGAACCTCCGGGGTGGGGACAAGAGGCACAGGGAGCAGTTGAGGCAGCATAAGAAGAGCGCTGTACTCCTCCTCACCGCCGACAGCTGGACAGAGAACTTCAGAATCATCCATCTCTAGTTATCCATATGTGTTCCTGGAACCTTTCTTTTTAAATTATTTTAATACACATTTTTTTAACTGACACAAGTAGTTGTACGTATTTATGGGGCACAGTGTGGCCTTTTCGCACAAGTACACTATGTGTAAAGATCAGATCAAGGTGACTGCATATTTATGACCTCAACGTAACATCATTTCTTTGTGTCAGGAACATTCAAAATCCTTTGTACAATCTTTTTTGAAATATTCAACTAACTGTCATGAACCTTGTTTTACAGAACATTGGAAGTCATTTCTCCTTTCTTTCCTCCCCACTGGGGTCCCTTCCCTTCTTGGTAATAAATTCTAGACATGGATGATCATGTACGATTCTCATCAGTCCCTGGAGTTTCAGGACTTTGCAAAATCAATCTTTGAAACCCTTAAATAAAACAATTATTAGTGCAAAACTCAAAACCTTTATCCTGGGGAGTAAGGAAAACTATAAATGAGTGTGAGTAGAAATCTAGTGTTTCCTCCAAAAAAAAATTTTTTTTTTTTTTTTTAGGGTTTATTATACTTCTTGTATTCCTGTTGTCAGAAATAATGGGTCAGGTTGCAAAGTCTCATAAAATTTTCATCCATAAGAAACAGAATTCATTATCTCATACAACCTCAACTTAGTCCTCGAAATTGATGTAATGGGCAAATTTACAACATGGAACTTCAAAATAATAGGTGTGCCCAGAACAACTCTAGCTGTAAGGCCCCGGGATAGCATGCCTTTTTCTTGGTTTCCTATACTCTATACAACGAGCTTAATAACGAGTAGCCTGAGGACCACAGTCCAGTTACTTTGATGAAATGCCAGTGAGTGGTTGCTATGAAGCCTACCTCTCGTCCCATGACGAGCAGCCTGTCACACTGTGGGCAATGAGCCTCCATGTCAAGCAGGGTCTGCCTACAGGCTGCCATGAATCACACCCCTGAGAATACTTCTCTGCCCAGAACAGCACCAACTCCCCTGGCAACACCTGGCCCCTGGAGAAGCCACTTCCTCACTAGCTTCCTGCTGCAATGACCAGTAACACTGACTCCCGACTGCCCTTTCTGGACTTGGTTGACCCTCCCTGATCAGAGTAAAAGTGATGGCTTCCATCACAGAAAACAGCAGCCATGAGAGCCGTCCCTGGCATACTGCCATTGTTCTCAGTTGCCTTGACAATGGCCGCCCTGATTTTTCTGCAATTCCTTCTATCCGGGCTCAAAAAAGGACAGTTGATACTTGTTATTCAAGGTGGTGGCAATTTAAAATTCACCATAAACACTGAATTTGTGACCGCTGAAATGTTGTCCCTGGGTGAAATACAGGATCAGGTTCTGCAAAACCCTTGAGCAAACGTTTGCATTAGCTGAGACCCCGTGTTAGGCGTTTCTTTGAAAGACGTCTTGTTCAACACGCATTGCTGAGTCGTTCACACAGAACTCATGGCCAACAGCAGATCTTGCGCCTGAATGCAGTTCATCTAACACGTCTTTTCTCCATAGGCACATCACGCTACGCTTAGGGACCCTAGACGGCACTTTGGACTGTGATTGGGCCCCATCTGAACAGTGAAATCATCAACAGTAGCACAACAATTTGAAAAGCATGGCATTAAACGGACTGTGAAGAGGACACTTGTTAACAGCACGAGAGTCGTAATGTGAAGGCAGAGCTCAGCCCTGCTGAGTCAGCTGGGAACATGTGCATCAGGTGAGGCAAGTTGTTTACTGTCCCGGGTATTTCTGCAGATAACCATGGAAGTGCCCAAGTAGCCATCTGGGGTCAGTGTTAGTGAGTAGGCACATTTGCAGTCGTAGAATCTGAGGGCAGTGGGGACTGACTGGATATGGGGAATCACCTCAATTCTTAGTTTCTTAGGAGCTGTAAGTCTGGCGGTAGGGTTGAAATCCGGTATGTCCCCCACAGGTTCTCATGTTGAAGGCTTGGTCCCCAATGCAGCCACGTTCAGAGGGGGGGCTTGTGGATAGTGATGTGTGGTGGGGGCTCCATCCATGGCTTAATCCACTGAGAGATCTGTGGCTGAATGGAAGCGGCAAGGCGGCCTCCTTGAAGGGGCCGTCCTTGGGGGAATGCGCTGCAGCACTAGACCTCGTTCTTGCACCTGCTCTTGCTAGTTCTCTCTGCTTTCTGGCTGCCATGAGGTGAGCGGCTCCCTGCCATGACATTCTGCCTCACCAAGGCAGAATGATGGGGCCAAACAGGTACAGGCTGAGACCTTAGAAGTGTGAGCCATAATAAATCTTCCCTCCTCTAAAGTGCTTTCCTCAGGTATTCTGTCACAGCCCTGGAAAGCTAGCCAACACATCTGGGCTTCTTCTGTGATCCTATGGCATACTCTTTTTCACAAGTCCCTATAAAGGAGGTAAGTATTGCACTAGGGTCAACACACTGAAGCGGTCTTTTCTTCTAGTCACTTGCCTTTTGTTGTCCTCTTCAAATGCAATGGCAGTCTATGATCATGACACTCACTTGCTCCCCAAGTGTCCTCTGTGAAACTTGAGAGAGAAGTGAATTCTGCAGCAGTTTTGTGTCTAAAGGCCAAAGTGCCATTATGATGAATATTAAAATCAAGGACAGGACAATACAAGTTTGATGTATTTGGTCACCATTATCCATTTTCTCCTTTGAGACAACTGACATATCAATTGCATCAGTATCCTTGAAAAACTGGACCAACACCAGGACACAGAAGTCATAGTTAATGAACATGAAGTGACCCAGGGGTGCCCTTCTCTTCCAGGCATTCATGCTAATTGCAAAAATGACAATCTCACTGTTGCCTGAGTGTGTATGGACATAACGTCCCCCATCAGTCAGGTCACTGTGGTGTTTCCAGTGTGACTTCCAGAGGAAGCCAACGGAACTTACATTGTACGATGTGTGAGATCAAAAGAGCAGCACTGGTGTCATTACACGTCAACCTGCCTTGAGCCAGGTCCTGCTTCACCTGCAGAGCAAACAGGTACCTGCAAAGGTCAACAGAGATGAGCGTCACACAACAGGAGCAGGAGGGACAGAATCAAAGGCAGACTCACTCCTGGCCACCTGTGCACTCTGTGAGGAACTAAAGGAAGGCATGAAAGTCTACAGGGCCAGAGGGCTGTGTGGCCACTAACTGGTGATTCAGTCCCCGCCTCCCTAGCAAGATGAGGGACATGCTGTAATCGTCACACGCAATGAGTAAGGCTTCATTTTATATGGAGAGAGCAGTCCAGATGCAAATTCACAACCTATGACCCCATATATGTGTGTGTGTATGTATGTGAAACAATCACAATTTTTTCACAGGATCAGTCAACATAGACTAAACTAGCTCATGGCTCAGATAACCGTGGCAGTTCATTGTGGTTAACAACAGCTTTGCCAATGAATCAGAAAGACTAGGTGTCTCTTCCGAGGCGTGGTGTTTACCCAGCTCCTTCCATAAGCCTTGATTTCCAGATCTGTAAAATGCAATTTAAGTCCTTGTGAAGTTCTTTTCTTTATGTTGTGTGTAAAGCAAGCCATCATTTTTGGTATAAAAGAGGCCTGTATATGTTAGAGAAATTAAGTAAAAACTGCACTGTTGAAATAGACTTGAAAACATAAACTCAGACAGTTTTTGAAGGGTTGTGACTGCAGAGCCATCCTGCCACTGCCTGTGACAGAGTCCCCTCCACAGCAACCCGATTCTGTCCTTCACGCAATTACCAGTAGGAGGACAGGGAGGGAGGTCCCTGGAGAAATTAGAGATGCCAGGTCCCGGGGAAGGGAGCAAGGGCCTGGAGTATGTAGCTATTCTGGGAAGCGAGGCAGTAAATGAGTTAAACCAGAAGGGTAAGAGAAGTAGCCTAAATCGCCTCCTATGGCCAAAGTTGTGACAACTTGAACAGCAATCGGAATAATTAAAGTACCTTAATGAGTTCACTGAATTAATGAAGATTCACACGTCTGATGACAGTCAGGGAGAGAGAGAGAGAGAGAAAGCAGAAATGGAATATATCACTGCAACTCCTTATTCAAAAACTGGCCACCCAAGGCAAGGCCAGGAACTGAGTCTGTCTCCTGCCTCTCCCGCGGGGCCCAGGTGAGGCACAGATTCACTCTCAGAAGGCCAACTCAGCATGGCAGGAGTGACGGGTCAGAGAACCCTCGTTCCACAACCCGAGGAAATGACTGACTGGCAAGGACTGTCGGTTGGTATGAATATCATTTAGAAAAGGGACTTTCACGAAGGGCTGAAGTGACACCAGCCTACTTCACAACGGAAGGATCGGAATGCCACCACCTACGTCAGGGAACGATCTTGGATCATGGACGAAACGGGAAGCGCACAGCATCGCTTAGGACCAACACCAGAGTAACTGCAGCTACTGAGTCTTTAAAACAAATTTCTAGTTTTCAGGAAAACACAAGAGTTTGAAGGAAGTGATGTGGCCAATTCAAGATGTAAGTTTACAGTATAGCAGGACAGTCTAGAGGGAAAAACAGAGGGACCATGCTAGCTTAAAGAGACCCAGAGGAACGACAAGCAGCTGTAACGTGGTCAGACGGTGGATCTGACTTTAGAATCAACAGGCATAGTGACTGTCGGGGAGAAGGGGAAGTTTGGGTATGGCCCAGGTGTTCAATGAGTTTAAAAGTACATATATACACAGAGGAAAAATCAGAAAGGTTGTCACACTAGTATGATGGGCAACAGGAAAGCAGTAGTTTTACTCTCTTAGACTTATAAAGTATGTACTCTAACATTCCATGATGTGTAGTTAAGACTTCTATAATAACAACAGGTTATTTTAAATTCTAAACCTAGGTCTTTAACAATATTAACCCCAGATTTCCATAAAGAATTAAATGAGACAATATGTGGAAATCTGACTAGAACAAACACATTCATTCAATTCTAGCAATTTTTTTCATAAAAGAATAATTAACCCACTTCAAGTCATCAAGGAAGTTCCACCACTAAGAATTAAAAGAAGCCACAGGGGCGACTGTGTAAATGGCAACCAAAAACAAACAAAGCAGAAAACACTATAGCTCCACAGGTGACAGCAGCTGACCCTGACCCAAGCTCCCAGTGTCCACTCCTGTTCTCCTGCTGTTCCCCACGTGGACTCCACCTCTGCAGAGTCAAAGGGAACAGCAGAGGATGTGAAGCAGCCTCATCGCCAGCACAGAGGTCTCAAAGGGAAGGGTGCCGAAGGGTTTTTCTGGACAGGGCACTGGCCACTGTCCTTTGGACCATCACTTCACAGTGCTGCAGGCTTTGCCACTAATGTACGTGGCTAGTTTTTCAAGCAGGGGGGAACCATAGGTTTTACAAGCATTACATTCACCCATTTGGCCCCACTTCAAACACAAGATCCAGTGTTCATGGGTAGATTCACACTCAGAGTCCACAGGCTTCGGGGCCTTTGGGGATGATCTCAGGGGGCTGTGAGGTGGCACTGGGCCCTGACAGCACACATATTTACTTCACACTGACTCCTCCTGTTCCGAGGTCCGGTATCCTGAGAAACACCTTCCTGGGACTGACTCCGTCGCCTTTCTTGGACATGCGCTATGAACTGAGTGTGCTGGCTGTGACACTGACTTCAGAGACTCGGGGACACCTCTGTGCTACACATGGGGGCGATTCCAATCAGTTCCATGGGAGCCAGAGCTGACTCTGCTCTGGGAGCTCCCATGGAATCAGTGCTCACTTCCGGTGGGGAAGGGCTCACGGGGGGAGGGGGGTTTACTCGACAGAGAATGGAAGTCACATGTCACCCCCTCCAATGCCTTATCTGCAACAAGACTATTTTATTTCATTTGGAAGTTCTTAATCGTGTTTCATTAAATGAATGTAATTCGCAATTTCCCTGCCAGTCCGAGGGAATGCTTCAGCTGGTGTCCTGGAGCTGCAATCGCTGGCGGGAGACTATGACAAGAACACAGCCAGGCAGAAAGGAGCTCCTGAAGACAGGCACCAGGGAAGGCAGGAGCAAAGTGTGGCTCCACTGTTAGCCCAGGGAGATTCTGAGCTCTGCAAGGAGGAAAGTTCTGGTAATGTCTCCAAAGACCACCCACCCGGCTGCTGTTCTTCACCTGCACCTAAGTTAAAGACTTGGCTCCTTCTAGAAGCCTGGGTACGGGTGTCAATGTGACAGAGTCCACTGCATGTGCAGTTCAATAAATAGAAAGGAATTCAGCTTCCTGTTGAACAGCAAAGTGCAATTTAATCTCTAGCTATATAAATGGGAAGCCAAAAGCTATTCCTGGAGGCCCAGCGAGCTAACCACAGAGCTGAAGGAACTTAGAGCGTGCTCACCGCAGGCCAGCCTCTGTCTCCCGGGCCCTGGGGTGCACCTCCCTCCCCCAGAGCACAGCTGACACCCCCTCACTCACCACCCACCCCTCTGAACTCTCAATGGCCTCAATGTCACATGCTGCTTGTACAGGAATGGGAGTGTGGGAGTCTCGAGGTGGTGGGTCCCTGAGGTTCCCTAGAGGTGACGCCTTGTGCCAAATCGGATGGTGACAGGAGTTGATAAATACGGTAGGAACTTTGGATCAATTTCATTCAACATCAAGCCAAAAGAATTCTCTTCTTGGAAAAGATTTCTGAAACGACAGGATCACCTTGGGAGTCAAAGACCAAAAACAATAAAGACAAAAAAACCTGCAGGGTCCAGTGGACCTCATGGAACTAGGGACTCATCCATCTTGACAAAGAAGTTGGCAAAACGCCAGGCACATGTGGCTTCCTGGTAACAAGCTGCATGGAGTTCTGGAACAAGAACCACCGTGGTAGAACACCACAAAGCTCTAGAGACCATGATCCACAAAAATGGAAGAGGTGCAAATTATTTGCAAAGTAGAGTTTTCGATTAAAAAAGGAAAAAAGTTGTGCCTCCAACTTCCTAAGCAGGAGTGACTTCCAGGAGGAAAAAGTGCACTGCTGACCAACGGGCTGGACTTGTCCTTAGGTTTATTTCGGCACACTGAGCTCAGAGCAAAGCCAGCTCCAGAAACGGTGACACAGTAGCCCAGGGAAGCTGCTGCTTGGAGGTACCAGGGCTCTCTGTTGTCACCCCAGGTCTCTTGCCATTTGGTTTTGTGGCTTTGGCCACCCTCCTCTACACTAAATTCTATTACATGTGTGGGGTCCCCGGAGGCTGATGACTCCTGCCAACTCCTGCTGCATTTGCCTCTTTACTGATTTGAGGGTCCAGAGTGGAGTAGACAATCAGTAGCAACTCATTCAGAAAACACGAGGTAGCAGGAAGGCCTTTGTCTTCTCCTGTCCCTGGAACTCTGCAGTCATGTATCTGGTGGCCTTCCTGAAGCAGTCATGTGATGACTAATAGGCTTCTCAAACCCAGCTGGCAGGAGCCAGTCCCTGACTTCTGCCCTCCTGATCCACCATCCCCTCTGCCTCTCTCACATCTTAGTTTCTCCATCCCGTCACCCAGGTTGAGAACCTAAGTGTCTCCTTCTGTTTTCTCATACTCCACCTCCAACCCATCACCAAGACGGCCCCACATCCACTGTACACTCTAAATACAACTACTCATCTGCATCTCCACACTGCCATCTTCTTCCCTGCTGCCATCTTGGTCTGGACCACTGCCATAGCTTCCTCACTGGACTTGAGGTGATTTTCATCTCTGCTCCATGTGTCCGTGGGGCAGCTGAACTTTCAATGCTTCAAGTCATCAGGTCTCTCTCTCTCCTTACTGCCATTGTACTCAGCATGCCCATCACTGGCCCTCTTTTAAGCATTAAAGTGATTGGGGCTTGTTCCTGCCTTGGGCTTTGATTGCTTGCTCCTTCTCCACCTCCAAAAATAACTGACAGATCCTGACTGCAGCCTCAAGAGGTATTCCAACCCCAGCAACCTAACATCATCACATAGTCACTTTCTATCACATCAGCCTACTTCAGTTAGCTCAAGAGCTCTTGCCATGATCTGACATTTCTCTTGTTAATCACTCATTGTCTGTTTCCACAAGGGTCAAGACTTATCTTTTCAGCACTGTGTTTCCAGGTCCTGGAACAATGCTTGCAGCTGGTGACTGAATGAAAGCTTCACCCCTTTGATAAATGCAGGTCAACTACCCAAGACCTTGTATTCATATTGAGAGGAAGGAGAAAGAGGTGATGGCCTTGGTTTTTATGTATGTGTGTGTGTGTGTGTGTGTGTGTGTGTGGTTTTTTTTTTTGACCTCGGTCTTAATATGCCGTAGCTAGAAAGGTGCAAGCCACAAGAATTAGGCTGGCGAGACTAGTGCACAAATGAGAGGGCTTTTGGAAGGGAGGTATTTTGTCTTCATTATGTTCCTACCAGCTCTGCTTGCTCATGGAATATCACCTGGTGATGGTACTGATGGTAATGATGGTGGTGATGGTACTGATGGTGGTGATGGTGGTGATGGTGGTGATGGTACTGATGGTAATGATGGTGGTGATGGTGGTGATGGTACTGATGGTGGTGATGGTGGTGATGGTGGTGATGGTACTGATGGTGGTGATGGTGGTGATGGTGGTGATGGTGGTGATGGTACTGATGGTGGTGATGGTGGTGATGGTACTGATGGTGGTGATGGTACTGATGGTGGTGATGGTGGTGATGGTGGTGATGGTACTGATGGTGGTGATGGTGGTGATGGTGGTGATGGTACTGATGGTGGTGATGGTGGTGATGGTGGTGATGCCAGTTACTGTTAATGGTGTCTCCACTGGATCCTGTCCACTTTGCACATAAATAGCGCTTATCCTCGAAACGGCTCTGGCCAGACAAGCATTGCCATTGGCATTATCAGCAGTGAATTAATGGTGGTACACAGAAGAAACAAGCAAGAGGTCACTCACAGCTAGCAAGCGGCAGGACTGAGGGATGAGGCCAGGCCTGACTGGACATTCCTATCTCACCCACTTGGTCCCACTTGCACTTATGGTGCAAGTCCAATTCACCATCCATGGCAGCAACAAGATGAACTGACATATTGGTTTCACAGAAGAGACTCATGTCCTATCTCAGGATGAGGTAGACATAAGAGGGAAAATAGGACATTAACAGGTTCTAAGTCCATTGACTTCACCACAGCAGTCTTAAGGATACCAGGCCATAGGGAAACACAGAGTTCTCTTACCACATTTTTCTAGGCAGAGAGGGATTAAACTCTTGAGCACAGAACAGATGTTGGTCAAATAAATATTATGAAATGTTTAATCAATTCAGAGTCTTAATGTTCTCTTTTCCTCTGTACACGAGAGCAAAAAATACCCAGTTGCCAAGCCACTGACCTGGTGAGTTCCTCCTGGAGCTGTGTGTGGTCAGGTGGAAAGAATTTCACCACAAACTTAACAACAACATGCTTTGGCCCTAAAGAAGAAGAAGAAGAAAAATCAGTACAACACTTGATGTGTGTTACGTACATCATTGAAAAAAAGACTGTGAGGCACATCGTACACCAAACACCGCATTTCCCGCCAAGCTCCCAGAACACACCCTCAATCCACTCAGCAACTGGCCAAGTTTGGCTACTGGTTTTAGACTTTTGTATTGTGGAGAAACAGATACCTGTTTTCTATTTTTATGTTTTTTTCAGATACCTGTTTTTTAAAATAACACTATGAAAAGAGTTCTACATTGAACTATTAAATGTTTTCTCTGGAGACTTAAATTATACTCAGGTTTTTTTTAAAAAAAAATTTGCCTTCAGGAATGTATTTAATTGACTGCTTTTATCTGAATGTAACAGACAATTTAAGGAGGAAAGAATGAAACTGTTCGTCAGTTATGCAGTTTATTATATCTAATGATCTGCAAGGCAGAAGTGTTAATGTGTTCATCAAGTATGTTCGTAGCAGCTGGGTGCTCTCCTGAACTCTGGAGAGGACATAAAAATGAGATGTGACCTGCCTCCAGGGGTGTCTCAGACCCTTTTTCCAGTGAGTTAAGACAAAATCAGGAAGTAGATGATGGGGTTGGGAGAGGGCAGCAGACTGGGAATGAGATGGATAACTTTTGGGAATTAAACTAGAACATCAAATAGATTATACTGTAATAAGCTGTGATTTGATACAGACTCGTGTTTTGGTGTCTAAGCTCCAATATAAGGCCAGCCTTACAGGATCTGCTATTTGGAATGAGAGCAATGAGCCCATGTTCCACGAAATATGGAACCCAGACCTTGCACATGCCAGTCAAGTGCTTCATCACTGAGCAACACCCCAGCTCTATGGAATCCAAATGTTAACAGTGGCATTTAGGGCCCGGGATAGAACTCAGTTGGTAGAGTGCTTGCCTGCAAGCACAAGGCCCTGGGTTTGTTTGTCCCCAGCACCAAAAATGAACAGTGGTATTTGTTATCCAAGAAGAAAATGTCATTTTTTCCTCAACTTTCCATTTGTCACATAGAAAACAACAGATTTCATGACTTAATTTTTGTGATCACACATTCAAGTTTAGAAAAAAACAAAAAATGATGTAAGGTGAAGATGTTGGTCATTGTATACGAAACTGGGAGAAAGAGACAAGACGGGGAACTGCTGTCACCGAGAAAGGCTGGATTTCTATTCCCAACTGACTCCAAAAATAGGCAGACACCTTGCACGTCAGCCCCGGGGACACAGAAGACCAGTGGCAACGAGAGGAAGATGGGGGCGGGCGGCACTACTTCCTGCCCGCCGGCTCACAGGCAGAGAATGAAGTGAGGCTACTCAGATCCCTGGAAATCCTGAAGCTAGGAGGATGCCAGTGCTCAGCGTAAAGTGACAGCTTTGTCACGCAGGCGGGTCACAGCCCACGGAGGAGACAAGAAGCTGACACCCTGCTCTGGCTCCGACCTGACAGCGGTCCTGGCTGCCTCCGGCATGCACCTGGCGACTGCGAATAGACGCCTTCCCACGGCTGTCGTGCCCTGGAGGACTGCTGGGGACGGCGTCCATCTCCCAGGCTCTGTGAGCACCCCACCATCTCTCAGTAGTTCCAGCCAGGGCCAGCTCCCAGGGGACACTCAGCACACATCAGGGAAGTGCCGGCCCTTTCAGTTTCAGCGTTTGTGATTTAAATGATAGATGATCAGCATCCATTTCAGCAGCATGAGGGCCATACAGACACCGTGCTGCGTGTTTATTATGTCCACATAAATCACTGCAAGTGGCCCACTGAGGTTTCCTTGGCAGAAAAATAATCCCACAGGGACTGTAAGCATCCTCTCAACTGAAGGCATGCAGCTTCAGCACCTTCCCGACCACCCAGGTTCTGGCTCCAGGGGACCAGCAGGGAGGACTTTGAGAACAGAGCCTGACCCCAAAGCAGAGACGTGTGCTGCGGGGCAGTCAGAAGGGAGTGAGAGAGCAGGGGTCCCCCTCCTAGTCCTTTGCCAAGTCCTCCTGATCTCGTCTTTCCAATACACAGTCTGCACGCCCACCTTTGCCACCGTTTGCCAATCACAAACACACAAAACACAAAATGCACATCATCCCCTCTTTGAGCGCCCCCTACTCCCCAAACAGCACTGTATTCTGATTTTACAGGCTTTGAAGAAAAGAACAAAAACCCTAAAATCAATGTTATGAATAGATGGCTCCACCCTTCCCCTTGGAAAGTGATAGTAAGAAACAGCACAGATGAGATGAGTTCAATTACCCTGAGGCTTAATAGCAGGCTTCAGTTGTTAATCAAAATGATATCTGATTTTCCAAGCAGGGTTTTGATTGCCAAACTGTTATATATTAAAATTGCAGAAGATACACAATTTAATAGCATGTGGATTAGTGGGTGACGACTAGCAATCACAGGGCAAAAAAAAAAAAAAAAAAAAAGAATTCCTATCACTAGTGCTTCACACCCCCAGACAAAAACTGCCTGACAGTGAACACACCTGGCTTTGTATTTATCTTCACTGTTCAACACAGGGGATATACTTACTCCGAATCTGTTTCACAATAGGTTTTAAGAGATCCAGCCACACCTACAGGGGAGAAAAGAACAGATTGAGATATAACTCAATGAAAGGGTGCAAGCATTTCAAGACTTTGACGCTATTTAAAATCCACATATTTTCAAGCATTTGAAGTTGTCTGTTTCTTTTTTTCTTCCAGAATGTTCTGTCTTACCTTGTCTACCACTTGGACACAATGGATCCTAAATTGCTAACACTCTCCCTGAGTTGGAAAGTTAAAATCTCCCCTAGGTTCAGGTGCATGGGTAACAGGGTGAGGGTGTTGTGAGTGGTGGAGAGTGTGCCTGGCACACACGGGGCCCTGGTTCCATCCTCAGTATGGTGGTGGTGGTGGGGCCACAGTTAACTAAGAATTTTTCTATTTTCGTTTGCACTCTTATCATATTTACTTATTCAGAAAATATCAGTGAAGGTTTGCTGATCTGACTCCGGGTGGAATGAATTCAGATGTTCCGACTAAGACAGAATACCTGGCTGTGTGGGTACACGCAGACCAGCACATCTTTGAAGGACTGGGAAAGGGAAAAAATATTTATGGACTATCAAGTCTGTACTACACATTGCCTAAAGCTATTTACTTGTCAACACAAGCCTGAGGAATTCCTGTTGCCCAGTGAGAAACCTGAGGTTTGCAGAGGCTAAATAATCTGTCCCTGGTCCTCCAGGGACAGAACACTAGAACTAGGACTGAGTCAAGTTTGCCCAACTTCCAGTCCAGACTCTTTTTCACATATATGCTCCCTGCATGCAGTTTGAGTGGCACAATTTTCAAAATAGAGAGAAACCAGCTGCCCTCTTATTAAAGCGAGAGTTACCATATGGTACCAGGTCACACGTTCTTTTCTTTAAAGTCCATTTGCATGTCTGGTCATTAGAAAAGGTCCTATGGAAGCTCATTTTTGCATATATGACAAAAACAAAGTTGATGTGTTTACTATGAAGAGGATTTTATAAATAAATAGGAAAAAGAGAAACAGCTCTATAGAAAGCTAGGCAAAGAACCACAGGTAATTGACAAAGTGCCGAAGACTAAGAGGAACATGTTGCTGTTTGGGAATAGTTGACACTGGAAATGCAAATTAAAACAATGAATTGACCTTTCCTACCAGTCAAGTAGGCATCTACATGTGCCTGTTGGCATGTGTATTTTATAGTCTCCAAAGATGGCCAGGTCATGGGGAAGCAGGCACCATCCTCCTCTGCTGATGGATGTATAACTTGGTACAACTTTTCTGGAGACTTATTAGGGAATAATGATTAAAAGCCTACCTAGAAAGTATTCCTGTCCATACTCTTCCATCCAGCCACCCACTTTTATAAATTATGCATTTATGCAAAGATTTATATAGAAAGAGTGCTAACTGTAGCATTTTTGTGATAATGAAATTTTTTATAATAGCCCAAATTAAATAAATAAGTAAATAACATAATGTCCTATATGACATCTTACTACATGGGCATTAAGAATCACACTGTTAATGAATATTTAGGAATGTGGTGAAGTGTGTTAGAGAGGGTTGGGTTTCTTTTCTCCCTTTCTTCACTATTCCAATTACTTTAAATAAACACTCCTTTCTCATAATAAAAAGACTAAACATTTTACATGTCTACTTATTCGATCTCATTTCCCCATCACCTTTTCAAGTAAGAGTCTACATAATAAATCTTCATTTCTATATTTCCCCATCCCATTCTGTTCTTCTGAAAGAGAGGAAAGAATGCATTTATCTGTCATCTCCACCGTCGTGCTCACAAGCCTAATCTGAAAGGGGAAAGAAAATGCAAAACAGCAAGCGCTGAGATAGCTTACTTTCCTTCCAGGAATCCTGAAAGATGGAGAGGGTAAAGGTAAAAGAATCACCATCTGGTACTGATCAGAAAACTGCCCCAAGCTGGAACTTAGGCCTTATCTTCAAACCTATTTATTCATTCAACAAAAACCTCCCGAGTCTCTCTGTGTGGCTCTAGGGTTGCACCTAAGAGGGAACAATGGGGTTCCTGCTTCATGGAGGGGTCTAGTGAAGATGAAGCACAGCATCAACAAAACCTTCCTAACTACAGTAACCAAGGACCAGAGACAGAAGCCATGGGAGAGGGAGTCCAGGGCTCCGAGGGTCTGGGAAGGGACATCTGGCCCAGTCGTGGAGTTCTGAGTTCTGTGTTCTCTGATGTTACAGTCACTCAGGTCCTAGACAGGAGGCATGGCACATCATGCAGAGGCCTGGGGGAAGCGCCAAGGGGGTCAGGAGGCAGAGAGGGCAGGAGAGAAGGGAGTCCAGGCCACGCCTTCATTGGAATTTCTGGGGAAAGGCAGGGCAGGGCTGGTAAGCAGGTTGGGATTGGCTAATGGAATAATCCTGGCAGCTCTGACCTATCTGTGAGGTCCCTGGACACTTGGTACTTGGCCCTGGATGACCTGGGCAGAGGATCACAGCTGCTTGGCTGGAGAGGCCAGGGGAGGAGGCCTGGTTCTGCAGGGGCTAGTCTGTGTACATGTCAGAGGCCTGGCCCAGCTGGGCCCTCACTCTCTCCAAGAACTGTCTGGCTTCATCAGGGGCAGTCTCTCCCCAGCCAAAAAAATCACACATCACAATAAATACACACACACACACACACACACACACACACAGACAGGTAAACTGTCAGTAAGGGGACAGACGTCCCTAAAACTGACACTGTACTGAAAGGAAGTAAGAAGAACAAATGAAGACAGCGGTGAGTCCTTGCCCAGATCCAGGCTTTGGTTTAAAGACTTTGGTTTAAAGACTGAAATGTGGCGCCCACCGTGACACTATTAGGAGGCGACTGGGCCCTGAGAGCTCCGCTCTCTTAGGAATAGATTGGTATCACTATTGCTGAAATGGGCCCTAAGAAGCCGAGAGGCAGGCAGGCAGGCCCTCCCGTCACCTGTGTGCATCTGTGAGCATCTGTGCGCGCACAATCCCCACCTCCTGACGAGTAATGGTGGAGGTGGAGCAAGAAGGTGCTGTCGGATGCCAGCACCAGGTGCTATGCTTCCCGCCTCCACAACTGCGAGCCGATACATTTCTGTTCATTATAAATTATCCAGTCTCAGGTATTCTGTTATAGTAATGCCAAAAGAACCAAGCCAATCCACAGGGCTGCAGAGCAAGGCCGGTGGGTCTGGAAGTGGCCAGGTCACACCAAAGCCACAAGAAGATGCTTTGTCCTTATTCTAGAAGCAACAGGGAGAATTTTATGCACAGGATTAGACTTGTATGTCAGTGAGAATACTTTGGAACCAGAATGGATGCAAGTTGATCTGTTGTGATTGTCTTGGAAGATAATGGTATTTTGGCTCAGGAGGACAGAAGTAAAATTGGGGAAAGTGCATGAATTTGAGAAAAATTTAAGAGGCAAGAAACTGGAATTTCCTGGTAGACTGGATATGACGGCTGAAGGAGGAGACGATGGCCAGAGGGAAACTGAAGTTTCTGCCTCAGGCCTCTGGAGAGGTGTTGGTACTGTCTTATGGAAACCCTGAGGAAGATCAAGGCTGAGGGGGTCATAATCATGCTGATTTTCTAGGTGTTTCTGGAGCATCCAGCAAGAGCTAGCATGGAAACAGTGGAACACATTTTTCTGGAGCTAGAGGAGAAGGCTGGGTAGGAGGTCTCACTGACTCCATGAAGGCAGGCTGGGAGTCAGGCTGGCCTGCTGTGTGGAGGAAGACATGCGCGGCGTCAACAAACCCCTGCAGCATGTGTCCTGGGCCATCCGAGCTGCTGTAACAAAATGCCCCAGACGGGTGACTTATAAACAATAGAAAGCAATTTCTCACAACTCTAGAGGTGGGAACTCTGAGTTCAAGGTGCCGGCTGATCCGCTGTCCGGAGAGGGCTACTTCCTGGTTCACAGGAGGTACCTTCTTGCCGTGTCCTCACGTGGTGGCCGGGGTGAGAGCGCTTCTGAGGGACTCCTTGGAAAGGGCACTAATCTTATTCATGAGGCTCCACCCCATGTCCTCATCAGCTCCCAAAGTCCACGCCTCCTGATGCTATTATCCTAGGGGTCGGGATTTCTCCCTATGAATTTTGGGGTGACATAAATATTCTGATCCTATTCCACCACGGAATAGCAGGAAGGAGCAGAAGAGCACAGAAAGAAAACCAGGAGAGGACCAGGTCATGGAAGCCATGGGGAGAAAATGTTTCCAGAAGGACGATGAGAGCTACTCAGAGGTCACGTAGGACCCCCAGCACACCTGCTGGTCACAGGGTTCCACGATGGGGCTGAGAGTCCGTGGCGGTGAACCGGAAGCGTGGCGGGCTGGTGAGGCTTGGCTTGGGAAGCAAGAGCCATCAGAGCAGAAGGAGACTGGGTGAGGAACTGAAGGAAGGTATCCTGCCTCCGTGTCTAATCTGAACAAGCTGGGTGCAGTTAAGAAGGGGGAGCTGAGCACAGGAGCGAGAGCAGATAAAGGAGGTGAGCAGAGACGAAGCCCAGGGCTTGGGGAAACAAAGAACAGCGCTTCACCATGGGAGGGAGGACAGGCTAACAGAGGCCCTAGGAGGGTGACATCTGTCTCCAGAGGTAGGACGGCTCCTACCACGCCCTCTTCCTCTTCTGTGAAGTCGGCAGGCCGAGCACAGGTTGGAACAGTCACGCTGCCCAGGAGAGGGAGTTAACCTGCGGCTTCCCAGGGGAATACCAGGTGCTGAGAGCCCACTCTGCCATGCTCTGCTCTTTTGTCCTCAAAGCGCCTCTGGGGACTGCTCCCTCAGACCTCTCACCGCCACCAGTGCTGCCACAAAACCCAACTGAGTTGCAGACTGCCCAGGACAGGCGCACTGTGTGTTGGCAATGTAATTTGCCAATTTTATGAATTGTTTTTAAACATCCCTCCCCTGTTTCTGGCATTTCTGGAGAAAGCATCAAATACAAGCACCAGCTTGAGCCAACTGAGCATGTGGTCCCCTCCCTGCAGGTCTGGGAACGTCAGATCTCCGAGTCAGTCAGCCCGCTCCGCAGGGCTCCGCAGGGCTCCGCAGGGGTAACTGCAAGGCATCAATCACCCCACAATGCAACCAGCCTAGGAGCAGAGCGCCGCGGCCTGCAGGGAATGGTCACATTGACCTCTGCAGAGCTGAGGAGAGGGCCTGGCAGGGAGAAGGGCTTGCGATGTGGGATCTGAACTATGCTAAGGGTGAGCCAGGAGCAGCGAGAAGGAAAACGGAGGGTGCTGCTCGGCTGGAGTCACAGCACAGCAGTGTGACGCTCAGGGAGGGCTGCAGAGACAGATCGCATCTGGACGAGGTCAGCCTAGACAAGTGCCACCGACCTAGGCAGAACCGAGACCGGGCCGGTGTCACACTCTTTCCCCACCAGCGGCTCTCCAGAGGGTCACACCTGTAATTTTGTAACCCACCCCCATCCTCCAGTCAAACCACCTCTCCGCCCCGCCACCCCAGTCCTCGCTGAAATCGGGGCTGTTTCCCCAGGGCCTTTGCACATCTGCGCAGTCGATGGAAGGGATCTGGTTTAAATGAACGAATGCCTAGTCTAGCGTCTCCCTCCTGGGCAGTGGGTCCCAAGGACACTGACTTGGAGCAACACTTGCTGAGGCTGGAGGGCCTGCTGTGTTCATTTGCTGGGCTTCTGTACAAGTCCACAGGCTGGGTGGTGCAAAAGGCAGAAACTGATTTCCCGTGTGTTCTGGTTTGGATGTGAGGGGTCCCCCAAAAGCTCAAGAGTGAGACAATGCAAGAAGGTTCAGAGGAGAAATGAGTGGGTTGTGAGAGCCTTACCCCAATCAGTGAATTAATCCCCTGATGGGATCAACCGAGTGGTGACTGAGTGGTGGGTGTGGCTGAGGAGGAGGGCATTGGGCATGGCTTTGGGGTACAGATTTTGCATCTCTTGAGTGGAGCCTCTCTCTCTCTCTCTCTACTTCCTGATTGCAATGTGAGCTGCTTCCCTCTGCCTCGCTCTTCTGCCATGATGCTCAGCCTCACCTCGAGCCCTGAGGAATGGAGCCGGCCTTCTATGAACTAAGACCTCTGAAACCAAGAGCCCTCAAATAAACTTTTCCTCCTCTGCAATTGTTCTGGTCAGATTGAGTCACAGCACAAGAGAGCTGACCAAGACACCGCAGTTTGGAGGTTAGAGGTGCAGGCGGGTTTCGCTTCTCCTGACGCCTCTCTCCTTGGCCTGCCGATGGCTGTCATCTCACCTTGTCCTCACGTGACCTTTCCTCTGTGTGCATGTCGAGGCGTCTGTGTCCAGATCACCCCTTAGGAGGACACAGAGACGCTTAGGACTTACTGGCCTCCTTTTGACTTAGCCACCTGGCTAAAGACGGTCTCCTTGCTGGGAGATGGGGCTCCAGAAGTGAGCGGCGGGGTCCACCCAGTTCAGCCCACGGCACTGCCCTCTGCAGCTCGGTCTCCGTGCAGATCTCTAGACCCTCCTTCCCTGCTCGGCTGCCCTTCCTGTCGGCTCCCTGTTTCCTCAGATTCTTCCATAATCCCTTTGGGATGTGAGGTGGGAAGAAATGCTCCCATGCCCGTGTATCCAAGTCAGGCAAGAGGAATCGTTGTCCCTACACTGTCCCTACACTGTTGGCTTCTTTCCCTAACCACCTTCCCCCCACTCCATTATTTTGGTGGGTGACATCTTAGGTCGATGTTGTAGGCAACTAGAATGTTCAAGGAGTTTTGGAAAGGGTTTTCTTAAAAAAGAGTCAGCTACAGGATCTCAGATTGGGGGCAGGGAAGAGATAAGCATTTCTTGAGCACCTACTGTGTGTCAGGCACTGAGTAGATGCTTCGCACATTCTCATTTAACATTCACAACAACATGGTCACTTTGCACATGAAGTAAGTCAAGCTCAGAGAGCTTATGTTAGTTGCCCAAGGTCACGCAGCTGGAATTTGGTCACACAGCTAGAATGTGACATTGAGTTCAGTTGACTTCAAAAATGTGCCTTTTCTGCCACATAATATGCAGAGGTACAGGACTCAACAAACGCTTGGCTCTTCTCATTTGGTATTCATTTAAAATCAAAAACTTATTTTACAAAAATCTCTTCTCACTTAAAACTCTTCTTGTTAAAAAACAAAACTATGTACAACCAAAAATGTCTATCATTAACTACAACATATAGGAACCAGATAAAATATTTGTTAGAGAAGATCATTCAATGTTTAGAATTCATTGGAACCAATTAGTGTTTCTTCAGGCTCAGCCCTAAAAGAAGAAATGACTTTACTTTGAACTTTTTGTTTGTAATTATATGTTTAAATGTAGTATTTTACATTACTTTATTAATTTTAAATTTAGCTATATTTAGAAGACATGCTAAATGTGGCTTTCTTTTTAAAAACCTATTACTTTGTAGAGACTTCTTACCCACTAAGCCATATCCCTAGTCCTTTTTATTTTATTTTAGTTTTTTAGAGACAGGATTTTGCTAAGTTGCGAGAGCCTCACTCAGTTGCTGAGGTTGGCCTCAAACTTGTAATCCTCCTGCCTCAGCCTTCCAAGTTTAATCCTGTAAACTAGGATTACAGGCACACACCACCAATCCTGGCAGAGATTTCTACTTCTGGTCAAAAGAGTAATAAAGACCAGATTTATTTTTCCACATGAAACAATAAAAAGAAATGAAGAGAACATAAAACACAACAGACCTGATGATATGGGACACCAGATAATGAGAAGCAGTGGTCTCTGAGAGACAGGAAAATAAGACCAGGATCCCGCCATTGCCCCACCGGCTTCCAGGCTGAGGAGTGGGGGGAGGTGCACAGGAAAGGCCGATGCGCAGGAGCTGAGGGCGAGTGGGCCACGACTGTGAGCAGTCACAGGACGGAGCACCAGAAAGCAGAGAGGAACCCTGAAAGGGGGCTCGGGCTGCCACGGGGGGCTGCCCTTGGGGGTGAGGAGAGCAGCCACGGCTGGGAAAACTCACAGGAAACTCTTAGAGGTAGCAGTGTCTGGCTCATGGAGAGCACGTACACCACCTACTCCCGACACCCGGACAGGGAGGCCTGGAGACTCACGGGGCCATCGGAGTGCGGAAGAGTCACGCTTCACTAGCCGGCAAAAATGAGCCTTGGACAGTGCAGTGGCGTGCCGCCAGCAAGTCCTAGAAGCCAAATTGTTTTAAGATGACTTACTTGCATCCTGGAACAAATACAGTAAAATGTGTAAGAATGCAGGTCAATGATGCAGAGTTCATAGGTAGCATTCAACAAAAATTAAAAAATCACCACCAGCTACAAACAAGAAATATGCCCTGATCGAGACCCAAGGAAGAGTCCATCAAAACTGGCCCAAACTCACAGGGATGATAGAATCAGCAGAGAAGGAGGATAAAAGAAGTATTATAAGTGTATTCCATATATCTAAAAATTGGAGATCTGGAAGAGAAAGAAAAGACACACTAAACTTCTAGAGTGAAAAGCGCGTATGAGAGGTGAAAGATACGGGGGATAAGTCACAGATCAGGCAGCGCGGGAGGAGATGAACCAGCGACAGGACATCAGAGCTACAGAACAACCTTCAGCCGCCCAGCGGAGGCCTAATCCACGTAGCTGGAGCTCCCCAAAGGAGAGGAGATGCCTGGCGAAGAGAAAAGGAGAGAGACGGTCACAGAACCAAGAAGCCAGGCAAACCCCAAGCAGAAGAACCACGAAAAAAACTGTGCAGAGGCTTGGCATATTCATACGGCTCCAAAACAGTGATAAAATCCTAAAATCATCCAGAGGGAAAAAAAGACACTTTATGTTCAGAGAAACAAGTAAAGATGATAGAAGATTTATTGTCAGGAACACGTAAGTGAGGATGCTCTGGCATTAAGTTTTTAATGTGCTGAAAGGAAGAAATAAAGCCCAGCATGACAGCCTCATCCTACAATTTTATACCCATCAAAACTGTCTTTCCAAAAAGGTCAAATAAAGACTTTCGAACACACTGAAGCCGAGAGAATTCATCACCAGCAGATGCCACATGATAAGAAATGTTAGTCTTTCAAACAGAAAGAAAATAACACCAGACAGAAATCTGTGCCTACATAAGGGAATAAAAAGCACTAGAAATGGTAACCACGTGGGTAAACACACAAGAGGTTTGGAAGATTGTTTTTATTATTTATATTTATTATATTTTATCCATAAAATATAATTGGTACACAAAAATAATAACAATGCAGTATGGGTTTATGTAAAAAGCAAAATGTATGACAATAATAGTGGAAAGATCAGAAGGGGGTGGTGAAGAGGAGGTATTCTATAGTTTTATACGATGTGTAAAGTGGTATAATACTCATTGTAAACACACTGTGATAAGTTAAAGATGTGCACTATAAACTCTAAAGCAACCACAAAAACGACAATCAAAGATTTATAGCAAATAAAACAACAGAGGAAATAAAACGGAATCGTCAAAAATTTCCAATTAATTCTAAGTGCAGTGGTGCATGCCTCTAGTCCCAGCTACTCAGGAGGATCATGAGTTGGAGTCTAGCCCGGACAAATTAACAAGACCTTGTCTCAAAATAAAATAAAAAGGGCTGGGGTTGTAGCTTGGTGGCCCGCTGCTTGCCTGGCATGAGCAAAACCACTGGGTTCAGTTCCCAGTACCACAAACAAACAATTGAACGAACAATGGAAAGGTGGAAAAATGGGTGGACAAAAAGAAAACGAACACCAGAGTGATCAGTTTATACAAGACCATGATCACATTACAAATGTGATCAAAACACCCCTCAAATAAAAGACAGTGATCATCAAATTGGATTAAAAACAACAACAACAAAAAAGCAAGAACCAAGTCTGCATTGCCTTCAAGAAGCACTACAAACAAAGACAAATATGGGGCTGGGTCAGGGGCTGGGACTGGAACACAGGGGTAGAGCGTGTGCTTGGCATGCATGACAACCTGGGTTAAAACCCCAGCACCAAAATAAACACATACATTCATAAATAAAGGCACAAATAGATTAATTAAAAAAGAATGGGCAAAGGTATACCATGCTTACATCAGTGGCACACTGAAGTGGCTATATTAGTGTTACACAAAGTAGATATCAGAATAAAGAACACTGTTAGGGTTGAGGATAAAGGAGTCAATTAGTCAAGAAATTAACAAATCTAAATATGTAGACATAACAGAATTTCAAACATATGATGGAAAAACCTATCGAACTGCAAGGAGAAATAGACAAATCCATAATTATCCATAGAGATTTTAATACCCTCTTCTCAATATTTGATAGAACCAGTAGGCAGAAACTCAGCAAGGACAGAGAAAAGCTGAACACTGCCAGCCACTGTGATCCAATAGACACATGGAATACTCTCTCCAGTGCAGCACGGTATACAGTCAGCACAGCATAAAGTCAGCACTGCTTAATAGCAGGGATCTGCCCCGGGAAGCACACTGTTGGAGGAACAGAGAGTGTACCCAAACAGACCTAGGCCGTACAAGTCAGTCACTCACCATGCTCTTGACCAACCAAGACACCTGGTAAACAAGAGACCCAAAAGGCTGCTGCTGGGACAACAGGGCTTACTGTTCTACAATAAAACTTTCATTTTTTTTCCCTGTTAAGGAGGAGGATACTTTAAAATAATGATTAAAAATATATTATCATTGTCAAGCATCATGCACTGCCTATGACTATATGCTATATTTTTGCAGAGCTGGGAAATGAACCCAGGGGTACTTTACCACCAAGCTATATTCCTAGTCCTATTTTATTTTTTACTTTAAAATAGGATTTCACTAAGTTGCTGAGGGTCTTGCTACGTTGCTAAGGCTGGCCTTGAACTTGTGATCTTTCTGCCTCAGTCTCCCAAGTCATAGGGATTACAGGCATGCCCAGCTCCTCCTCCTCCTCCTCCTCCTTTTTTTTTTTTTTTGTAATACCAAGGTAACGGGATCAAACCTCACACATGCTAAGCCAGTGCTCTACCAGTGAGCTACACCCCTAGCTCCTTTTAAAATTTTATTTTGAGACAGGGTGTCACCAAGTCACCCACTGGCCTTGAACTTGTGATCTTTCTGCCTCAGATGCTCAAGCAGCTGGGATTACGGATGTGAGCTGCTGACCTGGCTGTGCTCTACTTTAACCAGCTGCAGTGCAGCATGCTCGTTTATACCGGTGTCACCATAAGCATGTGAGGAATGCATGAGCCACCCCCTGGAAATGTTCAGCTTCGTCATAATCTTACGGGACAGCTTGTATATGTAGTCCGTCATTAATGGAAACGTCATCACATGGTACAAGTCTGTAACTCCTTTCATGTGTACATAAACTATATGCCAAACTAGTCCTATTCTAGGCTGCGAAACAAAGGGCAGCAAAATATTTTAAAAGTTTCGCATCATACCAAGTGCCATAGCATTAAATAAAAAATCGATACTAGAAAGATTTGTGGAAAATACTCAGATATTTGGAAATGAAATAATACACTCCTAAAGAATAAATCAAAGGGAAATTTAGAAGTATTTTAAACTGAATGAAAATTTTTAAAAAATTGAAATTTGCAGAATGCCATGAAAACCCTCTTCATTTAAAAATGGTCTTCTATCAGTGGAGAATTTATATGCACTCCACCACCAAGATGTCACCATTAGCACCTCAGTGAAGTGAGTCTCAAAGTTGGGCCACCTCCCTGAAGGGCTCATGGAAACACACCCCAGGGCTGGGCTCCCAGAGTCCTAGTGGGGTGGGGCCTGAGGAGGGGTCCTAGCCGGCTTCCTGCTGATGCTGATGCTGCCTGCTGGTCCAGGGTCCTTGAAATCACGCCTGCTGCTGCCAGCACTTTCCTCTCTGCCCAGAGGAGGACAGGGAATGAATCACAAAATGCCAGTCCTCTTCCTAAGTTTTCCCATATTTATTTATAAGAAGCCAGAATGATTTTATCAGGCATGAGCAATGCTGCTCTAATTAAAAACTGGTGGATTGCCAGGTGCGGAGGTGCCCATCTGTAATCCCAGTGGCTTGGGAGGCTGAGGCAGGAGGATCACAAGTTCAAAGCTAGTCTCAGCACCTTAGCGAGGCCCTGAGCAACTTAGCAAGATCCTATGTTAAAATAAAAAATAACGAGGATGTGGTTCAGTGGTTAAGTGCCCCTGGGTTCAATCCCCGGTATCCACCTCCCACAAAGAAAGAAAAGTAACTTTAAAAATTGGTGGAGTGGCCTCATGGGCTTCTGAGTTACAAAGAACACAAGAACAGAAAAAAGGAGGAATCCAAGCACCTACTATGTGCTGTGACCCCTGCGTGGATCATCACTATAAAGCGCTTGGAGCCCTCCTCATGGTAACCATGTGCATTGGTCATTTGTTACTCAGTTTTTTTCAGATAAGGTGAAAAATCAGGGAAGTGAGGAATCTGCCCAGCTGCTCGACGACCAAGTGGATGTTCGAGCAGTCATGGGCCACCGTGCTGAGCTCTTCCACTGTCCAGTGAGATGAGGGCTCCTGGCTCGGCAGTCAGCTGGGAAAGTGCACACAGCCCTTGGAGACGGGGACATCTGTGGAAAGGTGGCAGAGAACACATGCCTTGGCCAAGCAGCCCGACTGTCAGTCAGGGCCACACACTTCATTGGTAATGGTGGGCGGGTACTTCTCTGAAGTTGCTCTCTGCAAAATGTGGCCTTTCGATGCCTCCCTCAGAGAAATAACCTCAGGCAGACTGGCAGACCAGGCCCCGGGGCCAAATCTGGCCCACTGCCTGTTTTGGCATGCTTAGAAACAAAGGTTTGCTTTTACATTTTTAAGTGGTCTTAAAAAAAATCACAAGAATAATAATGTTTGGTGGCTTGTGAAACTATATAAAATCCAATTTTTGATGGCTATAAATGAAGTTTTATTGGAACACAGCCCATTCATTCACCTACGTCTTGTCTGTGGCTGCTGCTGTCCTGCTAGGTCCGAGGGGGATGTCTGAGACCTCTCCCCTGTGCCACGCCTTAGTCAGGCCCTATTGAGCTCTCTTCCCTACTAGGCCTCTACTTCAGGCTTCTGTGTGGTTTTGATCAAGAATCCTACTAGGTCGATTTAGACAGAATTCTCTGATTTGTTCCCTGAGTTCATCCCTGGAACAACTCAATGGCTTTCTGGCCCTCAGCCTTAGGCACCAATTAGCTGGCGAATGAAGTACAGGTCTTGATTCCTAGGATCAATAGCATTTCTGGCTCAGAAAGCTCAATCCATAAAAAAAAAAGAAAGAGCTGATTAAAAGACTTTTCTTGCTCTGTGGAGTAATTCTGTAGGGACGGCTGCCTGCACCCAAGGACAACAGCAGGCCAAACTTGCTGTAAATACAGGAACCACCTCCACGGCTTGACAAGCCACAGGGCAAGTCTAATTAGGGTAGAGCACAATTGATTATTTAATAATTACTACTGGCTTATCAGAACCTTGAGAAACAAAATCTTGGACTGGAAAGAGCTTATTTTCTCCTTAAACTTCCTCAGATCCTTTCTAGGAAAATGCTCCGGGCTGGGGTGTGGCTCAGTGGCACAGAGGGAGGACCCTGGTTTTGGTCCCCAGCACTGCCAACAAAGCAGGGGTGGGGGGTGGGGACACTCTAACTGGAGTTCTTATAGGAACAGAAATGATGAGAAGAGGGACAGCGGCTGAGCTGGAAGTTAAGTCGCACAGTTCAACAATTTACCACTTGGGACTTGTTTGCACATATCACAAAACCTGCAGGGGTGGCCCCATGCTTGGGCAGCGCAGGAGCAGCCCTCGCACGGAGCCTGGCAAAGGTGACAGTCACAACCACGGAGTTACACATCACGGTGACAGCAAGCACGTGTTCCCTGCAGCGCTGCCCACACAGCCCAGGGGAATAGCAGGCCAGGTGTCCATCAACAGATGACTGGGCATGCACAACGTGGAGAGTGTGCGTGGTGGAAATACCACCCAGCAGCAAGAAGAGCCGGATCCGGTCACCTACACAAACCTGAGGACGGCCTGCTGAGTGAAGTGCGCCCGTCACAGGGCAGACGCTGCGTGACTCCAGGGACACAAGGGGTCTCAAGGAGTTGAATTCTTAGAAAGTAGAGTGGTGGGTGCCAGGGACAGAGGGAGGGAGACAGGGAGCTCAGTGGGCGCAGAGTCCCAGGCATGCGGTGGAAGGGGTCTGGAGAGGGGCTCCCAGCACGGGGCTCGTGGCCACGGCCCCGTATGCTCAAAGCGGCAGGATGGCAGGTCTCGTGTCGTCTGGATAACGATGAGGATGGAGGCAACAGTGTTCATGACTCAAGCCTTCCGAACACTTTACCAGGGCCCAAGCACTGGGCTGCACGTGCACAGCTACAACCGCAAGGCCTCCTTTAGAAGCTGCGCCAGCTGATACTCCCATTTTATCGAGTGAGGCTCAATGGGCTGAAGCGACACCCGCCGGGGACCCTGCTGCTAAGAGGCCCCGCAGCGAGGTCAGTGCTGCGGTCTAACCATGGTACACCTTTCAACTGCCTACAGTTATACCCCCTGGCAAAGGGTGGCACCGCCCAGCATCCCAGAAGGAGGCACAAATGTCACGTTCCCAAGCAAGTTTACCTGGGGGCAGAGGGACAACCCAGCTAGTGTTCATCACCCCCACAGGGGAGCTGTTCTTCCTCAGATTATCCGACCAGGTCTGGTCACGGGAACCTCCCAACCAGATCCGTCAGCCCAGCTCTGCACTGGCCGTGGGGTCTGCTGCGGTGCCTTTAGGACGCTGCATTTTGGGGTAAACTGTCATTGAAGTTACAACGTAAAGCTCACTGAATTTTCACAAATGGATCACACCCACAGACCAGCACCCAGGTAAGAAAACAGCTGGGACCCCAGCTATACCCCTTCTAGTCACTTATACTGTCCCCTCTAATGTCACAGATCTATTCTCCCTAAACAACTTGTTTTTACAAGTCAATGAAATCAGCTCTTGGGTTGGGACTCCATAGTTGACACACAGTAAAACACAGAGACCTGGTCAAACTGAAAGGGCGATTAAGAACACAGGCCTGTGTCTAAACGGAACGAACCTCACTCCACCATTCCCCACCCAAGCGCCTTTGTGAAGACGTAACTTCATAAGACTGAGCTTCCTCATAAAAAGAGAGGAAGAGGGAGAGAGAAGGGCTTTGAATTCACTAGCGAAGGACCAAGAGTAAACCTAGTTTGGCATTTGGCAGTTTACCCTCTGGGCAGTGTGGACAAACTACAGCTTCCTACTTGATAAAGTTTTATTGGGACACAGCTATGCTTGATCCTTTCCATGCTCCCTAAGGCTGCTTGATCGCTACGCGACAGATTTAAATAGCTACCACTGAGATCTTGTGGCCGCAGAGTTCATATATACATATATACATATATTTTCTACCTGGCTCTTTGTAAAAAGTTTGTTGATCCCCACTCTAGAATATAAGCTCCATGAGAAGAGGGAATGGGTCATGCTTGATCTGCTGGGACTAGAACACTCTGGCATGTGGTAAATGGCCATGGGTTGGCTCACACATCTTTTATTATCGGTATAAATTTTTTGGTGGGAAGGGATGCTGGGAATTGAACCCAGGGCCTGCATGTGCTCTACCACTGAGCTACACTCCCAGCCCTGCATTTTTATTTACATTACATGTGACAAATAAACACCTATTTCTTTAAGTCATTGTTAATGGGGTTTTCTTTATACTACAGTTAAGCCCATTCCTAAACAATATCATAAATCATAAAAATCGAGTCTGATAAAAACTTGAAAGAGCCAGTCAAGCAAAAGAGAAGCACCCCAGAAAAGGCTCTGAACCCAAGTCAGAAGACACAGTCAGAAGCCAAGTTCTGCCCACTGGAGTCCCAGGCGAGGGACAATTCCTGGACTCAGAACCCTCAGCTGCAAAGTGCGGCCTCAGTACCGACTTCAGGTTGGAGAGGCAGCACCAGCTGGGTGGGCACAAGACAGACGGGATCAGGAAAGCCTTCAGGAGCTGCGGTGACCCTGGCAGGCACGTCGCAGGCTTGTCGGAAATGATGAGATAACAGAGCCCTGATGTTTTGAGAACTATTATTTGAACATAAAACAAGCTTATGAAACAGTGTTCCGAGTGACATCACCCTGCTACCCGGCGACTGTTTCCGTGGTCTCTCTTCCCAGACTAATGAATGGAAACTGCACTCCCTCTTGCCACCTGACACACTGGCTCACGTTTCTTTCACGGCCTCACGTGTGAAGCCCGAGAGTGAAGCGGAGAACAGCTGTCAGGTGAAGGAGCGAATGCCGGCTTAGATTTGACAGGTCTGTCGCGGCCATCTGCTGCTTCAGAAAAAGGACTCGGTGGGAGTCAGGGAAGCTAAGATTTACGGTACAGACTAGAAAATGACGGAGCATTCGGAGGTGAGAGCACGTAGAGAAGACACAGCCTGCACTCATTTTAGATGCACGAGACTGGCTTTGCCCCACTGGCCCTGGAGTCAGCAGGAGTCAGCAGGAGTCAGCGCCTCCCCTTCTGCCTGCTCTGCCCTTGGAGGCTCTCTCCTCACATCTGGACGGTTCTCTCTCTGCTCTTCCTCCCTGCCGTCAGCACCTCCTCTGAGGGCTGTGCCTTCTCTGTCCCCTCAATGTAGTGTCCCTCCCACGGCCCCTCTCTCTCCCCTCACATCCAGTCTCAGAGCCTCAACTGGTACTTCAATGATCCCAAGATTCTGGAGTCTGAATTTCTGCTCTGATTTCTTTCCTGTCCCCTACCAGGAAACCTGCCTTCTGGCCTGCCCACCAGACACCTCCACCAGCACCCCACTCCCAGATCTGACAGGACTCCTCCTCTCCTGGACGTGGTCCTCCCGGCTCTCCTTCTCCAGCGAGGAGAAGGAGATGTGTGTGTGATGTGGTCGACAGCGGAGGCTACAGCTGAGCTGCCCCGAGCCCATACTCTCACGAGTCATCCCCTCAACTACATCCTCCTCCCCCTCGGCCTCTGGAATCCATCCACCTCCCCCAGCCCTCCGCTCGGCCTGCGTCCTGGCCAGTCCACCTTCTGCTAATTGCGGCGTGTCCTGCAGGTCTCCGGGCTACAGTCTTGGCCTATTCCAGTCTGGCTACAGGTGTCTTTCTAAAGCAAATCAGACCACACCATATTCCCTCTAAAATGCAGGAGCAGCTTTGCAAGCCCATTATCTTGGTGTTGACAACAGGGTGGCCCCTTACTTCAGGCAACTACTGTTCAGGACAATGGCCCCTTCCTACATGCGACTACTGAGTACCGCAAATATGGCCAGGCAGAGCGAGGGGCCGCAGTGTCGGGTGCATACCAGACGTAATATGTTAAGTATGTCACTGAAATGAAATATTGTTAAATATGTTTTAAAATTAATTTCAATTGATTTGTTTAAAACTTTTTAAACACAGTTTCTACAAAAGTTAAAATTATGTATGTGGCTCATATTCTGTTGGACAGAGATGGCATAGAAAGCCCTTGCCATTTGGCCCCTGCCCACCTTTCCATCTTCTACCATCTTTGCCATCGCCCCTCCCCCAGCCCCTCACCTCTGCCTTTTGAGCAGGTTCCTGAAGAGGCCACTTGATTTCTGGTATTTGTACAAGAGGTCCCCTCTCTCTGGGACTTTCTATTAAGACATGTCCTATTGGTCCTGGAATTCAGTTTGGCAATATCTGGGAAGGACTTCCTGAACCCAATGTCTGTTGTCCCCACAGCCCAGCAGCCCTCCATGGAGACCTGTCACGTGCCCTATGGCCTCTGATTCAAGCCTGGAGCACAGGTACCCGGCATCTTGCATCTGCCAGAAGAGTGAGTGGAAATCCAGGCACTGTGCGTACCAAAGAATAACTAGAAACCGAGCCAAGAAACTTCCACCTGCAAAGGTGATTAATGAAAAACAGTCTTAAGAAAATGCCATCCAACAAGACAGATAAAAACAGCGGGAGGGGATACGCTAAATGTTGGATTCAACATGGGGAAACGTTTTCAAGGGACAATCTGACATATTTAGCAACTTTAAAATGGTTGGACCTGCTGGTCGGGCAATTTTTTGAACATTTTTTTAATAGCTAAAAAAGAAAGAATCCAAAGTAGTGAATCATTGACATTGGAAGTTGCAAATTATATGCGGCAGCTGTGAAAAAGAAGGAAGAGGGCTGGACATGCTGAAAGGAGAGCTTCCCTTGCTAATGGGAGAATGTGCAGGCCACTGTCAGCTGCTTCCTCACATCTGCGCATTTTAAAGAGAAGGAAGGTTCCCGGGGTGGGAGGGAGAGTTTACCGAGTACCCTCCTTGAACTTGGTGACCACGTGCACAAGGTACCTTTATCATGCATGTGAAATTCTGTTCTGAATATCTATATACCTCTGCACACACACAGATACACACACACAAATTAAAATGTTCATGAGGGCCTGCTGGGTGTTTTTCCTCTGTTTACTTCTGTATGGCCATGGAGGGTACCGATGACTCCCCAAAATGAACAGAGAGTAACACAGCCACATTGACCAGTGTCTCCTACCGTGATCTTCTTGTGATCAGGAAACTCGAGGCCAAAATAGTCGCCCTCCACGAGGTTGAGGTGATTGCACACGGCGTCCAGCAGCACCTTGCCCGGAGCTCTTTGCTGGGAACAGAAGCAACAGGCGTCAACCCTGAAGGCAGGCAGCACCAAAATCCCGACCCGGCTGCCCCACTAAGGAAACCTCGTGACTCCTGAGCCTGCAGGCCCCACACAGCTTGCCAACATCCACCACGCCACCCTGGGTGCCAGACCCAGCCACACCTCTGTGCCCTGCTCCTGCTGTCCCCCAAACTTGAGGGCGAACCTCTGCCATTTCCTCTCCACCCCGACCCCAGGCACACCTCCATCCCTTTTCTAAGAGTAGACTTTGATTTGTAGTTTTATAGCAGGTAGAGTCCCGTCCCTACCACACAGTGTCTTACACGGTGTGGCACGTCTGTTGTAACTGCTGAGCCAATACTGAGACACGGTTATCACCCGAAGTCTCTAGCTCTTACTACGATTCACTCTTCGTGCTGAGAAGTTCTATGGGCATCGACCAATGTGTAGACAAGTCTCCACCACTATGGGGTCATACAGAATGGCTTCCCTGTATGAAACCAGCTTCCCCTGAAAATCCCCTGTGCTCTACCTATTCATCCCTCCACATTCCTGGCAACCACCGATCTTCCAACTGTCTCTACATTTATCTTTTTCCAGAACGTCCTGTAGTTGGGATCGTACAATGTGTAGGCTTTTCGGCCTGGCTTCGTTTATTTAGTAACATGCGTTGAATGTTCCCTGTGTCTTTTGGTGACTTGACGGCTCATTCCTTTTTCATTGCTGAATAATATTCTGTTGTCTGGATGCCCCAAATTGTTTCTACCTTTACCTACTGAAGAGCATCTTGGTTGCTTTCATGTTTTGGTAATTGCGAATACAGTTGCTATAAATATTTGTGTGCACGTTTTATGTGAACATAAATTTTCAACTCATGTCCCAAGACTCCTCCACAGCATTTATGGCTTTTTGATTTGGGATTTTGTTTTTTGTGTGTGTGTGTGTGTAAACTAGATCGTACTCACACTGAAAGGAAATGCCATATTTTAATCATCCTTGTATCCACAATGCCTGAAGACCAATCAAGCTGTTTTGTTGAAATAAATGTATGCACAACTGAATAAGTTACCTCCTCCCAGCTGAGTCTGTGTCCTCAATTAATCTGGGGCTACTTTATTCATCATTATAGCCCCATGGCCTAGCAAGGACTCGGCGCTCCATCAGTGCCTGCTCCTCACGCAGATCAATGTCAATACTACTCACAGGGATAGGAGCTTTAAATATAAGAACCCAACTTCTACCTTCCGCAGCATAGAATCCTATGTTGCAGTCTCCCTTCACTATCTGGCAGTCACAATGACATGCTGGAAGAAAAATGTCTCAAACCCATCACCGTCCACAGTTTCTGGTTTTATACTTTCATGTCCCCCACCCCCACAGAAGAGCAGGAATCAATTTTAGTAATCAATTCGCAACCCCAGAGACTGACAGGCAGCACGTTTGAGGCCTGCGTGGCCCGAGCAGCCACTAAAGATGCTTTGGCGGTAAACGCTACGCACTCTGGGTTTTTAGCAGATGCCACTCTATGCTCCCACAAACTGAAACCTGGAAGGTGCTCACAGCTGCCTCAGGGTGTGTGATCTCAACTCAGCTGTAGACCGGCAGCCTGGTCCAAGGGACAGATGCAGGTAGAGTCATTTCCCGTGTGCAGGCGCGGGAGTAACACCTGGTTGCCTCTGACCCCCACTCTTCCCTGCAAACTCCCTCCCCAGTCCACACTCACTTATCAGGGAAGGGACACAGAGAGCAGCATGATCTTATTTCCCACCACTTCGGTGTACCAGTCTGTCCTGTTTCAGACACGCTGTGTGCAGGCATTTCCCAGTTAGGCTGACACCAGGGGAAAAGCTGCTCCACACGAGTCCCTGGTTCTGGGTTCAAGTTCACACCAGCCTCCAAAGAGCCACATGATGAACTTATGCACAGCTATTTATTCTGGGACCTCCTCTCATTCCAGCAACTCTAGTAAAATCTGTAGACATGAATAAGAACATTATAAAAACAGGCTCCCAAAGTAAAAATTATAGAAGAACTCCTATAAGATTATTTTTTAAGGGAATAGCAAATTCCACTTTGACAATCTTTCTCACAATTCTCGACATTGTCTATTTGTAACAAAAATAAGCCACCAATATCTGCCCAGCTGGCAGCCACTCACGTTTCCCAGAGAATTCCTGGAACTAGGGAATTTGATAACTTCATCTAGATTTACAGAGTCTGAGAAATGAGGCACTTCACAGTTCAACACTGGAAATCCAAACAAGCAGAAAAAAATCAATACACAATGGATGTCTTTATAGACAGGGTGTTAAACTAAACACTTAACAGGAGATGGGGGGAGCATTACCATTGAAACAGTCCTGGACTGAGTCAGCACAGACTCTGAATGTGTAGAGCGGACCTTGGTGATCACGCTGCCTGTGCTGGGTTTGGAACCTGCAGCAACACTTTAGCAGTGCAAATGCTACTGCTGTCCTGCCAGAGATAAGCACGAATCACGGGCTTTCTGCAGAAGAAAGGGTTTGAAACAGATGCTTGCAATCTAGCTAATAAATGACAAAGCTGTTCTCGATTCTTAAATTTTTTTCTTAGGATTTATTATTTCATAAGAATATATACAAAAAATGATTTTTATGGCACTGAATTTTTTTTTGTTAATTTAGAATTTGAATGGTGGCTTTATAGTCCCTAAATTTTATCTATAAAATAGATGCCTATACAGCATTATGAGTTCTCCTGCAGGCGTTGGTTATATTCAGAGGTAAGGAAACCTGGTATCACTAGAAAGCATTTCGAAGGCTTAAATGCATCCAGACTGGACAGTTTCCTGGGTAAATGTCACTTGAAGGGACTCGGCATTAATATCCTGAAGTGTCCCAGGTTGCTACAACCTAAAATGCCTTTAGATATCAAGACACCGTAATACAATCAGGACCCCATTTCCCTGTCTTTCAGGAATCGGCACAAAACTATCTGGGGGTATCAACATATCCAGGGCCACACTCTGCTTTGGAGAAAGCATCTCAGAGGAGGGAGGCACGGGATGAGTTTCCTCCGAGTTAAGAAGAGCTATTCTTCCTAGGTTAAATTCACTGCATCAATAGCATCTCTCTGTACTTGCCTTTAATGAGTCCTTGAACTTCACTCTGAAAGTTATTCTGTTACAAATCACACCACAGACTATAAAAATGACACAACTGCTATGGAAAACAGTACCGTAGCTTCTCAAAAAATTAAACATGGAATCATCTTACGATTCAGCAATTCTGCTCCTGGGTATAGAATCAAAAGAGCTGCCAGTGTGGTACCGAGGAGATACGTGCATGCTCACGTACAGAGCAGCCTTCACAAGAGCCCAAAGATGGAAAGGGCCCAAGTGTCCACTGATGGACAAATGGCAAATGAACAAGAAGTAGCAAGTGCACATTTATTACCAAGTTCTCCATTACTATGAAATATTTGTGGCTGGGTAGCTTAAGGAAAAGAGGCATATTTAGTGCCCGGTCCTAGGGCACAGGGACAGGCACTGCGTAGCTTGGTTCTGGTGAAGGCCTCATGGCAGAAGGCATCCAATGGTGAGAGAAGTGCAGGACAG
This sequence comes from Sciurus vulgaris, assembly GCF_902686455.1. Lineage (NCBI taxonomy): Eukaryota > Metazoa > Chordata > Mammalia > Rodentia > Sciuridae > Sciurus > Sciurus vulgaris. The sequence continues at coordinate 174,699,739 of NC_136464.1, read as the reverse complement.
GAGATGACACTGCAGGACGGGGAGGCGAGGAGGCTGGGGAGTGGCAGGCTTGCTCTTTTACACTAACCCTCTCATGACGACTAACTCAGGGGTCCCACAAATTACCTTAATCCCTTCCAAGGGCACACCCCCAATTCCCACCTCTTAAAGTTCCCACCACTTCCACACCAGCCCGCTGAGGACCAACCTCCAACACAGGAACCCGCAGGGGACAAAGCACATCCAAATTACAGCAACATATAATGACATATTCGTCAGCCTTAAAAAGTACAGAAGGTCTGGTACAAGCTACTCATGGATGAACCCTGAAGACACTGTGCTAAGTGAACTAAACCAGTTACCAAGGGACACATACTGCATCACTCTGCTTAAACAAGGTATCTAAGTGTGAGATCCACAGAGACAGAAGGCAGAATGGTGGTTGCCAGGGATTGGGGAGTTGGCGTTTAATGGCAGGTGGGGTTCTGGGGATGGATGGCAGTACAATAATGTCAATGTGTTCATGCCATTGAGCTGCGTGCTCATCAGTGGTTACAATATTACATTGTTATGTTCTATATGTTTTTCCATATAGAAAAATGGGAAACCCAAGAAAAATGGGAAACAATAACTAAAGGACGGGGCTCACATCAAGAAAAGACTGGAGGCTACTCACAATGTTAAGAATAAGAAAATAGCCCAGTACGGTGGTGCGTGCCTGTAATCCCAACAACTTGGAAGGTTGAGGCAGGAGAATCGCAAGTTTGAAGCCAGCCTCAGCAAGTGAGGCCCTCAGCAAGTTAGGGAGACCCTGTCTCTAAATAAAATATTTAAAAAGGGCTGGGGGGTGTGGCTCAGTAGTTAAGCACCCCTGGGCTCAATCCTCAGTGCAAGAAAAGGGAAAAAAAGGAGGAAAGAAATAAAAGAAAGAATCCATTTTCTTTACATTAGAGCTTAGAAAAATATTGAGGGACAGGACCTCATTACACAGGGAGAAAGTGTGTGTCCTGCATATTTGCTAATATTTCTCGGGATAAAGACCTTCTTTATATGTGTCTGGCAAAAAAAAGGCATGAAATGAACATGCGGGAAGTGACCACAAATCACACATTTGGGCAGGCTTTGCCCTGGACGCCAATGACAGCATGCAAAAGCTACACATCAACTCGCTCTTTACAGCCTTCAAAAAGAAAAAAGCCCCGTAAACCGGTCAATAAACTTTGAGTGGGGACAAAGGTGGTAACAGCATAGATTAAGCTGGCAGAACACAAAGCAGAACACTGCCCGCCAACTAATATTCTCAGAATGGCTGACCACACACACACACACACACACACACACACACACACACAGACCTTCTGGCTGCTCAAGCTCTCATACACGAGGAAGGGACACAGGTTACGCAGGCGTCATCTGAAGACCTATATATGTTAGTGATGGTCTGACACAAAAGAGACCTGACAGCAGAAGTGTGGTTTCTTCCACGTCCCCGTTTGCTTGAGTGTTTGAATTGTGGGCAGGGCTGATCTGAAGGCTCATGCTGCCTCCAGGAAACCAAGTCCAGCGGATTCCACGCACGGCCGTCCTGATCCAGACGCACATTCCTTACCAGAGGCCAAACGGTAATTACAATGTTTTATTTTGAAGAACAAACCAGTCATTAGTGAGAATACATAATCAAATTTTTTATCGCTTTTTTCTTATTGGCTTTTAATTATGCTCCAGAAACATCTGAATTTTAATTTTAATCTATGATGCAAACCAGTCTGCTGACTCTGAACTGAGTGTCTATCCTGCCTTCTCCACTCAGGCTGGCCTTTGGCGGGTCCTATGAAGCTGAATTTAGGCGGAGGCTGGCCCTCCTGGGGAAGGCCCAGCAACTGCACTCTAAATACCAATCGGGGTGCCCAGCCGTGGCCAGTCCCAGCTGTGACAAGTAGGGGTCAAAGTGGCTTCAGATCATTGGGCCTTTAAGCCATTTCTATGCCTTCCGGTTATTTCTAGTCATAAAGATTTATGCAGGAATATTTTTTTTTCACTTCTAAAAGAATGAGGACACATTCTCCTGTAGATTGGGGGAGGTCTATTCTCCCTCCTCCTACCACCTCAAAGAGCCAAATAAATTAATCTCCCACTTGATAAAGCTGAAGCTCTGCCTTTCAGAAATTACCTCAGATGGAAAACCACCTAGACCACATTTTCAAAGTTTGCATCTGCCGAGGTTCTGGAGGGCCATCTCTAGAAGTGCTTTTTCTGTTTTGGGACCCATATCACTATGACAACCACTCATGCAGCAGAAGGGAATGGCTTCTCTCAAACGCTGTGCTCCTCTTTTCCTACCACTAAAATATTCAAAGACAGCTCTATAATCCACTAACCCTCAACCCGTCTGATCTTAGGGCCTCGCTATGTCACAGATTTTCTTACAGCTGTGACAGTTTGGGTCTGGAAGGTCCTACAGAGGCTCATGTGTTGAAGGTTTGGTCCCTAGCTGAGGACACTATTGGGAGGTGGTGGAGACTAGCAGGAGGGGTCTAGTTGGAGGAAGCAGGTCACTGGGGGGTATGCTTGAAGGGGATTTCTCATCCCTTCAACCATCTTCTTCTTCCTGGCCATGTTGTCCACCATGATGTTCTGCTTCATCACAAGCCAGAAACTATGAACTCATGAGACCATGGACTACAGTCATGAGCAAAAATAATCTTTCCTCTCTTAAGTTGATTTTCTCAGGTATTTTGTCATAGCAACAGTAAGCCAACTCATACACAGGCCTTTGGTAATTTTTGACGAGGTGAGTAGAACTATTAATAACTATAATGGCTTAAGGAGGCTGGGGTACATTTACTGATCAAGGGTAGCCATGTGTGGGCACTGTACTAGGTACAGAGGAAGGTATCTCTAAGTTATTGATGTAGACAAATATCCAATCAAATTAGGATATACGGGAAGTGCCATGTTAGAGGTACTAACAAAAAGTTGTGGAAGGCAGAGAACAAAGCAACTAGCTATTGTCTCTGATGGTAGAATACTTTGGGAGTGCAGCATCTAAGATATTAAGAAGTCTATCTGAATGGGTCTTATGGGATGAGCAGGAGTTTGCCAGGTGAGCACAGATGGAGTCATGATGTATTAGTCAGCTAGGGCTGCTGTAACAAAACATACACTTAAATAAGAGAAATTATTATTTTTTGCAGTTCAGAAGGATGAGAGGTCTATAATCAAAGTGCTGGCTGAATCAGTTTCTGGTAAGGTTCTCTCCCGGCTTTCAGATGGCTGCCTTCTCTCTGTGTCCTCCTGTGGTAAGAGAACAAGTTGATCTTTAGTCCTCTTCTAAAGTCACTAGTCCTAATGGCTCAGGGCTCATCCTATCACCTCATTTAACCTTTATTACTTCGGTACTCAAAACATAGCCTCCACAGTTGTGGCTGCAGCAGATGGATTTTGGGGAGATGCGCTTCAGTCCTGGCAGATGCAGTCGTGAAAGGAGCAGAGATGTGATCTGCCCTCTGGACTGAGGTGAGACGTAGGTGAGATTATGACTGCAGGGTGTGGTTGCTGTGTGGAACTGACGGGAGTGTAAATTTACAGAGGAATGGGGTTGAGGCTGGAAAGTGGTCCCTTTCCCAGACCCCAAATGCATCTCCCTGCAGTTTCCCTGGTCAGAGAGCCCAGATAACACAGCAGCAAGTCACATGACTTGTCCCCAGGTAGGGTCCATGTTCCTGTCTGCCTTAGCATTAGGTACTCCTGATTATACAGGGTGTGTCTTAAAAAAAAAAAAAAAAAAAAACAAAACCACTTTCAGAAACATTGCAGGTTGCATATGCACGTCACTAAGAGCTTTTAACTTAAAACTCAGATGACTAGAAAGAGGAATATTTGGTCAATGAGGAGTAGCTTAGATTTAAAAAAAAAAAAACAGTATAGCAGAAATAAAAATTTCACTAGAAAAGTTTAACAAAGAGGCTGGGAACACCCCTCCAAACTAGAGCTGCGGGTAGAGATGGGAACAGAGTGGCCCCTAGATATTCTACCTTCATCGCTGGAGCCCAGCATTGGGATCACCTGACTCCTACCCAGAAAGATCCAGGAGGACAGGAAACCATACCACTGGAACATGGGAAAAATCTGCAGAACTTTCCAGACTAAAAAGCCAGACAGTATGTCACAGAATTAATGAGGAAAGCTCACAGAGCAAATTATTGGAAACTTTTGGAAAACAAGAAATGATTCGAAAAGTTAGGAGAGAAAGGAAGATTAAAAAAAAAAATCAGAATGTTACAGACTTCTTGAATACAGCCCTGCACTGCTCAATGGGAAGACAATAGTCCAAGGAGTGTGCTATCGGGTGAGTTGGTCACGGTCATGGACACACCGCAGAGTGCTGATATCACCCAGGACACACCCAGGCTGTAGTGTGTGTGTGTGTGTGTGTGTGTGTGTGTGTGTGTGTGTGTGTTAGAGCCTACAGCTCCGAGGGTCATGAGGACTATATAACAGAAGATTAACTCAAGCACAAGAGAAAACAATGACATCAAGAGACCCAGGAGGCATAAGATGCAGGGGGCAGCCAGGGGCACAGCCTGGCATCTGGTCTTATAGTGAACTTTTTTATAAGTATCGGACTCACACATGATAAAAGTACCGCCTGGTAAGCACACAAACCAGCAACAGTTGCCCACTGTCACCTCCAAGCCCTGGGTCCTGTAAGTGATGCAGGGGTCTCCTTTCGTCCGACTGGTAGCGGTGGGTTGCAGACACCCATGTCACCACACATGTGAGGCACGTGCTGGGCTATGATGCCACTGGCCAAGTGTCCAGCTGCCTTATAATTGTATGGGTCCCCGAGACACAGCTCCCGCCCACATAAGCGTCGTTCTGTGGAACCTGACTGGGCATCAGAAGCTGGGCAGGGCCCTCTTGCCTTTTCCACGCTATAGGACATCGGCAATAACAACTGCAAATAAAGACACCCGGGTGAGACGTGGTGACCTTGGGGCCTCGCCCTGTGGGCAGAGGGGACCCTGCCCACCTCAACTGTACTGCACCTGATGGCCGTTCTAGCCCAAAGGACAACAGTGTCCAAGGTCACTCTCGCAGGAGGCAAGATGCTCTTTGTGCCTTGTTTCCCTTTCTGTAGAACAGGCATGGTGGTGGAACCCTCCACAAGGTCACGAGGTCACACGACTCGGGGGTCACCAGCCCTTGGGCAGGGAACCTGGGCCCCGCAAACTGCAGGGCATTCACGATGGCGATGATGACGGTAGCGACCGCCACGGTGCCAACGCTGCTGCTGATGGAGGACGGGGCAGGGGTGAAGGGTGGGGCAGGACTCCAGGCCCCACCGCTGACCGATGGCCCCCCGCAGGGCACAGTGGACAGGAGCTCGGACCTTCACCCCACACTCCAGGGAGCCCGGACAAGGCTTTCTTTCTGGAGGACGCAGCTGAATGTTTAGGCCGGCCACGGCTCTGCCCACGGACGCGGAGGCTCTTCCTGCTGGCCGAGGCTGCCCGCAGGGACACAGTGTCTCCTTGTCCCCCCAGCACCGAGCCCCAGCATTCAGAACACTTACTAAGCACACTCCAGATTGAATTTCAGAGTCCCCAGCTCCAGGACACGGAGAGAATGGGCCCTTTCATCTCCCTCGCTGTGATTGAGCCATGGTGTAACCCCGGCGTCTGCACACAGATCTCTTCCTCTTCCTTCATCCCAAGACTTTGCACAGGCTGCGTGTGTGTGTGTGTGTGTGTGTGTGTGTGTGTGTGTGTGTGATTCCATCGCTTTCTTGTAAACTGGTAGGAAGTGAGCAAAAGAGAAAGAAAAAGGAAAAAGAAAAAAGAAAACGAAAAACAAAAAAACCCCAAATCCGTGCATGGGAGATTTCAGCTCCTCTGAGTAGTGGGTGCGTCCTACCCTGACCTGCAACTCATGGTCTTTTGATCGTTTGCAGAAAATGAATTTAAGAACCTAAAATTTATCAGAATAGAAAAATCTCCCTTGCCATTCTGGGACTGCCCCTAATAGGCAGCAAATAAATATCACACAAAGAATGACCAAGGCAGGCATGACCCAGACTGGCAGCTCAAGGAGAGCCGGCCACCACGACCAGCACTGGGAACGGTCTGGCTCCTCCTGGGGTCTGTTTAGTGTGGTGCTTTCTCCTTAGGCTCAATGATCCAAGCCACAGAAGTGCATTTAGTCCATGGAACCTGAATTTTCTGAAGGAAAAAAAACAAAAAAACCACCTGATATCACACATTTGGCCTCCAAAATTATTGTTCCACAGTAAGATGGGAAATAGATATTTTGTTGAATTTAGTGTTTGAATAGAAGGGTGAAAATTTTATGGAACAAAGTCACTAAAATAACACTGTGGTTCCTGGCTCTCATCTTTCTTCATGTTCTGGTAAAGTTTAGCTACCTTATCTTAGAAACGCAGCTTTTCCTCAAGAACCAATCCCTACGAACATTAACTGAAAGAATGATTATTCTATTTAGACACTCGCTGCAGAAAACATTTTAAACATGTTTTCAATTAGTCAGTAGGGAAAATGGGAATATATTTTCAAATCTCAGGAGGAGCTTTTAAAATTATTTTTTATGCAAAAGGCGTTTAAATTAAAAATACATGAATCAAATCTAAAGCTGTGAAAACACAGCTTTTCGAGTCCTTTAAGAACTCTCAGCCCTGGGGTCACCAGAAAACCTGCCAAGCCAATAGTTCTTGCTCTGGTGTGACTGTGACTCACCTCCTCAGAAGCTCATGCGGAAATCTGATTGCCATGTGGCAGTTTTGGGAAGTGGGGCCTGTAAAAGGTGATTCGGTCTTTAAAACATGTTGATGTCAAAAACAAAACAAAGCAAAAAAACATTGATGTCTTTGAGAGAGCAGATTGTCATGAAGCCAATTCCCCACTCACACTCTGTCTCCGCTGCAGGCGCCAACTTGACCTTCTGCTTTTCTGCATGTTATGACACAGTACAAGGTCCTCACCAGAAGCTAAGCAGAGGCTGGCACTATGTTCTTGGACTTCCAGTCTCCAAGAGCCCTGAGTCAGATTAACTCCTTCTCTTCATAAGTGACCCGGTCTCACGTATTCTACTATAGTCACAGAAAATGGACAAAGACATCTTTATTTTTCAAGTCCTTTTCAGGTTTAACACACTGTTAACCATGGAAGGGAGTGAAGGAACGAATGGGCACTGGCTTGAGGTTCGCGCATCTGGGAAGAAGTCAAGAGTTGTAACCAAATACTTAGGATGTACCTTTATTTGAGAGACTGGAAAGTTCAAATAAATATAAGCACAGACTCTGGGCTTAGAGAAAAGAAATATACAAATAAGAACATAATGAAAGTACAAAAAGCAGATCCAACAGAGACAGAATGTAGAACGGTAGTAGTTGCCTGGGACTAGGGGGAGTGAAAAATGTGGAGTTGTTGCTTAATAGGGACAGAGTTTTAGTTTGGGAAGATGGAAAGAGTTCTGCAGATGAACAGTGGTGATGGTTAAGCAGCAATGTGAATGTACTAATGCCACATTTTAAAATGGTTGAAATGGTAAATTTTTGTTATGCCTATTTTACCACAACAAAAAAATGGAGGAAAGCATATCCAAAAATATGGACAATCTACTAAAAGGAATGGTCAATTATGGGGTAGGGAAAAATCAATCATGACAAACACATTTTCACCATAAAGAAAGAAAGCGGATGGACACCTAACCTTTGCATCACTTTCCATGTACCAAGCTGTTACTACTGGGTATAAAAACGCGTATGGTTATATTTGGGAACAGCACAGAAGGAGGAAGTAGGGGTGCTAGAATCATCAGGTCATGACTTTGAAGCCTGGCTTGCTACCGGCCAACCACATGGCCCGGGGAAGTTACGTGGTCTTACCTAGGTACTGATTTTCCCATCTTAACAATAGAATGATGATAAATCTCTAAAAGAGTGGTTGTCAGAACAGAACGAGGTAAATACACAAGTGCCAAGCACACATCACCATCTTGCTCAATAAATCAGTGAAATTTCGAACTCTCAAGAACTATGAAACTCTGTATTGAGTATTTTTAAACATCCCTACATTTTAACCACTGCAAAATAAAGCTTGTACCTTCTTTTATATTTTACTATCTTCTGATGAGGGATTGGGGAATAAGAAAATGGATAGAAAAGGGAGGGGGGGAAAAGTGGAGTCCCAACCTTCTACAAACTGGAAAAACACTAAGAACTCTTAGATGTCAACACCACTGTTCTGAAAAACAAGGTGGTTCTGCTACACACTGTGGTTTCTATGCCAGGATTTAATTAGGGTTAATTCTAGGATAACAATGATTCTGAAGAGACTCTAGAAATCAGGTTCATCTGGAAACTTCAAAGCACCCACATCCTATAACCCCACACCTAGAAAGTCTTGCAGGCCTATGTGAATATTCATGCACACACCCTCAAACGTTCACGGTGCGTGGGAACTGGGACTATGCAGCTGACCTGTAATGCCGTTCTTCTTTCAAATTCATGGTTGAGTATTTGGATGGATTTTTTTTTTTCATAGCGATTTATTTTCCCTGCCTACATTTGATCTGTCACTTACGATTTCCATGTGACTTTATCTCATCAACAGTTTCCAAATTACCACTCAAGTCACCTCTATCAGAACTAGTCATCTTCACGAAATCAGGTATGTCAATTCCTCTACTCGGAACCTGTTTTCTATGCACATCGGGACCTTTACGCTGGCTGAAACTCTCTCCCCAGAAATCTTCATGGATAATTTTCTCTCCTCTTCTTCATCTTTGCTCAAATCTCAGTTTCTCAATAGGACTGACCCTGACCATCCTACTCAAAATTGCAATCTGGTGGGCTGGGGAAATAGCTCAGTTGGTAGAGTGCTTGCCTTGTAAGCACAAGGCCCTGGGTTCAATCCCCAGCACTGAAAAAAAAAAAAAAAAAAAAAAAAATTGCAATCTGTGCCCACCCCTCCATCCCTCTAATTCCACAATATTTCTGTTTTTCGCTTTCACTTACATTTTCTAACACTCAGAACAATACATCTGCTAATGTTCCTTACCCACCTCTGCCTTATCCTACTAGATGCACACTCTACCAGGATACCAGTTCTCATCTGTTTTGTTACTGGAACAGCACGATACAGAGTAGGTTCTGTTAAATTGATAAGTGAATAATTCTAAACCCATAATTCTGTGGTGAGAATAGCACAGTCTTCAACAAAAGAAATTATAAAGTGGGATCAAGATTCTACAGCCTGTTAGAGAATATATTTTTATTTCAAGAAATGGCTGTCAAAGGATTGCTGTCTTCAAAAAGTTGTAAGTGCACACTGCTAGCACAAGGCCCACCATGGGAGAAAAGATTTCAAGGAAAATGACAAAATTGAGGATGACACTCCACTGATCAGGAGCCACGTTAAACTGTAAATGTGTGACCAAGCTGGTCACGTCACAGCCACATTTGGAAAGGCCCATCTACAGGAAGATCCACCCTGCATGGCGAATGCGTGATACCATAGAGAGTGGCCATGTGGCTTCCAGGAACAGACCAGGCATGTGACTACACAGACTAGGGCAGGCTTTTTGTGATGCAGTGCTTTTGGAGTATCCAAAGTTCGCGTCCTTTTGGGTTGGTTCACTGGCCACCCGTGTTGCTCTGGTGTGACTGTTTCAATGTCTGGTAAGAAGGGTGTCTGGGATTTTGCACACTCTGCTGTCAATTCACACTGGCTTTCAGTTCTGGTCTCGGTCCGAGCCCCTGGGGGCAGAGCTTATCCTGAAGCAGGACACCCAGAGCCACCACTTCCAGGACACTTCACCTCTGCAGGGTCATCCCCATGCTCACAGCGAGCAGCAGGGAGACTGACAGCAAGCGTGAAGAGTGGGATAAGGGCCTGGCTGCGGGTTCTACACCATACGCAAAATCCTACCCCATTATAAGGTAAATCTACTACCAGGGCAGCTGACAGTGGCCTCATGGCAACAACTGATAGAATAGCCCTGTTTGAAAACAGACATGTTTCTGGAAAAAACAAAGCCAAGCAATAAGGCCTACCTTTAAGAACAGAAAACCTTTCTAAGTTGCCTGAGACTGAAGGGCATTTGAAACACTAATCTAGTGACATACAGCATGAAAGGCACAAAACCAAAGCCCGGTGTGTCCCCTTCCCAAGAGTCGGGTTCCTTGGAGTGATGATATTCCACCAATGGAGCGTACTGATTAAATATGTTTTTTTCCCCAAATTTATAAGTGATAGTATTGGTGCTTACAACCAACCCAATTAAATACCAAAAGACAATGAGCATGTTTTTGAAACACAGATTCAATCATCTGGCCAAAATTAAACATGCCTTCAAAGAAGAAACAGAGTTCACAGGTTTGCCTAGAAATTGAATAGTTGAGACTAAATTCTGACTGGCACAGACAACAAAAAGATCTAATTTTAAAAGCTTGGATCTGCTTTCCACCGTCTAACTTCTTAGTTAACCATGCAAGACAGCTCAAACATGTTTTAAATAGGGATGCCAAAAAAGAAGTTAATTGGAGCTGTGTATACTATTGAGTGTACACTGGGTGCTCTATTTCACAAAAATCAGTGCGAAAATTGCATATTGTTCTCTCCTCCTCAAATGCATGATTAGTTCAAGTTGCACTGAATGGGGGGGAAGCCTCGGGAAAAAAATACATTTGCAAAAAGAAAGCAGAAGACAATTCATAAAAAAACAGAGAAGAGTGGTCAGCGTGGTGGGGTGGGGAAGCAGGGGTTAAGGGGCGAAGGGCTTCAGATGTGCAGGATGGAAAGTTCTGGAGCTCCACTCCATAGCAGCATGAGCCTGAACACTACTGAACTGTATGCTTCAAAATGGGGAAGGTGTGAAATTTTATGCTGTGTTGTGTTTAAAAACACAGTTTTAGAAAAAGACAAGAATGTAGAGAGGACTCAGTGTCTAAGACTGAGCCTGTGAAAAAGAGTATTTCCTTGATGATACTACAGGCCAAGATGGTTGATGAATTTTTTGGGACAAAAGTAGAAACAAGTGGCACACCCTACAGGCAGGCCACACACCAGAGACCGGATGTGATGCCTCATGAGGTTCTGCGCGACCAAGCAGAGCGACTTGGTGTCTTGATGCTTGATTTTCACTGCTTTTTCAAAGCAGTCTCCTACTGAGGGATCGCCCAATGGAAAAAATTCAAAAGCGTTTATTATATCGTTAACAGCTCTGTTTTCACTCAATGGGCCTCCCAGTCTGTCAGAGCAACCCGTGAAGAGCAGGGATAAAATGTGCTTTGTTTTCTCTGCTGCAATGCCCTGTGGCTGTCTCAGGGTATTAAGAAAAGAGTGTAGCTTTCAGGCCCTGGGGGCTTCAGGTTTGGGGTGTTTTATTTTATTTTATTTAACACAAGACATAATTCTGACCAACATGCTGCCTTTTGCAAAATCCTAGGCCATGAATACTTTCTGTAAGACAGCTCTATGAAAATCCACATGGAAAGGCTACACGTTAAGATAAACATTCTTGAGAAACCCCTGTGTATAAGAAGTTTGTGCCTCTCCCATTTATCAATGCCTTTTGACACATTTGTGTAATTTCGAATTAAGGAACCTGATCTTGAGCTCATTGGTACAAAATGGATTAGCAAGATAGACAGGAACAATATTTCTCCTGGATTTCAGTTTATGACCTTTGACCCCAAAGTCACCACTGGTTCACGAATGAAGAGAGTGCAATTAGATGGTTTACTCCTAAAGTGATCAGCCTAGCCTATGTTTAATTAATCAATAAGCTGATGGGACAGACAGGAGCCTTCATTTTTAGGTACTTATTCTATAAGTACCAAGACCAGTTCATAAAAGACAGGAAGCCAGGGACAAAGATAGAAAACACCCCACAGCTTTGTTAATCAAATTAGTCATGAGCTGAAGATAAAGATGCATCTAATTATATTTTAAAAACAAATATAAGGCTGAGGCAGGAGGATTGTAAGTTTGAAACCAGCCTCAGCAACTTAGCAAAACTCCGTCTCAAAATAAAAAGATAAAAAGGGCTGGGGATGTGGCTCAGTGGTTAAGTGCCCCTGGGTTCAATCCCCCATACAAAAAACAAACAGCATCAAAACAAATATATATTCCCAGAAGCATTGTTCTTAGTACCTTTGGAGAGATGGGTTGTTGAAATGTAGCAATGAAACAATTTCTGCTATTTCAACAACAAAAGCCTAAACCATTTTACTCATGGTTTATTTCCACAAGTCTATGGATTATTTACCAGTGAACAAAGGAAATTTTCACGATATGCCCAAGGCTCCCAGCAATGTCCAGAATTGCTTCAACAGTATCTACTCATATCTCATATCTTGGTACAAAATTTCAATTATTTTATTAACCTCTCAAAAACAAGAGCATGAATTTCATGGCTTGGCCAATCAACAGAACTCCAAATGCCTACCATTAATAAGTCATGGCAGCAGCGAGGGCTCTTGGAGGCCAACGGGTACGTCAGTTGTCACTGGAGAGTTAAAGTCAGAAACATTACCCCAAAGGCCCCAGGAAAGGAGGCTTTGCTCCCCAGGGCCTGATGTTTCCCAATGGCCCAGTGGCAAAAGGGAAAGGAAGGGAATTTGCACAGAACGTGGCAGTGAAGACAGAGGCTGCCAAAGGAAGCTCGGGAATGTGGCAGGTGCGGTCAGCGCACTGCGGTCACAGAAGCTAGACCAGTGAGTGTTCCATCCTTATTTTCAGATAACAGTAGCCAACGTTGTTGTTGTTGTTGTTGTTGTTGTTGTTGTTTTTTAACCTTCTGCGGATATTAGAAAAAGCTAAGAGCATCATTTCAAAAAATAAACTCCAGAAAATGTCAGATCGCGTTTCTATCAAGCTCTTCAGACTCAAATTATGGGTCATCAATTTTAGTGGGGCAACAACTTGCAGACAGTTATAAATTAAATGCAAAACCTTTAAATACCAAGGTTACACACTACAAAATAAATCTTACATAAGGAGCAACGGGTGCAGCAAGAACTGTACTTTGCTTGTCTGTGTTGCCAAAACATACACCCCGGCTTGGACGTGCCAAGATTTCCTCATGAAAATGGGATTTCCTTCATGAAAGACTGGATGATAAAGTAGGAGAGTAGCTGGGACTTTTTTTTTTTTTTTTTCCTTTCCAACCCACAAATTAAACCACAAAGAAAATCAAGAGCCACCTGGAATTGAGAAGCCACTTTCAAAACCTGCATTATACAAAAACTCAATATACAGATGAAATGAAGGTAAGACTGTCTAAAGCATTAAGTCAGACCTTAAGAGAAAAATTTCCCAGTGTATTTAATATATTAACCAAGCAATAAAACACTTTAGACACAGTTCGGTTGTGCAGAAACTCAGAATGTACATTCGTTATAAATATAAAGATGACTACATTCTATTCTGGTTCTTGAGTATTTAATTGCTCTGAAGCTAACTTCCTTATATGGGCTTAAGAAACTATTGACACTCAACAGGAAGGCAAAATTATGGGGCTCTGAATTCTGGGAAAGAAGACAGTGTTTTCCTCTAAAGACTGAACAAAGTTAGCTGCAAATAGTATGTGAGAATGGAGATGTTTTTGTTATTTATATAACAGCAAAATTAATTAGACATGCTTTTTGAAGAAGTGTTTTTCTTAAAAGTAAAGAGTTAATAACCAGAGATGTGCCAATTTGAGACACCTTAAAAGGTATCCTTCAAGAATTTTCCTCTAAAAGGGAACAACTCAGAAATAATAGGCCTACAGACAGATCAAAACAAGTATGTAATATTTTCATGTGCTAGGAATGATCTAGAAATATATAATAGGCATACCTTTGATGTATTAATTATTGATATTATAATCATAACAGAAGTCTCAAGTGTCTTAAACAACCACATTTCCAAAGCCAGCAAGAAAAGTGAAGCACCGTGTTTCCCATTATGGAGAGCATTTGGCCCACATTTTACTTTTTAGAGTGCTGGGGACTGAACTCAGGGCCTCATGCCTGCTATGCAAGTGCTCTACCTCGGGGCTACACCCCCAACACTTTTTACTTTTTATTTGGAGACACAGTCTTGCTGAGTTGCTCAGGCTGCCTGGAACTTGCGATTCTCCTGCCTCAGCTGCCTGAGTAGCTAGATTACAGGTGTGTGTCACTGTGCCCCAATGAACCATATTTTAAATGAAATCTAGTTGCCTTTCTGATTCCACTACCTTGGCACACACACCTGTGTAAACATAGCAACAAAAAAATCTAAAACTTCATTGTGAAACCTATGGGCCAACTGCTCCTAACTGCCAACCAAAAATCACATTCCCCTCCAAAGTGTTAAAAGAATATATGAATTGTCTTATTGATTATAAGCAACAAATGTTTTCTTTCACCACAGATGCTAAAAACAAGATAAATACACCCAGGGCTGCCCTGCAATGCAATTTTACGCCATGTTTAACGTGGGTAGCTCTATTGCTTCCTGAAGTTGTGTAGTGTCAGCAAACATCTAGCTACATTACTATTTTTTTTAAAACATAGACTTACAACCATAAACTCTTCCAATTGAGAATGCAAATATTTTTCTCACTCGCCCATGACAAATAGCTATTCTGCCAAAAGTTTTGAAGAAACCAGTTTTCAGGCCAATAATCTCTGTGTTACAGACATTAATGTGTGTGTGGCATATAGGGTGTGGGATGGGTGTGTGTGTGTGTGCATGCTCTCTGTTGGTTGGGTTTTGGCTGCTTTTGTCTAAGATGGCTACCATGCCATCAGAAATTAAAAATCTGTGCAATCTACAAGCCCAGAAAGTGCTCAGTGAGGGGTGCTTCTTAGACAATTCCCAGGCAACGGCCTCTCCCTTGCCTTCATCCATGCTTCTCAGTTCTCCTCCGGCTCCACCTAAGCCACATCCTGGTCTTGGTCACATGGCTTCAGAACCATATTCCACCACTAAGCACTGCTCATCAAAAGGAAGACAGCCCAGCCCTGAGACTGCTGCCAAGCTGAGAACAGTGATCCAAATCCTGAAGTTCATGGAGCAGATGGACTCAGGTCAGAGTCAGGATGGTGCTTGATCTGGGTGAGTCACCCGTCACTAAGATTCCTCACAGTGGCAGGAATTCTCCTGAAAGATCTTTCAGGTGTCGCTGAACATCCTCTCTCTAACTGAACCCTCACAGAAGCCTCCCTGGCAGCACTGGAGGAAGAAATCGCCGGGCACCTTGCACCCGTTATTAAATGACAGACTTTAGATGGAAACTCTGGTTTACCCAACTCCAAAGCCTCAGCTGGGCAGGTGGTGAAATCTGGATCTCCGGATGACTAATCATGGCAAACATCCTTTGATTCCATAAAATTTCCAAATGACAGTGCTCAAGCTAGCTACAGTATTCTCTTAATAACTGAGGAGTTAAAATAGGATCGATTTCTGAAAGGGGTCAGCTGTTCACTGCGCGGTTCCTTTCCCCATCTCCCATCCCTGTCTCAGCTGAGCATGCCTCTTTTCTGCATCATCTCTCCTGGAAAGATTCTGAGCATTGCTGCCTTTGTCCCACGCCTAACAGCCCAGCCATTGCCTAAAGAGGATGCCAAACCCTGGAAGAACCAGGTGGTGATTTTTTTTGTCCCCTGAAGCTGCTTTCAATTCTTAGAAACTGTCCCCAACACAACCATTTTTCTAAGCGTAGCTTGAGCTTCCTGCTCTGATGGGAAACTTGGGTTGCTTTCTGTTGCCTGGACTCAAGACCTTCAACACGGTACTGGCTGGCCAGACTGAGAGGTGTGTGCCTTGATGACTCCACAGAAACCAGGGGACCCCAGTTTCCAGCCACAGGGAGCAAGCCAGCAGGTATAAAATGTCCTAGAGAGAAGCGGCCGTCTAGTCCTTGAGATCAGTGAAGATAGCTCTGCCCTGCCTGAGACACCAGCAGTCCTGTCTGAATACAATGGCTGAGTAAGACCAAGAGCTGTGGGCACACTCACATATGGTGACTTTCATTGGTGTAAAAGGAGATAGTGCAGAGCTACAGTCACACTGCTCTCACGCGACCCATCCATGAGCCAGCAACCAAACTGCCAGCACCTGGATCTTGGACTTGCAGCCTTCAGAGGTGTGAACAAATAGATTCCTGTTGTTAAGTCTCGCTGTCTGTGGGATGTTGCTATGGTAGCCCGAGATGACCAAGGCTGCCACTTACTTCCAAAGATAAAGGGGAGCCATTAAAAACTCAAATTGCAACTTTGAATTTCCAACAAGTGAACAGAAACCAATCAATCACCCTCATAGCTAAAATGGGCCTGAGACTATAAAGAAGAGGAACTGCATCCTAAGGGCAAATCTGTTTGTGAAGTGATGCCTCCAAGTCACAGCCAGGAAGCGGCCATTCGGGATGGGGCTTCATTCGTTAAATCCCGGTTCTCTTGCACTCTTCCTGGTAGCAGCAATTTCCTTTTTGCTCAGCTTTGGACAAAACAATAACCAACCACACTTATTTCCAAACAATAAGTTGTATACAATAACTAGGAGCTATTTTTGTTAGTCAATTAAAAAATAAATGCAAAAATACTACTATCCTTTCTTCCAGGAAGAAATAGCGGGGACAGGGAAAGGGAGCCAGAGGCAGACGGGAACCCACTGCATTCGACGCGTGTGCTCTTGCTTTCTGAAAGGAAGCCCTGCACGTGCCACAGTATCTGCTGCAAACTGTGATCTAGGGGTAATTTTAGAATTGGTCTTACAGGTTTTCCTTCCTAGGTTTATTAAAACAGGAAGTAAAGAAGACATCCATTTGCTTTCCAACAGGCTCCTGCTGAGCACGAGTTAATTCTTCACATTGAAATGTCAGGTCTAATTCTATCCCTGGAGACATCACACCGTGACCTCCCCAGTGCACCTAAGGAGAGAACACCCATTTCGACTCAGTCTCCTCATGGTGTAACCTTTGGGTAAGCTGTCTTTGGGCAGCTGCCTGTTATGAATGAAAGTTCAGCTGTGTGCCTCAACAGAATTGGCACCAGTGCATGCGGCCACTCAGAGGTGCTTGCGTCACACAAGGGATGAGGATGAGGTGAATCTGGCCCAGGAGACCCGAAGGTGAGAGCACCTAGCGGCACAGACCTGGTGCTGGGCACTGACCTCTCCCAGTGAAGGGTCTCACGTGGGTGGGTGATTGTGGTGAGGGCTCGGGGTCCCGGGGGTGGGCAGCACCAGGAAATGCAGGAGTCCACTGAAGGTCAGGGTCTGCGCTCTGCTGGCTGCGACCTTGGGCAAGTGCCTCATCTCCTGATCCTTAAAACTGGGGCTGACCGAAGTCCCTGCCCAGCTGGGTTCTCGTGGTGGTTCGTGGGTGCTCGCTTACACGGGAAGAACCAAGAGCAGAGCTCTGCGGACGGTGGGAGCGGTGCTGGCGACCTGTCGCTGCTCCTTCATGGGGCCCGACCGTTCTCTGAGGGAGTCCATCTGCTTTGGAGCAGAATGGCCACCAGAGGCCAGGAAGACAGGGACGTGGGGCGTGAGACAACTGGTCCGAGCCAGAAAACCACAATGCGGGCTTTGTCATACGAGACCAAAACAAGAAGGTTCGGGGGTGGCCTAAGAACCTGGGACACTGGCTGAACCCCGGACACGCAGAGTCCCAGGTGTGGGCCTAAGGATGGAATGAGTTAGATCCTGATTCTCCTGCCTTGGGCTCAGGAGCTGAGTGGAGCTGCATCTGCGGGAAAGAGCCGTGTGTGGTGTGCACAAGGCCCCTGCCCGCGCCAGGCTGGGTCCCAAGCATGTGACCTGGTGCTACAGCATCTGCCCAGAGGAAATCACCTTCCTTCACTCGTCCACTCCAAGGGGCCTTTTTTGTATTACAATGGTGCCAAACAGCCTAGCACCTGCCTGAGATGGGCTGGCACACACAGGGACTGAGAAGCAGCTCTGGTCCAACGTTGGCACAGACATTTGGTGACAGTGGTGAGAGCTGGCACAACCCGACTGACATCATCTGACTTTGCAGATGCCCCCACCTCCCCAGCCCATTCCACACGACTGTGTGTTCACTTTTAAAGATGGAAAAGCGTGGGCCACACTATCCGTAGGAGGGATGGGCCCAAAAAGCTGAGACTGTTTAAGGTTATTAATGACAATAAGAGGCTGAAGGAACGTAAAGCTCAGAAAGCTATTTTAATTTAGGGTTATAATTATGACTCAGCCTTGAAACAGTCAGCTTGATGCTCCTTCCTGCCCTGCTCGTTCCACTGAGCTGGAACACAGAGCCACCAGGGAGCCCTCCTAACTATGGCAACACAAACTTAATAAGTTTACACCTTCCCTTCTCCCCGAGGTGACTAGGAGAAGGAAGGAAGGGATCAGGTGTGGGTCACTGAGCACTCGTCATTACCATGGTCTTCAAAGCCATCCTGGTCTTCCCAAAGAAGCCTGATTTAAAAAACATTTTTTTTTTACCTTTATTTTCTTTATTTATTTGTATGTGGTGCCGAAGATCAAACCCGGGGCCTCACACATGCCAGGTAAGTGTTCTACCACTGAGCCACGACCCCAGCTCCAGCCCAGAAGCCTGATTTTTTTGAAGAACAGCACAGGACTCTCGCGTAAGACCACCCAGTCTCACATTCATCCCCTCACACTCCTATGTGGGGAGAGACGGCACAGATCTGCTCAGCCTGACCCTCTCGTTCAGTTGCACTGATCGAATACCTCTGCTCAGAACATGTCGCCCCTAATTAGCAATGCACTGCTGAGGAGCCATCTGCTGCCTGGCCTCTCAGCTTTGGGGTCTCGGCCTCCCTGCTCCCCCCATGGGTCCTGGTGCTTTTCCAGGCTTCTGCACTCTAAGCCTTTGAACCATCTGCTGCCCATAATCTGAGTCCCCAGGAAAACACCAAGTCCCTCCCCACACAGTATGTGAGACCCATCCTCTCCTCTGGCTCCTCCCTTCCCTGATCAGTTCATTCTTCTTCCCTGGAGGGGCCCAGGAAAGGATACCTGGGGTGGGGGCCGCTAGAGCTGGATTATTCATGAAGCCTGATGTCCTCAAGGAGAGGGCAGCAGTTGAAGGCCCCAGCTGACTTCATGAAAGCAAATCCCACCATCGGATCGAACCAACTGGGATGTGGGATGCGAGGATACACTCTCCCTCCCCTCTCAGGTCTGTCTTGAAGCTGTAAAAATCAACAACAATGTTGTGGAGGGCCTAATGCCATTTGGTTAGCACTGTCCCTCATACGATTTGATTCTTAAGTTTGCCTATGTCAAGCACAGAAAGAAACTAGCATTTACTGAGAACCCACTGAATGCCGTGAACTGCATGAGCTGCTTCATGCACATGACTTCGCCTGGTCCCATTAGTACCCTAAGGGTTAGGGATATCCCAGGTCAACTTCATTATTACCAGGTTACTTCAGAAGCACTGGGATAAAAACAGCAGCTCTAAAGCATTTTTAAAGATTAAATAATGACTTCTAGTGGCTGGGAGACTCTTGTTAAGACCCGTTCCCTGCCCTTTCTCACTGAGAAGAATGGCACAGACAACTGGTTCCATGTGCAGCACATCCTGGGCTCCCTGCACACCTCCCCTCCATGTGCCATGTCCCATTCCCCACAAGGTACTTAGGCCAGAGTTGTCCCTGTACACACAAGGCACCCAGAGCTTCAGACTCAATAACTTACAAAATGGTGGAGGAGCCAGGATGGAAACCAACCCTAAAGCCAGCCATTGCTTGGACTATGAGGACTCTTGAGAGAATGTTTCCTTCTTTACCCAAAGTGAAGGGTTCCAGGAGCTCTGGTGAGGGAGGAGAGGCACAGTATGGCCACCCATAAAAGGGAGGCTGAGTGGGACCTTGCCTCTTGTCTGTCCCTGCTGGGTGCTAAGGTGGTCACTTCTTTCACGTCTTATCCCGAGGGTTACTGTCCTCGTGCTTGACAGAATGACATCAGATCCATGCTAAAATTAGTAGGACAAAGTGAAACTCTTCCACCTGGGGTGTGAGGGAAGCATTAGGTATCACAGGGGAGATGGTGCACACGGTAGCCGAAGGTGTGAATTCCCTAGCGATTCCATGACAAAGTACTACCAACAGCAAGGCCTGATAACAGAAATCCATCCTCTCTCCGTCCTGGAGGGCAGGGTGTCAGTGGGGCTGGCTCCCTGCTGGAGGCTCTAAAGGAGAGTGTCCCCAGCTGGGGGGTGGCCGTCCTTAGCGATCCTTGTCTGGTGGCTACCTCACTCCACTGTCACAGGGCCTTCTCCGGTGTGTCTCTTTCATATGGCTCCTCTTCTGTGTCTCTCTCTTGACAGAGTCACCAGTGTACGGGCTTAAGGACCCACCCTCCTCCAGCGAGCTCCTCTTTACATCGTCTTCATTTCATCTGCAAAGACCCTACTTCCAAATGAGACTCAGTTCACTGGTACCAGGGAGAGGACTTCACTGTGTCTGTGGGGGGAGACACAATTCAACTCACAACAACCTGACTTCCTGAGCAATCCATGAAAAGAAGGAGAAAGGAAAAGACAAGTTGTGATGTGGGTTTTGTTTTTCACACTTTTTTCCTTATAAATAACGTTCCCATTTCCAAAGAGTTCTTCATTTAGGAAGCAGCCTGCCAGCTGGGTGCACTGTTATTCCTGAGTCAGATTAACAGCTCTTTGGAATGACCACTCTTTTGAGAATGAACTCTTTTGAGAAAGACCACAGCACGATTCCACCCCCCCCATCACCACAACGAAAACTAAATCCCTGCAGAAACCTCCCCTTCTCCATCACAAACCTGAACCTTGGCCACTGAGCCATAACCACTCAAGGACAGTGGTCTGTGTGTAAGTCTGCAAGCCCATCATTACAGGAGCCAGGCCTGCCCAACGAAGTTGATTTTTCAAAGTAAAAGTTCCTTCTACAAGAATTTCAAGGGCTGGGGTTGTAGCTCAGGGGTAGAGTGCTTGCCTCACATGTGTGAGGTACTGGGTTTGATACTCAGCACCAGATAAAAATAAAGAAAGCAAAGGTATTGTGTCCAACTACAACTAAAAAACTATTTTAAAAAAAGACACAGAATTTCAAGGGCTTTTACTTTGAAATTTCTCTACAAAGAGATTTTTAAAATAAAGAAAAAGTTGCCCAAGGAATTGCAACAAAACAGTCACCATTTAACCAATACACACACACCCCACACCTGATTTGCCATCGTCAATTTTCCTTGTTCTTGGCTGGCAGGAAAAGCTTAAGAGGGCTTGTCAGGGAACTGAAGGCTGCTAAACATCGAGAAGGCTCTAGCGCAGAGCAGGGGGTGGGACTGGAGGGCGCAGATTCGCTGGTGCTTTGACAACTGTGTTCCTTTTGGAGCCAGAAGCGGGGTTTGCGTCCCTGAGTCCACGCCCCGACCACAGGCCCGTGAGACAGGCCCAGTCCTCCAGGGCGTCAGCTTCCTTGTCTGTAAAATGAGACTACCGCTTCCCTTGCAGGTGTGTGGTAAAGATGAAAATACGTCACATGCAAAAGGTGCAGCACAAGGTACCAGGCCCACAGCGGAAGTTCAGTGAACAGTGAGGTCACTGTCCTGTGCTCTATTGCTTCTGCTGTAACTGTCATTAATAGTGCTACTAATATGTACGGAGGCCTGAGGCCCGTCTGCTGAGGAATTTCCACCTCCCTCCCACCGCCTTCCACATGCTGAGCACAAACAGAGCCTGCCTCCTGCTCCAAGAACCCTGGCAATTCCTGGGACTGTCACCGCCATGCCCTCTGACCTCTCCTGCTCAGGACCCGACATCCCCAAGGAGTTGAACTCGCTCTGCAGACGGGCGCGCAGGAAGTCGGAAACACCAAGACTCTGCTCAAATGGGAAATTTAAAACAGACAAAATGAAATCTCGACAGGCAGCTGGGTGTACTGATAGATACGGTGCTTCTTAGGAGGTCAGGTTACCACGTGAAACCAGTCTAGGCTGTGGCCACGTCCCCTCCACCGGCTGAGCCGGGTCCAATCACACAGCTGCTGCAGGGAACATGGGCTCCAGCGTTTAGAATCCACCACGTTACCAGGCTTGTGACTGACACTCCCCTGTCTTCACAGGTCCGGTGAGAACCTCCACCTCGTAGCCTCTATGAGTGAGCAAAAGAGCGATCCTTCAAAGCTCAGTAAGAATAGTAAATTTTTAAAATTTCTTAGCTGCAAACTCCTTAATGTGCTCAAGACCATGTGAAGGCAGTGGCGCCTGGGCCGTGCACTACTGAATGAGTGACAGCAAGGCTGCCCTCAGGGGCACCTAAGGATGGGTCCTCGGATTTATTCCAGTCTAGAGTGGCAGCCCCTAGAAACAGGGAGAGTTGGAGCGGTGGTATCTGGGAAATGCCACTCCCAGGGAAATTCCAGGCAAGCACCTGCCGCTCCACAGTCAATGGGGGACAGCAAGGAGGTGCCACACTTACTGTGTTACAGAAATAGTATTTGCTTCAAATTTTATTCTTCTGAATTCCATCAATGACTATCTTAGATTTAAGCCTACAATGGAAAAAATGCTTAATCCATTAAGTGAAACAGAAAAGCAGATTATAAGCAAGGTCCATTGGTGTAAAAATTATACATAAATATACATAAATGCATACAAATACGGAAAGAGATCAGAAAGATGGTAAGTGCCCAAGGTTTAAGGGGATTAGTTCTGAAGACCAGAATTATGGGTGAAGAATACGTTTTCTTTTATCTTGCTTTATTCTCTAATTATGCTACATGACACAGGAATGGCTTCATGATATGGGAAACTGCCCGTTTTACCCACTGCTAAATGTTTGCCCATTCTGGGCAGGGGCTGCGGGCAGGGCTGCGGGCAGGGCTGGCTCCCCACTACCGAGTTTCTCACGAGCCTGCACTCTTTGATGCTTCCTTTTAATTTTTTGCAGTTTCTGCTTTTCCTTGCCCTGCCAAATATGGCAGCCCCTCCCGTCCTTCTTTCCAATTCTTATTCCCTTTAGTTTTGTCTTGCTTTTGTGATGCGGGGCTTGAACTCAGGTCTCCTGGATGCCAGGCAAGTGCTCTACCGCTGAGCCACATCCCCAGCCTTCTCAGTCCTCCTGAAGCATGTCCCCTGCTCCCGCGTCATGCTGCAGACCCTTCTGCTCCCTGCAGCTTCTGTCTACCCCAGCTCTATCCAAGAGGACTAGAGTAGGAGCTGTAAATAGCAACTCAAATTTTCTGGTGGCCATATTTTTTAAAAAGTTGAAATTAATTTTATTAATGTATTTTATTTAATGTAATATCTCTAAAATATTAGCACTTTAACATACTAAATATTTTAAGTAGTTGCTTTTTTTTTTTTTTTTTTTTTTAATTTGGTACCAGGGATCGAACCCAGTGGCACTAAGTCATCTCTCCAGCCCTTTTGATGTTGAGACAGGGTTTTGTTAAGTTGTGATCCTCTAGCCTTGGACTCCCGAGCTGAGATGACAGGCATGCACCACCACACCTGGCTTCAATATTTTAAAATTAATACAAATTCAGATACAATTAGAATTCATAATAAATTTATAAATATTGAAATGTATAATATAAAAAATTGAGTTTTTTACCCTGCTGGTTGTTGCTGTTCTGAACCTTTGAAATCAAATATGCCTTTGACACTTGCCACATATCTCACCTTGGAGGCCACATTTTCAAGTGCTCGGTAGGAAGAGTGGCCGCCTGGGGGTGGAACTGGACGGTGGTGACCTCCACCTTTATGACTTGCTGGATGCACGTCTGAGAGGGGCCACCAGTGTCAGTCTCCAGGCACAGTTCTCAACTGAGGGACCAAACAAGACGCCTGGACGACCTTGGCACTAAGGGACCACGTGCCCTGAAGACCAGGAGGACAGTGACCTTGAATACCTTCACTGAATGAGCACTTACTGAATACCTGCTATGTGGCAAACACGGATTGGACAGTCATCGTCCTCAAGGTCTCAACATAATCCTTTGGGAAAAGCCCAGTAAACAAAGCAAAGGCGACACAAGGTACTCTTGAGGGCGTGTGGGGAACAAAACCTGATTAATCTGCAGACTTCAGAGCCCAGGAAAGGCACATTTGAGGGACGCCTGCCAAAGACCGGGGCAGGAGAGTCCGGCCAGGACGGGACAGCCTGAGCGAGGCCCGAGGAGTGTGAGCTGCAGAGCCTTCACCCCTAACGACAGCAGCCGCACAGGACGGGCAGAGCTGAGGCAGGTGGCTCGTCCGCAGGGATGGCAAATGACCTCGGGTGCCCTGCCAATAGCGTGAACTTTATCCAGGCAGCAATGAAGGACCGCCCAGAGGCGCTCTCCAAAGGAGTCACATTATCGAACTGGAGCTTTAGGAACTCAGCAGAGGGCAAGGTCACACTGGAGAGGGAAAGACAGAAATATCAGGAGACCAGGGAGGCCTCATTACCTCATTAGTTACTGTGAAGATCTAAACAAAGTATGAGAGTCCAAGAGAAGCAAGAATAAACACAAGCAGAAAATATGTGTTTCGCAGGAAAAGCAAGGAGTGGATTGCTTTTGGAGGAAAGAGGGCACGTGTGATAAGACATCGGTATTAGCACACCACGAGCCTGGCAGACCTCCGTGAGGCATGGGACTGACAGGAGGCAAGTTGGGATGGCACTGGGGAACCTCACGCTGTTGGGCGACTAGGACAGGAGGTGCCAGGCAGAGGAGAGGGCCTCCGGGCAAGGATGGGCTCCGCTGGGAACCTCTCGTGGTCCGGTGTTAGTTCTGTGGATTCCGTCCGTAACCTGATCTATGTGTGGCCTTAGCATTCAGCTTCTAAAACATTCTGTAAAATTCTCAACTTTATTAAAAAATCAATGATTTTATCTTGATACAAGCTGCCTTCAGAGGAAGGCTGCACAGCGAACGAGCTGTATGAATAGGTTAGTGACTCAGCTCCTCTGAGTTTTGAGCTCTTTCTTCACCTGCAACCTGGGACAACGTTGGGTTCCTTGGAGGGGACTGTGAGGAACGGGGATAACTACGGGGAAACACAGAGGGCAGGGAGACATGGTGGAAGCTGGTAGTCCCTTTCCGTCTCATCCCTCACAAACAAAGGAACTGGGATGCATCAGGCAATGCCCTGCTTTTGTAAGAATACCAACAGTCCTTGCTTGGCATCACTGACATGCACCGATTTCAGCTGCCACCATGTAAGTAAATTTCGACAGTCTCCCAATAACATGGTATGAACTTCAGT
This sequence comes from Sciurus vulgaris, assembly GCF_902686455.1. NCBI lineage: Eukaryota > Metazoa > Chordata > Mammalia > Rodentia > Sciuridae > Sciurus > Sciurus vulgaris. The sequence continues at coordinate 174,674,525 of NC_136464.1, read as the reverse complement.
GATTACACGTATTTAGCTGTAACTGCATGCGGTACAACATTTGTCATGGGCTCGCCAGTCCAATAAATCACTCTGCAAAACACAGGTGCCCATGATGCCTAGGATCAGCGGCCAATCCCCACGCTTCTTCAGAGTCTACTAAAGATGGGTCCCCGCGCATTCATTATTCAGTTCTCACACAGGCGGCAGTGCGGGCAGCAGTGCTGCTTCCTGGTTCCCCAGCGATGCACCACATCGCACGTTACCCACATGGGTACGTGAGAAAGGAAACTGGCCAACAAAGGAAGCGAAGAAATGGAAAGCAACGATACTCGCAGTAAAATCTGAGTCGGACATAATAGCAGATCGTGGGATGCTGACTCTGGCTGTTTGAGAGACTTGATAGGCAGCTGGAGAACCTGGTGGGGGTGGACCTAACAGCAGTGAGGAAGGTGACCATGAGAATGATGAAGATGCTCAAGAAGTGAAGCCGAGAAAGCGTCCCACACTGTGGGAAATTCCCGGGAAAATTCCAAGGCATGTAAAGTGCAGAGGGAAAAAATGGAAGCTGATCCAAACGTGCGATAAGCACAGTTAGAAGCAGAAGGCAGTCACGTGTTTGGAAGCGGGTGGGCAAGGGGAACTTCACTCCTGCTACAAGGGCGTGCTACCCAACCCGGCAAGTGAGCACCAGGCGGGCCTTCCATCCCTCCCTGGGGCACAATCTGCACCATTAGCTAACTTTAAAATTGGGGTGGGCAAAGGGAAGGGCTAAAATCAGAGTAGCTACAATTGGATCTTACAGCCCCATTAAGGCTGAGTACTATATTCTGAAAATGGACTGCCGAACTTTCTATCTCCCACGGCACCCAAACAGTGGTGACACTAGGGTTACAGTCCTCCCCCGGAAATACAAGTTGTTGTTTGTGGAGGAACAAAGGTTTTTGCCTACAGAAAAAGGTCACTTTTAAAAATTCTTATTGCACATCTTTGTGTAAATATGAGGTGCCACCCAAAAGCTCACATGTGAGATAATGCAAGAAGGTTACAGGTGAAACGTCTGGGTTAGGAGAGCCTTAACCCAATCCGTGAACCGATCCCCTGATGGGATTAACAGTGGTCACTGGAGGCGGGTAGGGTGTGGCTGCAGGAGGTGGCACCTGGGGGCAGATCTTTGGGGTATGTAATTTGTCCTGTTGAGCAGAGCTCTCTCTGCTTCCTGATCATGTCCTGAGCTGCCTTCCTGGGCCACACACTTCCGCCATGATGTTCGGCCTCCTCTGAGGAATGGAGTCAGCCACTGGAGGTCGAGGGACTGAGCCCTCTGACACCCTGAAACTGGGAGCCCCAAAGTAAACTTATTCTCCTCTACTTGTTCTTGTCAGGTCTTTTGGCCACAACAGTGAAAAAAGCTGACTAAAACAATCTTTCATCTTTACTACAAATGACAAGGAACTCCCACTCCTTCCTCCCTCTGCCTGGCTTAACAGGTCACTACTCAGCATGAAGAATAGAGACCTCAGTCAGGTGCGGCTTGAAGAGGCTGAGGCGAAGGCAGGGCACATTTCTCCTGGTACCTGCGTTGGACTTGCAGGTTAAATGGGAAGATAGGAGCTCCGCACGCCAACAGGCTGGTGGAGAAGCCAACATGCCAGGCTGTGACACATGTACTACGGCCAGGCTGGGGGGTCACAACCTGCCAGCTCTTGAGGGGGTCAGGGAGGGCCGACTGGTGAGACAGGTGCAGCCCTTCTGACGTGACAGAGGAGCACCAGCATCACAGTCTGTGAGGGAGATGCCACCGAAAGTCAGGGAACCACCCTACGCCCAGGAGGACCCGTGGCACTGGGTGGCTCTCCTGGTCTCGGGGCTCTGGCTCCAGCCCTCTTTCCCTCTAGCCTGGTGCTATTTCGGTGTAGGACCCATCCTCCTGGGAGAAGGACGAGTTTGTTGACTGAGGAGTGAATGAAATCAAACCATGGGTCACTTCAAAAACTCGTTAAGATCTATACACTACTTAAACATAATTATTCTGCCCATCCTGCTTTGGGATGATAAATCACGAAGAAAAACTGCAGAGGAATCCGGGTAAAGATAAGAGCATTCAACTAAGCAGCACAAAGCCTCGTCCAGAGATGCAGGTCTGGCAGATCAGAGCAGCTTACAGGGCGCGGGCCCTGCTGCACACCAAGGCCAATGCACTGGAGGGCCAGGGAAGGGAGCTCGCAGCAGGCTGGAGGGACCCTCCGCAGCCTTAGGAGGAACACAGCAGTTCCCAAAATAAACAGGGAGGACCATTAGGGATGGAGTGTTTTAAACACCAGGAGAAAAGGAGACTCACAATTAAATTCAGTCCACCACTAGGGTCAGATAATGAGTGAACTGTGACAAATAAAACTTTCTAGTCAGATTTAACTTGGATGTCTTTCAATTAGCTGGTCAAACACAGTGCAGTCTGACTTTCTGAACTGTCAGATATTCTTCACGGTATCTGTCCTCCAGCACACGACCTTTAAAAAGTTCTTTCCGAGGCAAATATTCTAGAATTTCACTTCTTTTTACAAAACATGTTGATATGGCTAATTTGGACTCAACTCAAATATCCCAATTAGTGAGATTTTCCTGTATTTATAAATCAATGACCCGTACGTGTAAACTATGAGTTTTTATGTGTTCAGCATTTTGTCACACAAACACGCGGACCATGGGCCCGCCTGGGAGGGCTAAGGCAATGGGTCAGAAGGGGGCTTTGTTCAGGAGTTCCCCGTCTCAACAGCATCCTTCATACGCTCATTTGTCCAAACCAGAACAAAAATATCGTGGAGCAAAGCCATCCGTACAAAGCTTTCTGTGGATTCCCCAACCCCTCCCAGCAGCCCCCGAACAAAAGCCAATCAAAGTACAATTTTAACAGTTTATTGCCATGTAATTTAGGTTCTATAAAATGCAACCACTGGAAGTATACGATTCAATGATTTTTTTTTTCTGGTAAGTTTATAAGATTGTGCAAACATTCCCACAACCCAGTTATAAAACATTGCCATCATCCTCAAGCCCGTCTGCAGTCAATTTCTGTCACAATCCTGGACCCGAAAAGGGGTCATTGGCTTTCTGCCTCTGTGTGGACTCCCCAGGACCTTCCCCATAAAAGCAGTCAAATAGTATGCAGTCCCTTGTATCTGACTTCCTACACTTTCCATAATCTGAGGCTCCCACTCATGGGGCATGTCCAACACAGGTACACGTTACTGACATCCCTTTGACTATCACAAAGACTCTGTGTGCTGGTGCACACCTGTAATCCAGGGCCTTGGGAGGCTGAGATAGGAGGACCATGAATTTGAGGCCTGGGCAACTTAGTGAGACTCTGTTGCAAAATAAAAAATGAAAAGTGCTGGCGATGTAGCTCTGTGGTTGAACATTCCCCGCTCCAATCAATCTATCAATCAATCAATCAATCAATAAAAAATGAAGAGGAAGAAAAAAAAAGATCCTGATGTCCACAGTGTGCACCCATAAAAACTCCACCAGGGCCCACCGGCAGTCTCCACTACCCCGATCCAGTTCTCAGCTCTGAAACTCCCTATCCTGGTGCCTGTCTGATACCATGTTTCTCCACTTTGGCCAAATGAGCTGGCAAAGCACCCAGAGCCGGTGAGAGCCGCACTGGCCTGGCTTCAGCACCAAGGGAAAGCGCCCACCCACCTGCACTCTGTCAGCGAGGAGAGATGCACACCCCAACTGCCAGCCACCGGCTTGTTTTCACCCTGCTGGGACCTTAAAAGGCTTCTCTCACCCTCCATCTTACCTTCTCTCTCGCTGCCCAGAGAAGATGTTACAGGGGGAAGTTCTTCAAAGACGCCGGCCGAGGTCAGCGTTTGGACCAAGAGCTAACAGGGCTGGCCTGTGCACACCCACAAGGGTGAGCTGCCCTGGGTGGGAGAAGGGCTCACGGGAAGCCAAAGTGACCAGCTCTGGCCATTCATGTCTGTAATGGTTCAGGAAAGATGGTGTTGGGGCTGAAACTGGGACAGCTGGGAAAGTGGAAGAGTACCGATGTGTTCCTTGGTACAGGCGACAGGAGAAGCACATGCCGGCGCTTTGGAGAAGTGAATTTAAGTGCCCTTGCAGTGTTATTATGCAGGTTTGGTCACGGCTTGCCATCAAAGAGGGGAGGAACAGCTAACCGCCAGCCCCCCGTTTTTGTGCCAAAATGTGGCAACTGAGCCCAAAGCGTGGAAGTTTCTGCTTCCTTCTCCTCCACAGGGCGTTCAGGAGGTATATGGAACAAGTTTGTGAAGGGGCTCAAATTAGGGTGTGTCCACAATAAAGATTCCTTTAAAAGAATCAGGCTTCCTTAGGGAAAAGGATGCTTGTCTGTGAATTTCAATGGCTATGGCCGCTGATCTGTTTTGTTCTTGAAATCCGGTTCCCCTAATTAATGAGATTGCTCCAGGCAACCCTCCTCCTCCAGCCTGGCTTGTGCTTACAGAAGAGTCTCCAGCTTCTGCTTTTAAGAGAGGTGCGAGACACATGCCCCGATTACATGCATACTTCAGTAAATAAATAATAAAAACATCTGTCTTTCAAGGCAAGTCAAGTATCGCAGTGTGTGTGTTTTAACAGGCCAGCAGTGCTTGGCTTGCCTGCCCCAAAGCCAACCAAAGGTTTATACAATCACCTTAATTGTTTTGTTGAAATATCTCTTCTGCAGGCATTTGCCCCTAGAAAGATTAAATGATGCAATATCGTCTGGAAAACACTCAGCCTCTAACCCTCCAAGCCCAGGAATGTAGAAGGATGCAGACAAAATATGGAAAGTAAACAAAGGCGCTGCCAGGGAAACCTGAAGGAGAGAAGAAAATGAGACACACCTCTTTAATGGCCCCAGCGGGAAAGTGGATTTCGGCTTCGGGTGACAACCCCACACAGGAGAACTGTGTCCTTAACGCAGGCCACCTGACCATCCGTCTCCCATGCAGGGAGATTTCAGTGGTATCTGGACATGGGAAGTGATACGAGGAGCAGAGAAAACCTAGCAGCCTAACGGAGAGAAGGTGGCGCCTCCTCGCTTCCTCCTCACCAGGGCGTGGCCACCTCTGACCACTGGCATGTGGATGCGTGATGCCTGGTGGCGGGGCTGACCTGTGCACTGTAGGATGTGTTAGCATCCTGGCCTTGCCACCCAGATGCCATTAGAAGACAGCCAGTCGTCCCCAGGCATTGTCAAGTGTCCCCTGTTGGCAGAGTGGCCCCAAGTTGAGGATCATTGCTCTAGATCGACCACAGAACCATCAGTTTCCTGCTGGAGACACCTGGGTGGTCAGCTAGGCCAACACCCTGGCACTTAGGATGCATTCAAGGAGTCCGTTAAAAGGTAATTCTTCAAGGCCACAACACCCTGCTTGGCAACAGCACAGAAACCTGACTCGGCCAATGTTTTTGGAGAAGTCTTTTTCCAAAGAAATAACTAAGTAGTAAGAACATGATATTTATTTGAAAAATTGCTATGTGGTAGAATAAGATCAATGATTCTTTAGTAGAAAAAAGTACGGGGTGGAGACACAAAGGAAGGGTTCCCCCAACTGTAAATAAGGGAGATCTGACAGAGTGGCCCTGGCAAGAGGGAATGCAAAGATGTCTTATAATTATAGAACACTTTGTGTATGCATTTAAGATTGCAATGTCAGAGAACATAACACTTCCTGGAAATCAACCCACTCAAAACACATTTGCTACACAGGCACCCTGGATGCTACAGCAGCAGTGCCCAAAGCATCTGCCCATTTCACTCCACTGTCACCAAAGAACAGGGCATGAAACGGAAGATGGTGAAGGGGTTTGGATGACAATGATCAAGTCTGGGGAGACAAGGGGTCCACACACCTGACAGTGGCCCAGGATCATAGCAAATGTGAGTAACGTGATGTGGGGGAAAGCCTGATGCCACCCACACCACCAAAGCCAACCCAGTAAGACAGCACAGGCTGTCCTTCTCCAGTCCCTGCTGGCCTCAGAGCTGGAAGGAGGGAAGGGAAAAGCAAAGGAAGGAGGTTAGTTCCATGTACAGTTCTTATACAAATTCCAATTTCCAAGTCTATTATTGGAGTTAAGACTTTAATGTAGTTCTTTTGGCCCAGACCATACCTTTTTAAACTATTTCTCCAGCAATTATGCTGCCACCCAGGAGCATAACTCTATACAAAATGCTCAAGGCTTACGCGTCTTCTAGGGAGTAGGCAAGGAACGAAGTCATCTGAACGCATAACGACAACGTCCTGACTTCAATCGGCAGCCCCGACATTTTCCTGTCCTTCACCTGCTGGGATCCGTCTTTCAAATGGAGCAGCCAGAGCACGCTTTTGTGTCTCTTGGCTGGTAACCGGCTTGTTCTAAGTGCATGGCAGAGATGGTGTAAAGACAGGGAGGAAAAGAAAAGCTGCATTCAGCAAAGGTCAATATTAACAGGATATCCTAAATGGAAAAAAGACAGACACGCAACATGTATCCTAATGGTTATCTCTGCAGGGTAGAATTCTTTCCTCTTCTGTTTAAATTTGTGTGGGTTCAACAGCACCCACTCCCCCTGACAGGAACATGTGTTACTTCCTTAGCCAGAATTTAATTATTAATTACAAAACAAAATAAAGTGTTGTCAACATTCTCTGGAGTCATGCACAGTGGGGCTGCAGTGGCTGCGGCCTGTTCACCACTCATCCAGTGAAATCAACGTCCCCCATTCTGTCCCTCCAGCTGATGGCTCTCAGCAGCATGCTCCTGCATCTGTCAGCCACTCTGGCTCCACCAGCGCCAGGTCTGAAACCCCTTATGCACATGGGACTTTAGCACACAAACACATCAGTTCCCCAAACCGCTCACTGTGAGTTCCGTTACGTATCCACGTTCTGCAAGAAACACGCGACCCATGCACCAGCAGAGGGGACTCCCCTACCTTATTACGCAGCCAACATGCTGGAGAGACAAAAGTCCCCGTCATCGGCTCTAGGCCCCAGGCAGCCAGGGACGGTTTCCCTTCTCCATACGGTGCACACGCCCCAGAGCCGAAGAATTCACGAATCTCCCACGAAGACTCTGTGTGAAGGTCGACAGTGTACACACACAGCAGAACGCAAAAACAAGGCCCTCATGCTCTTCCTGGGAGCCACTGGCGGAGCGAAGGCAGAATAATTGAGAACCAAGCATGGCTGAGAAAAATTAAGCCCGTGGCTTGCCCCTACCAGGTCAGCGACACCGTGCGAGGAAAGCAAAGGACGCGATGGGCAGTCCCTGCAGAGGTCAAGTCGACCACCTCGGAAATCGGACTTTCTACACTCATCAGGGAGATCTGAAGGCTGTACTCACTGAGCCCGTCTCTGTGTGCGCTCGGGGCCACGCGGCCAGTCCCCACATCACATGAATAACGACACGGAGGAGCGAGGAACCCCGGGCCAGGTGTGTGAAGGTAAGAAACGGCGTCTTACCTCTACCTTGGTGAGCGGGGGATGACTCCTTCAAGATGCTGACGCAGGGGCTAAAAAAGGAGGGAACCTGCCAGATGACAGGTCTGGGACAGGTGCTCAGGAATGTGGGGCATCCCGGGGCCACCAGAGGCATGGCTGAGGAGGCTGGGCGCTGGGACTCCTGGTGTGCACATTCTGGGTCACCTTCTGTCCTAGTGTTCATCTTACTTTCTACCTCTCTGCGGTTTCTCTTCAGAAATGTCAAGGTCAAAATGCAAATTGTAGGATGATGATAAATGAGACACATGGAGGGTGGGTTAACATGGAAAGTGACCAAGATCTGCTCCTATCTCATAGGACATGACGAAACCTTGTTCAGTGTGAATCCTGAATTCCGAGATAGGACAGAACTTCAAGGATCCCCTAAAACAGCATCTGACACTCTCCTTCCTATGGCGGTGGTGGACAGGGCCCTACTGAGAATCTGATGGAAGACAGCGTCCTCCTCTCCTAACCATGTTGTGCCCAAATTCTGCTTACACTGCGGACGGTTCACAGGCAGGCCTCGCAGCCGGCTCCCTCGGCCCCATAGCAGTAATGCTTAGGACAGAAACCAGGCAGATCTTCTTATGGCTCAGTTTAAAAATAGAGCCGGCTGACATTTTAAAATTATTGTATACAGCTGGCTGCAGTTACAATAATTCTCTCTCTCTCTCTAGGCTGTGTTAAAATTCCAAAAAACAAAATGGCATCCACGAAGCCCGGGAAGTTTGCAAAACCGGTCCCCAGTCCAAGATGCCTGCTGTTTCACCAAATAATTAAGCCATTACTTCATCTCTATCGCACACCTGCACCATAATTGCTTCACAAAAACCACGCACGCAGATGGCTTTGAGAGATGTAAGTCCACATAATAAAAGTTCATGGGCGGCTCAGCTATTTGGACAAGGTTCTGGACCTACGGAGCTGCTGCCCAAGGCAAACACATCAGCTAATTAGCTCCAGGTGGGGAGCCCTGTTGCACTGTGCACTTGACCATGCAGGGCGACTCTGCAGCCCTCCCTCCTCACGGTGAGGCTTCCTGTCAACCTGCAGGGCCACCAGACGGTTCTCTAAATAATAAATAAAACCCCACTGCCCTCATCGTGACTCGAATTTACAGGAAGGTGACAAATGGATATTCATTTGTTGTCATTTAAAAACCATAGTTTGAAAATCATTGAAATTGGTGTCATTTTAAAAGTCATTTAAATCACTTTATCTTTGCAAAATGCTTTATAGTGTACCAGCAGTTTAACGGCGCTCAGAACCCCAGAAGGGAAGGCAGGTATTATCCCCCATGCACTTGCCCATCAGCAAATGCTGCTGGAACATCTCCCGTGCTAGGAGTAGTGGGCACCCGTGAAGAGTGGTGGCCCCAACTTCAGCGGCCCTGGAAATGCAGGGGAAGGAAGCCCACCTCTGCTCTGGGAAGGGAGTCTCTGCAGGAAGGAGCACCGAGTCTGCTGCTCAGGGGAAAGCCATGGAATGGGAAGAGATGGGGAAACTGCACTAAGGACCGAGAACAGTGTGGGCAACAGGGAAGGCAGTCAGTGGGTGTGCTCCAGTGGGGGTGGGTAAGCCTGCAGCCGGGGAGCCAGGGGAAAGGAAGGAATGAGGCAGAAGGGGATGGGCCACAGCCAGGACGGTCTTAGCAGCAGTGGATAACGGGAGTTCATTTTGAGGAAACCACAGACAGATGTCTGCCAGAAGAGCTGTTCTCCAAGCAGGACTTGCATTAGGACCACAGTGTATTGATGCTCTGATCTGATGCACCAAGGCTGGGATTCAGACAATTGAAGTGGCACCGGGCATCGGTCGGCTTTTCTAAAGCTCCCCAGGTGAGTCTCACGTACAGTCGGCCTAAGCAAACCCTGGGCTGGAGGTTACACGCTGCCTGAGCTCATTCGAGTTCACGGCTCTTTCTTGTGCTTTGAATTTTTTAGATATTATGTCCCTTTCCATTTTTATATCAATTTTAAGAATGCAAAAAAAATCTTAAAACAGCACACAGATACATATGTACCCTAATCTTCCAAATACAACTCTATTGCTGCATAAAGCATTTTAGCATTCATTATTCAATATGCCAAACATCCTCATTAACAAATCTGAATTGACTCTTATTAAGTTTTTAGACTGGAAGAAAAACAGTTCTGACCATCTCTTAATGGCGTGAACAATTTTTTCGGGCCATGATGCTTTGTTGAACAAGATCAGCAAGTCAAATATGTTTGGCAAACTGGCTCACCCAGTGACGGAGGTGGACACCTGGGAGATTATTTTCACCTGAAGATTTTCAATGCTTTCAAAGGTCATCTGGTTTGCAAACCTGGAGTTCATGAGCAGAACAGGCGAATCAGAGGTAGTGACCCTGTGGAGTCCTTAATCTAAACCACCAGCCTCTCTCAGAGAAAGGATGGGAAACTTGGATCACATCTACTGTCCCTCTGTCCACCAAGGACACCCTGAATGGGACCATATTGCTCCCTAAGCCACCATGAGTCAACGGGGCCTGGCAGCAGAATCAAACCAACTTATGATTCCTGCCCCGTAATTTAGAACCACTTTGAAAAGGACTACTCAGTAGAACTATTTCGAAAGAGTACCAATTTATACCAGGCAAGACGCCCAAAACATTGATTCCATTCATTTTCACTAACAATGTAGCCTTTTAGGTAAGTAAATGTGGACTTGCAAAAAACATGTTTGGGTATACACTTTTTTTTTTTTTTTTTAAAAGGAAGAAAATGCTTTCTACTCCTGACAGTAGAAGATATCAAACAATCAAACGAACAAAACCAATCCCAAAATGACCTCTGGATGTGACTTTTGAATGTGTTCTCTCCAAAAGTAACCATTCCATGCATTCGCCCTAATGTTAAGGGCAGGTTCTGTCTGCTTTGTGGTGTCTCCCTACAGTGACTCAGGCAGAGAAGTAGATGATGACGGAACTCTCCTCACCTCACAAGTTGTTGTTTTTAATTTTAAATTAAGTAATATAAAATTATGGCATTTGCAGGCAAATGGATGAAATTGGAGAATATCATGCTAAGTGAGATAAGCCAATCTCAAAAAACCAAAGGACGAATGACCTCGCTGATAAGCGGATGATGACATATAACGGGGGGTGGGAGGGGGGCAGGAATGGAGGAAGGAGAGACTGTATAGAGGGAAAAGAGGAGTGGGAGGGGTGGGAGGGGTGGGAGGGGAAGGAAAAAAGGGGTTGGGGGGAAGGAAAAATAACAGAATGAATCAAACACCATTACCCAATGTAAATGTATGATACACCTCTACTTCATGTACAGAGAAACAACATGTATCCCATCTGTTTACAATAAATAAATAAATAGATAAATAAATAAGTAAATAAATAAATAAAAGTAATACGACATCTGGAGAAACTCTTAGTTCACTGCACAGGATGACAGAAATTTAGTTTACAAATGCTGTAAGAATACTTATCAATAATTGTCAGGAGCTAGTTGAAACAGAGTTGTGCCCTTCACACCATCTGGTAATCTGCTCTTCCTGAGTGAGCTGCTTCTCCAGGCTCCTGACAAGTATAATGTAAAGTTCATAGGGCTGGGCTTTCCTTCCATGAGGAGGAGGGGCGAGGGTCAGATGAACCTAGCAGGGAGTGAACAGTTCTGTTCAGTGTGGTCAAAGGAAGCAACTAGCCCTAGGGTCAGAATGATGCAGCTGAATATACCTGTTTGCTCTCTCCTCCTTTCAGGAAAGAAAAACGAACAGTTTGACCAGAGATAATCAAAAGTTGGGGGATGGCTTGAGTCTACAGAATATTCATAGATGGATTTCTGCATTCATATGTCTACTTGCTTGGCAAAGAATAAAGGACAAGAGTAGCCTACCTTGATGGATTGCCACATTGTCATGGTCCGGAAAGATGTGGAAACCCAGCCATGATCAAAGGTCTGTTGACTCAAGAGTGAGCTGAGCAAAAAGATGCAGGCAAACAAAATGGCTGCCGTAAGCAAGATGGCGTCTCCATGAAATGGCACCATGACACCTCGGCCACCCGGACGGGGCAGTGCCTTCCCTGTTGCCGGGTTAGACTGGTAAGTCCCTGCTCTGCCTTCCCCTAGGCTCAGGGAGGTCACCTCTTACTACTGCCTGACATTACCACAACCTGGCTTCGTTTCCACACTCATTCATGATAAGTAGTGAATGTGGAAATTTCCATTCCTGACGCCAGCTGTTCCTCACGCCATCTGGAGCGCACTTCCGGGCCTCTGTGAGCCGCCTGACACCCAGAAGTGTCCCAGGACTCCGGAGTCGCCTACAGCATGCAGCTTGGTACCTTAGGGAAGGGGGTCCCTATTTCCTTAGTGGCCTCGTGTCTGAAGCCACTTGCCCTTTCCCGGTGGCCTCCATTCGGCTCCTCTGAAGAACAACTCCGAGCCTCCTGGTTATCTGTGGCAGTCACGTGAAGCAGCTCTGCTGTGAGCGGTCCTGTCCTCCCAGGCCTCGTCGGCGTGGTCCACATTGACCCAGCATGCCTGGCCTGAGCCCAAGCACGACAACCTCCCTCTTCACCAGAAAAGAAAGCAACGGGCTCCATCTAACTGTGACCCATAGGTGGGGGATGACGGGCGGAAAGCCACAGGGACTTCAGAAGAGATGCCTCCTCGCGTTTGCTCTTCTCCACAGTCAGACAGCAGGATACGGGAAAGACTCCTAACATTCGCCAACCTCTGCGTCCCTCTGTGCCTCCTCTTCGTGTGGACCTCACAGGTTTAAGACCCGCCATTGCTTCTTTCCTGCAGTAGGTTACATGTTCAAGCATCCTAGCAGCAAGCCCGTTACCCGCAGTGCACTGTTGACTGTTCTTGACCAGAGTTTCAGGTGGGAGGAGGAGAAAATCCAGACTCAAAGATGCAGGAAAAAGAAAAAAAAAAAGCGAGTCCCCTGCACCACCCACCAGGACTGCGCCATCACAGAACAAGATTCCTGAGGGCCTTCCAGCACCTTCCTCCCCTCGGGCCTCGGGCTGGATGCGATGTGTGTAACTGATCACGGACGATCCTGTGCCACATTCCACACCAGCACTGGCCAGTGCAGTGTTCCAAAGTCGGGTGGTGCTCCAGACCTGAGCTAGGTCCTCACCAGCGTGCCTGCGGGGCCCCTGAATCTGCGGGTGCAGTTACTTTAAATTTGAGTGAACTTAAATAGCCGCACGTGGCCAGGGGCCTCTGTTCTGAGAGGTGCCCTCCCAGACCCGGGCTACACCACATCCCGTTACCCAGGCCGCACGTGCTGACACGCACGCTTTGCCCCCGGCTCTCCCCGACCCGCTTCACTCCTGCCTCGTACTTACTGGCATCTTCTAAGGAAGGAGCGCCACTTCCTCAACTGAGGAGAAGGACGAGAGCCAGTTTGAAGGAGGAATGAGAAGCGCATAAGGCTCCAGATTTCCAGGTGAAAATATTAATGTGAACTATTGAATCCAGTGGGCTCACTTCCCTCAACTTGGGTAATGAATGGATACTTTTAAAATTATCCACAGCATGTAAGATACGTGAAAGTCCTGCGGATGCTTCCAGAACACCACATGTAAGGGCACACACTGTGCTTTGTGAAGAGCAGGAAATGTCAACAGAAAAACTCCTGCAGGGGAGGATAATTACATTTTGCTTCCCACTCTTGGACCTTTCCAAGGTCCACCCACCCAAGTTTAGTTTGCTCTCCAAAGAGGTTCTTGTGAAGAACACAGAAGCTATTGTTCCCACCATTGGCTCCTCAATTGAGGCTTTGTCTCCAGGCTTTACAAGACAATCTCTCTCCAAGAAAATGCTGTGGAATATTTAGGCCACTTGGTGTCAACTTGGTGGTGTTTATGCAGACCTTCTTTGAATGACCAATGGACAGCTGGCAGAGTTGCTTACACCAAAGACTTGGGACCTGGAGGTTAGGACAGTCACAACCACCCAAAAAGGAGAAGCAACTTGTGATGAGATGCTGGTGGGGTGTGGGGTGCTCTCTGCTAGCTGGTGGGGTACTGCAGTTTGCACCTGAAAGGTCCCTAAAGGTTGAACTGTTGAAGCTTTGGTCCCCAGCCTGGGGCACTACGGGGAGGTGGTGGACACTTTAGGAGATGGGGTCTAATGGAATGAAGTTATGCCCCTGGAGGCCTTCCTTGAAGAGGGTCTTGGGACCCAGTACCTTTGCCCTCTTCCTCGCCCCCCTTTCTCCTTTCAGATTGTCATGAGGTGAATAGGCTTCCTTGGTCACAGGGCTCCCCCCAGGATTGTACTGTCCCACCCCAGGTCCAAATCAACAGGGTCTAAGCACATTTTCCTCCCATAAGCTGATTCTCTCAGGCATTTTGTCACAGCAATGGAGAGCTGACTAACTCAGGGGCGTCCACGAGAGTCACTCCCAGCATCAGTACGCGGAACCTTGCTGAGGTGTTGGGAACACACTGCTGATAGACAAAGGCCCCCTGCAGAAACCTGCCCATCACAGAGTTGCCCTGAGGTCTGGAATCCAACCATGCAGGTTCTGCTGAACAAACACATCTTACAATCAGAAAACCTGCCCAGGATGGAAAGTGGAGGCCACTTTCGCAGACATAAGTAACCAAAAAAAATCAGAGCGCATCCTTTCACAGTCTTTTGTGTGGAACAAAGAAAATACCAAATGTTCTTGTTCATGCAATCACCCCTTGGCCTTCCCTTTCTCCAAACTGGCACCTCTGTCTTGCCAGCTGTGCAGACCAAAAACCTGGGCATCATCCTTGACCCCTTTCTCTCCTAACCAAGACCCAAACAGCAAATCCTGCCAACCCTATCTTCAACATAAATCCAGACTCCATTGCATCCTCCCAACTGAACTGGGGCCACATCAACCCAACCCTCTACTATGGGGCTCCTGGCTACTGCAGCCCATGAGCGTAGCAACTGGAGTGGTCCTTACACAAGGTGAAGTCAGATCATGTCCCTCACAATTAATTCTAAACTCCTGACCTCCTGCTACTCCTTTGGGCTCCGTGCCCTACCACACCATCCCTCCCTTGTTCTACTCCAGTCAGAGAGGCTGCTTTGTTGTTCCTTAGATACATTTCTACCTCAGGGCCTTTGCACACTCTCCTCCCTTTCTCTCCAGTACTTTCAGCACTACGCTCGGTGCAAGCCTATAATCCCAGCAACTCAGGAGGTTGAGGTAGGAGGATCATGAGTTCAAAGCCAGCCTCAGCAACTTAGCAAGGCCCTGGGCAATTTACCAAGACCCTAACTCAAACTAAAACAGAAAAAGGGCAGGGATGTGTTTCAGTAGTTAAGTGCTCCTGGATTCAAGCCCTAGAACAACAACAACAACAACAACAAAAACACCTCGCAGCACTAATATATGACCTCCTCCCTGTAGGTCTCTGCTGAATGTCACCTTACCAGCCAGGCTGCCTGGGGAGTCGATGTAAAATACGGATGCCCACGTGTGCGCACGCACACCACTACCCTCTCCTTCCTTCCTTCCTCGCTTTGGTTTCCCTAGTGCTAGGTACGTCCTGGCATGTGATGCAATCAGCTCTTTTTCTGGCTTTCTGTATGGAAACCTAAGTCCCACAGGGGCAGGAATACCGTCTGTGAGGTTCACTCCTCCCCTGCCAGGGCCTCGAACTGTACCTGAGAAACGGCTTGGGTTGTCCTCTCACAACGCAGAGCTCTCTGCATGTGCAAGCACGTGGCTACACAGACTGCATAAGATGCACCCAAAACACGCACCGCTGCATTGGAATAGGGCTGACGCAGAGCCCAGGGGATTCAGAAAGCCCATCCCAGGGAAGTGGCTGGACAGGAAGGCGGTGCTAACCCCGCTCTGGAGCACTCCCTCCTGTTCTCCAAGCCTGGGGCCAGACGGAGGGAGGCCTGTGTCCCTCCAGCAAAGCAGGCCCCGCTGGGGATACTGCCACGCCCCCAGCCTCCTCCAGCCCCCACAAAAAGACCTCTCACTCCCCTCCCCTTGCCTACATCAGAGGCGTGGCCTCCAAGGTGTAGATGGGAATAACGTGAGAGGTGGGGGGCATCTTTTCTCTAGGCGCAAAGTGTGTTCTCCCCGCGTGACCTCATTTTAATTCCATCTTTCCGGTCCCATCAGTAATAGAGGTTGACAGTCCCAGATGCCAGGCCCTCGGTGACAGCATCTGCTTATCCCTGAAGATTAAGCTAAATGACTTAACCTCCAGGATGGCGAGTCCTCCCCTTCAGTTCTGCAAAAGGAAGAGCCGACAGTGCCCAGTCCACACAGCAGGACACGGAAACCCTGGGCCTCACCCAAGTCATCGCAGGCCAAGGTGTCTCACGCCAGACCTGCGCGTAGCAAGAGCTCAGGAAGAGCCTGGAGAAATCCGACAGACCGGAAACAGCCAACCAGACACTTTACAGACTACCTGTTCATGAGGATGGTTCCGATAAACGCCTTCATCTATCACTGGAAACAGACACGTTTCTTAAGTGTCCAGCGATAAGCATGATGGCTGTTCACATTGAGTATATAACTGCAGACACCAGATCTGCACCCAGCAGGAATGAAACTGTTTCCCAGTTTAAAAGTAACTTTGTAGACTTCCTCAGTTGTGCTTAATTTAATTTCAGTACTTTGCATTAGCCAGAGTAACCTTAATGTTCATTCTCTCCTGGGTGGAGGGGAGGCATGACTGGATTCACTTGTCCATGTGCACGTGGAGCAGGCCAAGCATGTGGTTTGGGTCTGCGCTGGACCGGCAGCAGGTCTTGGCGTGGACCATATGGCACCTAAGTGCCTGGCGACGGTCTGTGGGATCGATTCCAGGGGCTGACAGCTGACATTGACTATTTGAGTACATGGTATCACAAACATTAATGAGTGATAAACATCATCCCGCTAAGTCAAACTGTTCACACTGGAAAAGAAAGAAAAAAAAGCCCTGGGATCTGCTGTTCCCACAATACCCAGAAATAGAATTCACACCATATGACGGGCCTCATTAAGATGTTTGGGAGCTTGGTAAAAATAAATAATTATGTAACAGGAAAAAAGACCAGGAAAACGCAGAATCAGAACATTTAAATGCCACATAGGCCAGGATCCCACCCATGCGGAAATGCCATTCATTCACCAGACCTCCGACCAGGATCTGCTGGAGCAGGTGGGAAGCGGGTGTGAGTGCCCTCATCAAAACAGTCACCGCCTCTGTAGGCACCTCGGAGCACTGCACTTGCAGCGTGTGCCAGACATCATGATAGGCACTAAGGACAAAATGACAGAAGACACCACTTCTGCCCCCAAGGGTCACCAAACCCAAACCAAAAAATGCACAGGGCAGTGGGCAGCGGCGGGTACGGTGAGGCCTGCGGGTCACAGCACAGCCCCAGGGAGACGTCAGGACAGGCTCCCACACTGCTAGCGCCGGAGCTCAATGTTGAAGTTTGCCCAAGAACCGAGAGGCAGGAATGTTCCAGAGTGCAGACCGCGAGTGAGGAGGGAATCCAATCCAAGCATTCCGTAAGCCCACACTCTAAAAAGTTTGGATTTTGTCCCAAAGAAGGAAACCCACTGAAAAACCCATAAACGAACCTATGACACTACGCTTCATTCCCTGAGCTACCTACCAGATTAATGTCACTCTCCCCCGGCCCCGGGGAACCCCAAGAGCCCTGAGGACAGGGACCCCAAGGTTTGTTCAGCGGGCATTCCTATTATCACACGAAGTGGCGGGGCCAGAGCGGAACAGAGTGAACCCAAATGGGGCACTCTCGGGGGGTATGGGGCACAAGTGGGAGACCGAGGAAAGCAGAAAGAGTAATGAGCCTCGAGGGCGGGGTTCGAGGGCAGCCTGATCCCAGGAAGCAGCAGGAGCACAGAGCTGGCACCTGCCTGGGGACAGAGAGAGCAGGAGACCCTGAAGGTGGGCCCGGGTTGGAGACCAGGAGGAAGGGACAGAGACGCTGGGGCTTTTCAGCAATTCAAGCTCAGGGTGTTAGGGACAGGAGTGGACATGCAGATCGCAGCGGATTTCTGGACCTGCAAATGAAGCCATCCACATACAGAGATGGGGCTTGGAACGCAGAGAGGGCCATCGCAGAGGTCACTGAAGGGGGCATGACACCATCAGTGGGGCCAGCCTTCAGTCTAGATGTGGTGGACAACGGGCTCATTGGACCCAAGGACGCCTCCCATCAAGCCCAGACTGACTACCTGGAAATGATCCTGGGGAAGCAGCTGCTTATCGTATGAAGTGACTTGCTATAAGCATTTCAGCTTCACTTTTGGAGAGGGCTGGCAGCTGCTATCCAAACTAGCCTCTACACAAAAGGAGGCAGAGCCTCGAACACTCTCTGGTGTTTCAAAGCGATCGAAGTCACATGTGCAGGACAAAATCCCCCCACTTCAGGCACACTAAGCACTGCGGCTAGTTCTTTTCACTACGACCAGGATCCACTTGGTTTGTGATTTTCTGCAGATGATAGGGGGGTAATGAGGATGGTTTAATGTCTAGTGTGCACCTGGCTTTCCAGACAGCAAGTGACATCACCAAGCAGCCACATATCTTCCCCAAACCTCTTGAGATGAGGAACACTCAGAAAATTCTGAATGAGATAAAATGAGGGGCTGAGTCAGTCAAAAACGAGAACTATGGAAAGAGGCTGGTATTCATGAATTTTAATTTAGAAAAATTTTTAAAAATGAGCACACATTGCATTTTTACCCCTTCACAATTATAACACTGCGAAGTCCCAATCTAAGGGGACATGACTTTGTTACAATCTAGACTATTTACTTTATTGAGTGAAATAATGTCAATGAGAACATCAGCACTATGTTGTAGATATTAAAATCATAAAACTGGCACCTTTTGGAAAAGCATAGGAATATGAAAACAGCTTTCCAAATCTTTCATTTTGAGATCAGAACACAAGTCAGACCATAAGGTAGACAGAACCCCGTGTGGCTTGGGGTCCATGAGAGCTCATCTCTGCTAATAGGAATGACATTTCCCATCTACCCAACAGGGAATGAGTTCTCAGAGAATTAGCAAATGTGAGCCTCACTCAAGGAGAGTAAACAGCCAGCAGCTAGCACTGCCTTGCCCAGTTTTAATCCTCTGCTTACTCGAATTACCTTGAGGCACAACGAGAGCCTCCACATTTTAGAAATGAACTTTCTCCCTTCACCAAGAGACAAGAGGAACTTCACTTGCAAATATAACCAGGAAAAGACACCAAGAAGAGAGGGACTGAGCAAGTCCAAATAAATAAGTGGAACTGATTATTCTGGAAACTCTCCCAATCCCTAGTATCACCAGAAGAGTAAAGGCAATCTGTCCCTGCATCCAATTCCGTAAAGAGTTATTACTATTCTTCCCAAGGATCCGCATTTCTGCTGAAGCCACCTTAACCACCTAGTTCTTGGGGCTCCAATTTCTCAGGTTGACATGAGCATTGCTCAGGGCTGCAAGGTAAAGATGGGGTGGGGTAGGGCAACGGTAGGGTAAACTATGGTGCTGCCATGATGGACATCCTAAGACATTTTTACGCAGAGGGAATGGTTGTCCAAGTGTTGGCAAACACAGCTTTCTATAAAGATGGCATTGTTCCAGATATACTTTGTGCAGTGTCCAATATGGCAGCCACTGACCACATGTGGCCATTCAGAACTCGAAACATGATGCGCTGTCCTACCAGACAGTGCAGACTCGAAATGCAGTGCAGACTTCTTTATCAGCCTTTCTCTCAAAAAGGAAGTGCTCCCTCAAAAATGTCAGAATTTATTAAGTCAAGCGTACATCCTTAAATGTAGTCAGCAGTAACTCATGTCTGGGGCCGTGTGTCCTCAAGACAAGCTTATTAATTACTCCCATCTTCAGAGACATACAGGCTAACCATCACACAGTGTCAGTTAAAGGTGTAAGCCGATTATGTAAAAGTACAACCTTTAGGGTTATTTCTCTCAAAGTAAGAGCGGATTATCTTGGCAAAGAGTGGACTGGCTGATAAAATGAGAAGGCTTATTATCAAAAGACTTTTCACAGGCTTAAAAACAAAAACAAAGCCAGCTCTTTTAATGTGATAACGAATCTCAGCACCAGCCAGTGTCACATCTAAGGACTTCAGTTCTGTCTGGTTTTTCACTTCTTTTTTATTACCTTGCCCCTCTACAAGGTCTGGCTGATTGCATCAAACCTCAGTAAACTCCGCTTTCTTAGGCGTTTAGAGAAAACACTAAGCTTTTAATCGCCATATGTGGTATTTTCCGAGACTGGCTTCTGCAATTCAACTGTGCTGAAAAGCTGAGCGACGAGTCAGAGCCACAAATAATTTTAGTCTTTGACACTAATTTTACATAAATGGCTTCCTCTCCAACTTCCCTTCAGTCTTCTCCTTGGAATGAATTAGATGTCCTCATTTTCCTTATGAAAATTCCAAAGTAAGTCAAATTACAGAAAACCACTTTCTTTCACCAAAACTCATCTACAGATTACAGCATTTGTGTAGAGTTATCTTGTTTAATCAAGTCAAAATGGTCCTTTTTAATGCACTGAAAGACAAATCCTCTCACGCGCACGTGAAGTCCTTCATTATACACAGAGAAGTGGAATAACATGTGCATACTGATAAGCATTATTATTTCAGTAAAACATCTTTTAAGACAGTGGGTATAATGATATCTCATTTTTATTGCAATGTCAAAAAATATTCAACAGGAGAAAATTTTCCAGAAATTCTCTTAAGATACAATCTTACTCCCCCCCCCCCCAAATCCTCTTTAGTGGAAATCGTTTCTAAATATGTTTGTAATTCTGTTAAAATTTTAAAGTGACAAAAATGAATTTTAAACTTTTTCTCAAACATCCACTGTTATCACTAGGCTGGCTGCGGTGCTCCGGGCCTCTGGTCTGCTTGTCAAGCTCCTCTGTTGATTTTCCAAACCAGAGATCAGTCATCAGTTCTCACAGCTTGCACTGCCCTATCTCTAGGTTCTAGTAGCTTCCAATTTTCTTTTCTTTTTCTTTTTTGATACTGGGGATTGAACCCAGGGGTGCTTAACCACTGAGCCACATTCCCAGCCTCTTTAATATTTTATTTAGAGACAGGGTCTTGTTGAGTTGCTTGGGGACTCACTAAGTGGCTGAGGCTGGCTTCAAACTCACTATCCTCCTGCCTCAGCCTCCTGAGTCACTGGGATTAGGGGGATGAGCCATTGTGCCCAGCTCCAATTTTCTATTTCCCAGGAACGATAATGAAGCCTGGGTAGGTTAGCAAGTTACTCATTCTTTGACTGAAGAACTAGGGAGTAAAGTACACGCTGAAGGGGGAGAGTTTCTGCCAGCTGAGGCACTAGAAGTCCTGCCACTCCATCCCCCATCAGGGCTTTACATGTGCTAAAGGAAGTTGGAGGAGACCAGGAACATGTCTTCCAAATAATAGCTAAAGTCCAAATTCCAATTAAGATAAAATTACTCAGGTAACTTACTATTAGCCAAAATTAAAGGCCTTGGATCATTCTTGGAATAATCAGAGATGCACGGCTCACTAACAGCTGAGGGGTCTCTAATGCGCAGTTGCAAATGTCAAAAGGCTTATCTTCAGTGTTGGTCGAGTAGCACATTTTCTCTTTGCAGTTGGCTAAATTTAATTTTGACCCTTCAAATTAGCTAGGGCTAAAAGCACCTTGGGGCTCTGCTTTGAAAGACTTCTGTGCTTGTTTATGGGAAGGTGGGAACCTGAAATAAATGTAGATTACAGGAGAAGTAGATTCCCTACCTGCAGGGCAACCAGGAAATTCAGGCCAGAGGGCGAACGAGCACCTGCCATCAAAGAGGATGGCAGAGCAAATGCACAACTGCCACCAAAAAGTCCTGCCTGGAGAGGTGGCTTTCTAAAACACATGACTTTCCTTCTCGGCTATCACTAACAAGAGTATTCTTTTGCCCCTGCTTTTATTATTTATAATACATAATTACCAGAAATTTTTAATTATGTGAATAGTACGTTAGTATCACAAGAAGTCTTCACAAGCTCACTTCAAACAAAAGCAAACCTATCTGTATTTTTAATTTTCTTGGTGGAAAAATCAGCCAGAATATCACAGGGCTTTGGAAAGTGAGAAAAATGAACAGAGTCAATTAAATTGCGAGAAAAGTCCAGGAAGTTGAATTTTCCATAAAAATTCATTAATTTATCAAGGTTAGGACTTGAAGAAGTGTATGTGAACAAAACCACCCCAGGTCTGGGCTTAGTGATTAACTTGGTCACGACCCTGACTCCAGTCCTGGAGGGCAGATGATACGCCAGTGTCCCCCATGCTCCACTCGGCCTACTGGACTGGACAGGGACCAGATAGTATGATACAGAGAGCAGGAGGTGGGGGGACGTCCAGAAAGGGCCCTGAGAGAAGGGGGGTCTCACTGCGTGGCAGAGAGCAGCTCAGGAGGGTAGAGCAGAGCAGCACACAGCAAGTCTAGGAGGCTGACATTCCCCGGCATGGTTTGGGGGCCAAGTAGAGAAATACAGGGGACACTGGACAAAGACCTGATCCTGAAGGCCCCAAGTACATTAAGGAGTCTGATTTCTCAGGGAAGCTACTGACCATTCAAGTAGAAGTGACCTGGGCAGAGTCGGGGGCACAGGACTGATCCCATCTACAGAAGATGGCTTGAGGTGAAGTCAGGGAGGCAGGCAGAACACTCAAGGGGCAGAGGCAGGCCCTGGGGTACTGGGGTGACCATGGCCACAGAGGCAAGGGCCAAGCAGTAGTTGAGAACACCTGAGGCAGGTACAGTCACGTTGAGCAAGAGTCAAAGGAGCAGGTGGGCCAAGACACAGAGGGCGGGGCCTGGGTGTGGCCGGCACTGGGGCCAGAGTCTACTTGAGCTGCACCTGCACCCTCAGGGCACAGGCTCTGTCCTTTCTGAAGATCACACGTTCTTACCCGGGCTCCCCAGAGCCCAGGGCTGCAGAAGACGTAGCACCCACAGGAAGGGACACCACCCGCTGGGCATCTCTATCGCCTACTGCCTGCCACTCTGCCTCCCAGTTTAGCTCCATCTCTTCTCAAATGGCCCCGGCAACCCTTTCAACTTGCTCTAACCACTGAGGCAGCCACTAGCCACATGCGGATGTAGAAATTTAATTTAATCAAAATTAAATTAAAATGTCAGTCCCTCATTGAGCCACATGTCCAGTGGCCACCAAGGTGGCGAGAACACAGAACACTCCCATCCTTATAAGAGGTTCTTCCATGAGACAGTGCCACTGCAAGCTAACAGCGTGCAGAATTTACTGCAAACAGCACAGTGGCGCATCTGTAATCCCAGCTACTCGGGGGACTAACGAGGAGGATCAAAAGTTTGAGGCCAGCCTCAACAACTTAGGGAGGTCCTGTCTCCAAAAGGGCCAGGGATGTAGCCCAGTGGTAAAGCACCCCTGGATTCAATCCCTAGTCCTGAGAAAAACAAAAAGAGAGACAGGACATACATTAAGTGCCAAGCAAATTCAACTTTGTTAATAAAAAGGCATTTAACTTCCCAATCATTGAGTACTTCAACATTCTCAGTGAAGAGACTCAACAAGGAAACAAAATAAACACCACTTTGACACTTTCTTAAACATATAAAATATTCAAAGAACTATAATAAAAGCAATACATTTTCACACTGGCACATTTAGCTGGATATTATTTCCACGGTACTTACAAACTGAGCATTTATTATGCTGTCAGCATGGATAAAGAGCACTGAAATAAAAAAGGACATTATGGCCTAGTCCCAAGTAGGTGTCAAAAAGCCTTTATGAATGTTGATAATTAACATTGGTAAATTTATGACATAGTCCATGGAATCAAGAGGCGGAAAGCCAGAACTGAAGAATTGCTAAATCCTACCCTTCCCCACGAAGCAAGTCCTGGTGGGCCACGGCGTGGGTTTGCCGAGAAGGAATCATTATTATACCAAAGCAAGTACACCATGTGTGCCCGAATCGCCAATCGGCTGCCCCAGGGAGCAGCTACAAGGCCCTGGATCTCAACCCCCCAGCACTTCAGAATCAAGAGGCGGGTTACACACAAGTCCACCCCATCACCCAGTCCTGGACCGTGACATCCTTGCAAAGGGACGGATGAGGGTAGGAGAGGCACTGCGTATCTGCAGAGTCCTTGAGGAGATTCCGGCATGCAGACAGGGTTACAAACTCCTGTTATGGATTGGACAAAGCTTTCGCATATCCTCTGTGCTCAATGGCGAAGTCTCACTGTAGACCCACAGGAGAAATCACAGCTCTTTCTAATAGTCCCAATAATGTTTCTGTAAGCTAAATTCAAAACAATGTCCTACTACCTACCAGGTCAGATGATTCTGACCCTGCTGCCCATCAGAATCACATGGGAAGCTTCTGGAAGAATACCAGTGCCCAGGTCCCCTGTGGACCAAGTCAATCAGAATTTCTGGCAGCAGAACTTAGGGGTGTGTGAGTGTTAAAGGCTTCTGGAAGACTGACAGGTAGCCAGGACTGAGAACCACTGCGCTAGATGAACCAGATGTCACGTTTCTTCAGAAACCAAAATGGAGCTGCTATGGTTTGAACGTTTGTCCCTCAAAGGTCCATGTTTGGAAGTCTGGTCTCAGTGTGGCAATGGTAAGAGGCAGTGGGAGGTCTCTGGGGTGCTGCACTTGGAAGAAAGTACAGTAGTTCTTGGCACCCTGGTTAGTTCTCACAAGAGGGTTAGTTTAAAAGAGTGAGCCTGACCCCTCTTCAGTCCCTAACTTTCTGTCTCATCATGCAAGCTCTCCATTTTTTCCCTCTCTTGCCATGATGTCATCCATCATGTGAGTCAGGCAAGGGAGGCCTCACCAGGCAGATACCAGCACCATTCCCTGAATCCCCCAAACTGGGAGCTAAATAAATCATTTTTCTTTATAAAGTTATCTAGCCTCAGGTATTTTTAAAAAATATTTTGTTTTAGTTGTAGGTGGACACAATACTTTTATTTTATGTTCATGTGGTACTGAGGATCGAACCCAGGGCCTCATACATGCTAGGCGAGTACTCTACCACTGAGCCACAATCCCAGCCCTAGCCTCAGGTATTTTGTTATAGCAATAAACAACAGACTAACACACACCCACATGCCTAAAACAAGGCCAAGGAAATCAGAGTCCCTCCATTGAATCTCAGTCTGTTTGTGCTGCTACAACAAAATACTTAAGGTGAGTACTTCATAAACTAAAGGAGTTTATTTGGCCCACAATTCTGGTGACTGGGAAGTCTAAACAGCATGGCACCACTGCTTATTGAGGGTCCCAGGGCTGTGTCACAACCCCAGGGGAATGAGTGGGCACATGTGGAGAAGCATGTGTGCAAAAGAGCAGAAGCAAGAAAAGCAGCCAAGAAAGTCAGATTTGCTCTCTAACCACCCACTGAAGTTAACCAATCAGTCCTACAGGACAGGCATTAATTGCATTGGAAGGCAGTTCCCCACAACCTAGCTACCTTCCACAGGCTGCACCCCTTAAAGACTCACCACCTCTCACTGCCATTACCCTGGGAGCCCAAGCTTCCATCATCTGCATCTTTCAGGGACAGAACATATTCCAAGTCCAAAGCTTTGCCAGCGGTGTGTGAATTCACTCTCAAGGCTGCACCACAGGAAACCTTGGCTTAATTCCCGAGCTCTCCCTCTCCCCCTCCCCCTCCCCCTCCTCCTCCCCCTCCCCCTCCTCCTTCCAGTGCATGGCCTGTAATCAGCATGTGAAAGTTGTTGGAAAAATGGAACCGAGCTAGGTGGACACGGGTGGTCATTTTATAAACGACGAGTAAATGAATCTACTTCTTTATTAGAGACCATCCAAGGGCTCTAAAGTGGTTTGCAACCATATCTGGACCTCGTTTAGCAAAGAGTTTGAGCAAAACAAATATTTGCGTTTAAAATGAGTCAGCTCTGTGTCACCGTGAACAAAATACCTGACAAGCACAACTTGGGGCAAAAGATTTATTTTTGGCTCATGGTTTCAAAGGATTCAGTTCATGGTCGGCTGGTTCCAACGAAGAAACATCATGGCACAAAGGCCTGGCCAAGAAAAGAGGCTGATCTTACGGCAGCCGGGAAGCAGAAGGACAGACGGGGACAGGGAGAAGATAAACTCTTCAGGTACGCCACTAGTGACGCACTTCCTCCGACTAGGCCCTGCCTCCCAGTGGATTAATCCACCCATGTGGTCAGAGCCCTCGCCATCAATCACCGCGAACAGTCCCACCTTTGAACCTTGCTACATTGGAGCCCACGCTGTCCACACCTGAGTTTTGGGGGGACATTTCAGATCTAAACTATCACAAATATCAGCTGGCTCTTGCCATCAGAACAGAATGGGAAAAAACCCTACATGTGAAGAGCAAGGTAGCTCTCATCCCTGCTTCCCCGTACCTCCTTCTCGCCCCCAGCTCTGCCCCACCACTGAACATCCATCAGTGTCCTGGGAGGTAGTCAGGTCTCGAGAGAACACACAGATTTCGTAAACCCTGTGCAATCACGTTCTGCACTACACGACCTTTTCCTGGGAACCTAACCAGTTTAAATCATGGCACTCCAGTGGGAAAATTCTGTCTTTGGAACTTTTCGTATACCAAAAAGCTGACTTATTTAGGTTTTTTCATGGACCAAAATCTAACTCAAAAAGTAATATAATATCAGAGACCATTTTAAACGAGAAAAATTCATCCATATTCTTTTTATCCTAAACCAATTGTTTCAAAATTTGTTGAGGTCTTCAGTTGTGACTACTGGAGGGAGATCATCAGCCAGCTTTCGTATGGAGGCTTACCTATAATCTTGTGCTCTAGTTTCTTTTTAAGTTTCTGTTATGCGGTGACGTTGAGACGCGACAGCTCTATCAGGTAGGCGGAGTGTGACGTATTGCCCGAGGAAGAGTTCTGGCTGCAGCTCACTAGGGGCGTGCAAATCCCGGATGCCCGGGCAAACTCAGCAGGCTCTGACCATTGTCAACGCCTCTCCTAGGGATTCTAGAAACGGATCTCGTCCTTGGCATTTTGGGTCCTCTTTCCATCAATTACATCAAGAAGGGGAAGGCTGAACACAGAGGTCTAGCCTTCGGTGCTCAATGCCACGGGTGACAGACCACGAGGGCTGGAATGACATGCACAGCTGTCGGCATTAAAGGAGTGTGGCTTCACCTGAAGCATGCCTCAGAAAAAGGAAGAAGGGATTTCTGTGTTGCTTCTGCCTCCTGAAAATGACCTTCAGCCCCTCCCCTGCCATTCTGGTTTCGCATGCAGATCACAATTTCGCAGCGCCTGCGTGAAAATGCTTTCAAAATGCAGTGAGAAATCCATGCACGAAAGAGGACCTCACGTCTCTCAACTATGTTTAAGTGTTACGAGCAATCACACTGTCTCCAGCCCAGGAAGTGACCAGGAGGTCACATTTCTGCCATTCACCAGTAAGGCTTCATGCCTGGAATTGCTCAGGCATGAGAATGCCAACCACTCATCAGGAAAGTGGGACATTTAGTATTTACTAATTGTCCCAATAGTTCAGCTCAGTCTTTCAGAGATACAAAGAAAGGAGGAGGTCTGTTTCCTTCCAAAACCTCAAAGTGTTAGGAATTACTCTATCCTACCATATATATTTATAATTTATATTTATAATTTCTCATATCTCATATATATTATATATTTATATATAGATGATGCTGATATATTTATGATACATGTGTGTGTGTGCACCAAACTACATTCACATGCCTATTTTATGTGAAAGTAATTCCCAGTTTATTTCACACATAAATAGTTCACTGTTAAATGGACTTTTGAATGACAAGAATCTGAATTCATTTGTTAGCATTTATGAAACTCTAACTCACATATAGAAAACCACAGCCTCAGACCTCTCACAGCTATTCTGTTAGTTTTGAAACGTATTTGCCACATAAATACAGCCCTGGATCAGGAGCTAATTCACTGTCTCACTCAAGGAGAGAAAGATCACTGGGTTCAATTCTCAGCACCACATATAAATAAATTAAATAAAGGTCCAGGATAGCCAACTAAAAAATATATCTGAAAAAATAAAAAGACCCATCTAGCATTGTGTGGCTAAAACTTACTTTGTAACAAAACTGTATTACTTGGGGAAGGGACAAATCCTGTCATAGACAAGCATCTGTTAACTGGCCTGAGTTAAAAGCTTGAAAGAGGACCGAATTGATCTGAATACCAGATCTACCTGATGGACAGGTAAGACCCTGACGTTTGCAAGGAGGTGCTTACTTACTTGAATGATACTAGTTCCTGCTTTGGGTCTGGCTTTGGATGCTCAAGTACAACGTGGAGCTGATGAGCAATTATTTTGCTAATGCTTACGTTTGTACTGACATCTTCTCAGCTGGGTCATCCAGGCCTTTCAATTTTACAAAGTATGAGAAAGGAGGGGGAGCGGTTTTTTTTTTTTTTTTTTTTTTGTGGTGCTGGGGATTGAACCCAGGGCCTTGTGCTTGTGAGGCAAGACTACCAACTGAGCTATCTCCCCAGCCCTGGAGCAGATTATTTTTAAAGAAAAAATATTTCTGTGTTAATAGCATATGTTTTTTTTCTGTTTCTTTTTTTGTTTTAACAAAGCAAAATTAGGGGTTAAAGTTGGGATGTGAACTTTCAAACTCCTGCCCTAGAAGTACTGAAAGAGGTAAGAAAAGCCCTCTTTCCTTTGAGTCTCTCCTCCTGCCCACGGAAACCTGAGCTCAGTGAAGCCCAGCAATTCAGACAATGGGAAACCCGAGCAGTCGAAGTGCATTTATTTTCTAAACGGGGCCAGCAGCCTGTGCAGGGGAAAGCCCCAGGGAGAGCGACTGAATAACCTGCCGCTATCTCGCGGCCTCATTTATCATTTTGAAATCTTTTCTCTTTTTTCCTGTAGAGATCACCCTGACAAAATGGGCAAGCCTACCAAGCGGAGGAGGAAGGCAGTCTGGGTGGAGAGACTCAGGCCTGCCTGCATGGGTGGCCACAGCCTGGCACTGCGGGATGCTGCCCTGGGACTCAACCACGGTTAAGGGCTGAGGGAGCAAACTCCATTTCTTTACCCCTAACATGTCAAACGGTGGGGTTTGTCACTTTTTAAAAAAAGACTTAAAAGTGGCTGTGTGTATCACTAGATGACATCAGTCTCAAGTTTCTTTTTGTAGGGGAAAGATGATGAACTTTGCAATGAGGCAGACATAGGTTCAAATCCCTGCCCTCTGCTGGTCCCTCTGCTGCTTGACCTTGAGTTTCTTCCTGGAGGTCAGAAAATAGCTTTCACAAAGCTTAGTTTATTAGGGGCTCTGAACTTGTATTTCCCTACATGCCGAATAGCATTCTCTACCTTACAGGGGCTATGGAAGCAGCAGACCTTCTGGTTGATGACTTTGACAGATGCTTCTGGAATGCCTGCTGTGTCAGACACTACTATGGACAAAGGATTTAGAGTAAGACTCAACCCTTTCAAAACTTATACTCAAGAGTGGCTGGGGCAGAAGCCAGGTGCAGTGGCACACACCTGTAATCCCAGCAACTCTGGATGCTGAGGCAGGAGAATCACAGATTTGAGGCCAGCCTGGGAAATTTAGGGAGACCCTGTCTCAAAATGAAAAGGACAGGAGATGTAGCTCAGTGACAGAGCACTACTGGGTTAAATCCCCAGTATCCGTCCTCTCCCCCAAATGCAAAAAAAAAAAAAAAAAAAAAAATGGCCAATCCTTACTAGCTCTTGACAAAATTGTACACTTCTGTCTGGAGCGCAGCCACGTCTTCTTTCTGTCCTGAGGCCCCACTCTGAGCCCCATCCTTACGATCTCCCTAATGGCCTCTG
The DNA here is from genome assembly GCF_902686455.1 of Sciurus vulgaris. NCBI lineage: Eukaryota > Metazoa > Chordata > Mammalia > Rodentia > Sciuridae > Sciurus > Sciurus vulgaris. The sequence goes on along the minus strand of NC_136464.1, from coordinate 174,645,195 downwards.
AAATGGGAGCTGATGAGACCTCCAACCAGAGTAGCAACCATGGCCCTGAGGCAGGATAAGAAATCAAGCGAGGTAGAAAACAGCCGAAAGGGAAAGCAAGGCTGGGTCTACATCTCCCCTGAACTGTTTTGTCCTCCAGGCCTGCCATTCCCAATTTTCTGAGAAATCTACACATCTTAGAGCTCCTGTAAATTCATTCATCTACAAACACTGCCTCATTCTGATTAAAGTTTAAGTGCACTGCACTTAAGCTTTACAATATATTTTCAGACTAGATGAGGATGTATTTTGAGAAAACTATAATACAGCCACATTCCAGACCTTATCTGGCTAAAGCATACGATGTCAACCAGAAGATTCTGGAAGAAGAGCAGACCACCATGAAGGTCTCATGATCGACCATCAGAGATCAAAGACCTGAGTTCAGCAGGCTGAGGCCTTTTCCTTATGTTTGGACTAAAATCCTCTCCATTAGGTCATCGAGGCCTTTCAATTTTACAAAGTATGAGAGAGGAGGGGAGCAGATTTTTTTGTTTATTTGTTTGTTTTGTGGTGCTGGGAATTGAACCCAGGGCCCTATGCTTGTGAGGCAAGCGCTCTACCAACTGAGCTATCTCCCCAGCCCTGGAGCAGATTATTTTTAAAGAAAAAATATTTCTATGTTAATAGTATGTGTTTTTTTTCCTTCTCTCTCTTTTTTTTAAGTGCTTTTTTTTTTTTAAAAAAAAGTGCTTCTTGTACTTGAGATGTGTTCTGCTCTGAGAATGGGCACATTCACCTTTTATTTCCTGATAAAGCTCTTCCTCTTTGCTAAAAACCTATGCATCCTTGAATTCTTTCCTATCACCTGTCAAGAGTCTGGCCGGCCTGGGTAGTTTCCCCTGCCTCTGGCTAAGCACAGGGCACATACCTCATGCAAACTGGGAGCTCACTCCTGTCCTGGTTCGTGGCAGCATTCGATCCAGCCAGCACAAGGCTGGCATCTGGAATCACACTGGCATGGCCTCAGTGTTCAGGAATCTCAGGGAGCCACATGAGGTCCACGTGCCAGGAGCGGAGCTCTGGTCCCCAGAAGAGGCACTCAACAAAGTAGATTTTCCCAAGACAAAGAGACCAAGGCATTTCAAGTCAGGCACAGCTTAAAAAGCAAGACCCAGTAAAGACCAGGTCCACATATATTTAAAACCAGAGATATTTAAAACCTAGCATTTTCCCTACAAAGAATTTAGGGCAGATTATGAAAGAGCTCTTAAAATTAATTGCAGAGCTGGGTGCTGTGGTGTATGCCTGTGATCCCGGCAACAAGACAGGTTGAGGCAGGAGGATCACGAGTTCAAGTCCAGCCTGGGCAACTTGCAAGATGCTGCCTAAATAAAACGTAAAAAGGGGTGGGATGTAGAACATCCCTGCATTCATTCAATCCTCAGTCCCCAGTATTAAAAAAATAAATAAATAAACAGAATCACAAAGTCACCTTGCCAGATACACTAGTTATTTGTTACTGAAAATTCATGAATAGTTCAAACTCCTCAGAGACCTGTGATGGGCCCTGACCAAACAGGAAGGGGTTAAGGCTCCATACTTGCTCGAGTGGTCAAAAATGAAAAGTGCCATTGGAAAATAACCTAAATTGACCAGAAAATGATGATTCCCTTGGTACTCAGGCTAAATAGGAGGCCAACTATATTATTTCCCCTACTGTAAAATTAACTATTCTCAGGCTACAGAGGTAGCTTGGTGGTAGAAAGCAAGCTTAGCACATGAAAGGCCCTGGGTTTGATCCCCAGGACCCCCAAAATAAAAAAAATATTAGAATTACCTGTTCTCAAAGTCTTTCTATTGGATTCAGTACACCTGATTTGTTTAGGTCTTAAATAAATAACGACTGCCTTTATTTTTACCTGAAAGCAAATTTTCCATGTGAGCATTACCCCACTCATTTAACCAATAAGATCCAAGAAATTCAGAAAAATAAAAATTAAAAACAAGACCTTCTCTTCCCCCTCCTCTTATTTTTCTTCATGTGTTTTTTTTTTTAATTGGTGATTATGGTGATTATTTTGGTGATTATTAATAATTGGTGATTATTTTTTTTTAAATTGGTTGCCCCTCCTTTTCTTTAACAACCACAATAAGGCAAAGAACTCTGTGGCCACGGAAAGGGTCAGTGTTCCTAGGCTCCTCCCCAACCATGCCCTCGCTGTCCCAAGAACTTAGTGTGAAAATTGGGTTTCCTGGGACTGCGGTTGTGTGAACGACCTTATCTTTTGGAGATTCAGTCTGGAGTGTTCAGGAGCAAAGGCTGAGTGAAAAGTCATCCGGGGGGACACTCGTCATTTATATACTTTTCTGTAGGTATGTGAAACACTTCAATAAAAAGTTTTCTAAAAAAAGAATACTGAAAGATTCTAGGTTTGCACTTACATTTAAAAGGTTCTAATGATAATAAATAGGTAGGTGGGGGCTGATGGATGGATGGATGATATGTGGTAAAGAATATGGCAAACGCTCATTGTTGAATATGAGAAATGGGTATGTAAATGCCACTTATGCCTTAAAGTCTTATAATAAAATACACACACACACTTTTTTTTTTTTTTTTTTTAGTTGTTGATGGACCTTTATTTATTTATTTTTTTATGTGGTGCCAAGAATCAAATCCAGTGCCTCACACATGCCAGGCAAGCTCTTCACCACTGAGCCACAATCCCAGCCCCTTTAATAAAAATCTTAATTGGATTTTCTGTGTTCCTACAGGTAGTTTTAGTGACTAATAGGAACAGCCCTCCCTGAGGACAGCAGGGTCTCCAGCAAGAGGAAACGGAAGCAGAAACCAAACGCTCCCAACGACCATGGGATCCTCCACCTTCCACGAGGGCTTCAGCCAGCCTCTACTTTCAGTCCAAGGAGGCCACTGGGAGCCTCCAGATTTTTCTACACAGAATTTGGAAACAGGAGGGAAAAGGGGGCAGGAGAGAAAAAGAGCAACTCAAGTAACTGTCAAACAAGAGGCAGAGGTTGCAAAGCCTCCAGGGAAGAAAGGAGGCTGATCCTCCACAGTTCATGAGTGAAAGCACAAGTTCACAATCACATTAGACTTAAAGGAGAATTGTTTCCAGGGGGAAAGTCCTGGAGTTGAGCTTTCGGCTACCCATGTGGGTGCGGCCCTGGCATTTCCATGCTACTCAGCCTGACAAACCCTTCAAGACCCTCCTGTCCAAATCTGCTGAACATCGATGGCGACATTAGCTCCCTCTGTCTGACGGAGCTGGAGCTGCAGTGGCGAGCCCACCCAGGCAGCAGGCGACCTGGGGGCGCACACCCAAGCACAACCACCAACCACTGCGCTTCCTCTCAAAAGAACCTACGAAGATTTTATTGTCTATAGTCACATTATCCCTGTCCCTACTTTCATTCCTTCTCACGGATTCTGAAGGAGTCAAAAACAAACCCAAAGCAGCAGCTTGTTACATTTACCAGGAAAGATCAATATTAGGACTGCAAGTGAAGATTTTTTTTTAAATATAGGATTGACTGATTTTGACATTACTTTGATGAAGACAAGCTTATCAAGGGTCGGGGGAGCTCATTTTAATGTTAAAACACAAAACCAGGAAGTCAGCAGCATTTATAAAAGACCAGAGATCCATCATAATGTAACACAGAGTCCTTTAGGTCAGTTGTCAGAGGGAGAGATGACATGTTGTTTTGGGGCGGGGAAGAAGGCCTTGCCTGTGGGCCCACTTCCTCGCCCCATAGCCCCACCTCCAGCCGCAGGAGCACCTGCCTGCTGAGCCCACACACTCCAAAAACGCTGGGAAGGGCCAGGCAGCACGTATTTCCAGCACGCAAGTTCTGCTCCAAGAGCACAAAAGTCCCCAGGGACAACGTGAACAACAAATGTGTCGGTCTGTGTTCCACTAATGCTACCTATGGACGGCAAACTGTGAATTTCATGTCATTTTTCACTCATCATGAAACATTCTTTTTTCCTTTTTAAAACACTTAAACATGTAAATGGAGATAGAATTTCAGTTTTTGCAAGATGAAAGTTCTAGACATGGGTTGCACAAAAATGACTGTTCACTTAATACTGAAGCAAACACTTGAAAGTGGTTAAGATGATAAATTTTTATGTTATGTTTGTTTTATGTTTATGTTGTTTATGTAAAAAAATTTACATAAGAAAAAAATGTCAAAACCATTCTTGGCTCGGGCTGGATCTGACACACATACTAACAGTATATCAACCCTTTCAATTTCATTTTGGGATGTGAAACATACTATGGATTAACCAAAAGTTAAAACATTAGAAAAGTCAGAAGGAATTCTCCTTTCCAATGTGAAAATGGACTTGCACATTTCACCAGAGAACAGCAGTCAGAAATCACTGGCTACTGACTTCAGCTGCAGGCCTCAGTTAACTCTGAGCGTCCTGGAGCCCTTGGTGTTGGAGTAAAGGGCTCCCCCACACGGTGGCAGACTTCTGGGACGCCTGTAGTATTTCTGCCGACCTTGCGTGAAGGCCTTTGAATTCTGAGGCCCCTGCCTTTGGTCTGTGTAAACCCACTGAACTGGAATGCCTCCCCACAAGGGAAAAAAGTGGATTTGAGGAAAGATCCATGCACAGGCCAACCAGCCTACCAGGGCAAGGGGCATGGGCCGGGGGCTTCTGTACCTTCCTGGCCACACCAGAGGATTTGGGGAAAAGTCTAGTACAGGTTTGACCTAAAAAGTCCAGGGCGAGGAGGACTGGCCTTAGAAAGCCTCCACACACTGACATGGGCAAAACAGGCTGGCTTTACAAACCCAGGTGGACTCCCAAAGCAAAAAGCAGATGAATGTGCAGAGGACAAGCTAATTCAAAGCAGTGACCCTGGTGCAGGAAGACAAACCAAAAGATGACCCAGCCTGTCTGGCCCTCGCTGCCCCAAGATCAAAGGGGCATGGTGGAGCATGAGTGTTTCATAATCTGCCTGTGTTAATGTAGAAATTTATTTTCTTACTACAACAAAAATTTGTTAAAAACCAAGGTATAATAACAACCCCTCACTGTTCCTCTGTTCCTTCCTTTTATAGTTTTCAATGATATATTTTATTAAGAATTAAAGAGTATGTATCCCTTTAACCCAAAGGCAGTATCCAGAAATTTTGGACACTTTGGAAACTGGTTTGAAAATCTGACTTCAGAAAAGTTTCCAAAGGGGATTGTTTCAAAGAGCAATTCATGAGTAACCTGGACCTCACTTCCCCAGCAAGCCAGCGGATGAGGAGACTCTGTTAGCGTTCACACTTCAATAATGAGAGCCAGCATTAACTCACTGTGCACGGAGAAGCAGGCCCACAAGCTTTACCTACATTATTTCCTTCAAAGGACAAAGCCACTACTGTGAATCCTGTTTCCAGAGGACAGTGAGGCTCAGAAAGCCAACTTGCTCAAGACCACACAGCTAGCAAGAGGTCGAACTGGGAATCAGGCCCAGATCTTGGACACCAAAATTAATGTGTCCCCTTCTGTCTTGCTGCCTCTCTGCTAGATCACAAGGGAACAGGATCAAATAATGTGGAAAATCATTGCTGCAGGGAGCTAGAAACCCATTTAGGTAAATTCTGACCTTCGGGCTGTTCAGTCTCCCTCAGTACCACCCTCCTTATCTAAAAGGAACGGGAAGATGCAACTGGCGGGAATTCACTTCATGCCCCTTGACACAAATTTTGCCCTTGTTAGTTATCACCCTAGGAAAAAAAAATGAGAAAATGCCCTTGTAAGTCATTTGACTGTTTTCAGCTTATTTCTAGTGTCACATAGAATGATCTACATCACACTTAGGAATCCAGGGATTACTCTAGCAGGATGGAGAACTTCACAACATCACAGAAAAAACTGACTAGTCCCAGTGCACCCCCGGACATGCAGCATTGACATCGGCTGCCTCCCCCATCTGACTGTGAGGTCTGGGATAACATCCCCAGCTCCACAAGTCGAAAGCCTTAAGCAGAACAGGAGCCCCATATACATAGGTTGGAGCGAATATTGAAATAAACACTTTCAGAATGCAGCATTAAGGGCTGGCCCTAGCTCTGAGATGCAGAGTTCAGCTACCTAATGTTCTGTGCCTAAACAGCTGGATAAAAAGCCACCAGGCTAATGGAAATTTACCAGCAGGGCAGTGTGGGGGAGGAGGGAGGAGACAACATTACTCACACAAAAAGATCAAAATCTGCTGTCCAATGGTAACACCTGGCTCCACCTAGGGATTCCAAGCACACCCTCAGAGATGCCCCGTGCCACCATCTTCCCCGGGCTCAGTTCTGCATACATTTCATAAGGTCTTCCATTCAGTTCATGTCCACAAACTCTCTATGAGCACCTAGTGTGTGCCAGGGCCTGTTTGGTACCTAGTATGGTTTCAAAGCTAACTAAATGCTAGTAGTGCTTTGTAAGAAAGTGCTAAGAATAAAGTCTGTGAGGTTCAGCCACAGTCCTAGCTTAGAAAGAGCACTTCTTGCCTGGGATCACCCCCAAGCAAGGTTTTGGAAGGGGAACTGTTTTCAAGATGGGGTTAAGGGGTGGAGGAGAACATTAGCTGCATTCCAGATAAAGGAACTGCTATATACAAAGGCTCTGTCCTGCCACACTGGGAAGGAATCTTGGAACCCAGAGCCACGCAAAGCATGAGAGATGGAGGATGCATGCGTATGCCCAGACCCCCTCCCCTGGCAATTCCCAAGTTGCCTGGGGAGATGAGGTGGGTATTGTTAGTTTCATTTTGCAGATCAGGAAAGTCAGAAAGAGGCAGCAGCCATCAGCTCTGTGGGCCCCTGCTGGGGATTGGCTCATACCTGCTTCCTGCTCTGCCAACCCACTATCCAGTGCTTAGGGCTCAGTAAATGGTGACTTATTTCATGGCAATGGGAGGTGATTCCCCAAGGCCATTAGTAAATTAGTAACAAAATACAGTTAGAATCAAGAATGCTTCATGTTTATCACAAATCATTTGATTTCCAAATTAGGTAGAGAAAGTTAATAAAAATGTGGGGGGAAACATCCTGAAAAGAAATGGTAAAAGGAACGTGAAGAGAGAGCCTACAGAGTGGGAGAAAATCTTTGCCACTCATGCTTCAGACAGAGCACTAATTTCCAGAATATATAAAGAACTCAAAAAACTCTACACCAAGAATACAAATAACCCAATCAACAAATGGGCTAAGGAAATGAACAGACACTTCACAGAAGAAGATCTACAAGCAATCAACAAACATGAAAGGATGTGGGGAAAAAGGTACGCTCATACATTGCTGGTGGGGCTGCAAATTAGTGCAGCCAAGCTGGAAAGCAGTGTGGAGATTCCTTAGAAAACTTGGAATGGACCTATCATTTGACCCAGCTATCCCACTCCTTGGCCTATACCCAAAGGACTTAAAATCAGCGTACTACAGAGATACAGCCACATCAATGTTCATAGCTGCTCAATTCACAATAGCCAAACTATGGAACCAACCTAGATGCCCTTCAATTGATGAATAGATAAAGAAACTGTGGTATATATATATATATGATGGAATATTACTCAGCTATAAAGAATAATAAAATTATGGCATTTGCAGGCAAATGGATGAAATTGGAGAATATCATGTTAAGTGAGATAAGCCAATCTCAAAAATCCAAAAGACGATTGATCTCACTGATAAGCGGATGATGACACGTAATGGGGGGTGGGAGGGGGGCAAGAATGGAGGAAGGAGGGACTGTATAGAGGGAAGAGAGGGGTGGGGGGGGGAGGAAAAAATAACGGAATGAATCAAACATCATTACTCTATGTAAATGTATGAATATGCAAATGGTATGCTGTTACTCCATGTACAAACTGAAACAACATGTATCCCATTTGTTTACAATAAAAATAAATTAAAAAAAAAAAGAATGTCCCAGCATAAAAGGTTAAGGTTCACAATCAATCATGTAATCCATTCTAAGAAGATATATATCCCTAATCGTTGGAGAATATGTTATTTTATGGATGTGTCATAATTTACTCAGTAGTATAGCATTGGACATCAGGCTAAAGTTTTGCGTATAGACTATGCCAGCAATTCCTTAGAAGAAATTCCTTCAAAGAGCAACAGCTAAGCAAAAACCTGTGGATTCGAGTTATGTATTAAACCATGGGTGATTTTTATTTCCTTCTATATAATGTTCATTATTTTATGAATTTTGAATAATAAACAGACATTTTCTTTTGGGGAACACTTTTAAACATAAAGTCAACTACAAAAAAATAAATGTAACAATATGTCCCCTACCAGAAATGAAAAATAATACTTTTTCACATTTGTTTCAGTCTTCTTTTATAGAATACAAGACATTATGGATAAAATTATTTCCATTCCTTCTCTGAATAGGAAGAACTAATTACTATTTTGCATTCTGTGTATCTTCTGAATCTCCTTAACACACTATCTACATCCATAAAAGTACAGACAACTGGTCGTATGCATGATTTTAGGATATAAAATAAGCCGTACTTTTGTATCACTCAACATTACATTTCTGATGTTGACCTGTGCTGGTATCTATAAGCAAAGAGTGTTACTTTAATTCTGGTATAATATGACATCTTCTATTGATTTAGTCTACTTATGGACATTCAAGTTGGTTCCCATTTTTTCCTCTAGAAAATCCATCTGGTAATAACTGTCCTTGTGTTTATCTTCTTGGGAGATGGCAAAAGGTTTCTCTCTTGAATATCAACATCATAAATGAAAATACTGTTTAAGATGAAACTGAGGAAAGGAACAGTGTGAGAGGGCCTGGATACTCAGTAAGGCCACTTGGCTGGCTCCTCTCTTGTGATCCCTCCTGGCTGTCACCACCTACACCAGAGCACTGTAACAGACTCCCCAAACACCCAACACCGCCATGCCCTGATGAACAGTAACCAAGTGATCTGCTGCATGACCTTTGGGCCTGGCAGATAACTGGCCCTGTTCTCATTGTTCTAATTTTATTTCCTGAAAAAAAAAAAAAAAATGCAATGGGAAACTTCTTTCCAGATGTAACTAACATCAAAAAGCCGCTTCAACACATCAACTCAATGCTCACGACGCACCTGCCCTGTCTTCCCGTGATTCCAGTGAATACAAGATGCATGGATTTCAATGGCTCTGCCTAGAGCCACCGGTTTCCATGAAAACTGCAATTCCATCTTTTCATCTTTATTTTACTGCGGATCTTTGCTTATCTTCTCAAGGAGCTCAGCTTTTCATGATTTCCAATGGAAAAACATTCAATTATCTCACCGAACACAGAGGGAAATCGTATTTATAAGCTGCCTGTGGCTGTTTAAGTGTTCCCAAAACAAGCCGAGCGTGTTGTACATTACGTGTCCAGAGTCGGAAGGAAGAGAAATACTTGACAAATAAGAATAATGTGTTATCAGCTTGCAGGAAGCACAGGAGGCGGGTAAAGGACTGATCTGCAGCGAGATGCAAGCCCTATTGCTCCTTCAGCTCTCCCCCACTCCTACACAGCAGGTTATGTCTCAAAAAGACGCCATCTAGATCACAAATGCCGACGTTTTTGCAAACATTAATAAGTGCTCTGCCTATAACACCATAAATTCCTTCCCACACACAATTTTTCAACCCCACCCCAATCCATTTAAAGAAATAAGCAAATTTCAATAAAAAAGTAGTAGGCAGACACACAGATGCACGGGAGCAGATTTAGATTCGAGAAGGAATACCGTCTGGTCCACAAAGACACAGGTGACTCTGATGCTAGGGAACAAAAGACAGCACCCCACAGGAGGCGAGGGCAGACAGACACCACAGTTTCCTTCTGGAAGAAAAGATCTTTTCTCCCAGGGATGGGCCAGTTCACTACAAATTCCCAGAGCTGAGGACAGGGGTCACCCACACACTGGCTCTGCCAGCATTTCCTGGGGGACACTGGGCCCCATCTCCTCTCCTGCCTGAAGCCTCACCAATGAAAGAAAAGCAGAGACCCACGCCAGAGGTTCCTCACACAGCACTGCAATGCCTCCTCACTCATCAGTGACCCTCGCTGCACACTCTGCATTCTGCGGTCCCACTCAGACACCGCCCTGCCTGCTGCTGTGGTTTGGATGTAGTGTACTACTGCCCCGAAGCCCATCTCTTTGGAGCTTGGCCCCAGTGTGGTGGTTTGGAGGTGATGTGTCTTTAAGAGGCAGGGCCTAGTGGGAACTCCCGGGACTGGCTCCTCCCCCTTGCTCTGGCTTCCTGTCCTGCCTGGTGATCTCTCCCTCTCCTCAGAGCTCCTGCCATTGGGGTATCATCTGGCCCTCACCAAAGCCAGCCCTATTCTCTTTGGACTTAGAGCCTCAGAAACTATGAGCTAAATAAACCTCTTTTCTTTATCAGTACCCAGCCTCAGGTATTTTGTTACAAGAACAACAACAACAAAAAAGGACTAAAATGCACCCCAGTCCTAGAATTGAAGATGTCCTAATAATTTATTAATATTCCCAAATAGCACAGGAATTAAATGTGAACATAAATCTAGAATCAGGCCAGTCCCCCCAAGCCCCTCCCCTGCCCCTTATTCAACTGATAAAAGATGAAGGACTCGATTCTCTCCAGGTTCCATGGATCTGGGATTGCATCCCATCTTTTGCTTCTGCTCTGGGCTCTGGAAAACCTAGCAAGAAGCAGGGGAAGATTTCATTTGAAACACTGGTCAGTTTTTGGCAGAAACCAGATCATGACTTACGTGTTAGACCTCATGGCCTGGGGGTAACATGAAAAAGCCTCTGTAACTAAGGTATGAGGAATTCCAAAAACAGAGGGCAGACCAGCAGTGGAGAAAAGATTGTGGGCAGTCCTAATGGCAGTAGCGCTTGTGGGCCAGCTGGGCCGACCCAGTGGTTCTGGTTTCCTAGACGAAGCTGCGCTGGGTGGAGCCGCAGGACTGGCCGGCACAGGGCACAGGGCACAGCACACCCTGGGAGGCAGCAGGGCTCCACGGCTGGACTCACCCAGGAGGAAGGTGACTGCTGTGGCTAAACTTTTATTTTTAAACACGGAACAAACTGAAGAACAAAGAAAATTTTTTCATCCATGAGTAGGCAATGGAGAATTCGGAACTCATAAGTAACAGCAGCTTGAAATACAGGCCAGGCGTTTTGTATTCTGAACAGTCAGATGAGCCACAGGTGACTAAATACACACAGAACTCAAACACACACTGTCTTTTCTGTGGTGCCAGAACCTCAAAGGGGCCACTAGCCAGTATTCAAAGACATAAATAAGAAAATAAATAAGGAGACAAGCCCTATAATTTGTTTAATCAGCTCAGAATGAGAGCGCAAAAACTCTTTTCAGAAGAAGGGACAAATAATTTTATCAAAAATTTAAAAGCATCTCCCTCCATGAGAGGCAATAAGCACTCAGAATATAAGTGCACAGTGAAATAAAAATTGCATCATTATAAAACATGATGAAGCGCGTCTGTGTTTGTGAGTGTTTACTTGCATTTACCCAATGTAAGGTTTGGTTATAATAAAATTTTCCTGGCTGCCCACCCAGCAAACGCAGTTTGTACATCTAATAAAATCCAGATCCCCAGGGGGTTCAAGCAGGAAAGAACCTTGAATGATCAGTTACCCCGATTCCCTTGTTTTAGAAACATGGAAACTGAAGCTCAAAGTGTAATTGCTCTGAGGCTGCATAGCTCTTCTCAACACACACACACACACACACACACACACGCACACACACGCACACACACGCACACACACGCGCACACACACACAAACACTTTTCACTTCTCTTTAAAGTTCTCATTTTTACAGGCCCTGGAATAGTCTTGTCTTAGTCCATTTTCTGCTGCTATAACAAAGTACTACAGGCTGGAAAATTATTAAACATGCAAGTTTATTTGGCTGTGGTTCTAGAGACTGGGAAGTTCAGGAGCATGGTGTGAGCGCTTGGTGAGGGTCTCCGAGCTGCATCACAGTGTGGCAGAACCGCAACTTCCTTGAGACAGCGGAAATGTGGTCAGACCCATTCTCTGCAATCAGGAAGCCAATTCCACAGTATAAACAGGAATCCATTCACGACTGTCACAACAGCAATTCAGTCCCAACCTGAGTGCTGGAAGGGACGGTGAGGCCATGGTAATTGCACAGTCACCTCCCCTCCATCCAAGCAGAACCTTCGATTCTGAAGCTGAAGCCAAACTCCACTCAGCGTCACCAAGGACCTGGTTCCCTGTCTACTCTTCCTCTGAGATGCGCAAGAAGTCAAGTTTTCCAATGACCGTCTTGGAAAGCAGAATCACATGATTTTAGGAATATATTTTCTTTTAAATCTTGGAATTTGGATTCTTCAAATCCCACAGGGGCATTTTTATAATCAGACACTGTGAGACTTTGGCTTCTAAGACTCATTACAGACTAGCAAATCTAGACTGCCAACCAAAACCAAATCTGAAATCGAGAACGTTGTCAATTCTTAATTACCCAATGAAATCACATAAACACATAGGAAGAATCTTATCAGATGGCAGCTTTCTTAGCTTGCTTGACCTAGAATTTGACACTTGATCAAGACACCCAGCTAGGATGAGAGAGGCCCAGGAAACAGCTGCTGGTCATCCCTGGCTTTCTTACCCACCCATCTTTGTGACCATTTGGATTTTTCACTTTGAACTATTGGAAATGTCACCCTTCTGTAGTAAACGACACCTGTTTAAGGTCACAAATCGGTAAGCAGGATGCCAAATGGCCTCATGCACTGCCAAGATGTCCTGATGCATCTTGATACAAAACCATACTCATTGGCAATTGTAACGACTGACTGTTGGAGCTTTTAAAGGAAAATCTGTAGGGAGACTGGAAAGATGTCGTAACTTGCCTTTCTCAGGTCCGATTCATTATATCTTTCTTCCTCTGTTTAAAATTTAACTTTTTCAATTGACAAGTAAAGCTTCTGGCTAAACAAAGTATGTGTCGCTTACATCTACTCACTATGCCTTCGACACAGCATCCGCATCCCATACACCGAAAGAACGCCTAAGCTTAGACCACTTCCGTGTGACAACCCAGGGTTAGGGTTCTACTGTCTAAAGAGGGATCCAAACAGATGCATGGGGAGCAGGAGGAGGAGGAGAAGGTAATGGAAAGCGGAAGAGGAGAAGGAAAACGTGCATTTTTCATTGGACCTGATGAGTCGGCATCAGCAAGTGAGATGAGCGAATCCTGTCCTGCCCCACCTCCCCCATCCTCTGGTCCTGTCCTGGCCTTGGTTGTACTAGGTAATTGTCATTGGCAAGACCAGTGTTGTTTTAAAGATCCAGATGATTCCTCTCAAAAAAGCTTGAGCAGGGAAAAATATGTTGAAATTGAGAAAAATAAATATTGCATTTTTAATGGAAACATTTTCCTTTGTATTCAATGATATAAAGAAAATTTTATTAACTGAGATGCAATGATGGTATAATAATTGTGCTGAAAAAATCTCCATCTTTTAGAGATAGGTGCTGAAATAATCACAATCGAAAACCAAAGTTTTCTTCAGAAGGCAAGTCTTTGGGTTGGTAAGCAGATACCCAAACACACATTTTATAAAAATCATCATTATTCATCCTTCTTTTTATTGTTTCTTTAATTAGAATCATGGTAAAATATACGTAACATTTGCCACTTTAAGTATTTCTCAGTGTACCATTGAGTGACGTTAAGTACGTGCGCATTGTTGAGCAACCACCACCCACTCGTCTCCAGAACTTTGTCATCTTGCAAAACTACGTGCCCATCAACCACCAACTCCCCGTTTTCCTCTTCCCACCCACCAGCCTGGCAAATACCCTTCTGCTTTCTTTGTCTAGCACTTGTACATGTGATTAGGGTTTCATGAATTCAGAATAACATAATAAAAATGATCAGATTGCAAATAAAGATATATTGTCTAAAATATAGTTTACTATGGCTATCAATTTCATTTGCAATAAATACATCCGTAAACATTTTCAGTTTTGCAGGGCCGTATATGAATAAACTATAATCTAAAGGGATTTAACGGTATAATTGTTAACATCACATCTCTGAATGGGCATTTTATTTCCATTATTTCTGCAACAGCACCTCTCAGAACTTACCAGAACAAAGTTATGCACATTCCTAAGATTTCTGACTAGTTGCCAAATTGCCCACCAGAAGGGTTGTTGCTTTAACATTTACTGATGTTTCTAATATTCAGATAGATTGTTCTAGATATGGGGGTGGGGAGGGAGGCTGGGGGAGGTTTAAACAAAGACCCACAGCGACAGCTAAATGTTTACACTGCACTTCCTCCTAGGCTAAGCCTCACCCACGTGAGGGCTACTTGACACCAGTATAAAAAAACCTGCAAAGGTCAGGAATCGTCATGAGCTAGGAGTCAGATTTCCAAAGGGGGACTTTAGTTTATTAAGTAAGTTGAAGGTATGATATCACCGTTCACTCACTCTTGAATCTGCCCCACAGGACCATTAAAGAGGTGAACAGACAAAAATGCATATTTCATCTTATCCTTATTACTAACATTTTAAAAAACCAACCTCAGAAAATAAATTACTAATAAATTATTGTTGTCTCACAATATTTTAAGGTTTCAGCAAATCAATGTATATTATTACATAGCAACTATTTTTGCATTTACAAGAAAAATCACCAACTAATAACATTGACTGCATGTGAATTTTATGTCTTGGCTATTCATTGAGCTTATTTGGGGGTGGCCAAAGGGGATCTAAAAGGGACCTTCCCACGTTTCCTTGACCCAAATTCTATTTAAGACAAAGCTAAATTCTCTAGTTATAAAAGTTCACTGTTTCAAAAATTCCTTCTAGAAATAAATTTTGTTCCCTTTGCTTTCAATTTAAAACAATCCTTTAAGAGGAGGGGGCACAAAAGAAACATCGTCCTAAATGTACAATATTCTTTGCCCAGCTGTGGACAAGCACACGGTCCGTCACCATGAAGTGGCTCCTTCACCTCCCGTGATTCCTTTCTCCATTTCCCCCAATGCCATTGGTTATGCTAACATATGTTTTCACTTAGAGCATTATGGATATTCTCTAGACAGTCAGACTGTTGAAAAGAAATTAATCCCAGCAGTGAGCCTCAATCCTGAATTCTCAGCAATTTCATGTGAATTCATGGTAAGGCTATTTATACTGAGGCCGAATCTGAATATGTAAACAGCTGCCGGGGGCCAGACTCTCATGCATTTGGCTTACATCTCATCCTGCCTTTAGAGCAACAAGAAGAGAATACATTTCTCATCAGTAGACTCTCCACAAAAACAACAGACAATATTCTCACGATAGTTTGCCGATCCCTACCACTGGGATGGAGTACCCACCCGCTAGGTGCCAGGTAGTGCCAATCCTTTCAATCCTGCGGTCTAGTCCTCCTGAAGGAACTGTTCAACTCCCAGGAAGGCAGACGTCCTCCTCACTCACATTTTACGGATGATGTGAGACTCACCCAAGTTAGGAAGTTGGTTCAGAGTCACAGTTAGGAAGGGCAGAGCCAAGGTGGCAACATGCATCTAACTCCAAACTCCAATGCTAAGACGACAAAAGACGAGTGTTCCATGAGGAGGTGGGTACCTGGGGCCGAGGGAAGGGGACGTGGTGCTGTTCAGGGAGGTCTACACCTCCTGACAGCCCAACCACTCACTTCATGCCTAGCCTGCAGGACCCACAATAAGAGGTCAGTTAGCCAAGGTGGGTGCAGTATCTGGAAGGGTCACCTGGACAAGTAGAGAGAGTGTCCTTTTTCTGTTTCCTTTCTTTCTTTTTCTTTCTTCTTCTTCTTTCCCCCCCCCCCCCCACCTCTTTTGGGTACCGGGGATTAAACTCAGCAGCACTCTGCCACTGAGCCACATCCCCAGCCCTTTAATTTGTTTTATTTTGAGACAGGGTCTCAAACTTGTAATCCTCCTGCCTCAGCCTCCCCAGTAGTCAGGATTATAGGTGTGCACCATATAGCGCTATTTTCCAAAAATGCTCAAAACCATCTGATAAGGCCCATTGTGTGTTAGAAAAACACTGCCCATTCATTTGTTCCAAATCCACAAAGAAGCCATGTATGCACATTCTCTGTCTCTCTCTAACACACACACACACACACACACACACACACACATATACACGCATCCCTGAAGGGATTCTGCCCCCAAACCCAATGATTCTGCCCCCACCCAGGGCTCTGTTAATTACAGAAAACTCAAAACTAACCACAGAGACCAGTTTACACTAAATATTTGCTGTGAAGTCACTCAGCAACTGTGAAGAAGAGGAGTTAGGCACAATGCCCATCTAGGCTGAAGCTCGTAGTGTGACCCTGACCCAAAGCAGCAAAGCCCACCGCAGCCCATCTGCAGAGCGCTCTGTGGGCTGCGTGTCCTACTACACATCTCCTGTCACTGAATCCCATCTTTTCAGGTGAGATCCCTTATCCTCATTTACCAAATGTTAAAACCCAGGTCACAGTTGAAAAGTAACAGAAGCAAGATTTGAATTCAGTTCTGGTCCAACATCAAAGTCTCTGATGCAAGACTCAGTTTCTTCACTGAAACGCCAGATCTGAATACGGGCCTCCAAAGGTTACTAGACCATTTCCTGAGACAGCAGTGCTAAGGGACTCTGTGTCACTCTGCAGGAGCTCTCGGTGAACAGAAACTACTGCTACTTTCCTCATCATCATCCAGCGCCACCAGGGCTATCCTCAGGTTATGGAGGCAGAAGGCTGAGCTCTGGGACACTGCCAGTAAACAGTTAAACAGCACTCCTTAAAGCTTCGAATTACTGTAACTCCTTTAACACCTTCCCAAAGATCAGAAACGTAGCATTTTTCCTCCCCGAACAAGCTTGGCTTGGACATCGCCTTTTTCACAGCCCAAATAAACACACTGCTACAGACTCCCCACCCTCCGCCCTTGGTACCAGTGCCACCAGGGCTTTCTCCAGTCTTTGGAATTCTACCTCCCCCTAACCAAGTAGCTGGTTTTATTTTGATAAGAGCTACTTTTAAAATGTCAGGGGCCCATGCTTGCCAAAATCCAGTTGAAAAATGTTGGTGTCCAACAATGTCGACATAGTCTTCTAAAAATAATACCCTGAGAATTTGGGTAATTTGGACTTGCCAAGTCACCGGCTCGAATATGTGAGCAGCAGACCAGTGATGGACACTTCCTTTCACACCGCTCATACCCACCTTGAGGCCGTCAGAAGGCACAGGCAATGAGGGCGTTAGTGCTGAAGACCAGGTGTTTAAAGAATGGAGAGCAGAGATGGCTGGCACTTTGAGAAAGCACTCTCTGACGCAGGCTGCGATGAGGCAGTCCTGAGCTTCCTGCCGTGCCACGTGTGCAGGTCCTCCTGGCTCTCGTAGGCATTTGCTGGGCTACTATGGGCTTCTCTTTGGAAAAGATACAATGTGAAAAAGTCATCTTCGTTCTGAGCGTGTGAAGGCAGTGGCAGGTGAGAGGGAGGTGGATCAGAAGACCCTCAAACACAAGACCCAGTCCCTACTCTTCAGGAAATTTCTTGTGGAAGATATCTTTATCTTCTTGTGGAAGATAAAGGGGCGGGGGCTGTAGCTCAATGGCGGAGTGCTTGCCTAGCATGCATGAGGCACTGGGTTCCATCCTCAGCACCGCATAAAAACAAATAAAAATATTCTGTCCATCTACAACAAAAAATTAAAAAATAAAAACACAGGTCACAAACCCCCTGGTGAGCCCACTTAAGAACAGATGGCTGCCAACCAGACAAGGGTCCCTTGTGAAGCCTTAAATCACTGAGTGGTATCACCTGCACCAGTTTTCCTTCAGTCCTGTGATTCCTGCATGGAATAATCAGGAAGTTGGGATAAGCCAAACAAATATTCCAAAAGTTCATCTGATAATGAAGTCACTGTAAATTCTAATCACCTTTTATTCCATTATACATACCACTAACATTCTGCATATATATTACTTTACTATCACATTCTAACATTTCTTTGGTTTATCTTATACTTTATATCAAATTACATAATGCTTATAAATGATGCTGGAGGGTCATTTGTAGCTGCTTGTCCTCCTCCCTCCCTAGCAGGGACTTTCTGCTCAACTGAGTAAAACCGTTCATATTGCTTGAAGAAAACCGTTCATATTGCTTCAGAGTGTTGCTTATGGGAATATGGACAAGAAGTCAGAGATGTGAACTTGGGTCCCACCTTGGCCATCCTCTAACCAAATGGCCTCGGGCAAGGCACTTCCCTGTTAGAGGCTCACTTTTTCCTTTTACAAATGGACAGATGGCTTCTAACACCCATCCAAGTTCATTCCAAGAGTAAAACTGAATATGACCTACACTTCTTATATCATTATTCAAACATGCATATATTTAGTGCCGAATTTATGACTACATATCAAAGTATAAATTGGAAATAGTCATTTTATAAGAATAAACATGTTATTGACTCATGAGTCCATACACACCTATTAAGTTCCTGCTGCCCAGTTCTGTGCTAAGACTAGAACAGACCAAAGACTAGGATCTGCAGAGTCCCCTTCCTCCCAGTTCAGTGGGAAGACAGGCCCGGAACCAGGAATTAAAAACCAAAGCACGCTGCAGTTTAGAATTACACACGTGTTAAACTATAAAGAGAAGTAAGAGATGATTAGCGCAGATTTCAGCCTGTGATTGCTTCCTGGGGAGACAGCAGAGCAATGAGGGGGTCCATACTGGGAGCGTTCTATTTTTTAACTTGGATATTCACATCATTACTTGTATTTCTATACTTAGAAATGTTATAGCCTTTTTAGCAATTGCCATTCTTCACAAATTAAATTTTTTCACAGATTATGTAAGAAAAAAACAAGTCATGTACATACTGGAAGGACCAACATTACCAAGTATTTGTTTAGACTCCAAAGCATCTAAAACATACACTGCTTCAGATTTTAACATAAGCATTCTGAGGTGACTTGAGATGGCAATTTAAAGAATGACAAACTCGGTTTGGATTTTTGAAAATCCTACACTTCTTTCCAAATTGCCTTTTTTTTCAATTAAGTCACTGGGCTTCCCCAATATTGGGTGTTTAGAAATCATTGGTAAATCTCATAAGTAAATTTAAAGTCATGTATTATCTAACGCATATAAAATCAGACCCTAGTTCCTTTAACCAAATGCAAATCTGTATCTGAGGTTCAAGGACTTGAAAACAAATAAACATCAAAAATTAGGTTTTCAAAAAGGTCAACGGCCTAAGTCCTGATGAATTTTGAAGATTTCCAAATAAATTTGGGGAGGGAACTATCAAAGATAACACACAACTGGAAGGACAGTGGTGGGCGACCAGGCCATTCCCTTCCCACCGGACCATGATTTAAACACCGTTCTGGAAACCATCACTGAGGAACGGCACCGCATCGGGTTTCCTTCTGCCTTCTTTCTTCTGTAATGCTCAGCGACAGGTATAAACACAGGAGCCCTGTGATCTTGCCTCGGTAGACTCCCATCTGGTTACCTTCTTCCCTCTCCAGAGATGCAGGTCTGTGTGACATCAATCATTTCAAGAGCCCAACAATTTACATGTCATCAAAGGAGGGGGGTGGAGTGAGTGGCCACCAGGTTCCTTGGCCTAAAATGTCTCTCCATGGCCATAAGGGAAAAGGAAAGCAGTAATGAGGCCCAAAGCTATTCTTAATAATGTATTTCTTGAGCAAAAGTAGAAACCTCTTCCTTCAATAAACGGGCCAAAGCCTGACTCCTACAAAAAGTTTATTTTACAAGAGTTTAAGCTCTTTGAATGTCATAAAAGAAATATCTCTTCACTAAAAATGTGATTCTCCAAAACACATTCAGTAAGCACATTAACCGGGACCTCTATACGGCTGGCTGTCCACAGTCATGGATTCTGCATCTGCTGTTCAGCTGATCATACGTCGATCAAAAACTTTTAAAACCTGTGTTTGTAGTGAACGTGTATGGACATTTTTTCTTATCATTATTCCCTAAATTATACAGTGTTACAGCTACTTACATAGAATTTATACTGGGTTAAGAATTATAAATAATTCAGGGATGAGTTAAAGGATATAGGATGCACATAGGTTACTTGAAAATATGACACTGTTTTACATAAGGGACTTGAGTATCTGTGGACATCAGCATCTGCAGGGGTCCTGGAACCAATCTTCTAAGTATATCAAGGGACAACTGTACTTGTGCATTGCCAAAGGTAAAATTTTAACATAAAATAGTTTAATTAATGCATCACCTGATCTATGCCCATTTGCACAAAAGATGCTTGAAATCCCTGTTTTTCTCTGATTATTAAATATCACAGGAAAATTGACATCAAAAAGTTATTTTTTACCTTTGGTGTCCATTTAGTTGAAATACACTTGATTCCCATCACTGGCTATAATTATATTCGATGAAGTCACCACTAAATTAGGGACTGAACCATCATTCCTAGGGGAAATACAGGGCAAGGTTCCTGTGCGCCTCGGGTCACACTTTCACCAGCTAACTAACACTACCTTGTTTTATGTGCATTTTTGTTGAAAGACAACTTACTTCATAAAGATGGCTTCATTAATGTTGAACTCATGACCGGCAGCACTACAACTCATGCCTGAATGAAGCTTTCCCAACACATTCGCTTTCTCTATGAAGCACATCATAACTTTCTCGCACTTAGGAACATCAGACAGCATTTCGGCACTCTTCTCGGGGGTTATTTATAAACAGTGAAATCATCAAAAAAAAAAAAAAGCTCAGACTGGGGATATAGCTCAGTGGGTAGAGTGCTTGCCTCACGTGTACAAGGCCCTGGGTTCAATCCCTAGCAACACACACACACACACACACACACACAAAAAGCTCAACAATTGTGCACATGGAATGTGTAACAACAGATCCCAACATAATGTACAACTATCATGCACCAATTAAAAATATGAGGGGAAAAAGCACAAAAAAAACATGGTACTAAACAGGACCAGAGCAAGTGGATAACCAGGCCTGGTCAGTTAGGGTCCAGTGTGACTTTCTTAAAGAGCTAAAGAAATCATACATGGAGACCAAAGTTGGTCCAACCATGGCAGCTAGTGGGGAGGGACGCGCCCTGCCATGGGTAACACACCTTGGGCATGACACGTTGGCAAATGACATGCACCCCCTTCCAGGTATGCCCCTGTGAGAAGGCAGGCGCAGAAGACACAAGAAACTCGCTCTCAGTTTTGTGCAGAAATTTCATGAGGAGAGTGCACACGTGGAATGCACAGGCCACGGGACTGCTGGATTTCTTGAGCTAATTAACAGGGGCTGTTCCGTTTCAGCGCTCTGGCTAGAGAGGCACTGACAGAGCCTCTATTCACAGCGCACTGTTCTCCAGTGATGTCACCCCGTCTGTTTACCGTTTAAGTACCTGGTTAAAATTAAACTCTGCTAAATGCCTCCCTTATAGTGTTGTTTTGGTATCCATGACTAAGGACTTTGAGCTTTTAAATTGATTCCAGGGGAGAAGAAGAGGGAATGTTGTATGTAAATACACACACACACACACCCCTACTTGCACACACCACTAATTTTGAGAATTATCTATCAAAAGAAAAAGCACAATCACCTTTCCTAGACAAAAACTATAGAATCTCAATTTTTTTTTAATGTTACAAGAAGGAGAAGATGAAGCTTGTTTCTGACCTGCACATGATAATTAGGAATCGATCTCCCAAGTCCTCAGAGGAATGGGATACATCTCTGGATTTTCTCTGTTGCTTGAAACTGTCACTTCAGGTTGCCATCGAATACATTTCTGAATACAAAACAAGTTTTCCTTCTACAGAACTGTTTTGTTCACCCCCCAAGTTTCCTGAAGTGTTAATAATGAAATAAGCATCTGCTATTCCAACTAGTTTAGGCCTGATCCTGCACTTACTCTGAGAAAATAACAAAAATGGGAGGAAGTTTTTAAAATTAAGTTTTGAATTATACAAATTTAAAATGCTCCATCTGCCACGCTAATTGTTTCCACCAAAGTTTTCTCCTTGCATTATTCGGGTACTATAAAACTTGTCATGTAAAATGTTGGATTAAACGTGGGGGCTGAAAATATGTTTTCTCATCAAAATTAACTGTATTCACATAAACAGCCTCCAAAATGCTTATCAAGCAATTGGTAAGACAAACATGATTTAAGCACATATTTGGTTTTGTTAGTCTCTCTAAATGGCTTTTCAATTAATAATCCATTCTTCGAATTTAAAAACATGACACAAAAATTATTGGAGATTTCTGAGAACACAGCAATATGGTAAATGAGGTGTTCCTTCTAAAATTTGAAACCTTTCAGGAATTAAACTTCGATTCCAATTAACATTTAAAAACTAATGAAACTAATTAAGAGGCCACTTGTGGAAAGGAGATGGTTTTTAACTTCAGCACCAGCAACGAACCAAATTCCTCTCTTGGGTCTGATTTGTTGCTGAATAGAAGAGAGTTTCTCCCAAGTAGCGAGCAACCTAGAGCAGAAGCTCCTTCCAGAGTCCTTTAACAGGTGGAGGGGCGCCAGACAGAGCCAGGCCCCAGGACCTGTGCAGGGTGGGCTGGCCCCTCAGCACAGCACCCTCGATCGCAGGGTCCTCTAGTCCTACCGAACAGAAAAATGATTTATTGGGCACTGGAATGTGTTAGTATCACACTTTAGTCTAACTCCAGCCATTGCTGAACATTTTCTTCCATGAAATAACAAAACAGGACTTTAAATCCTGACTTGGAAAAGAATAAGAAGCTCTCTAGAGATTGTATCTGCTAAGCTCCTACTTCAAGCCCAATTTTTGTAAGAAACAGCTGAGCGAAATCTCTGTCCTCCCCAAACTTCTCAACGGTGAGAGGTAGTGAGTACTCAGGCACATGGGTCTTGTTAGTGCACAGAAGTCCAAGAGGACCCAGAGCTCTGAGGAGTGAGATGCAGGCCAAGGGAAGTCAGCAAGGGCCACCTCTCCGGGCAGCTGTTGTCTATTGTTTTTAAACAATGTTTGGAAGTGGCTGCTGTGTTTATCACCTTGATCATGGTGACTATGCCTATGTCCAAACTCACCAAAATGTACACTTTATGTGCTATTTTTGTATACCAGTGCTATCTAAATAAAGCTGGCGAAAAAAAAAAAAAAAAAAAAAAAAGAGAGAGAAAGAGAGAAAAAAGAAAAAAAAAAAGGGAATTTGCTGAGAAAACCAAACTGTCAATAAACCATCAGCTCTAGAAATTGGGTCTTTACTGTATTTCCATCAGAAATGTACTCTTTCACTTTAAAATTCTGCAAAACTCTCCAGTATTTACAAGCATGTATTTTAATTGAAAAGGCCTCCCTGAAATTTTAATGAAGCTCAAATTGCCCAGAGGAACTCCACCACTGACATTCGCTTCAAGAGGTTGCAGTTTAGAGGAAACATATTTTAAAAGATTCTAGAAATTAGGTGCTGGGTGGAGGAAGGAGGTGTTGGGGATGGACACACATCACTCTCTCTGCCCCATAAGAGAGAAATATAAGCAGATTCTATGGTAAAGGACAGAAGGGTCCGGCTCACAGCTGCCCCTCCCTCCACGTGCTGTGGAGTGTCTTCTGTCACACGCAGCATGCCCCTAGACCTGCCAGTGCTTCTGCTGGAGGCCTTGCTCCTGAGCTGAGGGCCAGCCCCTCGTGGCAGACTGTCTGGCCGCTCAAGAGCTTAGCTTACACACACTGGATTCACGCTTGCCCAGGCGTTTACCTTATAACCACCCCTCCGCCGCTGTTCAAAGGGGATTGCCGTCTTCACTAGGGTGAGGACTGGTCTCTAGTTTCTTTCTACTGACTCTGGAGTCCTGTCACAGCACCTGGGACATGAGGTTTGCTCTGAGAACTCACAGGACCAAGGGAAAACTCACCTCCTGATTTGAAAGGAATATCGAGTCTCCAGACGGTACCAGAATCTTCTCGTTCTGTCCACCACCCCCACTGCAAGGCCTTCCCCCCACACCTTCTCCGCCTAAAATGTTCATTACAAGAAGGGAAGATTAGAAAACTTAAAAAATTCAACTCTTGCCCTCAGGTAATGTTTGTCAGTGTGATGATTTTGTTTTTAAATAATTAAAGTCGTTCTTCATTGACCAGAGAAAGGACCCATCACAGGGTGAGAATCTGATAGCCCTCAGCTCCCATCCGTCCACCATTCAAGCTCCCCCAACCCCTTCCCATCCAGGGGTCCCCTTCCACCTCAGTCCTCATGTTCTCCCCCTCCCATTTATGTCCTTTTATCACAAGACCCAGACCAGCCACTGACAAAGGCTTTGGTATAATTGCTCACAGCTTTGTGACCTTCTCTGTCACAGAATCACCAAGAAAACGCACTTGTACATTTGGTTGCCCCAGATCCCCCATCTCCATTCTTCCTCAGGACAGCTGAGGGAAACCTCGCTTCCACAGACTGGGGACGCCCCTTCTCACTGGCTTTGCCCAGCACTTGGGCAGAGCTGAATCGCTGGAGCCCCAGGCTGGTCACACGCTCACCTTCCAAGGCCCTGAACTTCATGTGTCATCTTGGGTTCCTTTTTTAAAATGAAGTTCCCACAAAGTGTATATCTGCCCTGAATCAGTGTGGGGTTCAGCCATGGGCCACAGGGGCCAAGGGCAAAGCCTGGCAAGGTGGCAGCACTGCAGAGGCCCTTGGGGTCCACCAGCCTGGCAGAGCAGAGAACGAGGGCCACCGCCCTGCTCCGCCCGCCTCAGGGGGGTCGGCTCTGCTCCTCCCCCTCTGTGCCTTCCTCCCACCTGTCCGACACCCTCTCCCCTCACCTGGCAGGACACCTGCAGCAACACTGTGCGCTCCTCTTCCTGGAAAAGGTCCAGTGGAGCACAGACAGGCAGCACGCCCCATGTGACCAGGACGTGGGCCCAGCTTGGGGCTGCACGGTCAGCTGCAGCCGGTGGTCCACCCGACCCTTGTCGCCCTCTCTCTCCTCCACAGCAGCCCACCCCAGCCAAGGCCCAGCCAGAAACCCTTCTCTTGCTGCAAGGTCCCAGGTCACTGGGTCCCTGGGTGGTGTCCCTGTGCTCAGTCCCTGCTGTCCCTTCCTCCCAGTCTGGATCCTGCAAGAGTGTCTCACAGCCCTGGCCATCTTGCCTCAGCCCCTTAACTCCTGTCATGTCTCCTCTCCCTGCACTACTTGAGATGATTCCACAACAGACAGCATTTTAACTACTAAAAATACTGGATAAAATACAAACAACTTGAGCCAGCACAGTAGAGTACACCTGTAATTCCCATAGCTCAGGAGGCTGAGGCAGGAGGATCTGGAGTTCAAAGCCAGCCTCAGCAATTTAGTGAGGCCCTAAGAAACTCAATGAGACCCTGTCTTTAAATAAAATGTAAAAAAGGGTGGGGGTGTGGCTTAGTGGTTAGGCATCCCTGGGTTCAATCCAGTACTAAAAAAAAAAAAAATACACACACACACACACACACACACACACACACTCACACACACACACAACTTTGTCAACGTACTGCTGATTCAACATGAATGTCTCAAGGCTAAACCGCTTGAATGACAAGCAGCAAAATGGAGTCAACTGTCACCTGAGGACCTTTGTTAACTGGAGACCCTGGGTTCCGGTTTTTTTGAGGTGGTCAAGAGAGAGCAAGGACACCAGCCCCCATTCAAGGCAGGGAGCCTGATGGGAGACCTCTGCAGGAATGCACACATGTTCCCTGGGGGTCCTTCCTTGATAGGGTATTTTAAGTGCTCCAAGGTACTGAGTTCTGGGGTCATTTTCCCATAGCTGCAAAAAATTCGAAAAATATGCTGAAAACAGGCTGTGGATATATTAACCCATAAGGAAATATAATTCCCCATGAGTATTAAAAGGTAAGATCCCATCCACACCACTAATCCCCCTTTCCCAGGCAGGAAGTTGAATTTTCCTCCTAAAATAACAAACACAAAGCTCATTCTCTCTGTTAGTTGCTTTCTGAACCCAAGTATTATTTTAGAAATGTTGCCAACTAGGAGATGTTAGCAACATCTGTGCCTTTTCTGCTCCAGTTTATTAAGGCCTTGACCAGGTATAATATTACTGGATTTATGACCTTATATGGTTTTAATTAAATCTCGTTGGGAAGCATATTGCTTTTTCCTAAGTCTTCAAACAGGTGGTGCTTCGATGGAGATCTTCATGTTTTAACAAAGTCAGTTTTTCCTGGCTACAAATAAAGATTTTTGAAGAAAAAGAACTCCATGTGATCAGGGGTTATGGTTAAGCAAACATTTACTACACATTGTTCTTCAGTTATACAACAATTTAATCCACGATTTGTTTCTAATGGGCCTAGAAGACAAGCACAAAAGACCACATATTGTACAGTCCCACTTTAATGAAATGGCCAAAAAGGCAAATCTACAGGGACAGGTCGTAGGGTTGTCAGGGCCTGGGAGAGGGGGAATAGGGAGACTACTAATGGGTAGAGCATTTCTTTTTTTTTTTTTTTATATAAATATATATTTTGGTTGTCATTGGATCTTTTATTTATTTATATGCAGTGCTGAGTATCGAACCCAGGGCCCCCACATGCCAGGCAAGGGCTCTACCACTGAGCCACAACTCCAGCCCCACAGCATTTCTTCTTGAGGTGTTGAAAATGTTTGGAATTGATTAGGCGAATGGGTGCCTGCCTCTGTGAATATGCTACAAGGTGCTGAATTACACACTTCAGAAGAGTAGATTGTGCGAATGACGTGGAAGAAAGTATAATCCCAGTAACTCAGGAGGCTGAGGCAGGAGGATCACAGCTCAAAGCCACCCTCAAAACTTAGTGAGGCCCTAAACAACTTAGCAGGCCCTGTCTCGCTAAATTAAAAAAAAAAAAAAAAAAAATCTAAATTAAAAAAAATAAATAAATAAAAAGGGCTGGGAACGTGGCTCAGTGGTTAAGCACCCTTGGGTTCAATCCCTCATCCTCTCCTCAAAAATGGGCCTGGGTGGTTGACAGGAGTGAGGTGGTAAGGGGAGGGTCCTGTGGATTAATGGGTGGAGTTTCAGTTGCTCTGCAGAACAGTATGAACATACTTAGTAACACTAGTGAAATGTAGCCTTAGAAATGGTTGTGATGGGGGCTGGGTTGTGGCTCAGTGGTAGAGCGCTTGCCTGACATGTGTGAGGCACCGGGTTCCATCCCCAGCACCACATAAAAATAAATATATAAAATAAAGGTATTGAGTCCATCTACTAAAAATATATTTTTTTAAATTAAATGGTTATGATAAATCTATTTATTTACGTACTTGTTATTCATACATACATACCAGGAACTGCACCCAGGGGTGCTTTACCACCAAGTCACATCCCCAACCCTTTTTAGTTTTGGAGACAGGGTCTCCCTAAGTTGCTGAGGCTAGCCTTCAACCTGTGATCCTCCTCCCTCAGCTTCCTGAGTTGCTGGGATTACAGGCATGCACCACCATGCCCAGCTAGGATGATACATTTTAAACTGTTTCTCATGCTTAAAAATTTTAGAAAAAAAAATTTCTCACAAGAATGGAAAGAATGACCACCTGACTGGAAGCTGCTATTGTGTCCTCCACCTGGGCCCTTGTTCATCAAGACTAGAAGGAACATCCCCCTCTTTCTCTGGCCCCAGTTGAGTGCCCTGTGCCACCTCCCCAGGAGCTCTTTTGTATTAGAAATATCATCGTCGAATTAAAGGTGGTCCCCAGCGTACAGCGGTTTGACTTGAGCTTTTCTGACTTTCCATCTGCCCCCTGGGGTGAAGGTCTTCAGCATTCGGTAGACCAGACTTCTCATTTTGAATCTGAGTCTTCTCCTGAGCTGGCAAAGGAGGAGATCTTTTCTTGAGAGGCTGGGTGGCGGCAGCAAGTGCCCTGGCTCAGCTCTGCGATCCCTGGGGCCTACAGATGACCACGTGTCTAAGCCAGGAGAGCCGACAGGCTAGGCACATTCAAGTCCTTTTCGACTTTTGATCTTGTCAGCTTATCAGGACACAGGTGGCTCAAGCTGCCCCTGTAGAGTTGTTATACCACACACAGGTCACGTTGGTAGAATTTCTCCTCAAACAGTGCCTTTACGTCACTCTTAGCTTTCCCAGGACTTCTAATTTCTGTTGGAATATCACACTCGATTCTACGGGGTCTGCAGCCAGGGCCCTGCAGAGCGGTTCACGTGTCTGTGAATGTGGCCCCGATGGCGTCACACTGGGAGGCCAGAGAACTAATGCTGACCCTGTGGGTGTAAACTACCAAGCAGCCTCACCACTGTGGACAAGCAAGTCAGCAGCACAGATGGGACTCAGCATCCAAACTGGGGGACAAAATCTACCCAGTCATGTGACTGCTGCCAAGGCCAAGAGAGGCCCAAAAAGGTTCTTCTCCTTTTTATTACTCACTACGGGGCAAGGGAAGAAACCTCAAAACTATGTGTCTCCTCTAAATAAAATGACAAAATTTTTTTTGATTGATGCCCTTAGAATTAAAAGCTATCCCTAACCACTGGTTTAGGCATGACCAGAGTTACAAATGTGTTCAGCTAATACTAAAGAAAAGGAGCAAAGTTGGAAGTGTTCCAGGGTCTTCTGGTCCAACATGGCAAGACCGGCTTAGTGTCGCCTCAGTTACCATCTCCAAATATGGCTACTCTGTTACATTTAGATATAGACTCAACTAAATACTACCCAGTTTTTGAGCTGTATCTTCAGCTGCCTATCCATTGACTCATTCCTTTTTTTTTGTTTTGTTCTGTTTTTTTGTTTTGCTTTGAGCTTGTCAGTCCTTCTAACTCAGGAGCAACATGTTCTGGGTTTCATTGTGTGGAATAAATACTCTGAACATTTCCACATTATTTCCAGAATAAGTAATACACTCTCAATTTATATGACTTCAATAAAGAGAGTATTATGAACTGGATATGTAAATATTTTTTCCAGCAGTTTAGACTAATGTTTAGTGAAGCTGAAGCAATTGTATTCTTTGAGCATCAAAAAATATTTCAGTTTGATTTCAGCAAATGATTTTTTAGTAGTAAACTGACTTAGGAGAAACTCAGAATACTAACAATGAGCCTAATATAGCTGATAGTGCCTGTTCTGCCCATTTTTTGAATGGAGCAGCCTCTTTTCCAACTGTAAACTCCAAAACAAGAAAGAAGAGTTGAATATTTGATTTAAAATATAAAATTATATTTAAATAATTTATATATAATAATTTAAATATAAAATATATTTAAATAAAAATGACCATCTTTGTAGAAACATGCTTATATTACCCTTTTTAGGATGAGACAGAATTAGAAAATTCACCCATCCTATGAATTCTGGTGAAAATTCAAGAACAGGAATGACTGGATTATTAGAAGGACGTACGTGGTTTCACTGTTTGTAGTCACGTTCAAGTGCTCTAACCTGAAAAAAATGTTCAGGTGCTCCCCAAGAGACACTTTATAAAGGCCAAAAGTATGACATTATTTTTTATCTAATTTTTGTATACAATTAATTTGTTTCAATTAACAAATCCTTCTATTGCACAACTGAACAAAACATCTGGGGATGTGGCATCAGAATTAAACTTGCAAATTAGTGAAACCCTAAGTAGTGAGCTTCTACCATAGGAGAAAACTGCAAACTATGTGAACTATACCCATACCCTGCCCATTCCTTCAGAAATATTTGAGCAATGACAGATTATAAAGATTTGCAGTCACAGCAATGGCTGCCAGTATGAACCCTTTGCTTACATACACATATTTATTTATGAAGATGCAAAACACGCCCTTTCCATCCGCTTCTCAGGCTTGAGCCTGCGTGAACACCAGGGGTAGGGGTGTCTCAGAAAACAGATCCTGCTTTGCTCCACTCCCAAAGATTCTGATTCTGTGGGCCTGGGGTGAAGCCCAAGAATTTGCATTTCTGCCTAACCAACTCCCAGGTGGCATGATGCTCCGGGGACCAGAGCCTGAGCACCATTATCTTGATACTATACATAGTCTATGTGGTTTGACCTCTCAGGAGATCCAAAGCCAGAATGTTCTGGGAAAAAAAAAAAATCATCACAGTACTATTGAAAGAATACACATTTGGGGCTTGAACAGATTTGGGCAAGATCTTCAGTTTTTTGTTTTTGTTTTGGTTTTTTAAATGTTTTTTTAGTTGTCGATGAACTTTTATTTCATTTATTTATTTACATGTGGTGCTAAGGATCAAGCCCAGGGCCTCACACATGCCAAGCAAGCGTTCCACCACTGAGCCACAACCCCAGCCCAAGCTCTTCAGTTTCTATCACCTAAAAGACTGCGATAAACCCGCCCTCCTTAAGCCGTGTGTGAGGCCTGAACAGAAAGCAGGCTGTGAGCAAACACTCTCCCTGGCTAGTCAGTGGGCTAGCTGCCACCATCATTTACAAATTTAAATTACACATGCCCCCTTATAGGCACTGACCTGTTCAGAGAGAAGCTAATGGCACCTTTGTAAAAGCCCCACTGGTTTTAAAAACATGCATTAAAGCAAAACACATGAACCCAGATAACCAAAGAACACAGAAGCTTGGAACACCAAACATAGATACGAGCCATCCGGAAAAGGTGTGAGAAATCCCTGCACATGCTACCTTGAGACAACCCTCTGAGAGGATGTTAAGTATCTCCAAGGATCAAGTGAGGAAGTTACAACAAAATCAACCCTACTGCTGTCAGGAAATAGGGTGCAGGCCCGTCAGTATCAAGACTGCTTCCTTCCCTGAATGGCCCAACCACGAACACATACACCTGTAAGAAGAGTTTCTGCGTGAAGGACGACTATCCAGGCCACAGCAGAGAACACCTCTTCATCGTTTCCTTGCAGCTGCAGGTCCCAGTCATTTCAAAGATGTGCTGAGTTCCACTCCCTAACGAGCTACCTTCCTAGCTACCCTGAACAGACTCAATCACCAAAAGCCACTCATGACATTTAATGTACAGGTGGATATGCAAAAAAATGAATATATCTGATATAATATATGTAATATACATAAAAGGTGTTATATATAATATATAATGTAAATATAGGTGCGTGCGTGTGTGCGTGTATGTGTTCTGGTATTGGGGATCGAACCCAGGGCCTCACACATGCTAAGCACACCACTAAGCCTAGATGCTAATTTTAAATGATCCTTTGAACTCCAACTGGCAAGAAAGCAGAGGTCCAACCAAGAGAAGTAGAGGGCACAGAGCCACAGAGGCAGGGCAGGGAGCAGCCTCACTAGGTGGGAAACGATATGGTCTTCCACACAGCTGGGCCTGGATGTCGCTAAGACCTGAGGGACGGCAGGGAGTGCGGGGAGAGAGCAAGAAGGTACAGACCTAACCGTCAGACTCAGAAGTAAGAGGCTGGTATTTCCAGTTCTGATTCGGCAGCCATGTCTTCACAGGACCTCACGACAACAAGCAAGACCAACTCTGAAGTTCGCCGCCACACCATGAAGTCCACTGCCACACCATGAAGTCCACTGCCACACCACAGCATCCTAACCGTTACAGGGCTAAATGAATTCATGGCCATAAATCACCCAGATGCCAGGTTCTGAGTCTTCTATCCCTTCCGGCTGCTGACTACAGAAGGACCAGACTCAGGCTGGTATCCATCTGTAACCTAAATGCTCCCAGAGGCCCTGCTCTGAGCCACCCAGAGGGAAGCTCTGAAGGCCTGGAGGAGCCTCAGCCTCTCCTGGAAGCACATGTTTTTATCACCATCATCACCCGAGAACACAGACTCTAATCAGACAGGACGCCGCGCCTTCAGCGACTGACACCCTGACACCCTGCCTCCCCGGGCACCATGCGTGTCCCTTGAGAAGGCAGGAGAAAGAGGTGGAGACTAAGTCGAAGCCAGGCCTCTCTCCCAAGACCACCTCTGCTGAACATGGAAAAGGAGCCCAAGTTCCAGAAGAGCAAAAGAGAAGGTTGAAGAAAAGCAACTAAGAGGCAAGAGATTCAACAGAAACACTTTTCTCCAGGAACTCAGCTATGGACGTTAAAAAACTGATGCCAGGTCCTACCCCAGTGCCCCTGGTTTAGTGGGTCTAAAGGGGCATCCAGTAAATCTGTGCCTTGATGCCCCTTCAGATCCACTAAACCAGGAGCACTGGGGTAGGACCTGGCATCAGTTTTTTAATGTCCATAGATGATCCTGGTCTTAAGCCATTTGAGCCCCTGATGTGTTCACACTCCAGTTCATCAGCATCCCCTGTGATTTCCGATTCAGTGGGTCTGGGATGGGGTCAGAGAAAATATTCAGGAACTCACAAAGAATGCTCAGCTCACAGAAGGAAGAAAAATTTAGGCAATGAGGTGGGGAGAGGAGAAGGTGCGCCTGCCAACCACGTCTCTGGGCGAAGTAAGAGGAGGAGCCCTTCCCAGACACACATGGGAAGGCCTTGTTTCCTGGTCGTTTGGTCCCTGTGCCAGGGATGGCTCCTCAAGAACTGTGAGACAATGGGCCTGAGAAGAAGGGACAGAAGTCAGGGGGTTGGGGATACCAGGGGCCACAGTCACAGGTGGGCACCAGCTGCTCTGCTGAGCCTAACAGGGAACAGGGTCTCATACCTCGCACAGGGCCTTGGAGAACAGGGATACAAGCCAGAGTGGGAGAGCCACCCGCCCACTGTGAGAACCAAGCACAAGTCCCGACTTCTTCCCTCCACAGACCTGCTGGAGGGAGCATTCCTCTGGATCCCTCCACCGTGTGAGTTCACTCATCACGTGAGACTAGGATCACAACTGCTTGCTATTTTCAAGGAATGGTGCCAAGTAATCAGGGCTTACATTTTTTTTCATGCAGCACAAACGAGTGTGTATATGTACACACATGCACGCTTTTGTAAGGGTGTCTTTGGTATTCTGAGAATTACTGGGCGAAAAGAACAAATATTAGCAGACACATTCCTCTGCTGAGCCTACTCCGGCCCCTGCCCTCCTCCTGCACTTACCCACCCATCCCCGGAAAGCGCTCTCCAGAGCAAAGCACAATCCCGATTGTCCAGTAAGACACTTAAGTACAAATACAAGGACATATGTCAAGTGTCCTCCTCGCCGTGAGTCAGAATCCAGCCTGGAAGTGCATGACTGATGAGGATCATAAGCAAAGAAGGCAGAAGAATAGAGAGAATTTAAAGTCAGGCTGGACACAGGCCCTCCAAGGGCACTGGTAAGCCTGCTGCCTAACTGAAGGTCCTGGGAGATCGACGCCCCTTGAGTAAGCTGGGGACACAAACAGCAGTCCTGGTCCACCATACTAAGAGGAGCAATGAATGAACGCAGTGAGGTGCCCAGGGCGCCTGGAGGGCGGGAGGGAGACGACACGCTTTCTTAAATCAAGAAGAGCTCGACTCCTCAAATCCACTACCTACTCAACTGGCTCCAGAGCGTGCAGCTGTAACCCCCAGGTACTAACGGAATCTGGCAATGACCGGGGTCACACAACTGCCATCCCTCCGAGTGCCTGTGACCCACGGTAATTACTCTACTGACATGAAAAGGGACGCACCTGAGAAATGGATAACGTGGAAAAGTCATTATTATAGATACAGACAGAGAGGCCAAGCCAACGTTTCCTGGGCGAACCCAGCCCCGGGTGTGGGCAGAGTCGGCCAAGTCAGGTGGAACCCAGTGAGGTTCCTCTAGCAGGAAAAGCAGACTGAATGAGGGAGCCAACGGGTGCATGTTACTTACCGTTTTCCTATGGCCTCAGAGTTTCCTACGTAATCCTAAGGCTATAGAAATAGTTCACCAAATGTTTTCCTAACGTTTTATTTATTTTTACATTTAGACTTAGATCTTTAATCCATCTGAAAGTTTTTTTCTGTATCTGGTGTAAAATGGAAAAACTGAATTTTTTCTTCCAAACGGATAGCTAAGTGTGCCAGCACCATTTATCAAAGAAAGCATTCTTCCCCCGCCACTCTCAATATGCTCTGCCGTGTATTTTCCCCCATACATACTCAGACTCTTGATTCTATTTCTGTGCCAGCACATCCTGTTTAACAGCGCTGGCTCTAAAATTCTGACATCTGAAAGGGCAAGGCACGGTTCACATGCTTCAGAAATGCACACATTTATGCTTCCACACAAACTTAAATCATTTTTCCTGGTTCTCCAACCCCCACACACAAATAAAAATAATAATCACTAGTACTCTCATTGGAAGCAAATCAAACACACACTCCTTTGGTGAGAACTGAATGTCACAACATCGACTGCCCATCCAGGGACAGTATATATTCCTCTGCCATTCAGATCCTGTTTTAAGTCCTTCCATGAAGTTTCACATTTTTCTTCTAATCAGATATGGACCTTCCTAGTTAAATTGTTTTCTGAATATCTTCTCTGATCACAATTTTGAACTTTTTCCCATCTTTGATTACTCCAAGTGTGTGTGTGTGTGTGTGTGTGTGTGTGTGTGTGTGTGTGTGTGAAGAGCTGATGATTTCTATGATTTTTTTTTATTTAGTTACCTTCCTAAATTATTTATTATTATTTTCAAAATTATTTTTTAAAATTATCTTGGGTTTTTTTTTGAGTAAATGATAGTAACCTTTGAAAATAACAATAATTTCTTCTTTTTTCTCCCAATCTTTCCTGTTTATTCATGTATAAATTACAATCTTTAAAACTGAGTAATAGTGGTACTAGAGGATGATCATGTGTTTGGCTGGTTTTAATGAGAATGGCTTTTGTATTTCACCATTTAATTGAATATTTGCTTCTGGATTTTAGTGATTAGTCTTCATCTTATTTAAGTAATTTCCATCTGTTCTTATTTTACTCAGATACTAAAAGCCAAGGCTAAAAGCAATTATAGGCTTTTCAACATCTAATTTTTTTCTTTATCATTTGAAAGCCTCCCTAGTGCTGAATCATTCTTTCATTCACGGAATAAACCTTAGCCATATTATTTGTAAAAATACACTCCTGACTTTAATTTACTAATATTTTGTCTGTATAATTGTGACACCTATATTCATCAGTAGAACTGACCTATTCTTACCCTTTCTGTATTATATATTTGTGGTTATATACATCTTTTTTCTTTGGTACGAGGGATTGAACCCAGGGATGCTTAACCACTGAGCCACAGACCCATTTTCATTTTTTTTATTTTGGGGACAGGGTCTTGCTAAGTTTCTTAGGGCCTCGCTAAGTTTGACCTTATGATCTTCTGCCTCGGTCTCCCAAGTCACTGGGATTACAGGCATGTGGCACTGTACCTGGCACATATATCTAGCACTGTACATCGAAGACTGGCTGTGAAACATGTAGGTTTGGCAATTTTTGAGTCTACTGGTACGCTCATCTTAGAGAAATAAGAAGACTAGTTCATATAAATTTATGTGCAAAGTTGTTTTTAGTGGCCTGTTTTAGGCAGCTTCTTTGCTACCGTGACTACAAGATCTGACCAGAACAATTTTAGGGGGAGGAAAAGTTTATTAGAGGGCTCACGGTTTTAGAAGTCTCAATCCATAGACAGCCACCTCAATTCCTCGGGGCTCAAGGTGAAACAGGACATCATGGCGGAAGAGTGTGGCAGAGGGAACCAGTTCACGCGGTGATCAAGAAGCAGAAAAAGAGAGACTCCACTCTCCAAATACAAAATAGATACCCCACAGCCATGCCCCTGAAGAACCACTTCCTTTAGCCACACCCACCTGCCTCAGTTACCACTCAGTTAATCCCAACAGGGATTAATTCACTGATTAGGTTAATACTATAGCCCAATCATTTTTCCTCCAAACCTTCTTGCATTGTCTCACACCTGAG
Source organism: Sciurus vulgaris (assembly GCF_902686455.1). Taxonomy (NCBI): domain Eukaryota; kingdom Metazoa; phylum Chordata; class Mammalia; order Rodentia; family Sciuridae; genus Sciurus; species Sciurus vulgaris. The sequence goes on along the minus strand of NC_136464.1, from coordinate 174,609,336 downwards.
CTTTTGGGGACACCACATCTAAACCATAACACTGCATGAAAATCTGGAAATATCGCAAATGTCCATCAACAGGAAATAAACTGAGTAAGTTATGACTTATCTAAACTATAAGTTATTATGTATCTATTAAGAAGAATGAGTTAGATTGATATCTATGAGCCTAGAAAGCTGACTACACTCTGTTGTTCTGGAAAAAGGAGAACTCCACGTGACATTTGCAAGATTTGTATGTAAGAAGATGCAAGTTAACCTACAGCAAGCTTATCTCAAACTCCCAAAGCCCTTAGCCCAGGACATGGAAGACTGCTGTAGGCAGGGAGGTCATTGTATTTGAAGAAAGAAACACTTCCTTAGCAGGAGAAAAATAATATGTCCAACTCTTAAAATAATCGCCTCTGAATGAGGGCACTAAGGGTAGTTTTCTTTCCTATTTGTCTATATTTTCCAATTTTCTATAATGTGAGTGGTGCTTGTATCTTGTTAAAAAATCGAGGGTAATGGAGGACTAGGTTTTTTAAATATGATTTCAAGTGTTTACGGTAGTAGAGTGAAGCCACCTTCACCCTGGAAGAAGGAGAGATGTCCTCCCCTCTGATTACAAGGGTGTGTCCTCTCGGGAATTGCTCTCTTTGTTTAAGGGCCCAACTGCAAGCCCAGAAACTTCCTTCCCTGGGTTTCTAATTCTTTCTAATGTCAGAGTATCTTCTTTTACTGGTTCAAACCCATATTGACCAACAGGCCATGTTCCTACTGCCTGCCTGCCTTAAGGAATATCAAAAGTTCAGCTTCCTTGGTAAATTGATGGTTTCCAAAGATGGAACTATGCCTCTAAGAATAAGGAGTAAAGATGAGGGTGAGGGGAGAGGAAATCACCAGGCAACACTAGCTTCCTTTAAGATACACTGGAACCAAAACAGAATTCCATGCACGTACGAGTCTGTCGGGATGAACCCAAACACCAACTCTAAAGCTCTAATAAAAAACATTTTAGAAAACAACATTGGAACTGTACAGGGTATAAAACTGCAGATCTCAGCCAAGACGCTGATACCAAGGAAGTCTTGATGGAAGAAAATGACAGCTTAGTAAATTGACAACTTGGGACCAACGTCAGCTTTTTCCTGACTGGGAAAAATCCTCGGAGACAGACACATGTACACACCTCAGGGGAAGATGTGGGATGATTTCCCCAGCTATTCAACTTCTGAATTGCAAAGGAAATATAAGAAAGGAGTCCTTGTGGAATCAGCAGTCTGAACCTTCCAGAGATAAGCAGGGCACTCCACTGAAGAGGAAAATCCCAGGAATTTCTGAGCCCTAAGCTGGGGCAAAAGCTGCAGAACCAGTTTATATGGACCATAAGAGATCAGAATCCCAAATCATTCCTTAGAAATTCAAAATGTCCTCAACAGATTGAGTAGTGACTGCCAGAGTTTTTTAGTCTTCTCCAGAGAATTCAGAAGTCTTCACCCAGAACCTCCCTCTAGTACTGGTAATAACACTTAAACCCATTTCCTTTCTGTGGTTCCCCCATGGAGGGCCTCAGCTGGGGGCCCTCCTGACCTCTCCGCTCACCCTCCCTCCTGCCCGACCTGATGGGATTCTCAGGGACAGGAGCTGGGACTTCTGTCCCTCTCCTCTAAGTTCTACCTGCAGGCAGGTAGCACACATTCTGGATAGTTCTCACCATGGGGAGCTTGTGGCTGCCCAGTCTGTTCACCAGCACTGGGCAGAGAATCATTCAGGACAGCTGTCAGCCTGGCTGGCTCTACCCAAAGGCTACAGTTACCAGTAACAGAGTGGACACTGATCAGCCACAGATACCAGGCCTCCATCTCGGGTGGTTCTGGACTCAGCAGAGGATGTTATTTATTAACACCACTCCCTTTGAAAGCTGAAGAATACTTTTATTTTAACAAGGGAACGTCCATAATGGAAAAAGTAAGAAGGGCTGACTGAGGTGCCTTGCCAATGCACCAACCACCAGGACTGGGGGAGAACCCAACCACACCCATGGCTCTCCGCCATATGGCTGACATCTTCCTCTGGTTGTTGTTCTGCAGGGTCACGTAACCCTCAGAGGGGCTGGACAGTCAACCCCAAGGCAACACTGCCCACTCAAAACCAGCGAGCCTACAGGGGTCAGACCCAGAAGGACACAGGAGCCTGCAGGCTGAGGCTCTTGAACTTCTGAGCCTCCTAAATGACAACGCACAACACAAAAGGTCTTCATGGGGTTCTCACTCAACTTCTGTCAATGAGGGAAACCCCTAGAGACTACTTCTGGGAAAATCAGAGGATACGGCTAAAACACCATTCACTCTGAAAGTTTCAAATCAATTTGCATTCTCCACACACACGTGCAGTTTGCAAGCATATGATCTTTACCTGTATTATTAATTAGGCACGAAAGTGCCAATTAAGAAGTCTACCCTCACAGCATGAAGCTTGGAAACTACTTCTGATAAAAATCTTTTCCCACAAATCCGTGCAAATCCCCTTCAAAACATCAGTAAGTGAAACCCAAAGTTGCTGCAAACCAAACTGCAGCTGAGGGCACAGAAGAGTCAACAAGGTGAGCGGGGAGAAAGAAAACCAGCAGGCCCCTGCACACTGGTTGCAAAAGTAGGCAAAACCAGAAGGGGGAAGCTCAAAGTGGTGGTGGTGGGGGGGATTGTTCTCTTGGAGGAAAACGAAAATATATTCCAGCCCCTTGGTGGGATCCACTAGGCAGGGATCACAACAGTGCCTAGTGGGAAAAGCTGCACTGGCCCATAACTGCTTTACTGCTTCTGTTTCCTTCCTTCCTGTCAATAGCTTGTCCAGGGCTTTTTTATTCTGCTCTCACCCCTGTATCCCTCCCTGGATCTTAAGGACGTATTCTTAAGGACTCAGAATATCAGCTTGGCCCAGACAGTACTTTGGGTCAACCTGGCTCTGCTAACTCAGCAGGGTGAACTGCTGGGCCAACCCTGTTCACTGCACGGCTGGCTCAGCTGGGGCAGTTTCTATGTGGGTCTCCCACCTTTGGAAGGCCTCCTCTCCTTTGAGGTTTCCTCTGTCTGTGCATAGCAGTGTGCTTCCCCAGGCAGGTAGCAGGGGAACACCGGATAGGTGCAGTCTGTCCTGGGTTTACAAAAAGATACTCTGAGAAACAAATGGGGAGGAGATTGCCTGGCTCACGATGTTCACACCTATGCTACTGACCATGGTGCGCTGCCCACACAACCTTCCACAAGCTCCCTTCATTGTTGACATGGGTCAGAAGTATTTTCAGTTGCTTACAACCCAAAGACTCTTAATTAAGAATATACATAGGGCCTGGGGCCGTACTAGTGGTAGAGCGCTTGCCTAGCACGTGTGTGAGGCACTAGGTTCGATCCTTAGCACTCATACTAATAAACATGCTGTCCGCCTACAACTACCAAAAAAATTTTTTTAAATATATATAAAAAATATAACAATTGTAAGGTCACACCTAGATAATTACTCCATTACTGCCTTTGGTTGGATAATGGGGACTTTTTTTTTAAAGCTTTTATGCATTTTCCCAATTTTTTTCCAGCAAATACAGACTGCATTAGGGCAAAGTAAGAAGGGATTCAGAAAATTTTAAGGTTAATTGCGAGGTTCTCACTAAACCTCACAATTTGTGCAAAAATGCCAAAACCTTTTATGTTCAGAGTTACTGTGTTAACAAGCAATTATTAAATTTAGATATTGTGACACCTCATGGACAGTGACAATTTTTTTCAATAATACCCACATCTCTTCAGGAAGGGGTGTGCTTGGTTCTCTAAGGTAAATAAGAGGCATTGACTAAATTTCTGGGCATGCGCAGAGATCACCATGCCACCTGCTAGAAAACAGTCATTATACCATCACAGCTTGGATTCTGAACAGTGTCAATAATTCTTAAAACACTCATATACTAAAATGGTCTATTTGGTCCACCTTTTCTTACACTCCCTTAACCTACCACAGGCGACACAGCAGAGATAAAGGAAGCCTGCCTGTGTAGGTGAGACAGTCGCACCCCATGGCTTCCACCTGCGCAACTGACACCTTCCTCTGGGTGTCGTTCACGTGGTAGTGTAAACTTCATCCTCTAAAAACAGCCTCGGAGATGTCCTGCTGCTGCTACACAATTAACAGCATTTTACATCGTCACTCAGAGACTTCAAGTCAGGAATAAAATATAAAGGACTACAAAATGGAGAAATTCACCCAAATGTTACATTTTTAAAGCTTAACTTTTAAATTTCTTGCAAAAAAATTCCGGGCTGCCAGTTTCCAAACGCTAGTACAGAGCAGAATAAACTTGACTTGTTTTCCCTTCACTGGCAGATGAGTATTTTCAAAGGAGGGGGAGAAGTGGGCAGAAGGGTAAAGAAAAGAAAACCTATCACTTCCAAGGAATTAATTAGAGCAAGGTCCAAATGGAATGCCTCGGCAGCTCTCTGCTTGGAACGTCATATGTTACTTAAAAACAATATTTAACTGCAGGATCTACATGCCAAGAGCGGGAGATGCTACTTGGCTGGCTTGCTCAAAGATAAGTTTCATGGAACTATTAAAAGATTTAGGTTTCTGAAGTTTGCAAAATCTCATTATTCAACTGGTCAATTCACAGAGCATTTCCTAGAAAAGAACACCAAATACCTTTAATAACTTCAGGATCATTTTTAAAAATTTTGTCTTTACAAACTCTTCGCAGTCATTAGTCTAAAAACTGGGAAATAATATAACTAGAGGTGAATGGACCCTTAGAATTAAGTGACTTGCTGACATTCCACAAGTGGATCAATGAAGACAAAAATGTCTACAGTATTGACTGTTCACTCCCATTATGCAGAGGAAACAGGAGCAGCCAGGGAGGTCACAAAGAACCTGGTCCCTGCTGAAAGGAATTTAACATCTCCCTGGGAGTTAAGATCCATAAAATGATAACAATATATAAACGGGAGATAAAAACCAAATGAGGCAGTGAATACTAGTGAAACTTAAATGTTACAATGAATCACCCTGGGCAACTTTAACTCCTTCCCAAATCGTATTGCTCCGTGGCATAATTTTTTATTGATTTTGAGAAAACATGAAATTTAATTTACCATCCTAACCATTTTTAAGTGCATGCTTCTGCAGTGCTGCATACATTCACGCGTTGTGACACTGGTCTCTGGGACTGCAGCTCACACAACTGAAACCTGCAACCCTGCCTCAGTAACTCCTCAGTGCACCCCCAAGCAGCCATCCTTTATAGAAACTTCCTGTCTCTAAATCTGACTACTTAGGTACTTCTTATAGGTAGAATCACACTGTATTTGTCTTTTTGTTTTGTTTTGTTTTGATTTGTTCTAATTAGTTACATATTGTATTTGTCTTTTTGTGACTGACAGATGCCACCTACAATGATAAGATTCATCCATGTTGTAGCACAGGTCAGGAATGCCTTCCCTGGAGGCTGAATAAGAGGACCACATTTGGCTTCTCTGTGTGTCTGTGGATGGTCACCTGGGTTGTTCCCACCTCCTGGCTGATGGAAGAGCACTCAGAACAGGTGTGCAGATCTCCCTTCGAGGTGTTGATTTCAATTCTTTGGGGCATTTCCTCAAAGTGGGATTACCAGATCACGTGGTAACATTTAACTTTTTGAAGAATTGCCTTCCTATTTTCCACAGGAGCTGTACATTCCCGCCAACAGTGCTCGAAGGTCCCGTTTCTCCAGATCCTCACCAGCTCTTGTGCTGTTCTGTTCTGTTGTTTTTTCTTCCTTAATAAGAGTCATGCTAATACACCTGAAGCACTATCTCACAGTGATTCTGACCTGCATTTCTCAAATGAGTAGTGATGTTCCCTGACACAATTTCTTGAAGACTGAGAGAACACTGGCATAGAAATGAAGATGCTTTTTCAACGTGGACTCATACAACGAAAGAACAGGTATTTGCCAGGATCAGAGCCAGTGTTAGAAATGCAGCAGGCCTGGCTGGATGGACCGCAGAGTGACCTGCAAGCGGGCACTCTTGAGTCACTGAAGAATGATGGGGAAGAGAGGTGGGGGGAAAAACTAATGTTAATTCAACCCACTTCTACAGTTCACGCTATTCACTCGGCTGAGATGCCTCATCCCACAGGGTGACCAAACTTAAGTTCTCAGTGCAACTAGTATATGTGCAATTTAAGAGTTTGGGTCTCCTCCACTTACTGGGAAAACGTCCCCTCTGCTCTGTGCTCCACAAGAACAAGAGCAGAAAGCTGGACAAGTGGGTTAGACTGGGAGAGGTCACAGGAAAAAGTGGCTCAACCACTTTTCAAATGATGTTTCACTTAAAAAGAAAAAAGTGCTAAGTGAAATAAGCCAATCCCAAATAACCAAAGGCCAAATGTTTTCTCTGATCCGTAGTAGAGGGGGGATAGGGAAGAATGAAGGAAGTTTGGATTGTACAGAGGGGAGTGAGGGGTGGGGTGAGGTAGGGTGGGGATGGGAAGGGTAGTGGATTGAGCCAGACATCATTACCTATATACATGTATGAAAAAAAATTTAATTTTAAAAAGATTAAATTTAAAAAGATATAAAAAAAAAGAAAGCTGATATATATAATGTATCTCCCTCCCCCACAAAGAGGGTGAGGTCCCAACCCCCAAAGACAGTGAACATGACCTTATTTGGAAAAGAGGTCTCTGCAGATGATCAAGTTAGGATTAAGTCAGGAGGACGGCCTCATATGACCACGTCCTTACATATGGGGAAAACGTGGGGATGAACTTGCACACAGCAAGAAATCCTCGTGAAGGTGAAGGCAGATTGGGATTGTACATCTCCCAACCGAGATGTCGAGGATCACCAACCACCAGAAGACGGGAGGAAGCACAGAACACGTTCTTCCCACAACCCCCAGAGAGAACCACTGTCAACACCTCCATCGCAGGCTGCTGGTCGCAGAGCTGCAGGACAGGGCCTTGGTCTTGTTGGTTACGGCAGCCCCAGGGAGCACAGCTGTCACACAACCAACACCAAGCAAGTCACTAAATGAGTGACCAGCCCGGGGGAAACAATCACAGCTTAAGTGCCACCTCAGTGCCACCGAGGAAATCACTGCCAGTGGGGTTCACGTGGGTACTGGACACAGAGAAAGCCCTTGTTCTCATCTAGGACCTGGTGTGCCACCAAACAATGCCCCCAGCAAATCCAACTCTCCAGGCCCCTGGTACAGCATGTTTAGAGCCAGACCAGAGGGTAAAAACAAGCTTGGAAGCTAAGCAATAGGATTTGTCCCCACAGAGATGCTAAACCGGCTGGATGGGCGCCGAAGGGCTGCTGGCTGTGTCTGTCTCTGCTAAATGAGTTTCTGGAGCAAGTTAGAACTTCATTCTCTTAGACTGTCCTGTGCCCTTGGGAGCCTCAAGGGAAGCCTGTTAGAGGACACTAATGTAGCCAGTGCCCTGGGGAGAAAGAAACTGCCCTTTGAATGGAAGGAAGGGGAAAGTCAGAAAAACCCCTGGGTTCCACGAGGGGTTTGGGAGGTTCCCAGGCAGCACACCCGCCTGGTCTGATGGGCTCCCAGGTGAGAACAAAGACATGAATCCAGGCAGCTCAGTCCTGTGGTCGACCGCCAAGACACTGTCCTCACCGCAAGAGCTCCCGGGAGAGGCTGCGCTGTCGAGTGCAGCACTGGCGAGAATCACTAAATCCAGGGAAGACAGAAGATGGTCCACGGCAACACTGGCGCTTTGCGGCAACCCTCATATCTAGTGTATCTGTAACTACTGCAGAAATCTGCTGCTTCTTCATCATTTGAAGTCTACCAATAAGATGCTCCACAAATTGAATAACCACATGTCCAAATAAAAAGTATTTTGTGGAGCCCGCCATATGAAGCAGTGGCCTGTGGGTGGTAGGTGGTAAACAGGGGTCGGAGGGTGCAAGGGGAGGCTTTAGGGAAGGCAGAAGAAGAGAGCAAGGGCAGGAGGCCAAAGAGGTAGAAGCGGCAGAGAGCCCAGTCTTGGGGCCTGAATGTCTTCTATGAGGCAAAGTCTTGGTCATCACCTGAGAGAGAGGGTGTCCTGCCAACACAGTTGCCCCCATGGGATGACCTCACTCCCGTGCTCTTTGGCATCTGGCTGGGGTCAGCAGATGGTAGGTGGACAGGGATGTGGTCAGGAAGGCAGTATCTGAACTATGGATCGCCCAACCCCCAGACTGTGAGGCAACCCTGCCCACCCAGTTTATAGTATTTTCTATATAGGAAACTGATTCAGCTTTGAACAAAGAAAAAGGTCTTGTGATTCCCTAATGACTCAGAAAATGCTCGCTGGTCTTGCTTCCACTGCCTCAGTTCAGTGATATGCTCAGACCAGAAGTAGCTGAGACCCGTGCTGTGTTTGCAGAGTGCATCCTGATGGGCCGCTGGAAGGTGGCACCACGGCCAAGTGCACTCCCTAGTCCATGGTACCCATAAATCACATCAACACAGAATGACAAGCTAGGATCACAGTCACCCTGTTCCTTTCCAGGGCTGTGAACTGACTTCCTCTGAAGCTGCCGAAATGACATGCCTGCGCCACTCCGTCTTCACCTAGGTGTGGCAAACGGAACAGAGTGGCCTCTGGGGTGATGAGAAAATCAGAATACCATGAGTAAACATGAAGCAAAGCAGATCGGAATGAAACCACCAGCCATTCATTACTTCCGTAGTGCACCATTTAAGTAACCACTACAGATCTCCTGGTGTGAACTTCCACAGCCACAGATTCTCCTTTGCGATTAAAAACAAAGCAATCACCTTTCAATAGCAATGTCCCCAAAGCTCCAAGATCATACTGATTTCTCCTAAGACACCTGCCATGGAAAGGTCTGTACCCATTGTTTCCTGGTCCTCAGTGACAGCAGCAAGTCACCCAGACTGAAAACCTAAGGACTGTCTATGACCACCCACTCTGGATGCTCCCTGCTCCCATTCCATCAGCTGCCAAGTACTATCAATCCTCCCTCCTGGATTCTCTTGACCTGTCAGCACCCCGATATTCTGCCTGTGACACTCAGCCCCAGGCCTTATCAGTTACCACCATGCACATCTGATACTGCCAAAGCCTCTGGTCACTGGGCTTTCCTCCTGCAAGCTCAGCCCCACTCAACTGGTCCTCCCCACCTAACAGTACCTTCCACTGTCACCTGTCACAGGTACCAGCATGACAGATGGGTTGTGTAGTCCTAATGGCTCCTTAGGGTCCACACAGTTTAACAGAGAAAGTAAAATAGAGACCTTACGTGTAGAGCGGCTCTGGGCCTCAGACATCTGGCCCACCCCCAGTCACTTAGGCTAAGCTGAACTGGCACCATCCATCCCTGCCTCACAGGCTAGGCACAAAACAGTGCCTTTTACTAGCAACATCAGAATGATCCTTTCATGTCAACTGCAGGAAAACATTTGCCCTAGAAAGGCCTGTGGCTGTCAACTGACTGTTCCTCAATAATACATGCATAGACTTTGCAAAATCTGGCACATGGCAAGGGATTTCTGGAAAAGGTAGTTATTTTTATTAGTTTCTTATCACCAGCAGTACCTTGCCTAGTCTGTTGATAAATATTTGTAGAACCCTTATTGTGTTTCCAAGTTCACCTTCCAAAAAACCAGAGCCACAGAACCCCATGGTGGGTATCTGGTCCAACTTCCTGTTCATATAAATGAGGAAACAAAACCCTACCAGACTCTTGCACAAAATTACAGAGTACTAATGGCTATTAGAGTTGCTCTTTCATGTGATCAGTCTATCTACAAAAGAAAAAGCCCAAACTGAATAAATCATTCCATATCTTCCTTATGAGTTAAAACCATCATGTCCAACTCAACTGTTCCAAGTAATAGAAGACAAATAATGATAAAAACACAGCATATAATTTTTAAAAATCAGTCCAGTTTGTATACGCAATGTTTTTGTATTTACCTTCAAACATAGATGTGTCTCCTTCAAATGGACTATACAGCCCATGCTGTGAAGACCTGCCAGAGAGGGTCTGGTAGTTCTAGGTCTACCCTGAAACCATCTGTCCAGTCTACACAAGAGGGATGCAGGCCTCTCCTAGGAGAATCCTGACTCTAGGATAATGGAGACGTCTTGGGGCTTGGGAGATAGAGAAGACCAAGAAATCAGCAAGGCGACAATACATGCAATTTCTGAGCTAAAGAAACCACGCGTCCCTCTGTTTTAAAGCCAATCAAACTAAAGACAGAGAAGTTGCATATAAGTCCTCAAAAATGACAGGAAAGGTACTCAGCAGAAATGGAGGTTTCATCCCAATTGTCCAAATGGCCCTTCATTCTTAGAACACCCAGTGAACATCTTCCCAAAGCCACCTGGGACATATGTCTACCTTGGCTGATGTTGCACCTTCCAGCGAAAGGCTGAGGTGGGGCTGCCCAGAAAGCTGAGGAAAGGAAGAAACAATGACCCCCTGACACAGTGCGCTACTGTTGATTTTAAAGTGCTTTCGCAGGCTTTCTTTCTTCCATCTGGCCTGCCCAATAGCTTGACAATGAACACAGGGTCTTGGTTCTGCTAAAGAACAAAAATGGAACTAAAGCTTAGAGGGAAAGGCAGGGAAAAGACCAGCTTCTGTGAGAGCGACAGTGTGTCGTCTGAAAGGTGATTTTCCACAGGACATTTCATCTCGGCTTCACCCAGCCTCTGAAGTCAGCAAGAGGCAGCTGACCAGCCATGAAGGCAGGGGCCGGGGCCTGGAGTTCCCTGTTAGTCACTCTGCACTTGATATTTTGGAAATTTGATTTCCACTCAAAGGGAGGGAAAAAACAGTTTCTCAAACTTCCTACGTTTTCTCAGAATATGGCCCATTTTAATGTCAGATATGGACATTCCTCATTGTAGTTTATTCATTAGGCCTTTCTGAATGATTCTTTTTCATGGAGAAAATAGCAAACAGCTGTTAAAGAAATACTGCGATCATTTAGGAGCTAGAGAACTTGCTTTGATCACAGGAGTTGGAACTGAAGTTGAAAGGGTCACACACAAACATTTCGGGTCACCATTTAAATTTGACTCTTTGCTTCTCAGGAGCTAGAAAGGAAGGCTAGCTGTATTTAGCTGGAATGATTTCAGAAAAAAAAAAAAAAAACATGTTTTATTCTACTATTCTTTCAATTTAATCTCAGGAGACTAGACCCAGACAAGCCCCATTTATCATTCAAAGTTAAATAAAACACAGAAACGACCAAGGCACAGTGGACAGCAATATTATTTCAGAAACTTGGCCAGCAGGAGCCAAGAGCAACTGATAAGGGAGCGAAATGTGAACTTGGTTTTAAAAAACCCAACGAACACATGAAATCCCTCCTCTCACTCTGGCTCGGGACACAGCTGGCAGTAGCACTTGCTCTGGGCACAAAGGCCTCCCTTCTGGTTTTAAATGGCCAATTACATTTTATTTAGATCTGTCCTCCTCCGCCACTACCAGCAGCAGCTCTCCTGTGCAAAGCTTCTGATGCAGGAGAGCTCAGAGCAGCCTGGAGCGAGCACACCTGCTGTTCCCACTAGTCAGGTCTGCGGGAGGGACGGTGGTTCCAGAAGAGCCACAGCAGAACACTCACAAAGGGAGATCCCCACCCCAAGGCCTTTAGCTCAATGTGTATTTCACCTCTTTGGAGGAAAAGAGAGGAACAGACTGACTGCAGCTTACCCCGGCCCATTTCCTAAGATGGCTGAAAGAAAACATAGAAGGGAGACCAGATGCGCGAAAACTTAGACAGCAAAGAAGAAACAAAGCACCTTCGCACACAGCGGCTGTGGGTGAGCTCAAGCCTGGGCTCTTCCTGAGGGCCGCCAAGAGCAGATGAGGGGCTTTTAAAAAGACAAACCTCTGCTGTGCACACCTGTAATCCCAGGGGCTCGGGAGGCAGGAGGATAGTGAGTTCAAAGTCAGCAAAGCCCTAAGCAACTCAGAGAAACCCTGTCTCTAAACAAAAAGGGCTGGGGATGTGGTTCAGTTGTCATGTGCCCCTGGGTTCAATCCCTAGCAAAAAAAAAAAAAAAAAAAAAAAAAAGACAAACCTCTGTTCCATCCCCTAAAAACAGCCTTAGGGCCATGCCCCCACTGAAGCCTTCCCCAGGGGAGCCCTGGGAAGAAGGGACTCCCCATGTCCGCGCCACCCAGGTTTCATGAGAATTAAGAGAAAATGAAAGGTCTTGTTTCATAAAATGGCAATAAAATGCACCCACCATTTAACCATTTAAGGCCTGACTTTATAATGCTCCTAATTAGGTCTCCAGACAACCTGGGCAACTTCGCCACCAGCAGAAAACCTACGTGATCTCTTTTGTTACATGCAAGCCAAGCCAATCATTTCTCTCAAAAATCTGAGAGGTCTTCTTGGCCTTCGACAAACTGGTTATATATTTTATTAAGAGTGTGTTTCCAGAAGATCCTCGATTGCTTTTGGTCCTGCATCTCTGCTGTCAAGGACACAAAGCTCAGCCGCCCCATACCCCTGAGCCACTTCACATCCATGAGCGGCTCTCCACAGGTATATCAGGGCACCCTCTCCCCAGCACCTGTGTTTCTACAGCACTTAGTAGGTACACAGTAACTGCTGTGTCTGCTTGGGCTTTGGGGCTTGTTCTTTTTAAGATGAATAACCCCTTTCTTCAAGGACTTCCTCTGTCTGGGGAATGCCCACATCGTCACCAAGGAGGACATCACACAGGATCCCAACTTCCAAAGAAGGACAGAGGGCAGGGGTGCTGCTGTCATCTGGCCCAAACGCCTCACTCTGCAGATAAAGAAAACTCAAACAGGCAGCAGGATGTGAAGGGAGTCTGTTAGCGCGAGGCAGACCAGAGACCCAGATTCGGCCTAATCAGAGGGCAGCCTGGTGCTGTGTGGACAGACAGCGGCCCCCAGCAGTCCCTGGCAGGGGCCTGGTGCGTGGGCTTCAGTACGTCTGCTAGGTGGGTGGGATGGTGTCCGGAAAGGCAAAGAACAGAGCAGCAGAGCTGGGGTCTGGAGCCCATGGGGATCCCACAGGGGAGGCAGCTCAGCATGGGAAACACGATGTTCAGCCACTCCTAAAAGGGGGGCTGGAGAGGTCCCCTGTGGGTCCCTTCATCTATACCCAGGGACAGCGCCCACTACCTCTCAAACCAAGGTATGGAACCTAAGTATGGCCAGTCAGTGACACGCACTGAGCATCCACTGGAACCAGGCATCACGCAGGAGCAGGGTAAAATGACGAAGCATAGGCCGTGCCCTGGAGCTCTCCAGCCACCCGTCTGAGGTCACAAGCGAGAAGGCAGATGAACCAGAACTTTCTGCACGAGTTGCGAATGCAGAAGCTAAAACACAGCCGTGGCTGAGACACTACGGAGGCAGCCGAGGCCCCTGGGCGGTGGCCAGCAGACCCTCAGGGAAGCTCTGCCACCCTCTCCCAGGCTTCCTGAATGAAGAGAGCCAGGCTTCATCCTGGGTAAAGGAGGCAAGCCCTGTCACCCGCGAGAACTGCACAGGTGCCCCAGGAGAGCGACTCCAAGGTGTGAATACAAGAGAAGGTCGCGAGGGTGATTTCCTGCGATGACGATCGCAGAGGACGAGCTCCTCCTGCACACTAACACCCTGCCACTGCTTAGGGGCAGGGGGTTTCTGCACTGTCCACCGGCCCCCCCACCAGCTCTGCAGCGGCCTTGAGCGTCTTCCTGTTACCTGAGAGCATCTCCCCGGGGTGCTGTTATTACCAGGCCTGCTCAAGAGGCCTGACATGGCTGCACTTCATTTCCTCTGTGCTTCTGGGCTCTTCCTACAGTGGCATCGCCAATGACAAGAATAAACACTCGGCGAAGAAGCCATCTGCTCCATCCCACAAATGTCAGAGGAACAGTGTTTGTTTACCAGGGGGTCGTGAGGACCGGACACATAAAACCTTCTCAGGGACCTTCAGGGGAGGTGGCCTGGCAGCAGGGATGCGCTATTAACCCTTCCAGAAACCCGGGAGTCACCATGTCTTGTGACCTTGACCGGAAGGGAAAGCCACGTCTATCAAATCGTGGGTGGAGACTTATTTGCACAGCATTTTCCACACAGAGATGATAAAACACCATGCAAGACCTTACCATAAATGTTGTTTTCCTCTCAGCGGCAGAGGAAATACCTAAAAAGACGGTCCAAGTTCAGCAGGAAAGGTGGCAGTGGAACTAGCTACAGAATGGAAAAGACAGCAGTGCTCACGACCCTGGCTTTCCAAAAGGTTAAACTCGTCACAATCATTTTTTAAAGGCTATAAATAATGATGGAAACACCCAGGGAGGGTCTGGTCTGGTTCTTGGTGCCAAGAAGCAGGTAGGGAATTTGCACTTAAAATGACTGCTTTGGCTTTAAAAGATGTATGCAGGCAAAGTAGTAAGAGGAGGCCCAGCACACTGGATCCCCAGGGCAAGACGGGGTTCACAGAACGCCCCCAGAGGGGAACTCCAGAGACTTCTGGCCCCGGGCCCTGCTCATCTGCGTGGCAAACGCACGCAAGCGAGGAGAGTCCAGTCACTTGGGGCCCCAATCACACAGGGGAAGAGGACACTTCCAGGGCCAGACACTTGGCTTTGATGAGGTCTCTGCAAAAAGTTCTGGAGCAAGATTTTAAAACTAGTCACTTTTGGAGCTGGGTCTCTGCAATCCGGCAGTCACTGTCCTCCCATCCCAAGTGCCATGACTGAGTCACCACAGCAGCCCTGATGGCTTCCAGCTGTGGATGGCTGGCTCAAGCCATTCTTAAAGAGCACAAGGCAGCAATTTAGAACCAGCTCCTTCCCTAGAAATGCTGAGATCTGGCTTTCTACCACCAGTGAAGGAAAACATCTGTTGTCCATGGACTGAGAAGAAACATTCTGATCAAACTAGAAAAATAAAACATGAATGGATGAGGCAGGTCAAAACTAACAATGCCATTAAGTTCTACTGGTAAAATAAATTCACTCTAACATTCAGTCAGCAAACATTTAATGAGGGCCTACTATATGTCAGGCATTAGGCTAGATGCTAGGGGGTATGGAGATAATAAGGCAGGTCCCTAGATTGAAAAGCCAGTTCTGTAGTGGCAAATGCACATCAATGCTACCAATCATACATATTATCTTTCCAGTATGTGCCAAGAATTGTTCTAGAAGCTTTATTTGTACCGTCTTTTTAAATCCTTCTGTAGCATGAGGTAAAGGTTATTATCATTCTCCTTTTATGGAGCAGATAGCAGAGCCCAGCAGTCTGGCTCCACCCTGATAAGTGCAAGCAAAACAAAAAGCCCAGTCACTGCCTCAGAGAGTAGGCATCTGGGTAAAACTAATGGGGTCTTTAAGGGTGCACAGGAGTTTATTGGGAGTCAGGGGCATGAGAAAGATTCCTTCCAGAGAGGTTAAAAATGCAAAATAGAGTCATCAGAAGTTATTAACAGAGGAACACAATTCTATTCCTACTTCTTAGGCAAGGAGTTCCTAGCTAAACAGTAGCTAGGAATGGAGTCCGGACACTCTTGGGTGTGGGGTTACCGAAGAACCGCAGCAGAATCCAGTACAATGATCTCCATAGCCAGCACACAACAGCAGCACTTGCCAGCTCCTCAGATCAAACCCATTTGGAAGACCATTAACTAGCATGTGTTGCTAGATACTGGGCTTCTTCACGGCCCCCAACTGGAAACCCTGAAACTGAGCACCCCACTGGAAGAGTGGCTTGGAACAGAAGAGGTGGGGAGGAGGTCCCATGTTCCAGAAGGTCGGATTCTCAGAGCTCGGCAGGTGCTTTCCTCAATGTGTATCACAACTCCGGAAAGCAGCAACGGCTTTGCTCACGGGAATACGAAAGCATTCCCAAGGCACTGTGGGGTGTGAATTCCACAGCAAGAAAACTGGAAAGGGGCAAGGGTCGTTTGCAATGAGCAATAAATTGGCAGCTTTAAACATAACTATGGTGAGGTTTATCTTGCCCTCAGACGCTTAATTCACACTCTCTGAACAATGTTCTTTGAAATAAATATAATTTACTGAATTATATCCCATAAACAATGAAATGACGGGTTGCCGTGGTTGATGGCGATTATTAAATCTTGGTCACTCCAGCCAACAAAGTAATGGGCAGACTGTCTCCATTTTAAAAATAGGTGTGTTCCCAAAGTTTGTAAGTTCGTTGTTTGGAATTCAGGGATTGTTTCCTCCCTTCACAATGTGCAAGGTGTGCCGAGGGTTCTCTGGGTCCAAGGCAAGGTCAGAGAAGATGGTCCTCAAGGAAGCCCACGCCTGCTTCTGGACAGCCCGACACACGCGGTACCCTCTGGCCTGGGGACCCAGACAAGCTGTAGTCCACATAACTGGTGACAGTTCCTCACCCTCTAGCAGGAGCCCCTGGAAGAGGAGGCCAGGGAGAGGACAAGGCAGCAGTTTCAGGAAACACCAGAAGCTTTGCAGAGGGGAGGCAGGTGCTGAGGCCAGGGTTCCAACTGGTGCAGGGGCCAAGGCTACCGGCTCTCCCTCTGCTTGGCCTCTGGCTACCACGTGATTCCTTCCCTGGCCCAGGGATGATCGGCCTCTTTGTTTCTAGGGCTGCCCTTCTGGTCAGGGTTTTCTACACTCCCCACGCCCCACCTGCCAAGGCCATGGCCAGGGTCTCTCCTGACTTCCTGACATGAAAGCACACATACTGCTCTTCAATGGATTTCTCAGGATTTTTCTTGCCAGTACTCTGGACACAAGTTAAATGGGACACAGACATACAGACACACACATACACACACACGTCCACACACCCATATGAGAAAGGAAACCCCTGCCATATTAGCAAATTAAACTGGGATCCCTCCGAATCTCCAGTTCAGACATGCACACATACACACGCACAATTATGGATATTTGTGTGCAGAAAGTCATAGGAAAGCCCAAGTGGCACTGTCATTTACATCACTATATGAACAAGTTAGACACAGATCTGAAAACTAGATTGCTCAGAATAAGAATGTGTCCTTGGAACCAAACACACAGACCCTCTCTGGCCACCCTGGGCCCAAGATGTGGGAAAGACCTTTCCATCCCAAAGGCTGCCCACACACTTGGATTCAGTCACACCCTCTACTTACTGGAACCTCAAATGCCTCCTGGGTGTCATCCAGCATCTGGATTTTGATAGACATGAGTTTTCCTGAAGGTGTCGGAGGTGGCTTCTGTCCATGTTCCAGGGTGCTGATCCCCGAATTCTCCGGTGCCCCCAGTCGTGATCCTGGGGTGGGCTTCTGCTCTATCTCCCCCATGATGAAAGTAGCTTATAAAATATCTACAGGAAGCAATAAGAAGGAAAAATACATCAGGCGACTTTAAAAATCACTTAAGTAACTCTTGTCATCTTCTCCCTTTGTTATGGGAATCTGTCCAAATCGCACCAGGGTAAGCAGGCTCTCCACCTGTCCCCCAACACAGGGATCACATGTGGCGGCCTCCAGTTCACTCACAATGTCACCTGTAAGCACACAAGGCATGCAAATATTTTTTGCATATTTTAGTCATCTGCATATTTTTGCAAGTTGCTGCATATTTTATTCTTTTCTTAGTTTCACAGTCAGCTCTTAATTATTCATGCTACAGACGCCCCACATTTTATTCAGTGTCTACAGTGAGACAGGCACTGCTTTTTACGCCATCAGACTGGTTGGGAAGAAGATAACAATGTCCAGGCCCTGTGGTTAGCCTGCTAATTACCTCACATGGGCACATAACATTAAGTGATGTGGGAGTTATCCAGATAAAACTGGCGGAATAAACACACTCACATGGTGACAGACGACAGAAGGCAGGGTCCTGGCGTTTCTACTTGTTTCTGTTACAATAACTGCACGATGCATTTCTTCCCTGGACAGTCCACCCTTTCCCACCACACACCCCGTTGGCCCTGTCCTCCCTACGCGATCCTGCGATCCTGGTCCAGGACTCCCAGGTGTGGCTGTCCCTGGCTGAGTGCTGTGCCTTCTTCCTCCACCTGGAAGCCTCCACCACCGCCTCACACCTCAGTTCAAGTGCCAGGCCCTGGACGCTGGAGGCAGGGCTCACGGGCTGCCACGCTCTGCGCTCCTGGCTCTGTCAAGCCCACACGCTCCAGGGTGGTAGGTGTGCCCATTTACCTGTCTCTGGCACTTCGGGGACCCTAAAGGAGGCCCCAGTCTTGGATACTCTCTGCGCCTCAGCACACATCTAAGCACAAAGGCTGGCCAAGTGGAGCTCAGGGTGGGCCGCCCAGACCGCTGTGCATGGGTCCGCGGGGGCAGATGAGGCATGGAAAGGACGCGAAGGCAGGAGGCTTCCGGCGGGATGCGCGGTTTCGGGTGGGGCGGCTCCAGCCGCTAGAGGAGGCGCGGGCGCAGCGCGGTCTCGGACGTGGGGCAACACTTGGAAAGAGGCGGGAGACACGCAGGGGCAAGGCCTTCGGGTGGGAGGGACGGTGGAGGAGGTGTCAGGGCAGAAGGACGACGGCCCCTGGGCAGAAGGAAAGACGCAGTGGTGACAGGCGGAGCGCAGCCCCCCAGGACCGCGAGCGCCAGCGCTGGACCAGAGAACAGGTGGCAGAAGAAGCAGCGGAGGAAGGGGACCTGGAGACACCCGCACGGGAGGAGGCGGCGGGCGGCGGCCCATCCCCAAGCAAAGCCCACAACGGGCTTGAGACAGCGTGGACAGGGGGACGGAAACAAGGCGCAGATCTGAGAACTTTGTGGGAACCGCCTTGTGGAAGAGAAGGACCAGCGCGGTAAACGGCCAGCTGCTAGGGGAGGCGAGAGTGCACGAGGATCAGGATCGGAAAGGTGCCCGGCAGGGCAGGTGGGAGTCTGACTGGGGACCCTGACTGCGGTTATAAAGGATGTCCCCAGGCTGCCAGGGGGTGGCGCTGGACACCGGCTGGGCCGAGTCTACCTCGCCCGGTGAGCGAAGGCCATGAGGTGAACCGAGCGCACAAAGTGGACCCACGGAGCGGAGAAACCACGGCCGCACCAGGGACGATGGAGAACGAGAAGATGGGAAAGGGTGACAGGAAAGGGACAAGGGACACCTCGTGACAAAGCCAGCAACAGGGGAAGTGGGCGCGAGGCACAGTGCCAAGCCCGGCGACCTGCACCCTTGACGCAGGTGGCCCTTCAGTTGGGCTCCCCAGGAGCGGCCTGCTGTAGGGTTTTCCTGCCTGACGTTCTCATCCTCCTCCTGGGAATCAGGTTCCCAGAAATTTCCCAGTAACTTGCTTATGGATGCGCCCAGCCTCCTCGTGGTGAATCCTCTGGCATCACCCCAGTGGTCTTGAGGCCAGCCCCAAGGCAGCAGGGCACGAGACATGGAGCCCCATCAAGAACCAGGGCCAGGAACCAAATGGCCCTGACCTAAAAGGATGTGTCCCTCTGCCTGTGTCCCTGAGTGCCAGCTAGAAAACCACCTGCCACTCACCCCACACCCTGCACCCCACCAGCCTGGAGAGACTGCTGTTGGCTCTTCCTCAGACGCTCCTCCCTGTTCTGCTGCCTTCCTCATTCCTGCCCCAAATAAGCACTAAGCACCGCCTTCTAGCCGGCTTGGCCGTTGGGTAACTCACCTAGCAGTCCTGCAAGATGAGACTGGACCTAACATACTCGTCTCTAACTGCAGCCCAGGGCCTGACCCCAGAATAGACGACACAGCACCCACATTTATTCAGTGAACCCACCCTGGGGTTGATGTAGTCATCATCTGTTGTGCTCAGAATTGCCATAAACCAGGCAAAATTTCTTACATATATGTCTCCTCTTTGTTGTCTCATGATTAAAAATAAATGCGACCTCCAGAGAAGACTACCACCATGAGTCTAGTGAGCCTCCTTTGTGCCTCCTACTTTGGGGCTGATCTTTCCCTTCCTCTCACAGCCTTCCATGCTGGCCTTTGCCACTGCCTGTTACAGCTCAGAGTCAAGGAGCAGTGGGTCTGGCTGGGCTTCAGTGCCCAGCCACAGAGCTGATGACAGGAGGAAGGGACCCAAAGTTCCATGTCACCCCCCAAAAGGTGCCATAGCCCTTCCCTACAAAGGCATCTTCTGACCTACCTGAGCAAAGAGCGAGGCCCCGCATCCCATGAACAGAATATTTTCTTTCCCTTTTGCCCAAGACCCTCAGACACATGTACAAATTTTTAGTACCTCAGCATTTAAAAATCTCACTGAGTTAATGATCAATGGAGACGTGGTACCTTAACTTCCTTTCTCTGTAATCCTCGAATGACCCCAGGCCTGTATCATTTCTACTTCTGGGAACTGACATTTTCACAAAGTATGCCACATTTTCTGTTTCCATACTTGTCTGCAATGGTCACTGTGCATGGAAAGTTCTGTTTCATTCAAACATAAACCCAGTCATGAGTTCTGAGCCCAGCATCCTAAGAATGCCAAGGGAACGTTGCAGGAACACTCCAAGTCATAAAGCAGCATCCACAACCGACGTTTGACACCAAAACTGGTAAGCCTGTAATACAGGGTCATCCTCCAGGTAAACAAGTCTAACCAACCTAAAGGCCTCCTGAGTATAAATATTAACCCCTGCCCTGTTCTGGCTTCACCTCCATCAGCTTTCTCTGACCTCTGGACTCCAGGAGGAATAGTCACAAGGAAGGCTCCATTATTACTAACGTGATCGTTCCAAACCTAAAAGTAAAAAGCTCTTTGCGAAACTACTTTGTTCTCTGGATCGATTTGAAAGTTACTTCAAGTTAACAAAAAGTAGTAAGCTTTTTAACTGGCAGAGGAAAGATGAAAAACTAGAGTTGTCTTGCCATAATATCCTGGTTTAAAGACTTCCTCTTGGAATTCGCCCAGAGTAATAAGGAGCACACACAGAAAAATGCAGACTCCTCCCCCCAGGAGACAGAAGACATCTGTAGCCCCAGACCACAAACTGTGAGAAAGAGCTGCCCAACTGCAGCGAAGGTCAGATGGAGAGAGAAGGAAAATGCTCAGAGGGGCGGCAGCTCTCTGACAAAAACGGCAGAGTCTCGGTCCCCAAAATAAGTAGAACACTCTCAGCAGCAACCAGCAGTGACTTTCTTGGAATGACAGGGACAGATGTGCGGATCAGCAGTAGCAGCTTCCCTGGGCACAGGCGGTATGGAACGAGAAGCCCATAGGCAAGGCACATTTGGGGGAAGCAGCCTTGGAAGACAGTGTGTTAGGAAGGTCGGTGTTCACTGCCCAAGTCTCAGCAAGCAAGAGAAACCCAAGATGCGCACACACACACACACACACACACACACACACACACAGCCAAGTCACGAGGGTCCGTGAGGATGGGACAGGGCCCTCTCTGCTGGCCCAAGGGTGGCTCCTGCAAATAGCTGGTTGATAAAGAACTCCTCTAGTAAAAAATGGACCTTTACAGGATGCTGCAAAAAGAAAGAAAAAACAAATGACAGATGAACACCCATGACAGAAGTGCCACATGCAACAGAATAAGATTTTGCCCATATTGTCATAATCACAAAATTTAACAAAATGACAGATTCCATAAACAAAAACACAAATGGATTTACAAGGAAGCTCTGGGGAGACTTCGGGAAGAAGGTTCTGGAAGCAGAAGTAAAGCAGGAGGGCCGATCCCAGAAGCAAAAACAAAACAAACAACAAAAACAGAAAAATATAGGTTGAGCATCCCTATCTGAAAATCCAAAGTCTGAAATGCTCCCAAATCCAAAACTTTGAGGGCGCCAACATGATGTCCCAAGTGGAAAATTCCACACCTGACCTCACACAACAAATGGTAGTCAAAACACTGGCGCCCTAAGAATATTGCAAAAAGTTCCCTTCAGGCTGTGTGTAAGGTGTGGATAAAACATAAAAGATCTTCATGTGTAGACTTGGGGTCACCTCCAAGATGTCTCATTACATATACACAATTGTCCAACATCCAGGAAAATCCAGATCTGAAATACTCATGGTCCCAGGGGTTCCACATAAAGTTATTCATCCTGTGTCACCAAAATGAAGGCCAAATTGGAAGTAGGTCAAAGGAAATATGTGCTGGTGAAACAATGAGGGCTGGGTAAAGCAAGTATAGGTTGAAAACAGAAAAAGGTAGAATGAAAGATAGATGAAGGACTGAGGATATAGCTCAGTTGGTAGAGTGCTTGCCTCACAAGCTCAAGGCCCTGGGTTCAATCCCCAGCACCAAAATGAAAATAAAAAAAAAAAAAGAAAAAGATAGATAAAGTGATCCAACTTGCCCACATCTGACAATCCCCTAAAGGGAAAGAAAAGAATGGAACAAAAAGAAGAAGACAAAAAGAACAAACAAAAAATCACCTTAGAGCATAATTCAGGAAATCATTCTAGAAATGAAAGATGGTTTTCCATACTACATGAACATATTCCATCCCAGGAGTAACTACCAGAAAATGCTCACCACCAGGACGTTTCCCAGGTCATCACAGGTTTTTAAATATTAGGAAGGAATTATTCAGGAATCTAGATGAAAGGCTCAAATAAAATTGGAGGGGACGAAAGTTCAGCTACCCCCACAGCGCACACAAAGTCCAGCTGTCAAAAATGCCCTCAAAGAAATAATGAACCAAAACTCTAAAACCAGCCATACATTCACTCAAACATAAATAGCCAAATGTTTAAATAGGCAAGAATTCAGAAGGATGTTGCCAAAGCCCTTCTTAGAGAAACTAAAGGGTAAAATTCAGCAAAACAAGAGGTAAGTAATGAAACAATGAAAATATTATTATTAAACTTTAAATTTATTTCTCTCATAAGAGGAAGACTAAAATCATTATAAGGGCTATAAAATATTATAACTCCTGAAAATATAACATAAAACACACCTAAAAACACAGCAGGGAAAGGAGTAAAAATGAGAAAAAGCCCTGTGAGTTTCCTGCTACTTCATGTTTTAAAACTGGTGAAAGAAAGAATTTATGTCTCCAGAGATGTACGGATGGTTAATAAGCCCATGAAAACATGTGACATCACTGGTCATTAGGAAATGCAAATTGCACTCATGGAGAGAGATATTTCACATCTACTAAAATGGATACAGTGAAAAAGACTGACACTAACAAGTGTTGTCAAGGATAGCAAAGAACTAGAACTCATACATTGCTGGTGGGAACTTAAATGGCACAAATAGTTTGGAGAATGTTTTGGAAGTTATAAAATGTTATAAATTTAGCACAGAACCCAAACTCTTCCCCTAATAACCTAACAAGTTCACTCCTCAGTATGTCCCCAAGACAAATGAAAACATATGTCCAAAGACCCATATATAAATGCTCATAGACAAACAGTACAGACAAGTGGAAATAACCCAAAGTTCATGGACTGGTGAATACAGAAAGAAATGTGATACAGCCATACAAGGGGTTATTATTCAGCATCACAACAACCCAAGTGCTGATACATAAAACAACATGGATGAATCTCAAAAAACATCTTGCTGAGTGAACAAAGTCAGGCACAAAAGACTACAGGGTGTTAGATCCTATTTTTATGTAAGACTAAAAGTGGGAAAAATTATACACCCAAGTACAAACACACAACCTTTGGTCACAGAAACGTCTATTAGCACGGACATCACCCTGTCTGCACACCCACATGAGGGTCCTGCAAATAACTAGTTCATTTTGCATATTAAGGAAAGACTTTTTCCAGAGGGTAAATATCCAGACCGCTTGCCCAGGGCTGACATGGGAGCAGGGGATGACAGTTAAAGGCACAGGGGCTGGATCTTTGGGGGCTAACAGAAATGTTCAGATACTAGATTCTGTTAAGTCACACAATCCAAAACCACCGAAAAAGATCATTACATTGTACACTGAAAGGAGGCCAGTCACGAAATGTAAATTATACCTCAACGAAGCTCTGCTCTGTGGACTAGAACCTCTCTGGAAGGATGGAGAGGCCAGTGGTCAGCGAGCTGGCTCCATTGTGGCAACAAGCCTGTTGAAGGACAAGCCTAAAGAAGCTCGTCTTCTTTTTCACTGTATGCCTTTTAAATTTTGTACCATACACACTTACTACCTACTAAAAACTACTTACACATTTTTTTCTTTCATCTGCTAAAAGCACATAAAGCTGCTGACTACTCCAGCCCCATTTAGAGCATGAATCTAATGAAATTAAATCACTGTGAAGAAGGGGATGACTGTCAATCAAGACAGGTTGACAAAGAGGAACTCTGTGCAAATTTTTTTTCCCCTTCCTGTTTTAAATGAAAGCTACTTAAAAATTCAGGTTAAGAAAAATTCATAGAAAGTTGTTATTCATAGGAAAAGCCAGAGCGAGAGAGAGAGAGAGAGAGAGAGAGAGAGAGAGAGAGAGAGAGAGAGAGAGAGAGAGACTGATTGATTGAGATTGGCAGGAAGCTAAATAAAGGGTGGGGCTGTCGACAAGGGACTGTATATTTGTCATTCTGTGGGGACAAAACTCAAATAAGTCAGAAACAAAACTCAAAATAAGCTAGCAAAGGGCTAGCTTCCCAACAGCTCTGCTCATCTACTCTGCTCTTAGGAGCTAGAAACTGCTGTGGGACAAAGCCACCTTAAGCTCCTGTCCCCTGGGGCGCCAGGGCCAGAGCTGGCCTCAGGAGAGGGTGGGTGTAGATAAACCAGAAAGGCTGGCGGCCAGCAGCTCCTCAGGAGCACAAGCTGCTGGGCTGGGCTTCTCCCAGGGACTCAGATAAGGGGTGCCAAGAAAGTTCAAACACAGCTATCTGTGTGGATAAATGTGCTTGCTTCCAAAAAGTCTGTGAGCAAGAGAAACAACCAGAGATCACTGTTGTACATCACCCAGACACTCCACATGGGGAGGACCAGCTCGGCCTTTTTGATCATCTGGGAAAAAGGGCCAGGTCACCGTCTGTAGGGAGGGAGCCCTGATTTCACCAGCAAAGTCAGAAAGAGAAGTAACTGCGAAACTAAATCAAGACTACTTTGTCACAGTTTTGTCCTCCGTAATAAAAAAAATTTTTTAAATAAATTTTTTTTGTTAATTAAATAGGCTCTCTTAAATACTCCCAACAGATCTCCAGAAGGTAGTTCAAGGAAAATTCAGAACAGAAGGGACATTTCTTCATTTTTATCCTTTTTATACAAGTTAATTCAGAAATGCCAATTTAACCATAACCCCATCAACTCAAAACCTGAGTCTAATCAGTACCAAATAAAATGTGCGAATTCCTGGTCAGGGTCTCACCCATCTGCAAGATGACCCTCCTCCAGCTCACCCGCAGGCTTCAGGTCCTGGTGCTGTATTAAGATCCTCTGCTGCGTCCTCCTACAGCGCTCTCGTCCCTCCCTGGCTCCAGAGCCACCCCCGAAGCCTCTCCTGACCTGGTCTTTCAGGGAGAAGCCCTGGCTCCATCCTCCCTGGGGCTGGGCTTGCATTCAGCTTATATTTCACATTCCCCAGGCCTTTCTCCTCTTCCCGCCTTGCCTTCCAGATGACAGTCCCAAGGGCCAGGAACGGTCTAGTTCCCTGGAGTGCCACGTGAGCCTCCTGCTTTAGTGCAAGGGCTGGCCCTGGGCTCCCAGTCAGTGATCCTGGACTCAGCAGCCCAGTGGTGCATTCTGGGATCATTTTCTCACCTGCCATCTACTGCAAAGCTTCCTCAAAGGTACCAGCAAGTCAGCAGAAGCAGGACTTAGGGTCTGCTAGACAGCCAAGCTCTTAACCTCGACCCAGACCCCACTGACTTGGAAGTGCCTGGGCTCCTGAGTTTTAACAAGTGTTCCAGGGTTTCTGATGCAGGCTCACCCAGGGGCCGCTGCTCGGCTGCTGAGGGTCCCCGCAAGGATGAGCCCAGATAAGAGTGTGAACTTCAAATTGCCACAAACCTAGCTCTTCTTGGTTGGATGACTTCCCCACGAACACATCTTTGTCCCTGCCATGCTGCGCGAAATGAGGTGAGCTCTTTATTTTTTGCAGTATCTTTTGCCCCCGCCCCCCCGCAAAAAAAAAAAAAAATTCTTGTCAAACCAATTTTAAGTTACAATCTAACCTTCTCAAAACAAAGGTAATACCTCTGTACTGTGATTTGGCAGAGCACATTTCCTCCATTAAACAGATAGGCAGAGACAAAAATGTGGGATGGAGCCAGAAGTGAAAGGAACTGGGAAGAGAAAGTTCTCCTATGCCAACGAAAAATCAGGAAACCAGCCGGGAAGAAACACAATAATTCAGATTTTGACGATACCAATTTCTTGATGATCCTGAGAGCACAGACTTCCAACTTGAGCTCAGTCACACTCTACCTCTAAGTAGAAGGCAAGGGTACCAAACTTAGGAGCAGGGGGCCTTCTGGAGACCTGCCCCCTCTCAGCCCCTCTGACCCCACTAACGACGCCCTGTGGTCCACACAGGGCACATTCTTAGGCTGAGCCAAACTCACGCCACTCACACAATGCATTTTCTTTCACTCACTAAAGCAAGTCTCTCTCTCTCTACTTGACAGTGGTCAGTCTGCAAATATTTAGAGAAAGCACTAACCCTTGCCTTCCTGCCCACAGGAGAGGTGCAGGGTCTCACTAGATCTGCTTGCTCAACATCTATAAAAATAACAAGCGGAATACTTAAAGCACGTCATCGTTTGAGTGTCAAAATAATGGCCATCGCCACCATGAATAAACGTTTGTGAGGGTATTTTATGTTTCTATGACTGTACTTTGCCCTTCATGGGACAGGAAGCAGTGATGTGGCACCATATTGCCCTGTACTCGAGAGAGCTGCTGATGGCATTGCGTTTGCTTCTGACAAAAGGTGAACTGTAAAGCCTCAGAGAAACAGGAAGCCACCTCCCCGAGGAACCAAGACATGAACTGGCCCATGAGAAAACGTAAGCGTTTTTAAACACCAGTGATGGCAGGTAACATGCCCGCTGGTACGTTTGGTGGTATTTGCTAAGCTGGTGCCACGTACCAGGAGCGGTGCCGATGGTGGATCCAGAAAACAGGTGGGCAAACAGGGAACAGGAAAGGAAAAGGCAAGAGGGCGGAGCTCAGCCTGCCTGGGTAACGAGCCAAGGAGGAGGTCACCTGGTAGACGGGAACAGGAGCTGACCTCTTCAAGGCAAGTGAAAGAAACCATGTGTTTTAAGGCAAAAATTTGACAGTGTAGGCTGGCGAGATCAGGACCTGGGCCAATTAGGAAACATCTAGAATACGTGTGGCACAGGAAAGGAAGGTGGTGACGTGAGGATGGAGGGAAAGAGCCTTGTGCGGGGAAGCGTGTGACGTCAGGCATCTTCGGTGAGGAATGGAGGTGGAATCGTGTGAATGTCCAGAACTGAGAGGCAAAGGACAGAACCAGGAGGCCCAGATGACACACCTGGGACTGACGAAGCTCACGGTGGGCACCCGACTCAATTCCAGGAAGATTCCACAGGTCCCTGCTGCCACTTCCTCAGTAGCTACCACCCCTCACCCGCTGCTGCCACCTCTCCAGCACTTTCTCCAAAGTTCAACACTGGCGAGCTGAGCAAAGAAGCCAGAGGTTCCAGAAAGAGATACTAGAGACAGTGTCTCTAGTGTTAGCAGCTTGTTCCAGAGGGGACCCTGGGACAGCGGGTGGCATCTTAGAGGGAGAGGCTGAAAGGGACACAAGAAGTAGGAAGCAAGATGAGAGCATAAAGTGGACGCCAATATTCACAGGAGAGAAGGGGAAGCCAACGCAAGGAGGAATCCCGCATCCTCAGAGCTGGAGGACGTTTAGGGAGCAGCATGACAGCCTCTCCTGGCGGCATGAATCCCATTTTTATGAAAAAAAAGAGCCTTAAAATCCATTATAAAATCCTAATGGGGGGGGGGGGGGGGGGGGCTATAGCTCAGTTGGTAGAGTGCTTGTCTCCCATGCATAAGGCCCTGGGTTCATCCCCAGCACCACAGAAAATAAATAAGTAAACATTTTTAAAAGTCCCAATGGGGAGCATCAAGGCAAGAGGACCAAGACCAAAGCTGGGCTTGGTGGAGTCTGTTATCCCAGTGACTTGGGAGACTGAGGCAGGAGATCACACATTTGAGGCCAGCTTCAGCCACTTAGTGAGACCATGTCTCAAAATAAAACATAAAAAGGCCTAGGAATGTGCTGAGCACCCCCGGATTCAATCCCTGGTACAAAAAAAAAAAAAAAAAAGAGAGAGAGAGAGAGAGAAAGAAAGAGAGAACCAAGCCCAGAAGCTAAGCCACGGTGCTAAATGCCATCTGAGCAACAAGAATGAGGATTAAGAAAAGTCCATCAGGTCTGGGGGGACTAAGTTGTCACTGGCACAAAGAAAGAAAGCTGTCATTGAGAAATAGAGGCAGCAGGAGACCGATTATCAGTAATATGGATAAGAAATCAATTGGTCTATAATTAATAGATTGTAGTTTTATGTTTTAGGAAAACAGAACAGATGGTACCGAGAGTTCCCATATACCCTCTCGCTCCCTGTAGTTTCCTGAATGAACATCTTGCATGAGTGTGGTCCAGCTGTTAAATACAGTTGATGGACCAAAGCTGATTCACGATTATTAACCGAAGTCTATCATTTACATTAGCAATCACTCCGTGCTGCAATCCCATGGGTTTTGACAACAGTATAGTGTCACATATCAGCATTACTGTGCCACCCAGCATCATTTCCCTGCCCCGGAATCCATTCTCCATTTATTTGCCCCTTCCCCTCCCCACCCTGCCCCCGACAACCATCTCTACTGACTCTAGTTTTGCATCCTCCAGAAGGTCATAGTTGTCATCGTATAGTATGTGGCCTTTCCAAACTGACCTCTTTCACCTAAGCAACATACATTGGAGGTTCCTCTGTGTGTTTTTATGGCTTAATAGCTCATTTCCTTATGTGACTGAATAACTTTCCCTTGTATGGACATACCGCAGTTCATTTAACCATTGTGATGAATGACATCATGGTCTTGGCGACTTTGAGATGCTTTTCAGCAGCAGAAATGGAAGTGAGTAGATATTACCTCCAAGGGAACAGGATGAGCCTGAGGCTAGGAATGACAGATGACAGGCCAAGTCATGGGGCTGAGTGGGCAGACTTCACACTGTCAGTTTCTGACACAGCCAAATCCACATCTGGTCCCTAGCAGGTAATTTCACTTATCTTACCTGGCAAGTCATTTGGCTTATCTCAGAGGCCCTAGGAGATAACTTGCTTCCTTTAGTTCGTGAGAAAATAATAGGATTCAATAACTAAATGTGTCTAGAATGTTAAAAGAACAAAAGCTCTAGGTATTTTCTTTAATAAATTACAAAGCCAAGTTGAGTTTGTTTCCAAATCACGACTGCATATTCCCAGTGGCCTCATTATTTAATAAGGAAGTTTTCAATAAAAAGTCCACCTGCCCTTTGTGCTTCTCTGCTGAGGTTTCACATGCTGTGGAAATGATTCTTAAGGAATCAATGCCAAAATTTAAATGTGTTCTGCATCCTGTGTAACATTCCACTGACATCTATTCTGGAGTAACAGTATCATTTTTATACAATTTTCAGGAAAAAAAGAAAACACTCCCTCAAGCTTACCAAATCCAGTGAATTATAAATGAAAGGCCTTCCTTTCAAGGTGGAAAGAGGAAAGACATTTCTAGTAAGCCGTTAAGGAATAGGCTGTTAAATTCTCCGACAGTTTCAATATTTTTTGAGAAATAAACTATGCAGTATTATCACAATCTAAATGATGCAATAAAATCCAACAGAAGTGTAAAGGGTATCGTGTCCTTCCCCTGGAATAAATGATTAGTTACAATAGTGAAATGTCAAGGAATAAAGCGTATAATAAAAAAAAAAAAAAAAAAGTCAAACCCCTTGTGAAATAATGAGGAAGTGTAAATGTCAGCCTGGTTCATGCATAAGGTATTTAATCAAACAATGCTGTCCAGTTAAAAAATTAATGATTACGAACAGGACATTGTTGCTGCATATTATTGTAAAAAAGATGCCGGTGCGATTCGATTGTTCCCCGAAGTGGAGCTGCTCCTCTGCAGGACAGAGAACACCCCTGGCTGGGGAAGCCTGGTTCTGGTCCTAATTTTTGACATTTTAATGAAAACAACAAATGTGCCTGGATTTTAGGCTCGACATTCATGGAGTCGGGGGGTGGCGGACGGGGAGACCAAAAGTATTGTTTTAACTTAACCAACACTTAGGTAGCACTTCCCACGTGGCAAGCACTGTACCAAGAGCTTCATAAATACTAACTCTATACCCTCACAACCTCCATGAGGGGTCCCTATCACTGACCCCTTTTTACAGATGAGGAAACTGAGGCAGAAAAGTCAACTTGCCCAGGGCCCCCCAGCTAGTAAGCAGCAGACAAGAGATGAGGCGGAGACAGGCGGAGGCCCGAGATCTTGTCTTTCACCAGCACACCTTCACATGAGACCATTTCTGAAGTCACCCTGTCTAGTCTCCAGGGACCTTAATGATTCAGTGGTTTCAGATGCAATCACAAAGCTTCCCCAAACCTCTGGCCTCTCCTAGCACACAGATGTCAATCAAGCTCCTGGGCGAATCGCCCAGGTAAGCTCTGAAGGATGCCAAAGGGGAAAAGGTATCAAATAATCAGAATGTTTGCTGAGTGACTAAGCAGCCTAAATAAAGAAGATGGGGTACGGTTCAGAGTTCTATATTATGAGTTTGGAAAAGATCTTAAAATCGTTTTCACTTGCATTAGCAAGGATTTATCCCACTCTAAACACACAAGGCCAGTGCCACAGTGAGCACTGAGGGACCCAGGTGCCCACTGCCCAGCTCTCCTCGAGCAATCAGAGGGGTGCTCTGAGCACACCTGAGAGCCCCACTGAGGTCTGGGTTAGACTGAAGACACTCACACAGGCAAACCCACTGCCCTCGAGTAGTTCACACTGCACAGTCACAAACTGAGACACACAGCAGACACAAGAGGACACAGTAAAAGTAAAGCCCAGGGGGACATCAAGGTAACCCTTCCCCTCCCGAAGCACAACTCTCAGTTCCCACAGAGCACACGCTGGATGGAAACAGACACACCAACCCCACCCTCAGCCGCACGGCAGGAAACAAAAGAGCAGAGAGACATGGGCTCCAGGAACAAGCTCCAGGTCGCTCCGGGCTGAAAAGGCCAGTCAGACTGCAAGGACACACCAGAGCACGGAGCTTCTACTGCTGGAGCTGTTGAGAACACAGCTTAAAAAGTCCCTCTTCCCACAAAGCGCTGACCCCAGTAGCAAGTGCCATTCATTAGGCACTGACGGCATACCTTAATGCAGTTCAGCACAGCATCTGCAGGGGTGAGTACCTGGAGGAGGAGGGTCTCCTGAGAGCATCAGAGACAAACGCAAGAGCCAAGAAGGGACACAGGAAGGCCCAGGAGCTCGGGTTGAAAGCCAGGCTGTGTTCTGACTTTCACTAGCAGGTTCGCCTGGGCCGCTCCTGCTCCTCTCCATCTGGGGCCCCCGCAGGCTGCGACAGGCCACAGTCCAAATCTAGAAGGCACCAGCGTCCCCCAGGGTGCCCCAACAAGCCACGCCAGGTGGAATCCCCCACCCAACCGGCACAGTCAGGGCAGAAGTCACAACATCCATACAAAAGGAAAGGCCCAAAGGAACCAAGTATATATACTCCAGCTTTTCAAACAACAACGTGACCTGGACACAAATATTCACCTCTCCACGAGTTGTGTGTAGCTGTGGCCTGCTCTTAGATCCCAAAGCCTAACGTTAGACAAGTCGAAAGCAAAATCAACCAGGCATCTGCAAGCTCAAATATCCCACTTTATAGTAAGACACTGGTTAGAGAAAGAACTTTCTTTTAAAAGAATAAAAGTACTAAGGATATTTTTAACATTGAGAATGTAAGCAAATGTTATCCTACACAAGCCCTACTTCAAGGAGCATTCTACATCAATGTAAGCAAGAATGAGCACAAACGTCCAAAGCATTTTCCGACTACAAAGAAAATAGACAACAAAATAAAATTTAACCAATGAAAGAACTTTATAATCTGTTACAGGAAATATGAATAGGCCAAAAGGAAAAAACATCAGAAAATAATTATGGAATTTTCCTCTCCCCAACATCTATATAACTAAGTCCTTCTGAGAATTTTTTCCCAAACTTCCAAATTTTCAGACAATTAAAAAAAAAAAAATTATATTCCAAACTCACTTTACTAGGGCCCAAACAAAACAAGAACATTTTTAATAGAAAGCTATCCTTCCCAAAAACATTCTTCATAAAATCCTACCTAAGCAAAGAAATACACACAAAAAGAATACGTCCTACTGTGAAAAGGTAGGATTTAAACTGAGAATTCTGAGACGAAACAAGTGGGAAACTATCCACTCCATTATAACCAGAAAAGACAATAGCAATCATATAATAAATAATACCAAAAAAAAAAAAATCCCAGGGGCTATACAAATACATAAAGGCATTCAAAAACTGAACATTGGCTGGCACTGTGGCTCAGTGGTACAGCGCTCGCCTGGCACGTGTGGGGCACTGGGTTTGATTCTTAGTACCACATAAAAATAAATGAATAAAATAAAGGTCTGCCAACATCTAAAAACATTTTTTAAAAAAACTGAACGTTGATTCTTTACTCATGCCCTTCTTTACACACACACTGCCGAGCACGTGGGGACAGGCACGCGGAAACAGGGAGAGCGTAGTACGCATGATTTGAATTTCTCTTCTTTCGAGAAGAACTTAGAGTCAGTGTGAAATGGAAACCCAACTGAAGCCGGGAGCAGAGGGCCTCTCCAGGACAAATGGCAGGGAGCCCGCAGGGAAAGGTGAAACCCGGGTCAGGTCGGGGGACACTGGCGGCCCCCTGCAGAGGCTGCCAGGACGCTGGGCCTGGGGGTGGCTGGAGAGAACCACAGATGTGAGCTCCAGCTCTGCTGCGCCAGGTCACCTACCATCCATCAAAGGTCTTGATTTGTCCTTGTTTTGAAGAGTGAGCCGAAATGCTTGTGGTTGCAATGCCATCAAACCTTGGTACACTTCAACCAAGGACAGAGGACACAGCCACCCACTTCTCGAACCCTTGACTCAACATTCTCAACTTCCCTTGTCCACCTCTGCTTCGACTGGAAATGTCACAGTGTGAATACGGTCGGTCCGCAAAACTCCAGTGCTGGCGCCTGGTCCCCAGGGCAGTGGTTTTGAGAGGTGGTGGAACCTTCAAGAAGTAATGAGACCGTGGAGGCTCCACCGTCATGAGGCAGTAGGGCAGCTTCCTTGGCTTTCTCTGTTCCACATGTGGGCTTCTTCCATGTGTGCCTGTTTCCCTTGCTGCTTCTCCACCATTAGTTAGATGCAGCACAAGTCAAGCTGATGCTGGTAGTGCGTTCCTGGGCCTTCAGCACCATGGGCCAAAATAAACTTCTTTTCTTTATAAATTACTCAGCCCCAGTTATTTTGTTATAGCAACAGGTGGAGTCTATCATGTACCTCATGCATTTCATTTGTAATCAAGCTGCTCTGGGGTGGAAACCAACAAAGAGGATCTGTGTAGAGCTCAGGAATGACTATCAGCAGGGATTTATTTTATTTTACATTTTTCACTCTTTATTACTGAAATAAGTTGTCCTACCCACTCCACCCCACAATAAAAATCTTACCCTTAATCCCCGTCTTTCCACACCCCCCAACTCCACTCTTCCCCGAGTCCTGCACAAGTGCCCCAGGATTCTCTGCCTACTGGCCATTTTGGAGTGTGTCCATGGGTTGCAAAGTGGAAACTGCCTTGGGCCTCTGTGAAGAAATTGCCTATTTGAGGGCCTTGGCCACTTGTTCACAGGCCAACTCCACCTCCTCGTTATCTGGACAGGCGGAGGCGAATGCTTCCTGAGCATAGGCATCGCTCAAGTACCTCTGCACGCCCGAAGGCCTCGGGGTGGTGAATCCCCTGTACTTCCTACACACCACCTGTACTATGTGGAGCTTTGGCAACAGGTTGCAGTCGGCCAGGGTGAGCTCACTGCCATCCAGAAATTTCCTCTGGGAGAGGCCCTTATCTTCAGCACTGGTCTCATCCACTTCTTCTGGGAGGGGGGATGTCAAGTAATCATCTAAAATCTTCTCCAAATTATCACTGAGTGCTCGGTTCCAATTTTTGATGTAGGCAGAAAATTTGGCAAATATATCCAGCCCAGCTGTGTTGGACTCATGATTCAGAGCTGCCAGCTTTGGATGCCTGGGAGGGCCCGGCACTGCCTCCAGAAATTCCTTAGTCCCGTTGTTCTGTGTGTGTGCTTCAGTACCTTATGGCAGGAATGGGGGCTGCACTGTCCCAGCCCTCTTGGTGTCAGCAGTGGTGCCGCTGAAGGTGACTCCCTTGAGCCAGAGCACCGTGAATCGTCTCTGGGAGAAGGGGCACTGTCCAGTCTTGGCCCCTCACTGCCAGCCTTAACCAACAATTCGACCTGGGGTTGTTCTTCAGCCATGGTTGCGTTGGGGACCAGGACAGGGATTTATTTTATGTGCCCCACATAGCAAAACTTCAACAGTGGGTCTTAAGAATGGTCTCAACGATGAAAATCCCTACAGTTCTATATTTATTATGACCACAATAAAAAATTGTTGCCATTCCAACACTACTCTATTTTTATTAAATATTTAGTTGTGATTAATAATTATCTTAGTCAATGCTAATAATCAAGTGTAGCTAATTACAAGGTAAAGAAGTCATAGGAAGAGCAATAAGCCTATTAGTAGTCAGAAGGAACCAATATGGGTAGGTATGACAGTGTCTTTAAATTAACATGCAAAATTTCTGTAACACGAAATTCCATGAAGAGTACTTTATACAGCAGGACAAGGCCACCGAAAATCCATCTAGAAGGCAGTATAACTAAAAAATGTATTAATTTTATGTAGTTGCAGATATTAGAATATCCTGCTAGGGGCTTGTCCAAACAGATCATTTTAAATAAAAGGACTTACGGGAAACAGTGGTCAGTTGAAACTAAGATGACTTCATTAAAAGCAAATCAAGTCACAATTGCCTCCTTTCCCATCTTTGACAGATTTCCAGGCTGGGAGATCAGAGATCATTAGCCATAACATAGCTGGATTTCAGTAAGGCATTTGGAAGAAATGTTCATGAAGTGATCATGCATTAGACAGGACAGAGGGCTGGTGACAGTAACGTAGACTGCAACTTCAAGAGCATGCCCAAAGAGTTCTGAACCATTCAAGAACATCTTAAACTAAATCCTAGACAAGGCTCCATTCTTATAACACACCAGTTTATTAACTGCTCAGTGAAGGCGTGCAAGGCGTGCACATCACATTTCCGATGACAAATCACTGACACAGAGAGCACCCAGAGGAAACGTAGCAGGAACAAACACTGCACAGGACGTCTCTTCATGGTCTGTGATCCTACCTACTCTGACAGGCCCAAGTGGAGAAGGCGGCTGGTCACTTCCACGGGAGCTCAGTTCTTCTCTGAGAGAGATGAACACAGAGCAGTCTGGTTTTCTGGGACTCAGTGACCACAGCTGTCCAAAGACAAAGGCTGCCATGCGACTTCTTGCTCGTGAAAGGTTGCCGAGCCTGATACACACGTGTAGGTGCGCACACACGTGCAACTTGTGGCTTAGATAAAGACTGCAGGAACACAGGCGTCTCAAAAACTCTATTTGATAAAATGCCAGTTTAAGATTAGCAGAGCCAAGTCTTTTCTTACTACCTGCATAGGTGAATTAATGCCCCCTGTTTCTTCTTTTTCTCATTTTCAATTTCTCAAAAGAAAATTTTTAGAGAGTATTTTTTAAAAATATAACAAGTAACAGTCAATGTTATGTTGCCAATATTGCTGGCAACATGATATGACGTTGGCAGAAATCAATTATGTGCCAATAACATAAATACCATAGGCTCCCTGCAATTCGCCATTTATGAGAATTTAGCTTTGGGAAATCATTCCAGGGAACCAAAAGGCTTTAAGCACAAAAATACTCTTACATTAATGCTATTACATTTATTTACATTAATGCTAACTCAAAACATCTATAACCAAGTTATGGTGCATCTACTCCCTGGAACAGTATGTACTCAAATTATAAACATGAAGACTCTACAACACAGGAAACTCCACTTGGTATAATAATTTTTTAAAACGAATGCAAAATTGCTTCATAAATGACTAAGGATACATAGACAGGATCTGGATGTCCGAGGCAAACAATTTAACTTGCTGGGGTTTTAGGATCTTAAGCCATTTTTCTCCTTTAACTGAAAGACTAGATTTACTGTTACAGTGCAGGAAGGAAAGAAATTCTAAAATAAAGTAATGGTCTAGAATGCCTTCATAATCAGGATGAAATTCATCTTGGTAGTCTACAGATCATGACCAGGTTGTACTGCAAATATTTACTTCTGTACTGATGAAATCTTAGAACCCCAAAATCATTCTCCACTGTCACAGAGTGAAAAGGTTCCCAAACCAACCCTGGAAAGTCTGGGCCGCCATGATGCAGAACGACAGTATGAAGGCCTAAGGAATTTTTATGACTCCATATGCACCGAGAAGCATGTTCTGAAGCCCAACTCAACATCCCCAGTGTCCATTTCACCTGGTCAAAGACCCCTAGGGTTGCATCTTGGTGCTGATACCATAGGCCGGTTCTCAGAGGTCAAAGTGACAAGCTCTTAGAAGTGGGAGGAATGCATCAGAGGGACTGTGGTAGCTGAGGCAGGGCTGGGACTTCCCACAATGCCTCAGCCGAGGTACTGCCCAGTTCTGAGCCCAGCGTCTGCTCTTCGGGAGGGTTGGGCCTACGTGGGTCCAGGAAGGCAGCCGGAGAGTTGGCCCATTTACAACACTTGCACTTGGTATTCTGGAGTCCAGATCTACCCACATAACTGTTATTACATTTTAAAAAATAAAAGAATAGAAATGATAGTCGTAGATCCCCAAAGGTCATTAGGCCTGTCATCTCTGCATGCTGGGAAGGCAGCGCACTGAGAATTTCTTATGAGAAGCAAATGAAGGTGACCCATAAGTTTGGAAGGCAGCAAAGGGTGCAAGACAAACACACAGAGAGGTAGAGATGCTGAAGTAGGAGTTTCTCTAAGCGCTGGCTTCTAACGACTGTCCCTCTGGAAAGCACGGCCAAAGACTTTTGCCACATCTTAAGGATCAGGTTGAGAGACCATGCTGAACAGAATCCATCCTAAAAGGTCTTGCATGGTGATTGTTCCTGTATCAATGCAAAACGACCTAGCAGAAAAGGAGAGCATGCTCATTTTCCTTTACAAATATTATACAAAGGAGTGGAGATTGCTTTAATCCCACCACCATTCCAGATCTTCAGCAGAGCAGCTCAAAGGGAGAAAAGCTAACATGAAACTGTTGCAGGCGTGGTGACAAAAACCAGGGTGTAGGGACGAGAGGAAAGGACAATGACAACAGGTAGGAAGAAAGAAAGAATGGGGGAGAGGGAGGAAAGAAGGAAGGAGGGAGGGAGGGAGGGAAGAAGGGCAGATTTCAGTCTCTAGCTATAGACATTTCTAGTAAAAGAAACCCTGTGTGATAAAAAGATGAACTTCAACGAAAAAGGGTAAAAACAATTAAGCTTTTCAACAAGAATCGCCTGAAAGGTTTTTGTTAAGAGAAATCACACATCTCAACTGTAGATCCTGAAATTATGACAGTTTATCCACATTTGAAATCTTCCCTGGGAAACTAAACATAAAAATGCAAAACACATTTATTATGTGAGGCCTCAAACTTGTTTTTAAATTAAAAACCCAACTATGCCCAACTTGAAAAGTCTTTTTTTAATACACACTGCAATAATAAATATTCTCTCTATCGAATATGTATTTAATTTGAATATATATTGGTTGGTTAGGGAATTTTTATTCCTACGATTTGCATAATCTGGTTAACTAATTCATCATTTACTCAAATCCTTTTCTGAGCCGCTCATTATAAAACCAGGTTTCCTCACAGAATCTTTAATTACTCCCTGGTCATCGAAAGCTGCGACCCTCTGCCTGTGACGCTGACTGAGGTGAACAGGTCCCCTCTGTGAACTTGAAACGGCCATGGTGACTTAGGCAGGCAAAGGACTTCCGAGGGCAATTAAAATGAAAGGCCTTAAATGCACCTTCCGTGTCCTTCCTGTGGGGTTTCAGGATGACCCCTCAAAAAACCTCATTTCTGACCATCACAACCTTCAGCCTGTCTCCTGGGCCCCCTCAACCTAAAGCCCCCCAGAGCGCAGAAGGCTGTGACCCTGGCCAGTGCTCCTCACGCCACCTCAGTCCTCTTCAACAAGCACGTCCCTGGGGCCAGCACCCACCAGGGCGCCCAGCCATTCGCGGGGAGCATCAGTCATCACCAGTAGGAGAGGAAGGACTCCCTGGAGGACAGGGATGCTGGGAGGTGGGTGAGGCCTGACACCTGCCCAGCTGGAGGAGCGCCAGGGCCTGCGGTCGCCCTCCCTGTGGAGTTTCACGGTGAGAGGCACCCTGGCCCACGAGGCCCAGAGCTCTCCCTGGGACACGCCGGGCCAACATCCATTAAAGGCTCACTGGGCTGCGAGGTGTACGGGACCAGCAGGACCCCGTTCCTGTTTTCACCCCACACAGTCCTGAGCGGGCTGCTCAGAGACGCCCCTCTAGAAGAGGGTCCTTCAAGGGCCGAAAGGGACGCTCGGCTGTCCCCTTCCTCAAGGCCACCAGGAGGCCCTGATGAGGCACCCAGGTCCACTTGGTCGTCGAGGCTCAGACCTCAAAACTTCACAACTTGACAGACACTTGCTGAGCTGCCTTTTCACAGCAGATGTCCCAGACCTCCAGGGCTGTCAGTGACAGGGTCCGTGTCCCCAAGGGTACGGCCACGACATGGACGATGGCAGCCCCGGGAGGAGCCCGCACACCCTGAGGGGTGCTGATGGCCCGCTTGAGTCAGCTGTCGCGTCAGCTGAGGGGCGGGAGGGCAGACACTGCCCACTCAGAGGGACTTCAGCGCCTGAGGGTGCGCTTGTTCCAGGAACGGGGACCAGCGCGTGGGAATGCCTCCCCAGGTCACAAGCAACTGTCCTGAGAATCAGACTTGCTCCCTAAAGCGTGAGCGACGGGCGCCCGTGGGACAGCATGCGTTCAACAAGGGTGGGAAGGTGACACGCTGGGAGGGAGCGGATCAGCCGGTCACAGACGCTGCGGCAACAGAGGAAAGCGGAACGAGCCATCTGCATTTGTCCCTCGGATGCCCCACCAGATTTCCACAGCCACATGATTTTTGCGATTACAGTGCCAGCTTCACGTGGGAGACCACCCTGTCCCTAGTTCTGCCACCGTCAGGTCACGCCCCATGGAAAAGTCTGTCACAGCCCCCAGGACCTGCACACCTGAAGGAACCACCCAGCCTCGCATTCAAGACCCTCATGGTGACACTGAACCAACCTTTCCACACTTTTCTCTACTTCCCCTCGGGGCCCATGACCTCCCGCTGTGACCCCTGCCAGAACTACGTTTCCCAAGTCCCCACCTGCTAGCACTTCCTTCCTCCACCAAGGGGCCACCTCCAGTGCCGCCTCCTCCCTGAACCCCTCCTGGTCCCCTCGGATTCCCTCGGGTACCTTCCCTGCTGTGCCTTGTCCCACGACAACGCCTCAGCTCTGAACAGGGCCGAGAGAGCCTCCTGCTTCAGACGTTCCGGACGGAAGGACGGTCACCGGAGGAAGCGCGCGGAGGGGACGCGGCCAAACCAACGCCAGCCCTGTGGAAAGCCGGTTACCTTCTCCATTGAAAAATGCGTGACCTGACGATGGAGCCGTGGAGGAGAGCGCGGGGACCCCACGAGCCGCCACTCCGCCCCTGGTCCCGCACCCAGCCGTCAAAGCAGGGACCTGAAGGGACACTTCGCATCTTGCTCATCCAGGTCGCAGCTTCTTAATCCACGAGGGCCGAAAGGGGGACGTGACCCAGTGTCACTGACACTGGATAAACAAAACGTGACGTCTACATGCCGTGTGATGTCACCCGGCCTTGACGGAGATAACTGTGACACACCGAGACGTGGACGAACAGCGGGGTGCCTTGCTGGGTGCGGTACGGCAGTCACAGTCACGAAGACACGTCCTCTGACGCGCCTACCCAGGGAGGTTGTTCGGGGACAGGAGCCAAATGGTGGCCACCGAGGGGTGGGGGCGGGCGAGGAAGGGGGAGGTGACCGATGGGAGCCTCTGACAGGAGGGTGAGAAGGCTCTGGACGGAGGTGGCGGGGGACTCGTGCCACCGACGGTCGACACCCGCGCAGGGCGGAGAGGAGAGGCGGGCGGGCTCAGAGCGCACCGCTGGCCAGCACGCCACGCCGCCCACACTGTGAATAATTCTCCAATTATTAAATAATCTATGCCTATCCCAGCAGGCCATTTAAAAATGACATGTTAACATATTGCCGGGTCTTGGGATCTGCCATCGTCCTCCCTCGTGAGTATTTCATAAGTTAAAATGCGGCCAGCTGTCTGCGGAGCTGGAGGGGAAGGACGAACCACATGGATGCCATTTTAATATCTAGGACCTGGCCTGGACCCGTCTCGGGAAGGGGAAGGGTGAGGGGACAACCACCATGCCCACCTGAGGCCTGGGCGTGAGAGACTCACCAGCTTCCTCAAAGCCAAACACTGAAGGCAAACGATTCACTTCAGCCTTTTGTTGTTGTTGTTGTTGTTGGCTGGTTGGTACTGAGGATTGAGTCCAGGGGCACTCAGCCATTGAGCCACACCCCCAGCCTGATTTTGTACTTTATTTAGAGGCAGGGTCTCACTGAGTTGCTTAGGGCCTCACTAGGTTGCTGAGGCTGGCTTTGAACTCGTGATCCTCCTGCCTCAGCCTCCGGAGCTGCTGGCACCACCAGCGTGCGCCACCGCGCCTGGTGCACTTCAGTTCTCGCAGCAGACAGCTCAGGCCCTTTCGGAGATGGGTGATTAGAAATAGGGGCGCAGGCACGTGATAGCAGGCAGCATGAAAGCGATCAAGAGGAGCCACTGCGAAATGAAAGTCAAGAAGAACTTCAAGACACGGAAAGCAGAGCATCCGTCCACACTGGAGCCTGCGTGGCTGCTCAGGTCCCCTACCCAGGAAGCTGGCCCTGAAAACCTAGGCAACAGACCACATTCACAGAAAAGAGTTCGTGTCACTCGAAAATATGAAAGCCGAAAGGGGGGCTCGCAGATCAGAAGTGAAGTTCCAAAAGATTGATCATCATCAGTCAAAGAGAGCTTAAATGGACTAGTTGAGCTGAAGAAGGAAACGGACTAAAAACGAATCACAGAATGGAGGTCACACAGCCACACTAATAAATCAGGAAGAAGCACCTGCAAGAATGACTCAGGGAACAAACTTGAGAAAGCCACTTGAAACAATGAAAAGGAACAATGTAGCAAGTTGCTAAGAGGTAACTTTTACACAAAGGATTACACAAACAGCTGGATTTGGAGGACACAGAGAAGGAACACAGGAACTGCAGGTCCTGAAAAGTGAGCATTACTCGAAAATATGCACGAATATTAAAGGATCTTAAGAACCTTCTGATACAAACTTGAATCTGTAGCTATTATAGAATAAGAAGTTCCAGGAAAGTGACATAGAACAGCCAGTGTTCAAACATGCTATAAAGGTCCAAATTTCAAGCTGGGTACAGTGGCGCATGCCTCTAATCCCAATGAGTTGGGAGGCTGAGGCAGGAGGATCACAATTAGGAGGCCAGCCTCAACAACTTAGTGAGATCCTGTCTCAAAATAAAAAATAAAAAGGGACAGGGATGTGGTTCAGAGGTTAAGTACCCCTGGCTTCAATCCCTGGTAATTTTTCTTTTTTGGTAATAAGAAAGAAATTAGAATTAAGATTAAAAAAAAAAACAAAAAAAAAAAAACTCTAAACTTCAAAAGGAATGAAATAATCAAATGGGCACATTCAATGGAAAAAGCTCGTCGTGAGCAAGGGAGAACACAAACCCGGCCTCGGCTTTCTCCTCCAGAACATTCAAGGCAAAAAAAAAGAGAAAGAAAGATCTCTAAAATACTGAGCACAAAACATCTGACCAGACCCTTGGTACTCGGCCAAATCATCCTTCAAATACAAAGGTGAGACACGGCCATGGCCAAGGAGTTAAGAGCCAAAGGAGGCAGAAGCCCCAGGACATCTTTAAATAAAACAGGCTGCCAGTGAAATCCAGCCAACCAAGAGGGAGTCAAATTGAAATTCAGGACGAGCAAAAACCATGATAAAAAGACCAGTAACAGAGGTTGAACCCACCCCAAAGACGACTGAGCAAAGGAGTTCTGGAAATTCAGCATTAGAACTGAATGTAAGTGTCACAATCCTTTATATTGTGAAATTCATAATTAACTGATAAAATTTTGAAGGCTGGGATAAGGGAGGCAGCCTAAGGTAAATGCTGCAGGTTTTTTTTTTTTTTTTACTCTCAAAGGAGAAAGTATATCTGTATATACTTTTGAAATATGAAGCTTATGAGGAATTATTCTAATCTCTTAAAATTTATCATCTTTTCTCATAAATTTGGTTTTCAAAAGATACCTCTAATCTCCTGGGGAAATTCTTTCAGTTTCTCTTCAGTTTCCTTTTTCTACTTTAATCAATTTTATTTTATACCTTTAGGTAAAATTACATCTATGCTAAAGGTCCCATCCATCTTTCTGACTTTGCCTCTAGCAAGTTCCAGACGGAGCAGGCAAAATGTTAACATCACATCTATAAATGGTGAGATTCGGGGTGAGTTTGTTAAAATTTTTCTTTTTTTGGTAATAAGAATGTAATATTTTCCCCAAACAAGTTACCTTTTAGCAACAAGGACAAAAAAAAAAACAAATAAATAAACAAGTCATTACTACCTAAAAAGTGATTGTACTGGTTTTGTTTTCCATATTTGCCAGCAACAAAATCTAAACTTAGACCATCCATGTGCTATTATTCCTATTATGTCCCACTTCTTGGGGATGAAACAGCTCCAGAGTAGTTAACTCATTTGCTCAAGGTCGCCCAGCTAGGACATGACTTCCTGCTGAGTCCAGGCTTCAAAGCATGTGGGCTGACAGAATTACTCAAGATAATTTGGTTCCCCTGATATTTTCCACCTCCAGTGGGCATGCCCTCGCCTGCCCTGGCAGAGAGCAGACACTGGTACAACTATTTCAAAACGCAAGCTGCAAAGACGCAATCCAGGGTCTTAAAGACACGTAGTTGAACAAGGTGATTCTAATTCTAGGAATTACCTTAAGAAAGCAGCTGTAAAGAGAGGACAAAGCCTATAAAGATATTAAATGGAGGATTATACTAACGAACTAGAAACACACTGAGAACATAAAGCAGAGCAGAATCGCACCGTTGTCCACTCTGCGGGCACTGAAATGCACATTTGGGGAACTCCTAAGTGTCCCAGGAACAAGGTCACCAAGAGAAGGGAGCCCAACATTCCTCTTTGAACCAACAGGCTGCCCTCAGGGTTCATCTCTGGTCCCCGCCAAAGCCCACTAAATGATAATTATTAAATCAAAAAGGCAGCATTCCAAGGGAGTCAGAGAAAGAGGCAGAAAATAAGAACATCAGTAATATTTAGAAGACATTGAACTGAAGGAGGTTTACTGAGGAGGAAGCTGCAGGCTTCTTGAAAACGGGTCGCACACAGGACCAGATGCCAGCCCTGTCCCTAGCCCGGCAGAAGCAGGCGCCTCCCTCCTGAGACCAAATCCAGTGGACCTGTGCACAAAGGGACAGGAACAACCCAAAGGTGAAGTGGAGCACTGTACGGAAAATGGGGGGTTACTCGAACATTGTACCCCTCGTTGTGAGGCCTCCCCTCGCCAGCCCACATCTACAGCAGGTCCTGCAGCAAAGCTCACACCCCACAGAGGGTCACAGAGGTCATCTCTGCAAACTGGGGAACTCAGCAGGAAGGACCTGCACACGCCAGGAGAAAAGGTGGATTCCAGCCAAATCCCACAAGGCAGAGGCACCGGTGTACAGGACCCACTGACACGTAGAGTCCAGCAGCTTGCAAGTGCCTCGCAACTGAAATGCAAGTGACCGGAGATAAGCAGCTGCTTCAAGAAATATTCCAACGGGAAAGAAGGGGACCAATCAGACAGTCGAAGGAAAGAAAAATATGGAATCACAGCCCAAAGA
Organism: Sciurus vulgaris; assembly: GCF_902686455.1. Classification (NCBI taxonomy): domain Eukaryota; kingdom Metazoa; phylum Chordata; class Mammalia; order Rodentia; family Sciuridae; genus Sciurus; species Sciurus vulgaris. Next base: position 174,565,164 of record NC_136464.1, on the reverse strand, counting down.
GAACTAGCCAGCAACTGTTGTTCTTTAGATTGTGAATGACTCCCCTCGTGTCCTCAAGTGGGGTGCTCTGGCGGCTGGGAACAGAGCCACACGACTCCTCCCTGATGGCCCAGCGGCAGTGTTGGGGGGTGTGGGAGGTCAGGGTGGGTTAACCGTCTCCACAGCGAGTGTACAGGTAAAGCCGACATTTGAAAAAGAAATCACACGTGCCACTTGATGGCAAAACTCTGAACAATTAAGAGTTAGAATTGCCAGGTGTGGTGGCGCACGCCTGTAATCCCAGCGGCTCCGGAGGCTGAGGATCCCAAGTTCAAAGCCAGCCTCAGCAACTTGGTGAGGCCCTGTCCCTAAATAAAATGTAAATAGGGTTGGGGGTGTGGCTCAGTGGTTAAGTGCCCCTGGGTTCAATTCCCTGTACCAAAAAAAAAAAAAAAAAAAAAAAAAAGGAATTAGAATCAACTTGAATCATATAAACAAGTTATTTCAAAACTTAAACACACACACAAAAAATGTTACAATATCTAAAATGGATCATCTTAGGTTCCAGGAATTGGTGTGTGGGGACCAGGCAGCACTGATTTTCATTATAAAGTAAATATTTTTTTTAAATTTAAAATGAGTACAAGTTATTTTTATTTTAAAAAACTAGGGAGGACATAGTCATAGAGGCTGTTGTCCCAGTGACTCAGGAGGCTGAGGCAGGAAAATCCCTTGAGCCTAGGAGTTCCAGTTAAGTCTGGGCAACATAGCAAGATCCCGTCTCCAAAAAAAGAAAAGAAAGGAAAGGAAAAATTAAAGCATGCTACAGAATTACACACGCGGTGTGATGAAAACAGAAGAACAGAGGAAAGAGTATTCACCACGCTGTCGCCATGGCCGTCTTGGAGGGGAAGGTTAGCAACGTGTGCATTTCCCTTTTATTGTTGCTTTTATTTTCTGCACTGAGCACATATTACTTTTTTTTTTTTTTTTTTTAAACAGTAGCAGGTTTTTTTTTTTTTAGACTTTTATTTTATTTATTTGTATGTGGTGCTGAGAATCGAACCCAGTGCCTCACACACACTAGGCAAGTGCTCTACCACTGAGCCACAGCCCCAGCTCCCACATATTACTTTTAAACACCCTTTCAAAGGGCTGGGGATGAAACTCAATGCTAAAGCCCCCCTGGGTTCCATCGCCAGTCCCGGAAAAAATGAAAAATAAACCACACTTGTAAAAAATGCATGTGTTCCAGGCTGGCCACCATCGGCTTGCGAGCAGACGGAGCGGTGCCAGCAGGAATCGGCGGGAAACGGCACGTTAGAGGAAGATGCCCCGGTCAAGGAATCCATCTGGGCGCAGACAAAGAGGTGGGCAGGGGAACGTCTGGGGAAGAGTGGCGGGGTTGGCTGTGGTCGAGAAGAGGAAGACCTACGTGCACTTAAGGACTGAGAAGCAGGAGGACTGATGAGACGGGAGCCGGCTCACTCACCTCTGGGAGGACAGCCGCAGGACCGCCCGCAGGGACTGCCGAGATTCACCCCAGCCAGAGAGCGGAGACCACCAGCGGTCAGGCGGAGGCACATCCCACGCATGCCAGCTACAGAGTGGATGAACCCCCGGGTGCCACACTAAGAGGAACAAGTCGGACGCAAACACTGGCTGGCTCCGCTTATATAAGGCATCCAGAGCTTCCAAAATCATGGAAACGGGCAAAATGGTGGGTGTCAGGGGCTGGGGAGAGGGGTGCACAGTCTCAGTTGTACAAGATAAAGGTCAAGATTTGTTACACAGCAACGTGGACACAATTAATTACCGAACTGAACATAAAAATGGTGGAGAGGGTCAGGTATATGGGACACACCTATAATCCCAATGGGTCTGGAGGCTGAGGCAGGATGATCTCAAGTCTGAGGCCAGCCTCACCAGCTTAGCAAGGCCCTGCCTCAAAATAAAAAACAATAAAAAGGGCTGGGGATGTGGCTTAGTGGTTGAGCACCCTGGGGTTCAACCCCCAGTATCATGAAAAAAAAGTTGAGGGGATACATTTTATATTGTGTGTTTCTTTTGCAATTCACTTTTTTTTTCCTTTCAAAGAAAGAGAGACAGACAAACAGAAGGAATGACTGACACATCCAAGGCTGGATGGTGGAGAGGGTGGAGCTAGGAGTCATGGAAAGGAGGAGCGAAGAAGCTCAGTTAGGAGCAGAGCCAGAGAGCCCAGGGGGAGCTCCCGTGTGGTAGGCTCCTGTGGTTTTGTCTGGCTGAGGCCAACATAATCCCACTCAGGACAGCACCTCTTCCTCTCCCGAGACAAGTTCCCGCCAGGCTCCCTGGAGCTGGGGTCAACAGGAACTGTGACTTGGATTGCATGGACTCTCGTAAGAACCTACCCCATATCCGGACTCTGGCTGTGATCCCTTGAACACAGAGACCATGGCTTACGCTCCTGTTTCTGAAGGGCTGGCAGAACAGCCACCTCGACAGTGATGTGCTACTGAAAGGTCAACCGAATCAAGCCACCCAGCCCGGCTGTGACCCACACACGCATCTTCTGCAGAGAGAATGCAACACCCCCTTCACCCTTGAACCCCGCCCCCTGGTCACCCTGGCCTAGGTGTCGGTCAGAGGCAGGGTAGAGGTTGAATGCACAATCCCAGGAGCCAGACTGGGTTCAAATCACAGCTCTGTCATCTGCCAGCTGTGTGACTTTGGACACGTCACTTGACCTCTCTGTACCTCTGTTTCCTCACATGTAACTTTAAGAAGAAAGCAAATTAACATATTTAAAGTGCTTAGACACCCCAGACCCAGAGCTTGGGCTGCCTCAGTGCCACCAGCTGTCACTCAGGGGAGAGAAGGACAGTAGAGGCGGCAACCAGTGTGGGTATCCCAGCAAGTGCCCCGAGTTCTGCACTCACATGCAGCTTCCTCTGAGGATGGTCTTTGCCAAAGACAGCGATACGGGGCTGCGCACAGTGACTTCCTGGGACCCCTCAAGCCCCTCAGTGTCGGTCAGTCTGTCAAAAGGCTACTTTATTCACTCCCGAGGCTTTGAAAACACCTGGAATCTGCACAGAAAGACTATGGAACGTAGGCACCACTTCTTAGCTCGGCCTCTACGCTCCTGCCCCAGGGTGCTCCTGACAGCTGCCCTGGAGCGTCCTCATCACACTCGAGTACATTTTGGACCTCCCGACGTGTGCTGGAAGGAGCCAGGCGTGAATTTCGTTAACGAAGGCCTTTGAAAACATCCGGAGGGGTCATTAGTGTATGGAGGGAGATATGGACAGGGATACAAAATTCCATTTTAAAATAGCACAACGGGGTTCATCAGCGATCATTTGCAAAATTCAGCTGATGGTCCCCACTGCTAAGCATTGCTCGTCTGGTCTTTGGTTCACCGATACGTAAACCCGACTGCTAACACCCTGGTCAACTCCTTCGGTCTTTTCTCTGTGTTCTCAGTATACGAGATGAGCATTCTGGAGCTTGAAGGTAAGGAGAAACTCAGGACTCCCGGGAGTCCACACAGTGCCCAAGGCCTTCCTGTCACCGTGCTCTGAGTCACCAAGTTGTGGTGGATCCCTCACACCTTGCCTGAGTCGCCATGAACAGGCCTGTCCCCGGTCAGTGCTGCCCCATCTTACACAGTGAGCTGGAGGAGACAGTGGTGTCCAGCTAGGGCTGTGGCTTCTGGCGCTCTATCCTACGCAGATCAGGTCCCCATCCCTGTCACACCCAGCCCCAAGCCCCAGTGCAAAGCAACACACAGGCTGCAGTTAAGCCACACTAGCCTGAGCTCCTTATTATTATTATTATTATTACAATTGGTGCACACTAATTCAATAAAATAGTGTGCTTCTGTGTGACATCTCTACACAAAACGGACTTTGTATCCACCCTCCCCATTTCCCTCTCTTCCCCTCTCCACAACCCCCACCCCCACTGGCTCCTCTCTATGCCTTAAAGGCACATGTACCAGTCAGTAAGTCCTGACCATCTGAGACAGTGTTTCCACACCAAGGCAAGAAAAATCCGGGCAAAACCACTTTGATGGTCTCCTTAGCTGGCAGGGACTTACTGAGACAGCCCCCACCCCCACCCCATGACCACGGGCTTCCTGTTAGGCCTTGTGAAATCCCCAGAACACCTCACAGGCCGGCATTCCAGGGTCACAAACCCCTCAGGACTCAAAGCCTCCAGGTCCAGAGGCAAAAACTTAGAGCACATGAAAACCAAAACCGGAAGACCTTTTCACCAGCTCGATGGCTCTTCTGAAATAGCCAAAGTTCCTCACGAGGAACCTTCATCAGCACCACCTGAAATTCAAGTGGACGAAGGAACAACTTGCTGTGGACTTTTTGTGTACGCCAACTGCCCAGAAAACTCCCTCCCCTGCTTTGGGAGAACAGAACCCTCAAGAACAAATGACCTAATTAAATCTGAGACTCCCCGGCTGAAAGCTGTGCAGAAGGCTGAGACGCAGTGACACGGTGCAGAATTGGAAAGAGGCCGGATGCCAACCTGATGGAGCCACGAATTCGCTTGTTTTTTTTTTTTTTTTTTAATGTGAATATCCGACACCAGAGCTAAAGACGGGAGGATGACAGACATCCTTAACTACCTTTATTTACAAAGCGCCAGAATACATATTTTCCCACTTATCTACCGCACATTTTTCAAAATGAGAATATGCAGCACTCGGAATGCATCTTTTTGGCACAGTTGGTCGGTCTGCCTTGGCTACTGGGCCACTGCCAGTCCAATACAATACTGCGGCTCTGTCGTCTCTCATTCCAGCTTTCAGAATGTGCTAAATTATCCCACACTCTCCCTGGGCTCTGGACCCCCACCCAGCTGATCTGCACAGATGTTCAAGGAGAGAGAATTTTTTTTCTTTAAATGCACGTCAAGGGCCTGGTAAAATCCTGTACAAAGAAATGCAGGCGTCAGCACTGTGTTGAAAAGCAGATGATCAGCTCTCCACTTTCCAAAAAATAAACATGGAAACCATCACACTCGCCCCACACCTAAAAGAAACCAGAGGTGGCCAGGTGAAGGGCTAACAGGGAGCAACTTCTCCCTGTCCCTTTAGCTTGACTGTTTAAAGAGCTGCTGGTTTCGTAGATGGGCATTTCCAGGGTGCTTTGTTAGAGACAGCTCTGGCACAGTCACCCTTGTGGCTACAGCGCCGGCGGGAAGTGAGGTAATGGGGAAATTCGGAGGGGTTCAGGAGACCAGCAACCCAGCCGGCCTCAGACCTGCTCAGTGGCACTGTCTGAGCCCAGTCCAGTCCCCTTGCCAACCAAGGATACCCTATTTTCTGAAGTGTGTTTATCCCACTAGTTTCTCCTTCTTCTCAATCACTGGGTGCTCAAGGTCACCAAGACAGCCCCAAACAGCCCGGCTGAAATCAACAGGCTCTGCGGGATTCCTCCCTACCCAGGCTCACTGGAGGCTATGCAGCTGGAAGTCTCCTACTTTCCCCCATCCACCCACCAGAGCAGAGGCCAGGAAAAGCTCCACAGGACTTCCACAGCCCCGTCGTCAGGGACATCTTTCCTTTGTTCCATCTAGAAGAAAACTGCTCTGCTGATGTGGAGCTGGCAAACACCCACGGCCAGAGTGGAAACATCTGCAGTCAGGAGATGCGCAGGGAGGATCTCTCCGGCTGAATTTGATTTTCTGTATGATAGGGAGAAAAATGAGACGAAAACACGAAGCACAACATGTGTGGATCCACACGGGGGACCTAAGTGTGAACGGCAGCCCCAAACGTGTCATTCACACCGATGCGCTGCCCCTAAGTCTGCCAGGTGGGAGGGATGGGGGCCTTGAAGTAAATCATAGAAATTGTCCTAAACTAATTACAAATACTTGAAAACATTTGCATGATTTTAAAAACAATTCACGTCTGGTACTATTCCTGCTTTGAGAGTCAATCTCAAATCCTTTCATATTCTACCCTGGTAAAAGACAAGGAGCTTCCAGTTGACCGTGGCAGATGAAGCGCATGATTTTGTCACCTCTCCCACTAAAAATCCTACTAAAATGACAGAGGACAAATTGTTTAAAGGACACACACAAAAAGATAGCTAACAGCAGAGACAAGAGCAAATGGGGCAGGCCACTGACTCTGGGCTGATGGGACGCAGAAAAGTCACTGGTTTGTAGCCTAAGTGATGTTCAGAGGTCCTCCATCCAATGGAGCAGTCCTCCCCCAGAGACCAAGAGGCTCATGCTGAAGGAGAGGCTGAGGGGCAGGGGAACAGGGAGCAGTCAGCACGCAAATGTGCAGGACCCTATACCCCAGGGTCCTTCCCCAACTGCCTACCCTCCAAAAGAGGCTTATCAAAGACATTGAGCCAGGAGGTCAGGGACTTACCCAGCAGGCACAATGACAGAGGACATGACTCGAGGTTAAAAATGAGGCGTATTGAAGAATAGTCTCCTTACTGCACCACAGGACCCAAAGGCCCTGCTCTGTCCTGCTTCCAGAACCCTCCTAGGTCATCCAGGCCCAACCCAGGCAGGCTGGAGGAATTCTCAGGGAATGTCCACGAACACACCACTGACACCTGAGAGCTTCCTTGCAAACATGGTCGCTGCTACTTTCCCACTGGAAAGAAAAGTCAAGAGAACCACCCGTCCAAGGTTCGCCCGTGACCACAGTGCCTCACTCTGCATACCCGCTCTTAATAGCCAGGATGAGGAAGTGCTTCGTGGAAAAACTGGTGTTAAACCAAAGCAAAGAAGAGAAAAGAAACCTTCTAAACGCACACGGACATTCTAGAGAACAGGAGATATTTAAAAATCCAGAATGGTCCCAGAGAGAAAAAGAATGTTTCTTCCGAGATAGAGGAAGAGATGGTGTGAGAAAGGACCCGTGGCTCTTGGAAATGAACAATACGGATAACTGAAATTTGTACTGTTATGGTTAGCTGAGAGCTTCATTTGAAGAAATCTCAGAAATAAGAACAAAATATAAATAGATGGAAATTTTTTTTTTCTCCCGAGTGATGGAAATTTTAAAAAGCAGAAAAGTGGAGAATCTTCCAAAGGTCCTAACAGTCAAATAATGCAGAAAGATAGAAATGAAAAATCGTTTTTTAAAAACTTCAAGAACTGTCTCAGACTGATAGACCAGGGTTTCCCGAAGAACACAAATGCCCAGCATACCGAGATAAATGGTACAAGTCGTGAAACTTCAAGATTAAGTAAAAAGTCTTAAATTTTCCAAAGGGGTTGTCACAAATGTTTTAAGACAGGGATAATGGTTTCAATTTCTAATCCTGTATAGAGTAAAATTTTCAAGTAAAGCTAAGCTTACACCACAGATATAACGTGAAGATTCAAAAGAAATGCAGGTACTGCCTTTCTGAGAAAGCTACTGCATTATGTGTTCTATCAAAACAATGGTGTGAGCAAGAAAAGAGAGTGGATCTAAGGAAGAAGAAGAGCAAAGTACCACAGTGGATCATCGAGCACTGGGTACCAGGCATTCAGACAGGAACTGGAAGACAGGCGCTACAGAAGGTGGGGCTTTGGGCAAAGAGGTAACAAGGTACTGAACATGCAATTTAGAGTTCAGTAAAAATTAGTTGAAAGAAAACTGACGGTTCTCTTGAAGTTATTTGGAAAATAATTAGCAATTGGTACATAGAAAAATCAAGTCTATCAGATTCCCTACTATAATGAACTACCTGAGGCAATTAACTTATAAAGAGAAAAAGTCAAATTAGCACACAAGTTCTGGAGGATCAATATCAGGCAGTCCCATGCTTTGGGCCCTGGCAAAGGCAGCCCATCTTGGTGAGGGCACATGGCAGAGCAGACCACTTACATCTAGAGCCAGGAAACAGACTAAGAGACTGAGATTTCACCCTCCCCTACAAGGGCACGCCCCCCAGTGACCTAAGGCACCACCTACTAAAGGTTCTACAGACTACAGTTTTACTCTGGGGACCAAGCCTTTAATAATGGGTTTTGGGGGGACAGTTATCCAAAACATAGTATTGAGCAAACTTTTATAAAAAGTAAACTACTTCCAGGAAAAACAAAGTTTTTGAAGAAAACATAATTGCAGGGCAGTATTTGGCTCAGCAGCAAACAAACCCACATGTTCTTGACCTCCACCCCAGCAATGAGTTAACGGAAGACTGTTCCAGAACCACTCTGAGCAGGTGAGCGAGCAGGCTAATCCCATCTGCCGGTGGCAGTCAGAGCAGGGGACCTGGACAATTTCAACTACTTTAACAACCCTGAAGTCCAACATCTCGTGTGCAGATGTGCACGTCCTGAAAGGTCTCAAAACATCGGTCACCCCACACACCACCAAGAGGGCTCCAACAGAGGAAGGAAAAAACATGGAAACCAAGACAGGGGATCCGGAGACAGGTTTCAAGGAGGTAAAGGGGAGCCCCGCCATCCCTCGCCCAGTAGCAGCACGTAAGGTCCCTGATGCCGTCCAGGCCAGAGAGAAGGTCACCCCATGCAGAAAAGCTCAGAAGACCCCAGGCCGGGGCTCCCGGGGACAGACGGGAGTGCGGCAGAGCCAACGCATCTGAGCAGACGTCAGGAGAGTGTTAGAAACGAGTTAGTAAGTACCTGGAAAATGAAGCGGAGGAAAAGCAAGACAATCATCGCCTCCAGGAAAACAGAACCGGCAACGAAGGAAAGTGAGTCCCGGTCCACACACCCTGCACGGCTCGCGATGCGGCTCAGTAGTCGGTAGCCACCGCAGGGTCATGACCACAGCCTGCCACCAAGGGCGCGTGCACAGGCAGGTTCTCGTTCTCCTAGAGTGGCATGTCGGACAGCTGATAGTGTTAGAAAAAAGACAGCCAGACCCCAACGTTACTTTTTAAAACAACAGACATTTTTAAATAAACCATGAAGTCCTAGAAGAAATCATGAGACTTTTAAAAAATGCTCTCAAGCTGCAGAACCTCTCTCCAAATGTAACTTAAAACGGATAAAACACAAAGCCAAGCAGCAGACAACGATGTAGGAAAAACATTTGGAATACAGAGGACACTGCGCTCATTTTCTCCATATGAATTTGTAAGGAGCTCCTTCCTATAAAAAATATTTACAACTCAATAGAAAAATGGGAAAAAGACAGAAACAGGCAGGGGATGAAGAGACAAGAAAACGCAAACATGTCCCATCTCAACTAGTAAAAGGAAAAATGGAAAATGACAAGAAAAACTGGCACCTGAATGATCAGGTTAGGCAAGGTGAAGACGGCTGAAGTCCCTCCTTGAGGGGAGAAAGAGCCCTGGCTGAGAACCGGCAGAGATGCAGTTCTGAAGAGCCAACTGTGGTGGTGTCCCCTCCTCTGTAGAAACTGTGATAATGATGATATCTCTTAATTTTTTGGTGGGGGGTGGGTAGCAGGGATTGAACTCAGGGACACTCAACCACTGAGCCACATCCCAGCCCTATTTTGTATTTTACTTAGAGACAGAGTCTCACTGAGTTGCTTAGCGCCTCACTGTTGCTGAGGCTGGCTTTGAACTCGTGAGCCTCCTGCCTTAGCCTCCCAAGCCGCTGGGACTACAGGCGTGCACCCCCACGCCCAGCCCGACATCTCTTAATATTTTAAAACATATAAAATAGTTTCTCGCACAAAGTAAGCACCATCTAAGAGTTTGTAAAACAAATGGATATCAACTCAGGGGGCAATACAGCAATATCTACCTACTATAAAGACAAAAAGACCCCCTGGTCACTGATCCCTGCTCCTAGGAATTCATATTTCAGATATACTCACGACGAGATGTCAAGAGTTGCCCACTGCTGCTCTGCTTATACCAGCAATGTGTTCAAAACAACCTAAGTGTCTATTAGCAAGGAAAAGTTCACAGATAATTTAACAGCGACTTTCTTTTTATGTGTCTGTAAAAAGAATGAGACAAGTCTCCACGCACCAATGTGGAACAACCGTCAGAGGGGATTAACATGGAAAGAGCAGGGCCAACCCAGAACAGGGCAAGCCCCGTTTGTGTTAAAGGTCTGGGAGAATGTTTTGAAATGATAATCGTGTCATCATGTCACGATTCTACCAGGCTTGTTTTGATGGGTGAGGATTAATTAATGATGCCACACTGTTAAAAAGTCTACTCTCTCAAGCGGGGCAAACTTCACCCACGTCAGGTTACATCCACTATTTGCTAAACAAGCTACACACACACACACACACATGCACACACACACACACACACACAGAGCACTGTGAACACTGATACTTTTCCCCCTCTTAAAAAAAAAGTTCATTTCCTTCAGTAGCAATATGCCAAATTACAATAATGTTAAACTTTTTAAAGATAAACTCAAAAGTAGATTGAAATATTAGTGTGGCAAAGCAAACCAGACTTTTCTTCTAGTATTTTCGAGATGAATGGTATTACTGAAGCCATAATCGCATCATTCACTCTGGACAGTCCTCTTTGGCCAGATGAGGCTCTAACTGGGAGTCCTTCCCTGTCTCGCTGATGTGCACATCAGATCAGGGAGGAGGAAGCAAGAGCAGCAGGAAAGAAGCAAGCCACACGATTCTTAAAACGAAAACAGCCACTTGTTTCCTATTAAACAAAAATCTAAGTTCTCTAAAAGACTAATAATGCTTTCATTGGCTTCACAGCAGTAGGTGGAAATGCAACGCAAAAGCCACAGATGTGTCGCTGTGCCGTTTAATCAAGTACAAATCAGCCGAGTCCCAAGCCAAGCGGTCAGGGGGGAAGTATCAAAGCCTTGTGCTTGCACATGAACCCTCAAGGGTGCCCCAGACTCCCTGACTCTCTGAGCCTACCAAAAAAGTGGCCTTTTCCACCTCCTCCAGAGGAGAGCCCCAGGAATGCTACCTGTGGCTGTTAGTAACTAGGTCCAGATGTGCCATCCATGTCCGTGTGGTTCAAACAAATGCCACCACACCCTAGAAACTGACCAAGGCCACATGCAAACCAACCAATGCTAATGGAGGCAAGACACCCTATGCCAGTTGCCCGAGCCTCCCTTCCCTCCTATCCCCCCTAATCAATGCTACTAGGTACAAGGTACACTGTTCTCCACAAGTAAGGCCAGTCACCAGGGCTCAGGCCAGCAGCATGACTCAGAAAGGTAGCAGGCAATCCAGCAATTTACTCAGAATTACACTAAAGAAGGGTAATCATGGGGCATTTAGAAAGGTCAGGCCAAGTTTAATTTATAGGCCACTAATGTATGATATCATAGCTCCACGTAAGTATTTTTTTCTCTCTGGAAGGGCATTTGTTTTTAAGGTCTTGTAGCTCCTGACTTGCAAGAATGTTGTTCAAGCATTTCTAACCTGGTCTCTAGCTCAGAAAGGTAGAAAGAGACTCTAGAAGGTAAAGGAAAGGACTCCAGGGACAAGAATCATGAATACATTTAGATTTGCAACCAATCTGTGCCTAAGAGCTGAGAGAGGTTCAGGGTACTTTTACCAGAAACTCCAAGAGGGAGCCTCACCTTTGTCCATTTAGCAAAGACTTAATGAACACCTACCATGGACCACGCCCTTTGTTAGGTAGTAGTTACTTGAAAGTGCACAAAACAGGCTGAAGTTTACAGGTGCACAAGGGAAGGGCACTTGCACATGGCTGAGCTGGCAGTCTTGCCTAACCGCCGCCACCTTGGAACTCCTCCTCCCACCCGGCCACCCCCAGGCTTGTGGGCAGCAGGGCCATGGCTGCATTAGCTTCCAGAGGTCTTCCTCTGCCTCAGGTGCTCCTTTGACAGTGAAGACTTCTCTGGAAACACTCCTGCCGCAGCTCTGTTCCCTAACTCAGGAGGAAGGCTGAGCCCTTGACAGCACAGGAACCCTAAGGCCCCTCCCCCAAGTGCTTGGAGAAAAAAAGTCCAATGATAAAAGACAGTGGGTAGAGCTCTCATAGGCTCTAAATTCCTCCAGGCTCATCCTGGGAAATCTCCACATTATAAATATCCAAAGCACAAGGCATCTGGGAACCTCCTTCCCATCATGCGAACTGAGCTGCCTTCCTCTGAGGAAAGGTCAACAGGAAGTGACCTTACGAGACCTTTGACTCTAGTCATATTGATTCAAGGATTACTGAGGCAAGATATCTGGGGAGAAAGAAATTCAAAAAACATATGTAGAGTATATTATAAATTTGGAGAAAAATTATAAAAAATGTACAAATTAAGGAAAAATGCAGGAAGTTGATAATGGGTTTTGGGGGGCACATAGGGTAGCTAACTTGTGTTCCATTTTGCTGAGAACCTAAAGCTGCTCTGAAAAACAAAATCCATTTTTAAAAACTTAAGAAAGAAAGCTAAATAAAATAATATGAAAGAAAAGCAATCTGTGTGTGGAGTTGTGAATAGCAATGATACGTGCGACTATTTTGCCTAATTGCTTTCTTTTTATTCATTTTTTTAACATTTTGACAGTGACCCTATTATTTTTGTAATTAAATGGAAATGAGAAAAAAAATTCATAAAGAAACAAGATTATTTTGTGTTATTAAAAATTTTTTTAAATGTCTCAGTGAAACACAGCCAATTCCCCAGCCAAGTGCAATAGGCTCCCTGGTGATGGATTTAGGACAGCTGGTCTACCCAAGTCAACCTGCAGCAATGCAGGGGAAGAGGCAGACGGCCCTGCCCATGACGCCTACAGCACCGCCCCCCAGAGGTGTGGTCTGCATCCTGAAAAGGCTCCCCCATGGCTCCTTTATTAGGTGACTTTAGTGTGAAAACAGTACTACCCACATACCACACCACCACTCCCCATACCAAACCATGGTCACCAAGCTATGAAATGGGGCTGGTGGCCATGGGGACTCACAGGTGTTCATCAGCCTGGGCTTTAGTCTCCAAAAGTTAATATGCTGTAAGTGACCTGGGTACCAACAACCGGATGTCAAGGGACAGAGAAGCATCCTGAAAGATGACTTTGAGACACATGTGTAAGACCACACCTCGAGGCATTACGGTGCCCTAACGGAGCAGGTGGTTGATTAGTTTCCCATCCTTCTGCCTGGGGACTGTTGTTTGGCACTAGGGTGAAGCAAGACAGGCGCTGGCCCTGGGCAAAATCCAGGAGGTGCCAAAACACTCAGTAATTAAGCAGATAATAATTTTTAATGAATAATCTTTAAAAATTAAGTTACTTTTAAAATCCAGATGAAGGAGATGACAAAACTTTCAGTGAAGATGGGGACTGAGCCTGAGCTTGCACGTCACCCCTGGCTCTGCCCCAGGGGCACACTGGAGGACAGCCGCACTAGGAGAAGATCCCAAATCGGCCCCCAGAAGGGTGTGGGCTGGGAAAACCCGCTCTCGTGTGAATTGTGTGACAGTGGACATGCTGCCCAACCATCCACACCTTGGCTTCCTCTGGTGCAAAGTAAAGGTAATACTTCATTTATTCCTCACTGAATAAATGATCGAGGAAAAATACATGCCAGGTGCCAAGCACAGGACTAGCACAAAGTCCATAGTAGGGAAAGCGTTGGATCAGGACCCCAAACGGGACCCAGAGAGCATTTCCGGTGTGCTGCCTGCCCTTCTAGTTCACACAGCAGACTTTCCAACAATGTTCAGGAAAGGTGTCTTGCTGGATTGTTGGGTCTTCTCTTCCATCGCTTCGAAGATGACTTGTCTCACTTTTCTTTTCAGCCTTGGGAACTGGCAGACCTTCCGGGCACTGAACCGTGCTGGGGAAAGTGAGCGGATGACAAGCAAGATGATGCCTCCCTCTCCCTCCTCCGGTTACAGGCATGTGCCAATCAGCACGGCATGGCTAGAAGACCAAACCACTTCTGCATCCCCCAAATCATCTTTTCTACAGCAAAGCATGCCTGATTTTTAAAATAAAAGAAATCATGTCACCAGGACAGTGTCTTGTTCCCTATGGTTTTGGCTGAATAACTTAAAAGCCTCAGAGAAGCAACTAAGCAACTGTTCCCTCTCAGGGGCTTCCTGCCACAGGCTCTGAGCCTTGCCACCAACTCTAGACCTCATACGCACTTTGAGATGTACTTATGTGACTTTGGAATTACTATTCTGAAATGGGAACTAGGGTCAGGGCTCATGCTTATGAATTATTCCATTTCAGAAACCAAAGCATCTGCTGGTTTAGAAAACAGATCTCACAATCTTAAACTTCCAAACCACAAACAAACAAACAAAAATTTCCTGGGAGAACTATCCACCCAAGAAAGTCACCCCTCCCCAAGTGTCAAGCTCATCTAGTGTTCCTTCATTTTGTGCCGTGAACAAGTAGATGGTTTCTATTGTCCAGCAGGCATGTACTTGCAAGACCAAAGTATGTCACACATGATTGTTTACATATGTGCAAGCTTAGCTTAATCCACGGGGGGAAGACTATTTAAAGGTTTCCCTTTGCATGTATCTCTTGAGAAATAGTTTAATCTTCTCAGTGTAAGTAACATAGTTTATTAATTATAAAAGCAATAAAAACTCATTATGGGAACTTCAGAAAGTAAGAAAAGTTCAAAGGAGAAAATAAAAACCACTGGTATTTAGTCCTATCTGAAGAAAACCATAAATAACATTCTTTCTCAATGCACATACGTAATATCTTGCATACAATTTTAAACAAATGTGCTCATCTTTCAACTAGCAAACTAAGAGTATGATCACCAAAGAGCTGTCAGAGAAGAATGTGAGCAATAACTCAGACCTCCACATCCTGAGGAAGCCATGGAGGCTACATTTTACCAAAAAAAAAAAAAAAAAAAAAAGTCCAGAAATGATCTGTGACAGAGTTTATCACTCAAGACAGTTCATCTTTAAGTTTTTACTGAGCCCCTACTATATTCTGGGCACTTTTAAGGTACTGAGTGCAAAGGTGTAAATACTGTAGTAGAAGTTGCTCTCAATAAGTAGGGAAGGCTTACTGAAAGTCTTCCAAGCCTCTATTCCAGCTCTGTCAAGCTATGTGACCTTGGGCAAATCATCTAACCTTTCTATGCCTCAGTTTCCTCTTGTGTAAAAAGGGGATAAAAATCAGATCATCAGACTAATGAAGTGAGCTTGGTATATAAGGCAGTTAGAACTCAGCCTGGGACTTACGAATACTCAAACAAAATGAGTGGGGGAGACAGTGGAAATGTGGGAGGTCCAGGATGGCAGCCCAGTAGACCTCGGCCTTAGGGAAGGCTTCTGTAAGGAGGGCTGAACCCAGAGAAATCAGGCGGAAAACAGAGGCAGCAGTAGATGTGGAGATGGGAAGAGTGAGAGAGGAAGGCTCCTGTGGCCTCTTTGAGGAATGGCCGGGACGAGCATGGGGCAGAAGGGCAGGGGGGTAGGCTGGGGGGTGCAGGGAGTGAGTGAGAGACAGAAGGCTGGAGAAGCCCACTTTCTTTCCAATCCCCTCATCCTCAGTTACAGCAAAAGAGAGTTATCCCCTGTGACCATCACTCCACAACTGAAAGCTTTCTTTACTGCTTCAATAAAGTCCAGGCTGCTGACCTAAGCATTTTAAAACTCCTTGAAGAGCTAGTTTTCTGAAATCTCTATTAAGAGAGGGGAATGTAGCCCAGTGATCCTTCATATCTGTTCCTCAGACACGCTAAACCCATCGGCATTGTCTGGGAACCCCTCCAAGGCAGCCCGCCAGGCTACGCGCCACACAGTTCCTATTTGGGGACATTACTAAAGATTTGAGAACAAGAGCAGATGAGGAATTTGGTCTCCACTAATTCACAATGATTGCAGTTCCCCTTTCAGGAAGGAAAAAAATTAAAATCATATAGACTCTAAAGGTGAAAGAAACCCTGACCAAGACCTTTACGAAAAAGAATGTTATTCCTTAATGTGTTTATCGCTGTTTACATGTTCTGCACAGTTAAAATTCAAAGCTGCATAGTTTTATAACAAATAATAGCTACCACATAGCTACCTTATGTATTATCTTCAATTCCAAAAGAAATTCCAAATCTCCAGGATTTCAGATTTTCAAAAATGCTGATCACAAGTTATAAGCAAGTTATGTAGAATTCAAGATTTATATCTCAGTAGGTTTTTGTTTCATTATTTATTTTTTATTTTTTACAGATTGCACTTTGATTCATTGTACACAAATGGAGTATATCATTTTGTTTCTATGGTTGTACAAGACATAGGAGTCTTGTTTTTTAATCCAATCTGTGATTCTACGTCTTTTTTTAAATTTATTTTTATTGTAAACAAATAGGATACATGTTGTTTCTGTTTGTACATGGAGTAACAGCATACCATTTGCGTACTCATACATTTACACAGGGTAATGATGTTTGATTCATTCTCTCAGTAGGTATTATGTAGTTGGTATTATCTCCATTTTAAAGATGAGAGGCATCTGGAACTCAGAAATGAAATGATTTTCTCTAGACATACAACTTGTGAGAGTGAGAGGCAGAGGTGGAAGTTGAACACAGATCCCTCAGGACCTCTGGCAGTCAGCTTCCAAAATGGCACCCAACGACTCTGGCCTCATGTCATCCACACATTTGTGTAGTCATCTCCCAGTGAATCATGGCTGGCCCCTATAACCAAGAACACTGTGGAAGTGACAGCATATGACTGCCAAGACTAACTCATAAAAGTCATGGTGGTTTCTACCATGGCTTCCTCATGGATCTCTCATTCTTGGCAAAGGCAGCCACCATGTTGTGAGGACACTCAAGCTCCCTGCCCATGGGGCCTAATGGGGCTTCTGGGAAGCAGATCTTAAAGCCCCAGCTGACATCTTTATTGCAAACATGTGAGTCAGGACTGCTCATTTAAGGCACTTCTAAAGTCCTAACCCACAGAAATGACAAAAGAAAATATTTTCTGTTGCTTTAAGTGGATAAAGTGGTCATGAAGCAATAGATAACCATCCTGTGACCTGTTACCTGTGTTTTCCCCACATTGACACTGTCTTATGGTTGCTTCAGTGACTATTATCACTGCATTTTATGTAGAAAATTAACAAAATAGTTTCTCAAATTCAATCTACACCCCCATCAGCCTTTGAGATAAGCACTTACAGAACTGACATCTTTACATTTATTTCCTGTAGAACGTATTTGGTGGGCTCCTCTTTTACATACACATTGCCCTTCTGGCCCGCTCTTCCAAAAACAGGTAGCCCACAGAGCTCCCTAGGACTCTGTTACATAGTCCAAGAAACTAGTCATCTCTTCAGCTGGTCCCCTTAAAAAATATTTTTCTGTGTTTTTTTGTTTTAAAAAAGAAATATAGCCAGGTGCAGTGGTACATGCCTATAAGCTGAGCAACTCTGGAGGCTAAATCAGGAGAATTGAAAGTTTGAGGTCAGCCTGAGCAACTTAACCGGATCCTATTTCAAAATAAAAAATAAAAAGGGCTGGGGATATAGCTTAGTGGTAGAGCACCCCTTGGTTCAATTCCCCAAACAGGAAAAAAAAAAAGTGTAAATATGTACATATGTATATATGCATATATGTGTGCATATGTATGTGAGTGTTTACACATATGTACACACATATATCAAACATCATGATAAGAACAACACACCAACTAAAATGGCTAAAAAAAAAGTACTGACAATTCCAAGTGCTGACAAGAACTCCACTTCAAGGTATTTAGCCACAGGAAGTCAAAACTATGTCCACGTGGAAACTCATATGTGAAAGTTTACAGCAGCTCTAAGTTTACAGCCATAACTGCACCAAATTGGACACAACGCAGATGTCCTTCAACAGAATGGACACACCCTCAAGTCGTCTGCACAATGAACTACAATTGGGCTGTAGAAATGAAGCAATTCCAGTCATGCATAACAACTTAGGAGACTCACAAAGATGACCTGCTAGATGAGAAAAGCCAGTCTCAAAAGGTTATACGTACTGTGATGAAATTTGGAAAAGACCAAAGTATAGTCAGTGACAGAGCAAAGGTCAGGGGTTAACGGCCTGGGGTGACAAAGGGCAACACAAGGGAGTTTTTTTGAGGTGATAGAAATGTTCCCATCCTCACTGGACGCTGGTTATCAGATGTATGCATGTGTTAGGACTCACAGAACTATACACCCAAGGAAAAAAAGGCAGTTTTGCTCTTAATTTTTAAAATAAAAATGCATATACCTCCCTTTAGAAGCATTTTCAGTTCATTTTTCCCTTAGGGAGAAATAAAATCATTTGTTAAATCACCGTCAGAGCCAAGGGCCCTGCTAATTCTCAAATTTTAAACTGAGGA
The DNA here is from genome assembly GCF_902686455.1 of Sciurus vulgaris. NCBI lineage: Eukaryota > Metazoa > Chordata > Mammalia > Rodentia > Sciuridae > Sciurus > Sciurus vulgaris. The sequence continues at coordinate 174,546,972 of NC_136464.1, read as the reverse complement.
TCTCAAGGATTTACCAAAGCAAGTTATATGGAATCCATGATCTGTACCCCAGTATTTCACCTTCATTTGGAAAATTAATGTTATCTTCCTTGACAGCTAAGGGCAAACCTCCTGCTATTCCCCCACAAACATTTTCCTGTGGGAGTAGAAGTTCTTTCAAAGAACACAGATAGAGGGCTGGGGTGTAGCTCAGAGGCAGCACACACGCTGGCACGCACAGGCCCTGAGCCGGATCCCCCGCACACACAGAGAACATGGTTCTCCATCAATATTTACTGGAAGAACAGACAGTGGGCTCCATCTCTGAAGGTACAAGAAATTTGGTGTATGTGGCCCCAGACTACCCAGGAGCAGTTGCCTGATGGTCCCTAGGAAACATCACCCACCCCTGGATAATCTCAGAAGTTCTGTGAGCACCAGGGCATCATAAACCTAGACAACCGTTGTCCTGGTACCCCTTGCAGTTAGCGCCTGCTTTCAGAATCAAAAATGTCCCAAAGAAGATGTACACACATGTGCATGCTCTCTGCCAAGAAGGGGCTTTCATTCACTAATGGTAACATAAAGAATGGTGCCCACCCTGAGGGAGGCCCTGAACAGACCTTGAAATAGGATGGGTTTCATTCTAACTTGTGAAGACCGAGAAACTAATCAGGAGCTGGAATTTGCCAGCGGTGAGCCCATTATATGACTTTCATTAATCAACCAAAGAAAGGTTTTTTTGTTTGTTTTTTTAAGTGCCTGGAAGATCTGACAGAAGTTTGAGACCCGGCTTCTGACTCCCAGGAACTAACTGTGGTTAAAAAAATAAAAAAAAGAACGAAAAGAAAAGTTAGGGAGGGAGGAACCGTGCCAGACACTGACCGTGGGGAAACAGGAGGCGGGCTGCGCCTGCGCACTGCTGAGGCCCCAGCTCTCCCTCCACATCTCCCTCCGCGCAGCACGTGGGACGCAGAACCGACGGTGCTTTAATTGGGACTCTGATGAACTGGCAAGGCAGGATGTGTCACAGATGCGCTATCTTCCCTGTCAAATATGACAGCATCCCGCAATGGCCCTGCGCGCTGGGGATGGATTAGGGCTGGGAAAATTACAACTCCAGTCACCAAGAATTGTGGCAGACAGGAGGAGGGTAGGCACCAACTTCCCACGCTAGTCAGTGTCTGCTCACCTCCCCCATCCCAGGCCTTGCTGGGTCTCCCACAGCTACTCTGGACCAGTGTCACCTTCACAAGAGGGACAGTCATGCTGTAGAATCACAGAGACCAAGAGCTATCTCCACCCTCCTTTCTGCCACACTGGAAGATGTGACTGAATACAAGTGAGAAGACAATATGTAACAAGTGACAAATGACTAATGACACTCGGCACAAGGGATGCCAGGTCAGAAGGGTGGCCCGTTGAGCACAGATATCAAGGTTCATGAGATGGTGAGCTTCAGGGCTTCCTGCGCCACCCCTGCCAGGCGGGGACAGACGGGCTTCTTTTTACTTCTGCCCTCGTGTTCCCTGCTGATCCATTCCCCACAAACTTGTCTTTCCTTATTTGTGCTTATCAATTCGGGAAAGGCAACTCTTGTCTAGGCACAATTTCCTCGCCGTATTCCCTCCAGATCCTTGAGCCCACCCCCAGGGCGCACACGCAGAGACCACCGCAAAAGCAGTCCCTCATCTGGGCAATCTGGAGCCCTTCCTGGCGGGAGGGGTCAAACCGCACCTAGGCGACCCTAGAAACAGCGGGAAAAGTAGAGGAATTCAAAGTGCAGGATGCTGATGTTAACAGCCAGGATGATTGAGGGGCCACTTAAATTTTAGGGTGGGCACTATGGATGCTAAACTTCCTGCAATGCGCAGAAAGCTGCCCACCCGCTCCTCCCCTGTCCAGCGCCAACACCACATCACCAAACTGTCTCAAGGAAAACAAAACCAATGCTCCGCGAAAAGCAGAGACCGGACACCAAAGAGCCACACACCAAGGAGCTTGAATCTGTGGGTCCAGGTCCATATCCTGACTCGATCCACCTCTGCCCTTCCTGGGGTCAGTACTGAGAGCTAAGAAACTCCCTTCCTCTGCTCCAGAGGACTCAAAATGGGCTTCTGCCCCTTGCAATAAAAAAGACCCAGAGACTTTCACTCCACAGATTTACCTACAGGTGGTCCCTGCAGCAAAAGGCTGTGAGCAAACCACAGAGCCATGAAGGACACCAAATTCTTTTGTAGAACCATAGAGGGATCATCACACGCTGTGAAACATTTTAATTTCAAAGAAAATTCCATATGGGAAAAACTCAGCTAATGTTAAGTGGGGAAGTGACTTCTAAAATACACTTGCATCATTCTAACTACTATTTTAAATGTCTGTCTGTCTGTGTAGGAAAAAGGTCCTACAAGGAGAACCAACGTGCCAAAGCTTGAATGACTACAAACCAAATTCAAATTGTCACAATCTTTGAATGGCAAGACTACAAGGGATTTCTACCTTGTTTTATTCTTGAATTGTTAAGAACTGCTACTTTAAACATGCTACGAAGGAAGCACTAAAACAAACAAGGAAACAAGAGCATGCTTCATTACTCAAGGCTCAAGTCCAATGCCACTTCTTCCAACCAGAACCCTGGGTGCACAGTCCTGCAAGCATCCATCATCACGAGCACCTTCTGCAATCCCTTCTTGCATTTCACCTTTTATTATATCTGGTTCTCCCATCCAGTCTAGATGCTCTGCTCTTGGAAAGCAGGGATTAAGCCCTAATTTTGTGACACCAACAGTAACTAGCAGATCCAGTATATTCAATCAATACATATCTGATGACTTGATCAGCCCTTATACAAAATGATCTAAAAATAAAACAGCAGGAAAAATGCAAATTAATCTTCTCAGTTGGCCATGCTAGTAACAGGGTAAGAGGACTCAGGTTTCTTTTTAAAGCATTATATCAATTAAATAAAAAAATAAAATATTGTTGTTCAACATGCCATAATTTTTTTCACCTGGATGTTTTATGTTCATTTGTTTGAACTAACACTATAATGTTATTATTAAATCATTTAACTTTTTTTTTTTTTTTTTTTTTTACAAATTCAGTCATCAGTTTTTTTTCATTCTGGAAACCTCTGGTTCTCCCAAATTGTTATTTCTAAGCAGGTCCCTCCACATGGCTCCACCTTGACCTGAGGATCAAAGATGCCAGAGAATCAAAGGCGACAGGAGGATACTGAACTCCTGATTAATGCTGTCCTCACACACCTCCTAAGCTATACTAAATGTGTACCTAGATGCCATCCTAGGTTATCAGAAATGGCAGGCGTTGCCATGGCTTTTCTTAAAGAAATAAAGTGATACTCAGTTGTTACTACCATAGTCAAATGTGTTCTGTGATCCAAACTGCTACATGGCCAATTCCAAGCCAATGTCCTACAAGGCCACCATAAAAGGAGGTAAAATTCATGGAGACTTGGTTGCATGATTCATACACATTATCAGATATCAGAAGTCCTTAAAAAACAGCTCTTCTCTGAGTGACCTGACATACCCACAAACCCTTTACATGTAAATAACACGGAGAAAAGAGTCTTCTCAAAGATAATGTTAAATGCCAGATGAAAGATAAATGCTTCCAATCTATCAGTCATGAAGCTTTGGATGGCAACAACAGAAAATTCCAACTCCAGCAGGACTAGAAGGTAAATACATTTACTTTTTTCTTTTTTTAACACTAAATGCAAATTAGTATTATTTAGGATGCCAATTGCCAGGTGCGAAAATAGCTATATGACTTTATGATGCACTTATGGTCTCTGATCCATCCTCCAGCTCTGTCCTCTTCTTGCCCAGGCCACGGCTGTGGCTCCAGGCACCCCACGTGGTCTCTGGGTCTCTTTCCCCAGACCTCTCTTCAAAAACCTCCCAGAAGCTGGAGGCTTAAAGGAGCCTACGCCGCTACTGATCTGAGGACAACGAATGGGGGAGAATATGAAGCTTGGAGCTGCAGACCCCACCAGCCACAACAGCTAGTGAGGCCAGCGCAGTCTGATTACCCCCATCCGACAAGCCCACACATAGGAGCAGACTGCCCGGGATGACAGGGTGGAAGGACAGAGCACCTGGGTCCTCCTCACGGGCACTGAGGCTGAGTCACAAAGCGGGAGCCCCCCTCCTCGTATTACTCAAGGCAACCAAATATTTGATGGCTTAAATTGCTGCTTGTCAGACACTCTGCTACTTGCAAATAAATGCCTTCTTAAATGTGCCCTTGAGGTTTTCGGGAAAGAGAACCGATCACTTGCCCAACATCCCCCCCAAAAAAGAGATTGTTTAAAGACAGATGTGTCTGCTTTAGTGCCTATGCTCCCAACTCAGTACCTTTAATGCCATCCTGTTTCTACATTCTAAAATACCAAAGTGTTTCATTTCACAAATTCTAATTCAAATCAACCAATGTTTACTATTTACTTTCTATGGGCAGGAGAACCAAAATTTAGGAAAACATGCTTCCTAACCTCATAATGCTTGTTAACCTGATTTAGAAACTGACACACATATACAGTTTCCACCAAACTGGAGGATCTCAAGTCCATTTCCAACCACCTCAATGCACCACCCTGACCTCTTTTTAGAATGTTACATCTTGCTTTTATCCAAGTCCTCCCTTTTTAAATGGATTTCAAAAATATTTTTCCCATAATCTTTCTGTGTGCTAAAGAACAAGTACAGTCAACTTGAGATTTCTAGGAATCTATTTGTTTAATCATAAACTTAAATACCTTATTTGCCAGCACAACATTTCCAAGGTAGGCAGGTAATTTTTTTCATTTTCATTTCAAGTCAATTTAGTTAAGTAACATTGTTCCATCACCTTCAAATAAATGGAGTCTGACTTTCAGTACTAATCTATGCTTTAGCACAAGAAATGTTATTTTTCCAAAGCTGAATATATTTCCTGATCATATTCAACAATCAGATCATGTAAAGTGTTTTCTTAATAACTTTTTTCCTTCAAATGACATCAATAAAAAATAGAGATAAAAGCAGGGTGTGGTGGTGCACACTTACAATCCAAATTACTAGGTTTTCTGAGGCAGGAGGATGGCAAGTTCCCAGTTAGACTGAGCAACTCAGTGAGAACCTATAGAAAAAATAAAAAATAAGCTGGGCACAGTGGCACACACCTGTAATCCCAGTGACTTAGGAGGCAGGAGGATCCCAAGTTCAAAGCCAACCTGCTGAAGCTTAGCAAAGTCCTAAGCATCTCAATAAGATCCTGTCTCAAAATAAAATATAAAAATGGCTGGGGAATGTGGCTCAGTGGCTAAACATCCCTGGGTTCATTCCCTGGTACCAAAAACAAATAAGTAATAAAAAGGGCTGGGGATAGGGAGTAGGGTTACAATTCAGTGGTAGAGTGCTTCTCTAGCATGTGTGAGGCACTGGGTTTGATTCTCAGCATTGTATATAAATAAAATAAATAAAGGCACTGACTACAAAAAAAAAAAATTGTTTTTTAAAGGGCTGGGGATATAGCTCAGTGGTAAAGTGCCCTGGGTTCAATCTCCAATACCAAAAAACAGAACAACAACAAAAAAAAAAAAAAAAAAAAAAAAAAAAAAAAGGTAAAAAATATTCAAATGACATAGATCTACCAAAGGACTTATCCAAAGTATATAACATATGTAACAAACTCCTATGGCTGTAAAATAACATTAAAAGTTCAAGTGTACTAGAAAAAAAGTTACATAAATCAAACAAAAAACAATTATAAAGACAAAGCACCTATTAGACATTCACAAAATATGCAATTCATCAGCAAGAATATGAAAAGTTACCATTAGCCATCAGGAAAACATTAAAAAAATAAATAAAACCACACACACACACACACACAATGAGATATCACTATATATCCACCTAAATGGCTAAAATGAAAAAGACTGACAATTTCAAGTGTTGGTGAGGATCAGTCAATCACTGAAAGTCTCATACATTTCTGGTGGGAACGGTACAACTCCTTTGGAAAACAGATAGGAGCTAAACATACAGACATTAAAAGAAGCAACAAGAGAAGTGAAAACAGACCTCTACGCAAAGACTTGTTCACAGATGCCCATAGTAGCTTTATTCACAGTAACCCAAACCAAAAACAACCCAATGGCCACAGATGAATGGATAAACAAACCTATCCAGACACCAAAATATGACTGAAGAACAGAAAAGAACTGATAAGAGAGTGAGAGGGAAAGGGGAGAGAAGAGAAAGGAGGAGAGAGGGGGGAAAAGAAAAGGGAAAGAAGAAAACCCAGACACGTATAGTGAAACTGCAGAGCACCCAAGAATCTTAAAAGCAGCCAGAGAGAAAAGACTGACTTCACAAACAACAGCCAGCATCAGCCACCAGACCAGATGATAACCAGGTAATACAGGAGCCACCACCCAGAACTGCAAACCCGGATGACTACATGATCCGGAAATAAAGCTAAAGCTGGGCACAGCGGCACACGCCTGTAATCCAGAGGATCAGGAGGCTGAGGCAAGAGGATCGCAAGTTCAAAGCTGGTTTCAGCAAAAAGTGAGGTGCTAAGCAATTCAATGAGACCCTGTCTCTAAATAAAATACAAAACAGGGCTGGGGCTGGGGCTCAGTGGTCGAATGCCCCTGAGTTCAATGCCTGGTGTCCAAAAAAAGAAAAAGAAATAAAGAGTAAGCACATCAAAAATGAGGTTGCCACGAACAGATACTCACTAATGGAATTCTAAAAGATGCATCTCTGAAAGAAGGAATATTATCCCAGAAGCAAACCTCGGTGTAGAAGAGGGAATGGTGAGCCCAGTAAATTACACAGATAAGAGCTTTGTAAAACAAGAATGCCACCAAATTTGGGGGAAGCTAAGAAATGAGAAGGTTATATAGAGAACCTGACGCCAAAATCTTAATGGAAGAATTGGATAACAGGTAGTAGGATTCAGGTGAGTTTTACTTTCTCCTTCACACTTCATTGTCTGGTTTATGGTGTTTGTGGTTGTGTGTGTGTGTGTGTGTGTGTGTGTAAAAATCAATCTGTCTTTTTTACAATATTCACCAGCATTAAGGACCAAAATGCTAAATTAGAGTGAAATACGCAAAAAAAAAATCAAAATTTCACATTCTTAGAACTGTAATCTATCAGTGCTAATATCAAGTTTCTCTTAAAAACCCTGAAGACTAATTTGAAATGATATTAAAAGTTGCATGTTTATTCACTCTGCAAGTATTTACTAAGGGTTTTCTATGTTCTAGGCACTACACTAGATTCAGAATGAGCAGGATGAGACCCAAATTGTGAAAATCATTCTACTAGATTTTTAAGATAATAGGTGGTAACCTTTATGGAAAGCATTTCACCAAAGGTCTAAGCCTAAAGTGAAGACACCCTGCTGGTAAAGACTGAAAGGCAATCTGGTTTGGCCTTTTTTTTTTTTTTTTTTTTAAACAAATGCACAAATGGCAGTTTTGTGTATGAAATGATATATAAATGATGAACTCCCACATTAACTGCCAATCTTGCAGTTTGCATATAATTTCTCTCAGTAGATAAGAAAACAACAGTGGAAGTTTATAAGCAGCACTGAGCAAGTCCTCAGTGTTAATCACATTATATTTATGGTTCTCTGGTTTATTTCACAAGTATCAAAACCTTAGAGCAACATGTTTTCATAATGTATCAATTGTCCACTTTTGCTCAAAGTATCAATTTGGCAAAACATTTCACTGATTAAAACCTGGTCAACTTTATCAAAAGAGTTTCTCCACATTGAAATAAACAGTTTGTGAAGGCTTCTCCATTAAAAACCAAAAGTTACATTTGACATACAGGGACTAGAGAAATCAGTATTTCAAATCATTGGAATAGTTCTTTCTAGCTATGTGGAAGAGGTTAATAAGGTAACAGCTAAACCTATACGACCTTGGCAAACCAGGGTAGGAGAACAGTGAACGAGTAATGCCACAACATAAACTCCCACCAAGAAAAAGCAAGAAAAGGAAGTTGATCCACCACTTACCATTCAAAGGCCCAGCTTGGAGAGATCTTTCAATCAAAAGCAATAGGAGAGGCACAGACATAAGGTCCCAAAACCTCCTCAGTCCTCTCCCAGGCAAATGATATCCAACAAGGTAGAAAGGACCCAAACTGGATTACAGGATTACATGGATCCCCGCTAACCTGTACATCTCCAATTAGAGGAGAAAGTGTGTACCTCTTAAATACTAAGTTGTTCTCAGCAACTAGAAGGGCCAGTTGTAAGGTTTGTATAAAATGCCTAGTTCACCATGCTATCAAAACATTAAGTACTTACAAATTCATAAAGTTTCCCTCATCCTCCCAGAATGTCACAAGATCAATTTTTCTGAGCATATTTAACATGTAAGAACTAGGTTCTTGTTTTTTATCTAGTGTTCTCCAACCTCCTTTAAGATGAAAAAAAGTATTTTTTGTTGTTTACTACAAGTATCCTCCTCCACATGAATTCAATTAATATTAAATTAATATTAGACTAGGAATACCATTTTTTTAAAAAGCTAAACTTTTCAATATTATATTTAATACTATCTTTTAAAAAGCAGTTTCCTTGGGCAGTTTATTTAGTAAAAAGCAAAACAAAAGCACTCGTAAAGGCTCTTAACAGTCTCAGCACAATTTTGAAATACCTGCAATAACCCAGCAACAAAGTTGTGGAGGAGAGATTATTTTAAATTTTCCTTTTGGTAAATGTGATCAAAGAGCAGCGTTACTATTCTAATATGCTCCTATATCAATGTGAGAGAAAGGAATATCAACGTGAAGAGGAGCATGTAATCCTAACCTCAGAAGGATTCCACGATGACCTTAACTTCTTCCAAATGAACCTGCACACCCCAAGTCACAGCAGGGCACGTCATAGAACCCACACCCATACAAGGCACGGGTACCTCAACACGAGGTATTTCTAATTTCCTGTCCACATAAAGCAACAAGAGATTCTGGGAGGCACTGGCTAGGCAGGCATCCGCTCACTATCTCCACCAGCACTTCCCCCAGTAAACCAGCCACTGCCCAATAATGCTTCTATTTATTTTACCCAGAAGCAGATCTATTAGCCAGACATTCTAAAAACACAAACGTTTCGTTGTGCTTGGAGTTACTCCAATATTGGTGCCTTGCTGCAGAACGATGCTGCAGGAATATAAAGTGAGCCACGTGGATGCTGAATCCACAGATGAAGTGCATTGTCAGGATCTGTCATATCCTGAAAACGGACCCATCTGAGAAGCTGGGAGTAATACCCCCCCCCCCCCACACACACACACAAGCATACAGAGGAATGAGGGAAGCAAGCCAAGGATAGAGACTTCCTTATTCTAAAAACCAGCACAGTTTTAAGGCAACTCCTCCTTACAGCTTTCAAGATCAAAAAAGGCTTTTATTTCTCCATTCCCTGTTCAGATTGAATAAGAAAAGCAAGACAATGCTGGGGGATGTTCTGAAATGGGCTTGGCAAGTCACCACGTGCAGAGCACATTAAACATAACCCAGTGCTAGGCCGGGCTTTGGCTCAGAAAACGCAGCCTGCTGGATGGAAGAGATGGGAGTCCCTGGGGTATCCATGGCAGGAGCCAGGGCTGAACCAGTCAAACCTGGGAAACTAACAAGGAAGAAGGTTTAACAACAATAATAAAATGAAACAGCCTGAGGCCGCGGGTACTCCAGAGAGCTGACGGAGGGGGAGGGGCGGGAGAAACTGAGACTGTTAAATTGTTCCAGATGAGAGCAATCGCTCTCACGTCTCAAGGAGCCCATCTGATACCAGGGTCCGCGTTTCTTTGTGAGTCTTGCCTCCCCTCCTTTCTGGGGAACCCAACATAATCCCCAACAGCCGCTGGTCTCCAGCTGCCATAAATGAAATCCAGACTCATTACAGAGAACTCATATTTTCTCCCTCGAACACACACACACACACACACACACACACACTCTCTCTCTCTCTCTCTCTCTCTCTCTCTCTCTCTCTCTCTCTCTCTCTCTCTCTCTCTCTCTCTCTCTCTCTCTTTCTCTCTCTCTAGGGTTCAGCCGGATCACACAGCTAAAGTTTCCGGAACTTAATCATAAAACCACAATCAGAAGTTATTTTGAAATGATCAACACACACACACACACGCACGCAAAATCTGTCCTTTGCTTAAAGGGGAAAAAAAAAAAACCTCAAACTTCGCCCTCTGTAAAGGCGAGCAGCAATGAGACAAAATCTAACTTTGGCAGAGGGTGTGTTCGTCTTTGTCACCCACCGAGAGCCTCGCGCCGCGCGTGGGAGAGCTGCGGGCACCCGGTGGCGCGGTGGCATCCGCGCCACCCGCCACCTCCCTGGCCGACGACCGGCCTCAGGGACCGAGATTGCGGCCCGAGGTCCGGAAGCGGCGTCGGCCGCTGTCACCCGATGGGGTGGGATGGAGGGAGCGGGGGAAGGCGCAGGGGTGGGGAGACGAGAGAGGACGGGCACCGAGCCCCGCAGCCCGGTCGGCGGAGGTGAGAGGGAAAGGTGCAAAGGGCGGCCGGAGCCCCGAGGCCCCTGAGCTCCTGCTATTGTCGCCCGGGCTGCGGGAGCCGGACGGCCGCCTGCCGCCTCCGGGCCGGACCCCGCGGGCCACGCGCCCACCTCCGCCGGCGTCCGGACGCGGGGCGCGCAGGCGTCGGGACTCGCACAAGTTGCCGCCCGCTGCCAGGACCCCGGCCCCGCCTGCCCTCCCCGCCGCGGTCATTGTTCGCGCGCGCCTCCTACCTCCGCGGCGCCGGCGGTTCCGGCGGCTCCCAGTCCCGGGCTCCGGGATCAGCAGCTCCCGAGCCCCCGGCTGGCGAGGGCGCGGCGGCTCCGGCTGCGCCTGCGGCTGCGGCGCGGACTATTAATACCCGCGGGCGGCGGCGGCGCGGGCGCGCGAGCGGGGCTGGCGGTGGCCGGCAGAGGTCCGAGCCATCAAAGGTGGCGCGGGGCGGAGGGGAGGGCGGAGCAGGCGGGGTGGGTGGGGAGCGGGCTCTGGGTCGCCATGGCCGCCTCGACGCCGAGCCGAGCGCCACTCGCGCGGGGAGGAGTGGCGCAAAGCGGGCGGTGGCCGCGTCCCCGCCCCGCGCCAAGCCGAGAGCCCGCAGCCGCTGCGCCCACGCTGGCCCCGCCGCCTCCGAGACCGGCGAGCGGGAAGTGCCGGCGGCCGCCGCCCCTCCCCGGCCTGGGCCGGCCCCTCGGCGGGGGGAGCCTGGGCGCCGCGCAGCCGGAGCCGCGGGGACAGCGGGAGAGCCACAGCCCCCTCCAGCGTCCGCGCCCGCGACCTGCGCGCCGGCGCGGCCCGCCAGGCTCCGCCCTGGGGGCAGGTGCGCCGAGAGGTGGCCCGAGGGCCACACTACCTCCGAGCTGTGCCTTACGTGGGCGTACGGCCAGGGCTGGTCTCAGCGCTGCGCCACGGAACCGAGCGCGGGAAGCGCCACCAGAGAGACGCAAGCCCTGATGCTGCGACGAGAAGCGAAATGAGGGCGGAGACGGGTGCACCGGCGAAGCCACGAGCAACTGACCGGGATCGGTGGTGCTGAGTTCGCAGGTCGCTTTTTGAAAACCTGCTTGGGGCCGCAACGTCGTGTGGGGAGCGGTGCTTTTCAGAGACCCACCAATCCCCCTCCCCCGGGCCACTCGCGCGGGCTGCCAGCACCACCCTGGGTTGCACGGAATTTAGTCTCAAAGGGGCATTTGTCACCTCCCCTCCTGCCCGGGCCCAGGTTCCTCCATTCAGGAGAATCCCCACGACAGTACCCACCCTCACCCCCCTCCCTCTGGGGGACAGGAGCAGCGCCCCGCGGGGAATGGCGTGCAAGCGACTGTTTGAAACCTCGGGGTTTCTGAAACTATACGGAACTGGGAGTAGGACTCACGACCCCTGCCACTCTCCCCACCCACCAGCCGCTTTACCTTCTCCATTCCCATCCTCGGCTTGGCCTTTCGCTCCTCCCTCTCTCTACGCGTCCGACAGGCCCATAGTCTGAGTCCCTGCTCTGACTCCAACCCTGGTCGTTCTGCATCCTGGAGGAGTTCACTGACCTCAAATCCAGAGGGCACATTTCACCGGAGAGGCCACGACTGAACTCAAGAGTTGATTTCAAACTGCCCTGTGGAAAGAACCCTCGAGACAAAAAGGGGGGTTGCAAGTGACAGGTACTTGTGGGTAGCTGCTGGGAGCGGTATCCAGTGTGGAAGCAGAGCCTGTTGAGCATGAAGCACTGAACTATTTTTAAATACCCGCACCTTGGCCAAGATCGGGCCCAAAGGACCTTATAGGCCTCAAACCTAAGAAGAACAGGGGTTGGTAGTTTGTGTTAAAGTAGTGGGTTTGAGGCTCGAAGCCTCTAGCCAGCTGCGTGGCTTTAGACAAAGCCTAGATCGAATGTCTTCAGTCAGTAATCCCAACATGGGTGAGGCCTGCGATTCAATCCCCAGCGCTGCAAGTGTATACAAAACAAATATGGGTTCCTGGTACAATTTAAAATCAAGCGGTATAGAAGGGTACTAAGTAAGACACATAAAGGACCATTTTCTGTATCCCCAGTATAGTTCTCCCAACAACTTTTAGAATTTCCAAAATTTTCTGGTCTATACGCTCCCAAATATTTCCTATAAAGAGCTCGTGTGTCACAGTGAAATTTTTTTATCCCATAGTTACCATCCACTCCCCCATAACAGGTCACCATTCCAAAGGTCAAAGGAATGTCTGGATTAAGGATGCTGCTGCTCCCTGGACATGACAGCATGCACTGTCCACAACCAAGCAAGCGGGCGCCCGGACCCTAGGCGGGGAAGCGTGGACTTGCGGCTCTGATGTGCCCCTGGTGTTCACATCCTGTGTTCTCCTTCACCTTCCATGTGGCCTGGCTGTAGTGGCTCACTGCTACAGGCTAGAAGAGGGAAAAGTGAGGTCTGGTCCACGATGAGGTCACCAAACACTGACTGGCACCTTATTAGCACTGTCTCTTGGCAATACTTCTTGCCCTCTCACTGATCACCTTGATAAGCAAGCCACCGAATTGAGAGATGGCATTTTGAGAGGCCCATGTGGACACCAACAGAGGGAGCCCTCCTGCAGATGGCTCATAAGGAAATGAAGTAGGACGGTCCAGCAGCTCTCAAGGTGCTGAGCCCTGCCAACACGAGTGACCAATTATGGGTCCTTCCCTGTCAAGCCTTAAAATGACTGCAGTGTCCTGAGAGACAACAAGCCAGGGGACCCAGCTAAGCAATTCCTAGATTCATCATGTCATCTGTAAGATGAGAAAAGTTCAAAGGTACCATGTTTTGGAGTGACTTGCTTTGCAGAAGTAGATAACCAATACCGCATAATATGGTAGGAAGAAGTGTTAGAAGAAGCAAGTTCAAAGTCAAGAGAAAGAACATAAATCCCCTTACATAGTCAGGGGGATTTTGAACTATGTTCATTTCAGCATCCACAGTGCAGATCCCTGCCCTTTCTGGATCCCTAATACCTAGGGTGCCAGAGTTAGTCTTTTCTCATAATAGCTATTTTTTGAAGGGAACCAGTTGAAACTGAGCTGCAAAGAAAGCAATTAACATGATATGGATAACTCTGGGGCCGCTGGAGGTGAGACCTTGATTCTTTTGCAGAGAGGGTTCTAGATCTAGGAGAAGGGGAGGCAATGACAGTGACAGAATGACAGGGAAACGCTTAAAGGGAGAGGAGGTAGAGAGCAGAGATCCAGGGAATGTCTATGTGGGACCCTTTGGGTTCTAGGGCCAGCTGTAGATGAAGTTCTGGTAGATAATGTGAGTTATCCTCTGAAGACCCTGCAGCAATTTATCCTTCCACCATGGAGATGTAAAATGTGGCCACGAATAATTTGACAGGGAGATGGGGACTCTGTCCCTGCCCTTTGAATCTAGAGTAACTTGTGACTCTTGGTCAGGAGAGTACAATGGAAGAGAGGCCATGCGACTTTCTTGGCTAGGCTACGTAAAGCCAGCAGCTTCTAGTCTGTTCCCAGCATGGACTCCTCTAGGAGGCCTGTTCCAACTCTCCTGAGTCACCATACTCCAGAGCCCCAGTGAAGATGTTCCAGGTGACAGAAGCAGAGGAGCCGATCCTGCAGTCATTCAGCCCAGGTGCCAGCATACGTGTGAGGAGGCCAACTCCAGCCCTTCAGGCCTCCCTAGCCCGACCACCTAACGCCATACCACGGAGCAGAGAGGAAGTCGTGTCCAAGGTCCTGGTCAACAGAGTCGGAGGGAGATGGAGTATTTGACCCATTGAATTCTGTGCAGCTTGCTGTGAGTCCTAGGTGACCAGAACACCAGCAGCAGGACTTGGAGACATTTGCCAACTCCAGCTACCAGCAAGCTTTTAGTACTTGTCATTCTTGGGTGAGAACAATCTCATTTGTTTTTTCAAATTTATGATTTTATTGTTTGTTATTATTTACATAAACTTTGGGTTTTCATTTCCCAGAAGAAAAGAGTGGAAGAAAGAGAGATTTAATCCCATGGGAAGAGTCCCTGGGACTCACTCCTTCTCTTCTGTATTTTCCTTGGAGAGCCCTTAGAGATCCCCCACTGTGGGAGGATGGATGTGGGTTCCACAGCTGTGCAGGAGAAACTCATTCCACTTCTCCAACCGGGTCACATAGCACGTGGCGCCACCAGTTTGAAGAGGAAGGAGAGCAGAATGACCCTTCCCAGTGAAGAACTTTTCCATGGGTCTCGCAGATGGATTGATTTCATGAGGTTCACCTGTGCTGTGTTCTTCTCGCTTCTGTCCGTGAAGAACTCTTCGGCCTGGAGTCCAGCACAGTCTGTCTGCGGTGGACCCAGAGTGCCGCGGTCGCTCACGCCGCCAACCCACCGGCTACCCTCACTACCCACCAGGGGCCACACGGACCGGCCATTTTTCTTTTCCCTTGAACTTCTTTCCATGTCCGTGTTCACCTTGCCGTTGGGTTGGTTGTCTTGTCTTTTTCTTAATTGACTTAGAATACCTTTCACATGCTAAGGAAATCAGACCTCTGCAATCCTGCAGTGAATTCTCTTTTTCTGTTTTTGATTATTTCTGGTACTCTTTTAACAGCAAGTTTTCAATTTTTACATCATCAATTTTTTTCGGTGTTTGCTTTTATGATTTCATGGTTCTTCTTGAAAAAAGTCTTCCCTATTCAAGACTTAGAAAATATTTTCACACTTTAACAGTTTTATTTTTATATTTTATCATTGATCTATATGGTATTTCTTGGCATAAGAAATATGATCTAGATCCAATTTTTCCCCCATATGACTACATAGATATCATTTGAATAATCCACCTCTTTGTGCTTCCTTTTTTTCTTGGGGGGGGATACCAGGGATTGAAATTTGCCACTGAGTCACATCCCCAGCCCTATTTTGTATTTTATTTAGAGACAGGGTCTCACTGAGTTGCTTAGTGCCTCACTTTTGCTGAGGCTGGCTTTGGCCTTTCAATCCTCCTGCCTCAGCCTCCTGAGCTACTGGGATTATAGGTGTGCAGCACCACGTGCAGCCTCTTTGTGCTTCTTTAAATGCCAACTTCATCCTACATTATTGTCAATATTCTTTTATTCTGATCTGTCTATTCCTGTCCCAGAACCAAAATATTTGTTTATAATTTCATAATATATCTTACTATCTGATAGAGCTTATGCTATATATTGTAATTCGAGTTTTCTTGACTAGTCTTACATGTTTGATTTTCCAAATTTTCGCACCCATTTTTTAAATTCTTAAAATAATTCTAATTACATTTTTTATTTGTATTGCTTTGAAAATATAACCTTTAACCTCAAATCTATCTAGATTGTCTATTTATAACAGTTAAAACACACTGAGCTGATATTACCTTAGTGAATATTAACTCACTTAACTGACACATCTCCCTATGAAGTAAGAACCATACAATTATCCCCATTTTACACAGGAGGAAACTGAAACAGAAAGGCTCAGTAATCTACCCAAGATGGCACAATTGGCAAAGAAGGAGATTCAAGCTCAGGTAGTCCAGCTTCAGAGATCATACGCTTATCCATATGTTGTGTTGTATCTCAGTATCCAGAAGTTTAGGACAGCTGGAGAAATGTTTAAAAAATATACTTCTTTTAGGATAGAAAATAGAATAGGATAAAAAAAATTCAGGACTTCAGGTCATTTTTTTTCTTCACCTTCAAAAGGAGAAATTTAGAAGGACCCAGAAAGGCATAGGACGCAGCCATTTCCATTCTGGCTTGTTATCTTGCCTTTTGAGTCTCAAAGAATGAAACACATCAGGGGAAGGTATATCATTGTGGATGGTTTGTTGAAGTATTTTCATTGTTCAAAAATGCAGGGCCTTTCTGTCTTCCTGACAAATATCACATGATCTCACTCATGTGGAATTTTAAAAAGTTGATCTCAGAAGCCGAGGGCAGAGCGTTGGTAACCAGAGACCGGGGCGGGGAGGGCAGAGCTGGGTCAGCGGTGCTAAGTCAGGGAGAAGACAGAAGTTCTGGCATGCTGCTGTGTGTGGGGCGATCACAGGTAATGATAATGTGCTGCCTATTTTTAGAAAGCTAGAAGAGAGATTTTGAATGTTTTCACCACAAGGAAATGATAAAAGATTGAGGAGATAGATACGTTTACCAAGATTTGAACATTCCACAAAGGCCATCGCCAAGTACCCTACAAACAGGCACAGTTCTCGTGTCAATTAAAATTTTTTTGTTAAATGCAGTGAGCACCTCACACCCATTAAGAAGAGGAAGATTTTTAAAAAAGCATTAGCAAAGCTGTGAGGACATTGGAATGTTGAACACTATTCATAAGCTTATAAAGTGGTTCCCCAAATAATTAAAAACAGGAAGCCATGGCATCCCGCAACCCCACTTCTAGGTATAGGACCCCCCCAAGATTGGAAAGCGGGTGCTGAAGATAAGATGTATCGGCACACCCACGTTCAGAGCAGCAGCATCCACAAGAGCCAAGATGCAGAAGCCACCCAATGTGCCTTGGCACGTGAGTGGATCAGCAAATGGTGGTGTACAAGCACGCAGAATGTCATTCAGCCTTAAAAAGAAAGGAGATGCTGGCCATCTGCAATATGGATGACCCTTGAGGACCTCACACTGAGTGAAATAAGCCAGACACAGAAAGACACCTAGGCATGCACCCAAGAGAAATGAAAACATGCTCACATAAAAACTTGTACACAAGGGCTGGGGCTGCAGCTCAGTGGTGGAGCGCTTGCCTAGCATGTGTGAGGCACTGGGTTCAATTCTGAGCACCACTTAGAGATGAATAGGTAAAATAAAGGTATTGTGTTGATCTACAATTAAAAATATTTTTTAAAAACTCGTACACAAATGCACAAGTAATTTCCATGGGAACGCACAAAACAACTCAGACGGCCATCAAATGACAAATGGAGAAGTAAAACTTGGTATATTGATATAATAAAACATTATTTGACAATAAAGAGTATACTGACACATGCTACACTAGGGATGAACTTTGAAAACTTTGTGCAAAGTGGAAATACACTGCCATAAAAGACCACATATAGTATGATTCCATTCATCTAAAAGATCAAGAATAAGCAAAGCTATAAAGGCAGAAGTGGCTTGGGACCGGGACAGCTGGGGGGAAATGGAGACTGATGTTTATGAGTGCAGAGTTGCTTTTGGGGGTAATGAAAATATTCTCAAATTGTGGAGATGATTGTAAAACCTTGAATAGATCAAAAGTCAGTGAATTGTATGCATCACATGGCCAAATTATATGGTATATCAATTCTTGCCAGGTATGGTGGCGCAGGCCTGTTATCCCAGCAGCTCAGGAGGCTGAGGCAGAAGGATTGAGATTTCAAAGCCAGCCTCTGCAACTTAGCAAGGCCCTAAGCAACTTAGTGAGACCCTGTCTCAAAATTAAAAAATAAAAAAAGGGCTGGGGATGTTGCTCAGTGGCTAAGTGCTTCTAGGTTCAATCCCTGACACAAAATAAATTATCTTAATAAGTTTCTTATAAAATAAAATGCTGTAAAAATTTTAGGATCAGCTCTATTATCAGCCAATTGTCATATCAACTCAATTTCTTGCTCAAAATAAAGAAAAAAATTCTCACCATATATTCTAATACTTATAAATTAATACAAATTTCTTTCTTTTTTGGTACCAGGGATTGAACTTAGGGGCACTCAACCACTGAGCCACATCCCCAGTCCTGTTTTGCATTTTATTTAGAGACAGAGTCTCACTGAGTTGCTTAGTACCTCGCTTTTCCTGAGGTTGGCTTTGAACTCACAATCCTCCTGCCTCAGCCTCCTGAGCCACTGGGACTATAGGACATGCACCACCACACCCAGCTTAATACAAATATCTTATGAGGGATTTGTCAATGTATGAAGCTCACAAGCCTAGTATTAATCTGTGATTTATTAAACTTGTTCTAACTGGAGGGCTCTGATAGTCTAGCAGGTGTTTTCTTAATGATTCCTGTTTACAAAAGACTCAGACAGACACTCATGATAATGAAGGCTACTAAAGTCAGAGTGAGAGTTAGAGATGCCTGCACACGCCGTGTGGGTCATTCTGGTCCTTGTAAAGTCCCGAGGTTCTTGACCTTGGGTGCCTTTGGAATTACCTGGGAAATTGATCTGGGGTGCAGTCTGGGCACTGGAATCTTTTAAGAGTTCCTACGAGATTCTAACACGTAGCCTGGTTGAGAACCACTAACCTAGGTCAATGTGCCTAGCTCTGAGAAGGCCAGGCTGGAGCAGATTAGCTCAGAACCTAACTCCAAATAATGGGATCTCACCGTTATCTAGGCAGCAACAAGGTGCAAAAACCCCCAGCAAGGAGTGAGTGCAGGAAGAGAAGGAGATCGTGGTGAGGTTTGACATCCTCGTCCTCCTCTAATTTTTCAAAACATAATATGTTCCATTACTCCAAATCAAACTCTACTAAAAGTAGTTCGTGAAAACTAGGAATGGAACCACCATTTGACCCAGCTATCCCACTCCTCAGTATATATCCAAAGGACTTAAAATCATCATACTACAGTGGCACAGCCACATCAATGTTCATAGCAACTCAATCAACAATAGCTAAGCTATGGAACCAAACTAGGTGCCCTTCAACACATGAATGGATAAAGAAAATGTGGTACATATACACAATGGCATATTACTTAGCCATAAAGAAGAATGAAATATGTCACTTGCCAGTAAATGGATGGAACTGTAGACTATCATGCTAAGTGAAACAAGCCATTCTCCAGAAACCAAAGACCAAGTGTTCTCTCTGAAATGTGGATACTAACCCACAATAAGGGAGGATAGGGAGGAGAAGAATAGAAGTTAATTGGATTAGACAAAGGGGAATGAAGGGAAGGGAGTGGAGATGGAAATAGAAAAGACAGTGGAATGAACTGGACATAACTTTCCTATGTCCATGTATGAATACATGACCAGTGTAACTCCACATTACATACAAACTGCAAAAATGAGGTCCAAATTAGAGTAAGTTATACTTCATGTATGTATCATATGTCAAAATATATTCTACTGTCATGTGTATCAAAAAAGAACAAATTTTAAAAGTGAAAAATAAATCGTTCATGAGAAGCCTTCCTCCTAACTTGCAGCTCCATCTGCCCCCCTCTCCCCGCTCCCACCTCTAAACAGATCACTGCTGCTTATGGTTTTTTCTTTATCTTTCTGGAAAATTTAAACCAACCCAGACAGGAGCATGTTATTTCTCTCCCTCTAACAGAAAAGGTAGAATTTTAAACTTTTTTTCTGGGGGGGGGGGGGGAATCTCTGAAATCGTTTGATACAGCTACATTAAAGATCTCTCTCACGTCCACATGGTATTGCATTATGTGGAGACATCATTTTTTTCAATGTATTATCTTTTAGGGGGGACATATCATTTTTTAAGAATTACTTCTTTTTTTTAGGACCTTTATTTTATTTATTTTTATGTGGTGCTGAGGATCAAATCCAGTGCCTTGCACGTGCTAGGTGAGTGCTCTACCACTGAGCCACGACCCTAGCCCAAGAATCACTTCTTTTTAAAAAAAAAAGAACGACTTCCTGTGTACCTTTGTTTTCCTGGGGTGGGGGACTAGAGGATAAGCGTTGTAGATCTCAGAATCACTTGACTCTCATCCTTATATGGCAACTCCAGTGGACAGGGAAGGGCTATATTGATTGTAGCTTCTCTTTAAATGTCCCATGCTGTCAGTCCATGTTAGACATTGGAATAGACAAGTAATATTCAGACATGTGCATGATCATGAGGATATGGCTACAAATTAGTATTGTCAAGAGTTCAGTTATTTCAGACAGTGAAAGATCACCCTTAACAGCCACTATAATAGTTCTCAATGCTGAAGTATGCCACAAGTTTTTGTTGTCTCAACGTATGTAGTTAAATGCTTTTCAAAATTGTTATAGTCTCATGTTTAGGCTTTATGTACCTGTCACGTGCAAAATATGAAGAGACCCTTGGCCTTCAGGAGTCCACATGCTCGTGGCACTGTGGTGCAAGCAAGTTGCTTCTAGTTTATTCAGAACATTGCTTGGCTATTAATTATACAATTTGGAAGAATCTCGTGGCCAATGGTTTTTCGAAGCAGAGGGCTATGCTAAATTTCGGGGTGCTGATGCTTGAGTTGACATTGCATTAGGGCTGTTCTTCAACTCCCCAGGGAGCTGTGCAGGTGATGCTCACTAATGTGAATCAAAAAAGAAACTATTCTGCCCAAGAGCTTCTTGACCATCCCATGTATTACCTATGTTTTTCTATGATACAGCTGTCAATAAATGACCAAAAAAAAACACCAAAAAACAAAGAACGACTTCTCCGTGGTCGTGTGCATTGTTTCCTACTTGCCAGCATCCCCCATGCTTCCGTGAACAGCCCCACGTCACTCTGCACATGTGTGCATGTAACTGTAGGCTAAGTCCCTAGGAGCAAAATTGCAGAGTCCAAATAGCATGCTTTTGCAATTTTGAGACACTTTGAGAAATTGCCCTCATGGGGGGCGGTGATTCATACTCACACCAGCATCATGTGAGAATCCCCTCCCCCACTGCCTCAACCAGACCGGTTGTCACACTTTCCTGGTTTTTCTTCATCTATTTAAAAAAATCTGATAGTTAAAAAATGATACCTCAGTAGGTTTGGGTTTGCTCGTCTCTCTCTGACCCACGAGCGTGTCGTTTCTCATGGTTAAGATCCTTCCATAGACCTTTGCTCGCAATGCTCAGTCATGGCCTTCCTGATCAAATGCATGGGAGAAAGACCAGATCTCCCCGGCCTTGGCTTCACCTGCCATCAGCAGGGTCCAGTGAGTTAGCAGCAGAAGGCGACTGAACTGTGGACAGGTGGAAGCTCTCCGTCCTGGACATGCTCTGCAGGGTGGTCACTTACCGCCTCTCTCCCTTGCTGCTACTGCTAACTGAATGCCTGAAATCTGCAAAGCAGATCCTTCAGAGAAAGGAGTAAAGGAATTAGGGTGTGCAGCTCCAAATTACAACCGTAGAAGCCTTCTTACCAGTATTCCTACATGTTTCTTTTTTATGGATATTGATGGGCAATTATAACATCATTAGCTGTAATTAAGCTACCATTTCAGGCTTTTCGAGTCTTGCGTTGAGCTACACCGACCTGAGCTAATTAGCTAAAGCAGTCTTTGAAACTATGCTTTGCTTCTACATATGAAACCTCAACAGTTTGGGCATTTATTTTTCCCTATCACCTAAAAGTAGAAAAATTCTGATCTACCCTCTTATTCCTCCAAAGCCTTTTCTGACTTGAGGACTTTATGTGTTTTATTCTCTTGTTTAGCCTGATTTCTTTCTGTGTAACTTAGAAGACCTAATGTGAATTTTCTCGTGGCATCTGGCCGATCCCCTAGGCTCCCTGCTAGACAGAGGTTATCAATCTTTCCTGTTTTAAAACTTTCCTAAAGAAAGATCTTTTGTTTTCTCAGAACTTCTCCCATTCTGGTATTTATGATCCAGTCACTAAAATAACTCTCCACTACCTATCATCTCAAAATCATCTCATTGATCAGCTTAATGTCATTCGATGCTGATTATTTCTAACTTTTTCTTCAGTTCTCATGAAAAAAAGATTCACAGAGGAATTGTGACTTTGATTTTTTCGTGGCACAATTAATGGACTTTGAATTTTTCCTACGGAGGACACACTCTATATTTGTTTCTCATTTAAATAAATTCAGGCATGCAAGAAATATCACTTAAAATTAATTTCTCTTCTAAACCTCATCTCACGGGGCAGGAAGAAACTCAGCTGCAGCCCTGGGTGGCTTCCCTTGCCCCCTCCCCTACACCTCTTTTGCAGGAGAGTCCCCCCATGTTAGGTCACATCAAGGTGTTAGGAGGCCCTCTGGGGACCAAATCACAGTCCTGGGCCACATCTTGGGTCAGTCTGGCTTCTCTGTCACTTCCATGCCCTGCTCAGGCGAGCCAGGGCCCACGGGTGAGGTGGGTCCCTGCTGCTGGCAAACCCACAGACCCCTCTCTCCTTTTTCTGGAACAAGGTCCCTTCTCTTTTCTTGTTTCCTTCCGAGGCAATGCCTCTTGTTCTGCTGCAGCCACAGACGCTCAACCTACTTAGGGTCTCTGCTTCTAAAAACTGAATGTCTCACAAAATGTCCCTACTTCTTCCCCAGCCGCATGCTCAGGGACAAGCTCCCCTTTCCTCCAGACTAGGATGACTGACAGTCACTACTGTGGGGTCTCTGTCGTTGGCCAAAGGGAAAAGCCACTGCATGACAGCTGGAACTTCAAAATGTGTAGGGCAGGAGGAAGACTCAATGCGACTTGGGACTTAATTACAGAGGACTGGCATGTGGGTCCTGAGGTGGAGAGGAGAGGGGAAGGAAGTGAGGGAAAGACAATTGTAGGGAACAGAACAGTTCATGAGCAAGCCCAGGGGCACCCACTTGGGCCCCCAGCCAGTCACCTAGACAGGGAGACCCGGCCTCTTGCCCCGATGGAATAGCCAGAGCAGATTCCTGGGGCCCAGTTTTCCTCCAAGTCCCTGTCTGACCCCATCCACAGGATAGCTGGGCTCAGTCATCTGAACCTTTAAATAGAAAGCAACTTGAATTTTCCTCAGAATCCAGTGAGTTCCCTTCAGAGAAAGGCAGGCGAGGCAGAGTCTGGACAGGTCAGGGAGAGCCTGCCAGCTGGCCAAGGCCTATTTTACTAGTTCCCCCAGCTGCCGGAACCTGCAAACTCAGTGTCTTGGAACAAGGCAGATTTGTAATTATACAGTTCTAGAGGCCAGAAGTCCTAAAACCAAGGTGTCCGCCAGCAAGGCTGCCCTCCCCGGCACTCCAGGAGGGGCCGTTCCCTGTGTTCGCAGCCTCTGAGGGAGGTCAGCTTTCCTAGGCTCAAGTCCCCATAGCTGTGACTCCTGCCTCCCTCCTCACATCAACTCTTCTCGCTCTGACTCTCCTGCCTCCCTTTTATAATTAAAAATGTAATTGTGGTTACACTGGGCCCACCTGAATAATCTCTCCATCAAAAGATCCTTATGTTAATCACACCTGCAAAGTCCCCTCTGCCTGGGAAGGTAACAGTCACAGGTTTCAGGAATTAGAACATGGACACCTGGGAGGCCATTATTGTACCTACTATGCCCACCATCTCCTCAACATCCCATCCCCAGAGGACAGCAAGGGACACAAAAAATATGATGATCATTCCCTGGTGACTATTGAGCAGCTACTATGTGCCCAGTATTGTGTCGAGCACCCAGAAAGTGAGCTTGTATTCTGGCACTGGGGAAATGGAATACCCAGAACATAGAAGCAAAACCTGTAGGAATTGAGAGGATAGAGAACCCTAAGTGGAATATACACCAAAACAGGGAATAGGAAGGGAGGTAGGGTGGCTGGGAGGATCAGCCTACCCTGGGAGGGGAGATTCCAGAAAATTCCAGAATAAAGGGGAAATATGATAAATAACCATATTTATAAGAAACGCAAGAAGAAGCCCTATGGCTGTTTGGAGAAGAGCAGACCAGAAGAGAAAGAGCACTGACTCAGGGACTGTACTCGGGAATTGAGGCGGAAGTGAAGGAGACAGAGTGATAGGGAATGAGAGGACTTGGGCCTCGACTCAGACCCTGTGGGAAGCGACTGAAGAGACACAATCTGGCGCGTCTCACCAGGGTCGCTCTGGCAGTTATGTTGAGAACCAACCACAAGGACAGAGGAGTCCAGGCAAGAGAGGAGGGTGGCACGGCCCGGGCTGGTAATGGTGAGGGTGATGGAGGTGGTCAGAGTCTGGAAAGCTCCTGAAGGCAGAGCAGGGGGGAGGGGACGGACAGACCACAAGTGGGGTGTGAGGGAGACAGGGAGGAGTCGAGGAGGACGCCATGCTGTTTGGCCACTGGACCAGTAGAGTTGCCCTGAGGTGACTGGGGAAGGGAGCAGGCTCCAGGGCACAGATCTGCTTGGTGTCGAACCTGGGCTGAGTTGGGGGTTTCAATTCAATATCCAAGAGGAGCCTGCAGGAGGTAGCTGAACTTAGAGCCTCCATGGACAGGTCCAGACTAGGTTGGACGTTTCCAAGTAGTTACGAACTGAATGGCACGTCCCCTCAACATTCATACATTGAAGCTTTCAACCCCAAAATGGTGGTATTTGGAGATGGGGGCTTTGGGGGTGACTAAGGTAGGTGAAATCATGAGGACAGACCCC
Organism: Sciurus vulgaris; assembly: GCF_902686455.1. Taxonomy (NCBI): domain Eukaryota; kingdom Metazoa; phylum Chordata; class Mammalia; order Rodentia; family Sciuridae; genus Sciurus; species Sciurus vulgaris. The sequence goes on along the minus strand of NC_136464.1, from coordinate 174,522,204 downwards.
TCATAATGGGATTAGTGTCCATATAAGGAGAAGAGCACACTGCGCACACTGAAGAAAGGTCATGTGAACATGCTGAGAAGGTGGCCGGCCACCTGCAGGCCAGGGAGAGGACCGTCACCAGAACCCATACCCACCTGTATCTGGATAATGGACTTTCCAGCCCTCAGAACAGGGAGAAAGAAATGTCTGTTGCTTCAGGCACACGATCCGTAGTATTTACTTATGGCAGCCCATGCAGACCAAGACAAGTCGACAGCACATAGATGGCACTTAAACCCGAGGACCAGATGGGCTCACCATGGTAGTGAATGGAACTTGACATCCAAGGACTGGGCCTTGGGAGCTCCCATGGCTATTGGTCAGGAAAATGAGGAGTGGGTTCCACTGATGTGCATGACACAAAGTCATCTTCAGTAAAGTCACAGCTGTGCCATTTGAAGGAAGAATGAATACTGTCACAGAGAGCCACTTTTATAAGTCCCACTTGCACCGTTTCATTTATTTCCAATTGGAGAGTGAATTGTCTTCAAATGTGAGGGCAATCTCTACACAGTACTCTGCTAGGGGTACTGTGACAAAGTACCATGGTATGGACCATAACAGAAATTTATTTTCTCACAGTTCTAGAGGCTGGAAGCCCAAGGTCATGGTGTCCACTTGGTTGTCTTTCCTGAGGTCCCTCTCCTTGACTTGCAGATGGCAGCCTTCTCCCTGCGGGTATCACGTCCCTTATTATTAAGGTACCAGTCAAATTGGATTTGTGCCCACATGAATTACCTCCTTTTAACTTAATTAACTTAATTACTAATCTCTAAATACAGTCATATCTGAAGTAGTAAGGACTAGTACTTTCATGCATGAATTTTGGGAGGTCACAGCTCAGTCTATAACACCACATGAAGAAGTAAATGAGGGCTGGGGAGATAGCTCAGTTGGTAGAGTGCTTGCCTTGCAAGCACAATGCCCTGAGTTCAATCCCCAGCACCGCCAAAAAAAAAAAAAAAAAAAAGAAGTAAATGAGTTCTCCTCTAGTCGTGGTGTTCCACTAGCTTCTTGCCCCATCTGTGAGAGAGCTGGGAACATCCTAAACCCCTTAGGTTCCAGTCTTGCCTGGAAAAGGGACCCTGTCTTCTAGGGACACTGCAGGTCATAAATATAACTGAATAGCCACCAATTTGGCTGTTGGTTCCTGGGCATATTATTTAAAGTCCAGGTGTGCAGAATCTCAGCCACCCAGTGAGCCGAGATGGTCTGAGCTGTATCAGAAGAGGGTGTGATCCACAGATGTCAACTCCTGGCCTTTCCTCAACTCCACAGTGGCAAAATACTGCCATGTGGTTTTGTGCTGCTGCTGATGGCTTTCACTTACTCTGTCGCTGCAGGGAGACTCAGGTTAGGCTGTAGGCAGATTCCGTAGAAGCCCAAGTCTGTCAACGAGGACACACAAGCCAGGGTGCATTTGTTTGAGGGTGCATTCGGGCAAGTTGCTTAGCCATCTAGCTTATGACTTTTTTGTTGGTAAACGAAGACAGGATCCTTTGCTTTTTGTGTTCCTCAGTTAATTTTTTTTTCTAAAGCAGAATATTTGGAATCTGACTTACACGATATGAAGGAATCAAGACACTGAAACATCAAATAAGTCCTGTGAAATAGAGAATCTCTTTGTGCTGAAAACAACACTCAGGGCATGAAGAAAAAGGATAGAAGTCTCATATAGTTTCATAGTCTAAAGAATATGAGATAGCAGCAAAGGAGAAGGGCATGGGAAAAATGGGAAACCCAAAGTAAGTGGAAGAAAAAAAAAAAATTTGAATCTGCCCTCAACCAAATAATCCTTGCTAGAAGAAAACTCAGTGTTTCAATAGAAGTCAGATTAGGGGAGTCCCTAAAAATAGGTGTTATCTCATATGTTACAGTTAGAAAATTTGATATTTAAGCGATATAGAAATCTTTTATCCATGGTTTTACTTTCCATGGTTTTATTTAACCCTGGGCAATTGTGGTTCAAAAATATTGAATGGAAATTTCCAGAAATAAACATTTCACAATTTTTAAATCATGTTCCATTCTGAAAAGTGTCATGAAATCTCACACAGTCTGGCTCTGTTGTGCCCAGGACATGAGTCATCCCTTTGTTCAATGTTTCCACACTGTATATGCTACCTGCCCACTAGTCACTTAGTAGTTGTCTTGTTTTTTAGATCAACTGTCATGGTATCACAGTGCTTGTGTTTAAGTAACCCTTCTTTTAGGTAATGGCCCTGAAGTGTAAAAGTAGTGATGTTGTTAATTTTATTAAAGTATATTGTTGTAATTGTTTTATAAATCATTATTATTGTTAATCTATTCCTGAACCTAATTCATTAAAAAAAAAACTTTGTAGTACTTATGTATATATAGGAAAAACTAGTATATACAGGGTTTAGTATATCTGTAGTTTTAGGCATCTACTGGGGGTCTTGAAATGTAGCTCCATTGAATATGGGAGGACTACTCTAGTAAAAATATTTGATAAAAGATACATGTCCATTAAAGCCAGGAGTTCTAGAAGCATGAATACTTTTGTTTTAAAAATATTTTTATATTATATTGTAAAATGTTTTAGGTGATATATAAAATCGAATAGAAATATATGAAAAGTACTTCAAAATACTTGTGAAAAAAGATATTGCATAAAAATACCTAATACTACTCTTCAACGAATCAGCATTCCTAGAATTTTGAGTTGTCGTAGGCCACAGGAGATATGCTACCCAGCTCCCCATCAGCACCAGAATTTCTCTGATATTTACCTTCTCTCTTGACTCTGGCAAGGTGACCTTGAACATCTAACCTAATTTCTCATAGCCTTTGTTTCTGCATTGTGGGGAAGGAAATGACTTCCTCACGTGACTTTTGGGCAGATGAAATGAAGCCACACAACTAGAGCATTTATGTAAATGAGATAGGCTTTTTGAAAGAAAGACAGACAGGTGGGCGGCGGGGAGGGAGCAACAGGAAGAACGGCAGAAGCCTGAGGAGACCATGGAGACCATGGGCGTGCTGGGAAGCAGCATGACCCAGCCAGCCTCCCCTCCCCTTTCCCTGGGGGTCTTCTCACTTCGCCCCCTGCAGTAGAGGTGTCCCTGATTCCTTGACCCCCAGCCCATCCTCTCTGTGATCCTAGAGCGTCCACCCCAGCATTACCTGACAGGGCCTGGTGGGCCCCCAGTCCAACAAGCCCCCGAGTCCCTGCCCTGAGGATCCGGGAGGAGGATGAAGAAGAACCAGCTGGTCTTCTTCATCTCTGTGCCTCTGTGGCTGTGTCATGTAAACTCAGAAGTCGATGTGGGCAACTGTTTCCTGCTATGAACTGGGAAACAGACACGTTTTGTTTGCTGTGTGGAAGAAGACACAGATGTTCAGAGGGAGGCGGAGAGGAGGACAGGAAGGTATATACTTTCTCTAGGGCTGTCCTAACCCAGTGCCCTTGGCTGGGACAGCTTCAAACCACAAATGTCCTCTCTTGGTTCTGAAGGCTGAATGTCCTAAATGAAAGCGTCTGCAGGGCAGGGTCCCTGTGAAGGCTCCAGGGCAGATTCCATCCTGTGCCTTTCTCTTAGCTTCTGGGGTTGCTGGGGATCCTTGGTGTTCCTTGGTGTGCAGACACATGGCTCTAATCTCCACCCAGTCCTCACAAACTCTTTCCTGTCCTGTGTCTGTGTGTCTTCTCTTCTCACAAGGTCACCAGTCAGGTTGGAGCAGACCCACCCTAATCGAACATGAGATCCGCAACTGCATTACACCTGCCAAGACCCCACGGATGCGCCTCGACTTATGACAGGGTTACGCCATCACTAACTCATTGTAGCTTGAAAAGACCACAAGTTGAAAATGTGTTGAACACCTATATGTCCACTACAGGGTGTCAGTTGTTTCCCCTGGTGACTAGGAGCTGTGACTCACTGACATTCCCAGCATGGCGAGTGAGGAACATGCCCCACATCACTAGCCCAGGAGAAGATCAATATTCAAAAACCGAAGTGTGATGTTCACTGGACGTGCGCTGCTGTCACACCATTGTCAAGTCAGAGATCCATAAGGCCGTCGGTATTTCCGCAGATCATCACAGGCACGGGGACCAAGGGTGGAACTTCAAGATTTCTTTCTATGGGGCAAAATTCAACCCAGAACAGAAGGATCTCTTGGACTCTCCACTGGGTGTGAGGTCCGGGGTCCCTCCCTGCAGCCCAGCTGCCTCTGGGCACCTCGGGCACCCTGCAGTCCGCGGCGAAGGAGTTCATTACTGTACAAGCTCATCAGAGCCGTCCTGCTACCGATTGTCAAGGGAGTCCTGATTCACACGCCAGGTGCAGTCCAACACCACTATTGTTTATTCTTATCACATCTGAGTCACCCTGCAGCTTTTAAAATTTTTTTCTCTAAATGCCAAGGAGTGGGGAAGGGACAAGTGTGAAAACAATGTAACCCACAAGAGGCCGGTTTCTGGCCTGCTTGTCATCTGCTGGCACCAGGTTGGGTGGCTCCCGTTCTACTGCATCTGCTCTCTTAAGACAGCATTTCCCAAACCGTATCACGCAAGCTGGTGTTCTCATGCCAGAATAGATCACTGTGTTTTAAATTTTAGTTATTATTTTTATTGTCGTTGTTACTAGTTGTACTGGGATCTGACCCAGGGATGCTTTCCACTGAGCCACATCCCCAGCCCTTTTTATTTTTTATTTTGAGACAGGGTCCCGCTAAGTTGCTTAGGGCCTTGCTAAGTTGCTAAGGCTGGCCTCAAACTTGTGATTCTCCTGCTTTAGCCTCCCACATCATTGGAATTACAGGCATGCACCACTGTGCCTGGCTAAAATTGATTTTTTATAAAATGTTTTATGGAAGAGGAAACTGAGGCCTGTGGAGATCATCAATTTGCCCAAGGGTTCTAACGAAAAAACAGTAAGTCTGAGACTGGAAATGTTTTCCTTTCATTTGGCCACAACACCTAGCTAAATTCTGACAATCACATTCAATAGTAAGGCAAAATACTGATATATTACTGTAGAATATCTATGAATAACAGATAGTAATTAATTAATTTTCACCTGTACCAGAAAGTTTCCTACGTATCAGGCTCTGAACAAAACATGTTCTAGGCACCAGGACCACCCACCCTGCCCTACCAATGTGTAAGTTAAAATCATTGTTTTCTTAGGAAAGTACAAAGCTGACCATAATTCAATCAAGGTCCCACATAGCAAACTCCTTGCAAAAAACCAGAATGATCCTATTCCCAAATTCAGCATTTCCACGTGTTTTTAAGCGGACCATATTTCCACTGTTCATGCAAATTTCATTTCTGTTCCCTCATTTGTTCTGTTTTCTGAAATAAATGCTTTAGTTTAAAAAATCATGAAACGAATGGCCTTAAAAAGAAAGGAAGGGGACTGTTCTTTATTTTGAAAGACTTAAGAGACAGAACTAAAGAACGTTTGTAGAATTTGCCCAGGTTCTGATTTAAGCAAAACAAATATCGAGAGACATTTTTGAGACAGCCAGGGGATTTGGATTATGGCCTGGGTATTGTGATTCCAAGAATTATTGTTAATTTTGTTAGGTGTGACAAATGACCTGGTGGTTACATAAGAAAATTCCCATAATTTTTACAGATATATCATGAGGTAAGTAGGAGTAAAATGACAGGAAATCTGAAACATGCTTTAAAATATTACAACAGAGGAAAAAAGGAAATAAATATGAAAAAATTTTGATGATAACTTAACCTAGGTATTGTTTCAGAAGAATTTATTCTACTATTCTTTCCACCTTTGTTTGAAAGTGTTCATGGTAAATTTTTAAAATACATATTAGTCACAAGTCGGTAGCAATTACCACATTTTAACTGTCAATTATGTGATAATAACATAAACATTTTGCCTCATTTTCTCGAGTGAGTTTCTGGTGCTCTTGGGCATGGCACAGTATTTTTTAGTTGATAGTCTTTAAAGTAAACCTAAGACATCATGTAATTTCATGTATACATCCTTCAAAATGGTTTGTTCAAATCAGGAACAAAGTTAAAAACCCCTGCTTTATGGAACTTTCATTTTATTGCTGAGGGGGCCAAAAAAACAATAAATTAACAACTATAAACATGTCAGGTGGTGAGAACTGATAATAAGCAAAGTAAAGCAGCGGGAAAGAACAGAGAATAATGGAGTGAGGTGTTGCTCCACTTTGGTGTAGTGTCATGGTAAATTTTATGTCAGCTTGACTGGGCCATAGGGTGCCCAGATATTTAGTCAAACATTATTCTGGGAATTTCTGTGAGACAGTCTTGGCTGAGTTTGACATTGAAGTTGATAGATGGAGTCAAGCAATTTGCCCTCCCTATGTGGGTGGGCCTCATCCCATAGTGGAATCCCTGACTAGAGCAAAAGGCTTCTTTCCCTCAGTAAGCGAATTCCTCCTGCCTGTGAGCTGGGACATTGACTGAGTCTTCAACTGCAACACTGGCTCCTTCTGGGTCTCCAGCCTGCAACCCACTTTGTGCATCTTGGGTCATGCCAACCCAATTGGTTCATGTCAATTCCTCATAATTCATCTCAGTTATGGTTTAGGTATGAGGTGTCCCCCAAAAGCTCATGTGTGAGACAATGCAAGAATTTTCAGAGGTGAAATGATTAGGTTATGAGAGGTGTAACCTAATGAGTGGATTAATCCATTGATATGAATTAACTGGGTGGTAATTATAGGCAGGTGGGGTGTAGTTGGAAGAAGTACTTCACTGGGTTGTGCCTTTGGGGTTTATGTTTTGTCCTTGGTGAACTGAGCACCTCCCTGCTTTCTGGCTGTCATGTCCTGAGCTGCTTTCCTCCACCACACCCTTCCACCATGATGTTCTGCCTCACTTTGGGCCCAGAGTTATGGAGTCAGCCAACCATGGACTGATTCTCTCAAATCATGAACCAAAATAAACTTTTTCCTCCTCTAATTTTTCATGTCAGATTTTTTGTCACAGAAACACACAGAAGACAAAAACAATCTCTTTCTATGTATACATCCTGTTGATTCTGTTTCTCTGGGGAATCTTGACTACCACAGGTGGTCAAGGAACCCTTTCCTGATGTGATGATATTAGACCAGAGACATGAACACAGAGATGGAACATGCCACATGGTCACACAGGGAAAATGATCCAGACAGAGGAACTAGGATGTGTCCCTGGATCTGGGGAGACTAGGCTGGGGAGAGGGAGAAGAGGTGAGGTCAGAGAGGTGCTCAGACCCAGTGAGGCTGGGGTCCCCAGGACCACCCTCGGGTTCAGTGATTCACATGCACTCACAGGACTCAGCATAGGGTCAAACTCACACCAGGGGCACTCTATGACCAAACTACATGGCCAGCATATTTTCTTTCTTCAATTGTCAGTGAACTTTTATTTATTTATATGTGGTGCTGAGAATTGAACCCAGTGCCTCACACATGCTAGGCAAGTGCTTTACCACTAAGCTACAACCCCAGCCCGCATTTTTGTTTTTTGAGACACAGTCTTGCTAAATTGCTAAGGCTAGCCTCGAACTTGTGGTCCTTCTGCTTCAGCCTCCTGGGTCACTAGGATTACAGGTGTGTGCCCCCACACCTGGCACACCTGTGATTTATTATAGAGGCAGGATTCAAGGCACAACCAATCAAGGGAAAGGGTGCATGGGGCAAAGTACAGGGAAGGCAGGTGCCACTTTCCAGAATCCTCTACATTCCCAGATGCTAACCAAGGACCTCATCATAAATTTAGTCCAAGGATGTTAATTGGGCCTGCTGTGCTCTCTTTTATGCAAAGGACTTTGCTTTGTTTCAAATGGGTCCCCCAGAGTGCCTGCATTGGGAACTTAATCCATAATGCAGGATTGTAGGCCTGATAAGAGGTGATAAGACCATGAGGGTCCTGTCCTCGTGCATGGGTAAGTTGTCACCATGGGAGTGGACCAGTTACCACTACAGTGGGCGATGAGAAGAAGGAGTCTGGTCCCCTCTTGCTTGCTTGCTCTTGCCCACTCTTGCCCTTTCTGCCTTTCACCATGGAATGATGGAAGAAGATGGTCACCCCCTCCCTGACCCCAGAAGCTGGCCCATGCCATGAGAACTCCTTGCCTCCAGAACTGTAAGCCAAATATTTTTCTGCTCATTATCAGTTACCTAGTCTTAGGTCTTACATAGCAGCAGAAGATGGACTAAGACAGCCTTCCGTGTAGGCCACAGTAAGGGCCTTGGATGTGGGACAAGACATGCAAATGGAGGATTCTCATTCCTTCCTCCTTTACGGGCCATAGATACATTAAGAGGTGATAGAGATGCTGCGAACGCCGGCACCTGTGTCTGCCTTCCAGGCACGGCCTCCGTGGGGCTTTGAGCACAGTTAGGGTCAGGTCCACTTTAAGCACGGGTGGGTGCTCCTAGCACCCCATGCCGAGGCATGCTTGCAGGAGATCCCTGAGTGTTTGGGAGCCTGTTGGGATGGGGAATGTCATGTTTGCATATGAGGTGTCCCCCAAAAGCTTCTATGTCAATGCAGGAATGTTCAGAGGTGACATGATTGGACTGGGAGCTGTTACCTGGTCAGTCCTTCCTAGTTTGAATGGACCAGCAGGGTGGTACCTGTTGGCAGGTGGGGCACGGTCCCTTCTTCCCCACTCCTCTGATTCCTGGCCTCCATGAGAGGCACAGCACTCCCCCACCATGATGTTCCGCCTCCCCTTGTGTCCAGAGCAATGGCACTGGCCCACAATGGACTGAACCTCTGGAACCAGGAGCCAGGGACACCTTGGGTTGGTCATGAGGCCTTCAGCTGATTAGAGGCGGCCCACCCAGGTAATCTAGGTAATCTGTATTTAAAACCAATGGATTATCAGTGTTCACCACACCTACAAAATGCTGCACAGCAACACCTAGACATGGTTAATTGAATAACTGGATTCTACAAATCCCCTGGACTGGCTGAGACATAAACTGCTGCAGGAAGAGAAGCCCAAGAGGCACTTATTTCCCACAGGGTCCTGAGGGGCTATTCTCTATGTGTACCCAGGTTACAAGTGGCCATGCTACAACTGGTCATGGCCAGGCTGGTCCAGGGTAAGCCCGTGGGTGCTGTTCCTTGACACAAGGGCTTCTCTTAGATTAGGGTGCGATGTTCTCTCAAAGGATGGCCTCAGGTTGAGCTGAATTCCATCCCCCAACATGGGAGGACAGGGCTTCCCCCTTATGGAGCCCAGGGGTACACTGGGTAACTCACATCTCAACCCAGCCAGCTTTATTCAGAGGCAAGTTACCCACATGTGGCAACCAGAAATTTATTCCTTCACAACCCTACATCGTTCTCAGCACATAGTAGTTTCTAATTAAATATCCATTCTTTCCTCCTTAATTCCATATGGAACAGTATTTAGACTATCCTGTGTATGCTTCCCTATGCTCTGGGATCTCTAATTTGTCAATATTTTTCTTTAAAATATATGACATCCAAAATTTGATGTAATGTGCGTGGCAATTACCAACAAAATCAAAGGAACTATCTTTTTTTCTATGATCGACTACTAGATACCAACTAATTCATTTAAAGATGCAACTGGGCTTTTTTAAATACAGCTCTGCTTTTGTTCACTCAGCAAATATCACGGAGTACCTACTATGTGCCAGGCACTGTTCTAGAAGCTGGGGGTCCAGTGGCAAACAGCTTCCATTTTAGTGCCAGAGACAGATGTTGGCCGAGGTGACAGGTAAGCACCTGGGATCCTTTCATAAACAAGGAGGGCGTGAATCACCTAATGGCCTAGGGAGCACCTGGCAGTGGGATTGAGTACTTGGCAGCATGGCGAGAGAGGACCGCTTTGTGCAGGTGCCTTTTGAGCAGGGACATGGTGATGGCCAAGTGCTATAGGAAGAGCAGAGGGTCATCCTATTGGCTCAATAACCAATCACCAAATCAAACAAAACCTAGATTTTTGTTCTTAAGCCTGATCCTTCTGTCCTTTCCTTAACAGGAAATGTGTGCACTGTGTTTATGTAATGACCAGATTTTCTAGTCCCTGTATTGGAGGGTTTGACATATGGGGCCTTGGACTGTGGAGGGACAAACCTTCCTAGGCTTAGCCAGTCCTAAAGATCATAAAGGACCCTCCTGCAAGTGGACCTTTCAAATGCGAACCAGCCAACCTGGTGCCCACGGCTCCACTGCTTCCTCCAAGGGCAGCTCACACTGAGGGCCACTGTCCACCTGCCCTAAATGCTCCTGCCAGCTACCGATGACCAGAGACGGCTCCTATGCCCCGGCGCTGGCTGGCATTCCTCAACCAGCCCTCTGAGCCTGCTCCTCCTGCCTTTCCCATGGAGACCACACTACAAGGTCTTTCACGTGCTCCCCACCCGCCCTCTGCCTCCGACGGAGCCCATGTCTCCCCAAGTGGTCTTGCAAGGTGTGCCTCCTATTCTGGGGGACTGTGGACCTGCCCAGATTTCTGCCTTCTTGACACATTTCCATGTCTGTGTCTCACTGTGCCTGATTAAAACAAGTCCTGGGAACAATTCTAGACAGTTTGCAGTTATTTGCATCTTTCCGCTAGCCTGGGACCAGTGTTCCAAGCTGTCGCCATCATTTGAAACTCTTGGATGGTCTCCCATCACGCTACTCCTCCCTCCTGTCTTGGTGTCACCTGCAGAGTTGATAAACGTCTCCTGCCCATCCAGATTCACGATCATCTCACATCACGTCACCAGGAGGGACATCCCTGCCCAGGGACCCTCAAAGTCAATGCGCCATCATTATATAACCCAGTGTGGGTCAGTTTCTTTTAACTTCTCTAAAATCCCCTCATCACAAACATATTTATCTTCTGACACCAGAGATGATGTTAATTGCCTGGTAAAAGTAAGAACACTGGACTCCAGAGTCACCCGCCATTGACCAAGAGTCAGCTTCACAAAAAGCCAGTGGGATGAATTTGGCAAGGCTTCTGCTGAGCTGACCCATTAGGGTTTGCTAGCGGACATCACATCATTATTTTTTCATGTTATTTTCAAAATACTCATGAGGAATTTGTGCCAAATGGATTAGCCTGTAGGTTCACCTTATTCTCTTTCAAAGAAACAGGAAGGTCATTTGCTTTGACCTTCTTAGATTCTTTGTTTATTGGCTTTGTAAAAATCTCAAACACTAATAAATGTAGATTTGGAGGGTGGCCTGATAATCAAACTCATTTAGAGAAAAGATGCAATTATTGGTGAGTCATGACATATATCCCAATATGTTAAACAGAATGGATTCTGGGTACTAACTCGTATCAAAATCATGAACACAACCCATATTTCAGATAATTTGAAAGGAAATAAACAAACAAACCCAAACTGAGCATTTATCTTCATTAAAGGAAAATACAAAAATATTATCAAAACTACTTTTTAAAAGTTTCCTTCTTTTTCAACCTCTACTCCCATTTCAAATACAGTGGAATATTGTAATGTTTCAAATAAATGCTTCTTAGATTATGAAAGTGTGAAACTAATATATGCTTCTATTAAAGCGATGAATGCTACTTTTAAAATAAAATTAGTCTCTAAAAGGACTTGAGAGTCTCTTTTTAAAAATTAAAGTCTGGAGAATAGCTACTTTACTTCAATGAAACAATATTATGCTGTGGCGAGTCCATGTTTTTATGGAGTTTTTATTACATTTGGGGACTTTTTTTTTTTTCTCTGCACAACAAAGAAACAACAAAATGAATCACCAAGGGTGAATTTCTTTTGTTCTTTCCACTGTAAAAAATTCCTCAAATTTTTGTTGCTTTAAAAAAATCAAGACTTTTAGACATTTAACCCTTTTCTGGGGGGGGGGGGAAGAAATGAGCTGCCCTTATTCTACCTTACTGTTCTAAAATGAGGCAAAAACATCTTGTGAGCTGCCTCAGGTCCTTTGGTAAAGCCAGAGGAACCACAAATGCCATTTCAGTGACAATAATTTAGTAGGAGCCCTGCGATTGGCCTAGAAGAGAGCATCATCAAAGACTAAGTAGGCCAGCGGCCTTGGCATGAGGAGCCCAAGGAGGAATAAAAATTAGCCCCTAAAATACAAATGCTGACCTGATTTCAAGGCGGTTGATAGTAAAAATGCTGTTTCACACTTAGGGAAAACAATATCTGTATTCAGACAAGCACGATAAAAACAGTGGATTTTTTCAGACCTGGAGAGAATATTAAATATTTAAGAGCCATATGATATCTAGGGGTGGATTGATTCTGCTTCATGAAATGTACATTTAATTGCTTTTAAAGGCGGTGTGATTTTCATCAATGCCGATTTTTGTCCTAAGTGGTTTAGGAGAGTGGGGAAATGAGGGTCAAGTCTGTGCCTCTGTCCAGCCCTTTGTGATGGACACAGGGCTAGGATGCTCTGAACCAAGAAGCTGAAGGACCAGACTTGGAAGCTGTCAGCTGCAGAGGGAGGGAGGGACCATCTCTGGAGGGAGGGTTCTGACCTTGCTTCACCTTGAGCAGTTACCTGTGCATCAAGGGCCTCTGCATGTAGTCACGTGGTTGAGATGCTGACACTACATTATGCTACGGAATTCTTAGAGGACAGATCAATAGCATCAGCTGGGGTGGATTCCAATGCAAGAAAATGAGCAGATGTTCTGAGACCTCATTTCAAATCTATTTATAGAATCAGTGAAGAAACTCCACCCAACTACTCACCCACCCTGGAAAGAGCAGAGTATCTGTTTGCTTGTTAATTTATCAATTTTGCTTTTAATCATGGAAAATTTCAGATATACACAAAGAGAACAACACAATGGACCCCCGCCGGCCAACTGACGCTTACCAACTCTGAGCAAATCACGTCAGTTCTGATCCGTGCAGCCCCATTCCAGGGACACACAATCAGCATTATTCAAAGCAAATCCTAGATCCCATATGATCATATCCATAAATATTTTTGGTATATTTACATATGTGTATGTGTATGTATATGACTATTTTGGGATATGACCACAATACTGTGATTTAGCTAGAGACACTGCATTCAGCCCTCCCTGGCTGTCTCATGTTTTGGATGGTTGGGTCCACACAGATCTGAGCATTGTGCTTCATTGATGCTTCTCTTAAGTCTCTTTTAAATGATAGGTTCTTCTTTTCCTTGCAATTTTTGTTGTTGTTGTTGAAGGAATTAGGTCATTTGCCTTGGATAATTTCCCATAGTCTTGATTTTGCTGACTCTATCTCATGGTATTAGCATGCTCCTCTGACTCCAGTATTTCTGGTAACTAGTAATTAGATTTAAAGACTTGATCTGATTCAGTTCAATTTGGGTGGGGGTTGGGGATAGGAATACTTTCTAAGTGAATATTGTAGGCTTCCAGCAGGAGGTAAATAAATCTCTGGTCTCTTTTCACGCACACAGTCTGATGATGATCCTTGCATAAACTCTTAATTTCATTTGCAAACATTTGAATGCCAAGTGGCTATTTTTAGATGTGGTAATTTAATCGTGGTTATGTGTTTGAAAAAGGAGTCTTTATCTTTTAGAAATACATACTGAAATATTTACAGATATTCTGTCATTCCTTCTTCATTTTTTGAAGCTGAAGCTGAGAAAGAAATTTCTAGAGGAACACAGTTCATATTAAAAGGGTGAACCAAATAATTCATCATTTCTCCATGCTTCTCAGTTTTTGAAATAATAATCTGGTGCCATAGGACTTCCTAGGAGTGGTACATTGCTGTATTTTTTAATGCAGTTGCAATATGACTTCATGAATTTTAACAAGGTTGATGTGTGGCATGGTCTTTTCCATCCCAACACTTTAGAGTACTCACACTGCTACACAGCTGTAAAAGGAACTTTCTCACTATAACTGCTTTTCAAAGAAGCAACTGTGAAAAATAATAGGGTAGCAGGAAAAGAGATAGGGAGAATTTTTAAATGCAGCATCATGAGAAATAACAATAGGGAAGACCGAGAAAGGAATTTCAAAACAAGAAAATCTACTGTACAGTCTCCCGAGGCTCATCAGCTGTGGAGCTAGAGGCTTGGGAAGGAGGACAGAGGATGTGAACCTTGACCCCAGTGAATCCAGGCTCCCACTGTGGGGAGCTGCCCCAGCCTTGTCGAGGGAATGGCCATTTATGTTTCTCTTTGTGCAAATAGCTGCACGGGGTATCAGACTAAGCCCTTGCATTTCTCTACTGAAACCTGGGGTGCTGGTACCCAAGCAGGAAGTGAGCTGTTTCCATCCTGCCACTCAACATCTAAAAGCATGAATAACACTACACTGGTGGGTCCCCTCTGGTGACTCCTATGTCACTGGGCAGTTCAATGACCTGAAGAAATTCATCAACATTCTCTATATTTGCCCGATACTGGGGATCGAACCTAGGGGTGCTCTACCTCTGAGCTACATCTCTGGTCCTTTTTATTTTACTTTTAGACAGAGTTGCTGAGTTGCCCAGGTTGGCCTCAAATTTGTGATCCTCTTGCCTCAGCCTCTGGAGCAGCTGGGATTACAGGCATGTGTTAAATGCCCAGCTAATTCTCTGCTTTACAGCTGGGGAGACAGACATGATCAGATTCATGACCACTTAGACAGTAGCAAGAGGGGAAACTGACTCTGACCGTGGACACACACAGCTCTCAAAACTCAGGGACTCAGAGACCTTAAAAAGTCTGCCTGAGGCCACGGCAAGAAGATGAGCAAACCCTTATTAGAGGGATAATTAATTAGTCCTGAGACCTCACAGCAAATGGAATAAGTTAATAATTCATAGAGAGCCATGCCCCTACTTCCTGGGAGACAGTCATATGGGCCTTGATGACTCATCTTGGGCAAGGTCACGGCTGAGCAACCATCTAGGCAAAGCCCAGCCTTAGCCCTGAACCTGGCCGTGGGAAAACTGCAGCAGTCCTAGCGAGCTCAGGAGCTGGCTGGTTTGACCCCTGTATTAATCACGCTTTTTATTTTCTGTTTCTTATGATGTGTTGGCATCTCTTGGGGCCTTACAGATCTGGGGACAGGCTGTCCTTTCCAGGGCTGGTTCGTTTCTGGAAGAAGTAGAGAGTTTGACTGTGTAGAGGAGGAAAGGCTTCCTTTTACTGTCTCAGGTTCTGCTGCTGGAACTAAGAATGAAACTGATGTAAAATTGATTAACGAAGGACAAACATAAAATTTACCCAAATTCTGATATCCCCAGTAGGCAAAGCCAAGTATATGAAAATATAAAGTTACTCTACTTCTGTAAAACTAATAATATTTTCTACTATTAAATAGTTATATATATAATATGTATGTATATACACACTTATATATTTAGTTGCAGATGGATACAATACCTTTATTTTTTTACTGATTTTTATGTGATGCTGAGGATCAAATCCAGTGTCCCACACATGCCAGGCAAGCGCTCTACCACTGAGCCACAACCCCAGCCCAATTAAATGGTTTTTGTACACTAAAAAGATTGACAATTAAATATGCCAGGAATGGGCTGTTTTTAAGGTAGGAAAAGTAGAATGTTGAATATGTCCATTTTAAGAGCTTTCTATTCCAGTTTACAAAAGATAAGATACTTTTCTGTAAGGTCAAAAATACCTGTGGAAAAAAGTTAGTCTGTGGGGCTTCTTCCCTCTTAATGATGGTAAGATATTCAGAAATTGAGAATAGCATGTGTTGATTGAAAATAAATAATAAAAACAAAATCTTTCTCTGTGAAATTTCAAAGAAAAAAACATAAAAATTGACTTAATGTCTTTACAGGCGCTTGGGACTTTCCGGAGGAAAATGAAGACCCAGAGCAGAGTCCGGTCCAAAGGCGAAGGCGCCTGTTCACACGGTGGTGACTGTGCATGTGATGGGACAGAGAGTCCTGGGCCGGGCAGTGCATGGCGGGACAGCCACCAGGACATACATAGAGGGACATCACAGAAAATAAGGATCATTTTAACACGCGTTGGTACAGGTCCACTTAAGTGCCAACGAGCTCTGGCAGTAAGAAGTCCCTCTCTTCCTGGCGGAGGGCGCACCTTTTCCACGGCCAGTGTGTAGGCAGGTGAGGTCACCAAGGTCACCACGCCTTCCGCCACTTACTGCCTCTCTAGTGCTGTCAGCTCAGAGTAATCAGGGTGCCCAAGAGATGTTCACAGACGTCTGTCAGAAAGCACAAAGGGTCTGCGTTCCTTCTGTTCTCACACTGCAGTACACCCAGGAGAGTCCCCTGACCCTAAAAGACGCAGCCATTTCCCACGCACACCAAGCAGGCCAGCGATTCTCCATCCGCAGACGCCAGCCCCTTGTCCTCTAATCTAATTCTGTTCTGACACCGTCCACATGGAGATAGTGTCAGGCCGAGGGCTCAGTCCCAAGACTGAACCTACCCAGTTCTCCAATTCAGATGCCATCTGCAATCCCCGGGTTGTTTACGGGTGCTTCTGACTGGCTGGCTGTAAATCAGGGTTCCTGTGACCCTCTCCTTCAGTTCAAGTGATATGCCAAGTGACTCACAGAACTCAGGGCAACAGTCAGGCACGGTGGTGCAGGCCATCAATCCCGCAGCTCAGGAGGCTGAGGCAGGAGGATTGCAAGTCCCAGGCCAGCCTCAGCAATTTAGCCAGACCCTAAGCAACTTAGAAAATAAAAAATAAAAAGGGCTGTGGCTGTGGCTCCAGTGACCCCTCCTCCCCCCAAAGAACCCCCAAACCTCAGGAAAGCATGTTCTGTTCACTGGTTTATTATAAGGGCATCACAAAGGATGAGCAGTGTGTAGGGCAAAGGCTGGGACAAGGAGCTCAGAGCGTCCCTGCCCTCTCCAGGAGCTTCCACCTGTCCAGCCCTCCAGAAGATCCCAGATGCTCTGCTTGTGGAGACTTGATAGCTAACAGATTGGGTGGGGAGACCAGCAAGGACGGTCTGTGCAGATTCTTCTTGGCCTCTCTGTGCAGCTTCCTTCCTCCCTGCTACGGGGCAGGGCCCCTCTGGAATCAGGAGGTCTTTTACCTACTGTCAGACAAGGTAAGCCAGAGATGGCTTGTTTTTTGTATTGTTTGTTCATTTTTATGGACAGTTTAAGACCGAAGAGTCAATTTTCTATGACCCACCTTGGGGAGGGAGTTATAAGCCAGGACCATGGATGAAAACCAAAAAATAAAATAAAATAAATTTTATATACACACACACACAATCAATCAGTCATAATATCACAGGTGGCATGTTCCAAATCCTTTCACCCAAAACGCCTTTCCACATGCAGACTGGCCAACCAAGGCCGTGCCCTGCCTCCCACCTTCTTAACAATTTTTTCCATCCCGTCCTAAAACATCCCAGGGCTGCGGGCCAAGCAACTGGAGACCACCCCTTAGTCCAAAGCACACCACGTAATTCAAACTGACCAGTCCTAAGCTCCTTACCCGACCCTGCCTGTCCTCCCAGCAGAGGCCTGGCCCTGGCTCCTGACTCTCCTCTGGCTCCTGTCCTCGGTGTCCTTCCCACTTGGACGCTTTCCCTGTGGCTCCAGGTGGGATGGCGTGTTCCCTTCTCAGCAAATGTTAAGTGATAAGTTCTTCCACTGGCGCTGGTCTGTCTGTGCTGCGCCCTCGGCCATAACTGTGCATTCAATCCTGACTTTATTTTAGAGCAGCCCCACAGGCAAATTCCACAAGGGAGAATCCTGGGGAAAGGCAGGAGGTTACAGCAAGAAACCCGAGGTACCCACATGGACAGTCTGAGCAATGGCGAGGGGCGAGGGGCGTGTGGGGGCCTCCTTCCCTTCCCTGATTCCGTCAGGTGCAGAGAGCGCAGGCGAACCGCAGGCTCCAAAGGCCACAAGCGTAAATAGATGTTTATCTAGCTGTTACCATGTCCCCAGTGCGCTGTCTCATCTGAGCCTCAGACCTCTCCTTAAGGCAGGAACAGAGTAGTCTGTGTTTCAGGTTCTGTTGGTTCAACAAAATACTTATCATGTTCAGGGCCCAGATTCAGACAACCCAGATATCAGATGACTGTGCTCTGGGACTTAGCGGTATGACTCCCTGGTTCCTGTCATAGAAGTCCTGGCATCGCAATAATTCAACGACCGTGGTAAGGTTATGGCTAATTATTGAGTAAATTAATTTAAAATAATGTGCACATACTCATGTTCATAGGAGTATCATTCACCATAGCCAAGAAGCAAAGGCCACCCGAGTGTCCACCGAATGGACAAATAGATATACACCGGGTGGTATATGCACGCAAGTAATAGTATTCAACCTGAGGAAGTCTTATCGAAGGGACAATGTGGATGAAACTTGAGAACATGATGCCAAGTGAAATCAGCCAGTTACAAAAAGACAGACATATGATTCTGTTTATGTGAGTTGTCGAAAGTAGACAAATTTGTAGAGACAGAAGAGAGAATGGTGGTTATCAGATGGTGGGAAACGATAGGAGGCCCATTTAAACTAGACCAGTAGTTAACTACATATCCTGTGCTCCCCTGTGCTGACTGCAGCTTTACCTATCTGTGCTAGCCTGGAAGGCTCTTGTAATAAGGGGCTCCTCTTATTAGCTCACCTACCTCATATAATATTTGGCACATAATAGACACTCAATAAAATTTTGTTCTGAATAAGATTGGCAAAATCTTGATAACTTAAGAATCTGAGGGGCTGGACTAGCCACATCCTTTTTGAGGACAAGTATAAAATGAAAAGATAGGCGGTTGTCAAAGCTGGCCTTGATGTGGGGGTGGGGGTGGTGTGAATACATGGGGACTTATTTCTACTATTCTTTCCACTTCAGTATATTTTGGAAATTTTCAATAGTGAAATGTTTCTTATGCTTGTGAATTGACTAGATTTCCACCGGTAGGGAACAATACCTAAAAGTGGTTCTTGAAGTATAATCTCAGAAGCATCATGACCAGTAGCACCTGAGAACTTTAAAAAATGCTAATGGCTGAGCCCTGCCTCAGAACTACTGAATCAGAGGCTATACGGGGTGGGGCAGTTGCCTGTTTTATGAAATCTTTAGGAGATTCTGCATGCTGCAGTTGGGAATGGGTGTTTGAGTACACATGTTGCCTAAGGCCAACATCTAATTATGAGCAGAACCAAGACTTGAGCAGCTGAAGTTCATTCTCTCTTCGTTACTAAAGATACAGAAGGTGGAGCCAGAAAACAGTCAATTCCTCAGCTTCAGCCCATGGTGGCACTATGGTTCATAATCCTTTGTGAAGAGACAAACCAAGCCCTTCGGCCCGAGGAACACAGACGCACCTGCTCGAAGGTACAAATAACCAACATCCAGAGGAGCCTGCCCCATCCACACCTTGGTCTCAGACTTCTGGCCTCTAGAACTGAGAGAGAACATGTTTCTGTTGTTCAAGTCACCCACTTTGTGGCTGTGTGTTATGGCAGCTCTAGCTACTTCAGCAGCATGGAATGTTCTAGAATAGTGCAGACAGCAGAAAAAAGGTGGGAGGAGTAAGGTCCTGGGACAGATCCTAGCTTGGACATCGTCAGTGCCTTGGACATGGGTCAATCCTCAGCATCTGTGGAGTGTTAATGGAGGTCCGCATTCCATAGGGCTAAATCCTGAAGAATTAGAATCGAGCAAACAAAGCGCTAAATTAAATGTATTCTACCCTCCTACCTGGAAAAGCATTCTTTTATAGTAATCTGAAAGCTAAGGTCTAATAGAGAATTCTTGAACACTCTGGAATATTCTGGAAGCTTGGAGGAATTACTCCTTAACTTAAAAAAAAAAACAAAAAAAAAAAACCAAAAAAACAAAAAACCCACACCTCAGCTTATTAAGGGTTAAGTACTTCTTTCTGCAGACCTGACACAGACAATAGATAACAGCAAGACAAGGACCAGGGAACCCAATGGAGACATTCCTTTGCTG
Organism: Sciurus vulgaris; assembly: GCF_902686455.1. Lineage (NCBI taxonomy): Eukaryota > Metazoa > Chordata > Mammalia > Rodentia > Sciuridae > Sciurus > Sciurus vulgaris. The sequence goes on along the minus strand of NC_136464.1, from coordinate 174,502,300 downwards.
CTTTTTCCTTCATGGAAATAAATACAACACATTTTACCTAAAGTAAGGTGCAAAAAGTAAAAAAATAAGAAAAAAAATAAAAGGAATGCAGAACTATTTTTTCAATGGTTCAATAATACCTCTGGGTCAGATTCCTTCTTTCAAATGAATTAGATAATTGTGATACATTGAAACCAGCTTTCTTTAATAACACTTTTATTTTTTAGCAGTTTTAATAGAATTCAAATGTTTATTGCTGCCTCTTTCTACAAACCAGCTCATTTTACCCAATTAAAATGAAAATACAAATGGGGCAGTCAGTAGTTAGGGGACCTTTTAAGACATTCGGTGTTTGGGAAAGAATTTAACAAGTATTCACGTTCGCCTCATTTTCTGTTCAGCAAGGCAGATATTCACACGGAGGGTTGGGAAGCAAGCCTGGTGTCTCCTTTTACTGATCCATCCGTGTCATCCTTTAAATGTTACATAAAATCTAATGCTTTCAAAAAGCAGAATAGCAAAAGCATTAGCTCCCCAAAGGAATCACTTTTAGACCTTTGGAAGATGTCATGGATGTTTGTTAATATTATTTTAAATACGATGGTTTGGTCGATTCTCATGAATGTTACATAGTAAACTTAACGTTTGCCTATTGGGGTTGTGCAGCCACAGTGTGTAGGATGCCGGTGAATCTTAACAACTTGGTGGCACTCTTTAAAAAAGCACTTAATGTCATTCAAATTGAATAATCAGTACTCTATAAATGTTCCCTTTTATTTTGCTTTTTGGACAGTGTTCTGGAAAGAAAGAACTTTCTGAGCTAGAAAGAAGAGAGAGAAATGCAATCCAATGATTGTAAGCTACCCACTTTTTTTTTTTTTTTTTTTTCCCAAAAGAAGCCATTTCTTACAAAGGTGAGACAGGGTCCCCTATGACCACGCGTGACAATATTGAAGGGTGGAAGAAAGTCCAAGATGCTGTCTTTTTTCTATCACTTTACAGTAGTTTACAGAGCAGACCTTTTGTTAGGCCAAGTTGGAATGTTCCTGAAGGAGACACAAGAAGAAACAACTGCTGTACTTTGAATAAGTTCAGGAAGAGCCAGGGGCTGCCACCAGGAGTCTGGCTGCATGTTTTTTTTTTTTTGTTGTTGTTTTGTTTTCTTTTTTGTTTTTTTATTTTTTTTTTAATTTTTTTAAGTTGTAGCTGGACATAATACCTTTGATTAATTTATTTTTATGGACCCCAGAGCCCCACACGTGCTAGGCAAGCGCTCTACATTGTACCTCACCTCAGTAAATTATCAGATCGGGCTCTCTGTTTGACATCCTTAAAAACACAATCATGCCATGTCCCACAGCTGGTCAGATTGGCACTAAATTCAGAAGTGGTCAATAATATATAAATCAGAATGCCAAATTGCTAATTTGTAAAGCTATATTAACTAATTTATTTACTTCACTGTTCTCATGGTGCTGAGAAGGCTCAGGTGTCCAAATTGAATGCTCATTTCCAAGCACTGAGGTTCTTGGAAAGCCAAATGAGTGACCAGCAGGTTGCCTGGCCAAGCGTACTTAGAGCAAAGAGCAGTGGCTATTTTTGAGGGTGACTCCATTCCTGTTATGGTGAGGCCCCAGCAGCTGTCTTCTGGTGTGATGGGGACTATCCTCCAGAACAAATTTCTTATGCTTTTGAAATTCCTTTTCCCCTTTTTCATGGCCCAACATTGTGATCAGATTGATTCGTATTTACTTGGGATCCAATATATTTATGTGAAGTCAAGGCTTTAGAGCTTTGTGACAGACAGCACTACTTTAGACACAGTTTTGATGCTTCCAAATTTACTGTTATGGTTTGGATTTGGAATGTTCCCCAGAAGCTTGTATGTTGGAAGCATGGTCCCCAATACAACAAGATTCAGAGGTCAGACTTTCAGGTAATGATTTGGATCACAAGTGATCTGACTTCATCAGTGGATTAATCTACCTGATGGATTTGTCCACTGATAGTTGAGTGAACTACTGGGAGGTGGGACCTAGTCTGAAAAAAATAGGTCACTGGGATCATGTCCTGGAAGGTTTCTCCCACGCCCCTTACCACCACCCATTTCTTTTTCTTTGCTTCCTGGCTTCTATGAGCTGAGAAGCTTTCCTTCCGCCATGCTGTTTCGCCTCCCTCGGGCCCAGAGCAATGGAACTGACGGATCAAGAACCGAAACCCTGAGACAAAATAAATCTTTCCTCTGAGTCGTTACTGTCAGGTAATTTGGTCACAGCCATGAAAAACCCACACATGTAACCTGGGTATTTACAGATGGAGTTCTATAAAAGACAGTAAATGAATACAGCCCTAAAGTGCTAAAGACCCAGAAGATGCACGGAGGGACTGTAAAGAATCAGTTTATATCAAGGAAGCCAAGTGTCCTCTGATAGCTGATGACATGTACAAAAGGCCAGGCCCTTTAAAACTGTGGGGAAATGGGGGTGAGTGGAACCAGTGTTCTGAGAAGATAAGGTCTGACACAAATTTGGAGAAGAGTGGAAGAGAGAGGAGCCAATCCCATATTGAAACCCTCAGGGATGGACGCAAAAGCCACGACAATGACAATGTTTCAGATGGGAAAGAACAGTAATGCAGAGACTTAGAAAAGTTCTTAAGGCTGGGGACGAGGGGCCCACAGTGTAGTTCCCCAGCCACTAAACATCACAGAAGGAAACTGACACACCATTTTATTTATCTTCCAGCTAGATATTTCCTTTTTGTGTTTGTTTACTTTTATTAATGCTTCAAATTACAATTTACATACCGTAATTCAGACAGTATAAAAAAGTACAGGGTGATGGAAAACCCTTTGGTAATTCCTCAAAAAATCAAAAAATAGAATTCCAGAGGATCCAGGAATCCTACTTCTGGGTATACTCAAAGAATTAAAAGCAGGGTCTTCAAGAGATACTTGCACACTCGTGTTCATAGCAACACTATTCATAGTAGCTGAGAGGTAAAAGCAAATCACATGTCCACAGATGGATAAATGGTTGAAAAAAATTCACATAATGGAATACTACTCAGTCTTAAAAAGGAAAGGAATTCCAATTTGTTCTTCAAGATGGATGAGCTGTGGGAACATTATGCTAAGAGAAATAAACCAGTCACCAGAGGACAGATACTGCTGGACTCTACTTTCATGAAGAATCTACAGCAGTCCAGCTCTTAGAGACAGAAAGTAGAAAGGGGCTTCTAGGAGCGGCGGGAGAAGGAAATGGGGGATCAATTAAGGAACATGGAGTTTCAGGTTGGGAAGATGAACAATTCTGAAGTTGGTAGTGATGATTGGACAACAGTTTAAATGTACCAAGTGCCACTGAGTTGTATGTTTGAAAATGGTTGAAATGCCAAATTTTGTTATATATATTTATTGTTATCACAATAAGAAAAGCCATTCACTTAGGAACTGACTGCCTTAACAAGACTCCTAAAGCACAAAAAGTAAAATCAAGAATCAATAAATGGGACAAATTCAAAAAAGCTTCTTCTCCGCAAAGGAAACAATAACGTGAAGAGAGAGCCTGCAGAATGGGAGAAGACCTTTACCACATGCACCTCAGAGCACTAATCTCCACGAATACAAAGAATTCAAAAAACTCAACACTAAAAACAAACAAACAAAAAACAACAACAAAAAATAATTGTGGGCTAAGGAATGGAACAGACACTTCACAGAAGTAGAAATACAAGTGATCAACAAATTTTGAAAAAACGTTCAACATCTCTAGCAATTAGAGAAATTCAAATTCAAACTACAGTAAGATTTCATCTCACTCGTCAGAATGGCAATTATCAAGAATACAATCAACAATAAATGTTGGCAAAGATGTGGGGAAAAGGAGCACTCATACTTTGTTGGTGAGACTGCAAATTAGTGCAACCATTCTGGAAAGTAGGATGGAGATTCCTCAGAAAACTGGGAATGAGGGCTGGGGGATATAGCTCAGTTGGTAGAGTGCTTTCCTAGCATGCATAAGGTCCTGGGTTCAATCCCCGGCACCACCAAAAAAAAAAAAAAAAAAAAAAGGAAAGAAAACTGGGAATGAACCCACCATTTGACCCAGTTATCCCACTCCATGGCTTATACCCAAAGGACTTAAAATCAGCATACTACAGTGACGCAGCCACATAAATGTTTATAGCAGCTCAATCCACAATAGCCAAGCTATGGAAGCAACCTAGATGCCCTTTAACAGATGAATGGATCAAGAAAATGTGGTATATATACACAATGGAATATTACTCAGCCTTAAAGAAGAATGAAACTATGGCATTTGCAGGTAAATGGATGGAGCTGGAGAATATCATGCTAAGCAAAATAGGCCAATTCCCAAAAACCAAAGGCTGAATGTTTTCTCTGATATGTGGATGCTGATTCACAATAGGTGGCAGGGCTAGGGAAAATAGAGGTATTTTGGATTAGAGGGGAGTGAAGGTAGGGGAGGGGGTATGGAGGTAGGAAGGATAGTAGAATGAATCAGACATTATCACCTATGTACATATGTGATTACACAACTGGTTTGATTCTACACAATGCACTACCAGAAGAATGGGAATTTATACTCCATTTATGTACAATATGTCAAAATCCGTTCTATTGTCATCTCTAACTAATCAGAACAAATAAAAAAATCTTTAAAAAACCTCATTCACTTAAAAAAACAAGTTTCCCTCCCATTTTATTTCACCCACTTCTAAGTCTGCACTAGGAGGGTTCATCGTAGATACCCAAAGCAGAAGAGACTTAATAGGAAGAATTCAGTGCAAAGGAAATCTCTGGAAGGGTGTTATTACATAATATCCTAATCGATTTTTTAAGGAATACTATATTTGTGATGTTACATACTTATTCTTATCCTACAGCATACATGAAACTTGATTCTAAATAAATATTAGCTTTTCCTATTCCAAATATATGTAACATTTATCTGTAAAAAAACAAACAAACTCTCTGGAAGGACTGGAAGAGGGTGTGTCAAAAGGCTACTGGGAGTTAAGGAGTTCAAGAACCGAGGGGATCCAGATTCAAGAACCAATGAGCCGCCATCACCATGACTTTCAGCAACCATAGAATGGGTGTTGGCCCTGCAGCAGGGAGCACGGCTGCTCCTGTCCAGCAGCCTTGCATGCCAGCAGCAAGCAGCAGCAGGAAGATGCCCTGGGCCTCCTATTTGCCAGTCATGCATGGGAGTGTCCCACCCAGGAAACCTGTTCACTTTCAGAATCCTAGCTGAGCTGTAAAGGAGTCTGAGAGGTAGCCTTTGTCTTTCTCAGCTCTACTGTTCAGATAGCATCTTAAAATGAGGATGGACTGAGAATCGAGTGAGCCAACAATTCAGCACACCTTCCCACAGGCAACCACAGTTGCCTTGAGGATCTTTCTGGAGATAATCCACGCGTAAACAAACACAATCACTGACCGACCTTTAAGAAAACAGCCATATCATATGCTTCATACTGTTCTGCATCCTGATTTTTTTGCTGAATAATAGTAGTAATTACATATACACACAATTGTACACCATTCTCTTTAACAATTTTGAGCACTAAAATTTTTTTGCCACGCGCTTGAAGGGATAACATTGGGGTGACTTCATTCTTTACTTGATTGCACTTTCATATGGTAATGGTCTCTTAATAGAATCATTTGCATAGAACAGCCTTGACCTCGAGAAAGTTAGTTCCTGCATGTTTCGAGGAACAAATGACCTTTTCCCGGTGCTGCCTGCTCCTCTCACCACCTGCACACGGCAGACGATGTCTGTTCTAGACCCAAGGGCGACCTGCTCTGCTTCACATTCTGTCCTCTACAAACCACCTCTGCGGGGTCATCCCGCGCCCATGTCCCTCGGCAGGAACCACTTTCATGAGGCTGCCTTGCGACTGCCCGGAGGCTCCTGTTGGTTTTGGCGACCTGTCTACAAAGGAGCTGGATGGAAACGCCAGGGACCCACGTCCTCGGAAACCAGCCACCACCAGTGCAGCAACCGACAAGTGCCTCGGCTCTCGCCCCCTGAGGCCCAGCAGTCCCACTGGGCTGAGCGCCAGCTGTCCCCACAGTCACGTGTTCACGAAGCCCCCTTCCTCTCCTGCCTCACTTACCCATCCCTGATCGCTGTTGCCTACAACCATCTCCCACATCTTGAATCATTGTCTAAGGGGCTGTTTCTGGGGGAGCCTGTGTAAGGTGCGCACATTAATCACAGTAGGGCTGCAGGCCTGGGGTGGGCTGGGCCCCAGGCTGGAGGGAACCCAGGCCACGCCTCTCTGGGGCTGCTATCAGCGCTCTGATTGGCTATTTCCGTGGAGGGAACTGTTGTAGGTTGAGACTCATCCCCCAAAATTTGTGTGTTGAAACCTTAGCCTGTACCTCAGAGTGCAACCATATTTGGAGATAAAGTCTTTGAAGAGGTAATTAAATTAAAATTAGGTCTCTAGGGCAGGCCCTAATCCAACACGACTGATGTCCTCATGAGAAGAGGGGATTAGGACATAGACAAAGAGGAAAGACCCCCACGAGGACAGAGAAAGTGGCTGCTTGTGAGCCAGAGAGGCCGCAGGAGAAACCCAACCAGCCAGCACAACTGCAAGAAAACACTTTCCTGGATTGAAGCCGCCCAGTCTGGGGCTCCCTGTCCAGGTAGTCTCTGCAAACCAACACAGAGCCCACAGCTTCTAGTGGCAGTCCATTTCTTTCGTGGACGCTTCTAGGTGTTAAAAAGTTCTATCTAGAGACACATCCTCTTCTGATGACGACTTGTATTTAGTTATTTATTTTTAGCAGTTTTAGGACTCTCTCTGGCAATCAGCTAGTCTTCTCCTCCAAGGTGCCTACAGACTTTTGAAAGTGCAACAAGTGCACAGGGAACCCAAAGAGCGCTTGCCTGTTCAGGCCGCACCCGCGCTGCCTCTTCCGGACGGCTGCACACTAACTTTGGAGTGGGGCATCATCCCCTAGTCCCCGGGTCAACCCTACTGAGCCCGATACCCACCGCACGTCCGGATCTGAGTGCCTGAGGGACGGCGTCTCGGAGCCTGCCGGGTGATGCCTTGTGCGTGTCGATGGCGCCTTCCCGTCACCCCCATAGCAGAGGCACCCTTCTCCCCTTTGTCAGCAGGGCCAGCCACCGGGCAGGTTGCACAGGAGGCGGTGAGGGACGGCGGGAGGGCGAAAGCCTGGTAGCCAGTCCTAACTGCATTGTGTTTAACCCAGAAATTGGCCCCTCTTTTATGTGACAACTCTCACTCACTCACAGAAGTAAAGCATTTTAAAGGCGGATGGTCTCTGAAAAGACCATGGCAAGGCTTTCCTCCTGAGGCTTCCGCTCACCGGGGGTCCCGAGGCAGCGGTGGCGAGACCCCTGGGTTTGTACCAAATACTAAAGTTTAAAGAGGAGGCTGCCCGCAGGGCAACATTCTTCTAGGGAAAAATACCACCTGGCTTCCTTCATTCTGCACCTTGGTTCGTTGACACGGTGACTGGAGGGAGGGACACCATACTTAGAACTGTTGATGCAGTCCTTCATTTTACAGGTTAAAAAATGAGGCAAGAAAGATCCAGTGAGGTCTCAGGTTTGCAGCCAACCTGAGATCACGCTCCCGGTGGGCTTGGCGATCTGGTCAGCCCTGCCTCCCTCACGTCTCCCCTCCAGGATCGGCGTCCCATCCACCCGTGGTCCTCATCCTGTTGGAAGTCGCTGTCCTCTGGAATAGCGGTCAAGTTCTTAAGGAGCACAGGCCGAGGTGGGGTTAGGAGTGCGTGATTTCTAGGGGGAGGAGGATGCCTGTGGAAGGTCAAGGGGGTGGGAATCCGGCAGGGAAAGCGCTCCTACCCCGCTGCTCCCGACAGCTGCAAGAGGAGGCGGGGAGGAAGCAGGGCTGGGCGAGGGGAGGCTCACTGCCCTGCGCTGTGAGACAGTCCTGGCCACCCACCGAGAGCTCGAGGCCGCCCACCCTTAGTCCGCATGGGCAGAAAAGGACTCCCGCTGCGCTCAGTGATTGGCTGAGGCTGCCCGGGAGGCGTGGCTTTGCCTCTAAGTGGAGATTGAGCCTAAAGCGGCTGCACCTGGGGGCTCCCGGTTACCTGCATGCTTTCTGGCTGAACGGAAAGTTCATGTTGAAGCGAGGTCCCAGTCCTGTGCCTACGGGGCTGCCACAGAGGGCCACACTCTGTCCTCTTTCGTTTCCTAACACGCCCCTCAAATGTGATGCAGAGCAGAGCAGGCATTATCTCCTTCGACTGTCTTCTACACCTCTGCCGATGGAACTTGGGCTCTGCCAGCAGCCTTATCACCCTGCTGGCTTATAATCAGTTTGCAATTAACCACATTCCACTGTCTCTTTTCTCTTGCGCTGATTTTTGTGCAATGAATTTAATACCCTAATACATGCATTCTTTTGTTTTGGACAAGGCTTCCAAGCCACATCTAACGAACGAGTATTTGACACATGTCAAGATTTTTATTCCGTTAGAGACACATTATTTTTATTTGTTAAAAAACAAAACAAAAAAAAAAAAAACACCAGCATTTATGTAACAAATGTCTTTATCCTTTTTTCCCAGTTTAAGAGAATCACACAGGTCTTTAAATAGAGCAAAATTAGTGAGGACCTAGAAAGTTATTACAAATGTGGTAGAAAAAGTTAAAACCAGCCTCAATCAGTTACAGAAAAGTGAGAAGAATGAACAGTTTTCTTCATGAAAAATTCTAACAAACCGTTTCATCTAGCAAATACTTAGATTCTAAATTACAAGGAAATATTCCTTAGAATTATTATAAACAACCTTTTAATGCCTAAGAATGCTCTTCACCTTGAACTCAGGGCACTCAACCACTGAGCCACACCACCAGCCCTATTTCATATTTTAATTAGAGACAGGGTCTCATTAAGTTGCTTAGTGCCTCGCTTCTGCTGAGGCTGGCTTTGAACTGGTGATCCTCTTGCCTCGGCCTCCCGAGCCACTGGGATAACAGATGCCACTGCGCCCGGCTTCACCATTCTTTTAAAAAATATTTTAGTTGTAGGTGGACACAATACCTTTATTTAATTTTACGTGGTGCTGAGGATGGAACCCAGGGCCTCCAGACGTCAGGCAAGTGCTCCGCCACCGAGCCACACCCCAGCCTCACTATTCTGGAAGACTTCAGAAACTCAACTTTAAGATAATGAGATACAGAATAAATACAGATTTAACTTCAGTCTACAGTAACAGGTTTGTAAATATTTGGTAACCTTTTCCTTTTCTATTTGAAGAGACTAATGGCTGATGGAAAGCCTGTCATCTCAAGAGTCATATCAGTTGCCCTTATTTTAAGTTTCAAGAAACTAAACTGCAACTAAGACCTGCATTCTCTGGCTTCAGTTATAACCTCTTTCCAAGGCTGAATTTCCTGTTTCCACATGACTGAAATATTAGTTGGGTCTCTGTTCAAGTTCATGTCTGTGTTGAGCTGAAACCCACCATATTGATTTCAGGGGCTGGATCTTTGCAAGAATCCATAATGGTCTATGTAGAGTCTCCAAGGGCAGTAAATGGCACTGAAAAATGGGTGTGAAATGCCAGCAACCTCCCCTCCACCTGCTGATCGATGTTGTCTCTGTTTGTTGTAGATCTGCAAACACACACCTGATCTTCTATTTTTCTCCTACCCGTACTTTCCTAATCCAGATTCATACCCGGGCTTATCCTTCCAAACGTAATTTACTCATCACGGCTGAAAGCGTCTCCTACTCCGTCAGTAGCTGTGTGGTAAGTAAATTCTAGTCTTTGTGGATTTATAGCGTTTTTTTCCCTTATGTTTCCAGGGTCCTTTAGTCAATCAAAATGAAATCTTTGCCACAAAACCGCTTGGCAAGAATCCGAGCTATAGACAGTTCTATAATGCTAGATAATAAATACTTACAAGCTGGACAGTAAGGAATCTGGAGTCAGGAGCTGCAGCTTTGAGTTTCCACCATCTTTTCATCTGATCTGGGGCAAGTCATTTAAACTCTCCAAACTTCAGTTTCCACTATCGTAAAATTGTAGCGATACACACCTTGTGAAGATCACATACCATAACAGTTAATAACTGCCAAGTAATGACAGAACACCAAACTCTGATTTAAGGGCTTAGAAGTAAGAAGTCATCTCTAACTTTCCAACAGTCCCGCGGGAACAGGAGCCCTAGCATCATTTCCTAGATGAAGAAAATGAAACCCAGGGAGGGTTGAAAAGTAAAAATAAAACTAGTCCAAAGTCACCCAGAGAGGAAGTTAGAAGAGCTACAATTTGAACCTGAGGACCCTGATTCAAAACCCTGACCTCTGTCCCATCCTGTCTCCTTTACACCTGCAAATACCCTTCTTCAACCAGAAGGAGATGCGCACCCGTGAATGATGCAACTCACACAGTCCATACAAACGCAGGGTCGCAGCGCTCAGCGTGCTGTGGGGCTTTCATCGTTCCTCGGTTGAGCAGATACCCCTCTAAAGCACAAGTAGACCAATCAAAACTACAGGCATTCATAGACTTAGGTAAACTGGACTGGGGATCCCCAGATTTGGCTAAGCATCAGAAACCAACAGCAATGGATTGCAAATTCTTGGATTCTACCCCAGGGGAACTGAAGTTCTGGGAAGGACCCAGAAATCTGTGTTAATGACAAAAACAGACCCCATGGTGACTCTGATGAGCAGTTAGATTTGGGAGAGAGTCGGCTGGTAGAAGCCTTGAAATCTGATGCCACAAATCCATGAGTGACAGTGTGACTCGGTGCATCCCCGAAGAACTTGGCTGAGTGGTCAGTTTGGAACAATGTTCTACGACCTAATTCTTCACCACTCGGGCAGCCCACTTCATGAGCGAGTTTTACTGATCTCTAGGGAGTGTGTAAACCACTTAATGGATTTCTCATTCGAAGTACTGGAGGTGGGACTGGTTCATCTGTGATCTGCCAGCCCCTGTGTTCTGTGAATTAGGAGGCTGGTTGGTCAGATTTTGGTGTCTACTGCATGACGTCACAGATCAAAAAGCAAAGCATGTGTGTGTACTCTGTCAATGCTTTTGTGCTTTGCCAGGTACAGGCAAACACTAGAAATCCTTCTTCACAAGAACGGTCTGGGATTAGTAGCTGGTTTGTAAATGAAGTGTAAATACTACTAAAGGAGAATTATTTTATTTATCGTACAAATGTTACCAAAGTGATTCCAATGCTATAGTTGCAAAAACATGTGACTAAGTGCAGCCAAATATGAAAAGTCCATTTTTGCAAGAATTCTTATTTTTGGTTGGGGATTTTAGTCCATTCCTGCTGCTCTAACAGGGAATCTCGGGCGAGGTAGCTTGCACACAACAGAAATTTGTTTCTTACAGATCTGGAGGTTGGAAAGCCCAAGACCAAAGGTGCTCGTTTCATAGATACCTTCTTGCTGTGTCCTCATATAGCAGAAAGGGGATGGGGACTCTTCCAGAACACTAATCTCGTCTATGAGGACTGCATCCTCACCACCCAATCATCTCCCAGTGTCCCCACTTCCTATTACCATCACCCTGGGATCAGGATGGCAACGTAAGAATTTGTGAGAAGCATAATGGTTCAGTCTGAAACAGGATTTAAGGTCAATGGCAGGCTGGTTAGAAGTTTGGGTAAGCCAGGTACTGTGGCACATGCCTGTAATCCCATTGGCTCTGGAGGCTAAAGCAGGAGGATCGTAAGTTCAAAGCCAGCCTCAACAACAGCAAAGTGCTAAGCAACTCAGTGAAACCCTATCTCTAAATAAAATAAAAATAGGACTAGGGATGTGGCTCTGTGTTGAGTGCCCCTGAGTTCAATCCCCAGTAAACCCCCACCCCACTCCCAGAAAAGAAGTCTGGGTAAAAAGTGAAGGACACAAAAAGACATTCCAGACACTGGGTCATAGATGTGATCTATGAGTGCTCCTACTTTGTTGTTCTTTATACCATGTGACTAGTTAAAATGTACTACAGTTGTATTTGTTATCAGAAAAAAGGAACATAGGACAAACCTGTAATACGAAAGATGTTCAATAACAAGAATTCTGCTTTCATCCAAGTCACCCGCCTACCAACACCACCCTCCCTAGAGGCAGCTGCTGATACCATGCGCCTGCTACCAAGACCCCTCCAGAAAGTCTGTGCACTTATGTGAGTGGTCGGGGGTGGGGGCGTGGGCACTGGGCACCCTCAGTGGCTAAGGGCAAGGCACTGGATACTGGGCTTCGAATCTTGCTCAGCCACCCTCTGGGTAACTTTGGCCAAGCTCAGTTCTCACTTATGAAAAGGGAGTAATGATAATATTGACCTCACAGGCCTGTAGAGGCTGAAACGAGTCCACACATGGGTGCTGCTTGGGGGTGAGCCTGGCATCTCACAGGTCCTCGTAAACACAACCACTCTTACATCGAGCTCTGGTGCCGACAAACAGGAGCCCCCCTGGACTTGCCTCCTTAGGGAGCAGTGTTTACGGAAGGACCTGCCACGCCCCGTGGCCTGGAGGGACCCGTCGCCCCCTCACACGCGTCCACTCCATAGCCAAGATTCGCTTTCACCGATAACACTGCACCAAACCTGCCAGCACATGGGTCCCTCATCACCTTAGGAAGGGCTGGAAAAGAAAATGGCCCCGTCCTTCTGATTTCATTTCACAATTCTAGTGGGAAGAGCTCAGGCTTCCAAATGAGAAGGTAGGGTGAGCACAGACACTAGCCTCCTCCACGTCCTGAATCCCTGGGAGGAAAATCTATAACCTGGGCGTGAGAGCCATCAGGACAAAGGGAAAGGGAGGAAAACAGACAGAACCTTAGAAACTGGAAACGACGAGGCGGACTGATCACTGGAATCTGTTATGGGGCGCACCTTAAGAACAGACCGATCCCCACTGAGAAGTCCAAATCTGAAAGTCTACTAATCCGGCTGCTGACTGTCTCACACGATGCCCAAAAAAATGGCTACTGGGAGAACAGCCCCAACCATAAGGTTGTAGGGGTTCTTATACCAGAAATCACATCAATCGTGTCTGTTGCTATGATTCGAAATTACAAACTAACATCATGAGATCATCAACAGAGGGGGAAGTGGGTCAAAATGACCCTATCCTAGGTACGAACTAAAGAATGGTTACACATCCACACAATCACTGTTCACATGGTACATTGTTTAGGAGCAATAGGAATCAAAAGAGAGCAATTCTTTACTACATAGGAGTTGCCATTGTATATTATTAAACATGTCACACCAAGTAACTGATGATGGGCACAGAGGTGGGGTGTTCCCATGGGAGAAGCTTATTTCCTACATAACATGGAGTCTCAGAGCAAAATGGAGTCTGTCTGGCCTATAACATTCTCATGGAGCCAGATCTGTCAGCCCATCACAAATCCAGACCCTGGATCATAAGCCACAGTAGAGAGAACTGAGAAGCAACTGGCAGGCTCAGAGGGGGCTCCTTGCAATGCTGGGTTTCACCTAGAGTTGGAAGGAAGGGTGCTGAGGGCTAGATGCAGGAGAAGGAGCAAAGTTCCCGGCTCCCTCCCCGTCTGCCTGGGGCTGTGGACATGTTGGTGAAGACAGGGCTACAGGAGGCCAGAGAGAGGGAGGAAGCAGAGGTTCACAGGCCCCAGTCACAGCTCCCTGGGTCATTTCCTCCTGAGCCCTGAGTCGGGCTCCCCAGCCCCGGCAGGAACCCTTCCATCCTCTCGGCATAAGATGGTAAGGGCTTTGGAGGAACAAGACCTCACACAGGCCCAAAGACGCGGACCAAGCCAAACCCGCTGCGGACGCCCACTGACGACAAGCCCAGCTATGGACACGGTGTTCAGTCGGTCTTAGGGGATCCCTGTGAGCAGAGAGCCAGCCCCAGCTGCCCCTGGGAGAACAGGGAGCCCAGGAGAACAGAGCATTGGGGGAGAATAAGGATCATGGAGGGTGGGGAGAGACCGCATTACAACCCGCAGACATTTACAGTAAGATAGTGAATCCATGAAACAAAGAAGGAAAGCGATTAAAAAAAAAAAATACATATGTATATATATAATGCAGAAGAGGATTTAGAAATTAAAATGAAGAGCAGAAATGAAAAACTCAATATGTAATTTGAAAGATAAACTTGAGGGAATCTCCGCAAACGCAAAGCATAAAGACAAAGATGTGGAGAAGACAGACAAGTTCTCAGAGAATACGGGCCTTCAGATTGAAAGCGCAGGAGAGAAAAGTAGACCCACACCCGCACCAAGACACTTCATCATGACCTCCGCACACCAGGGACAGAGGAGGAGTCCGGAAGCCTCCTGAAAGAACAGGTTTGCTACAAAGGATCCAGGATGAGAACACCAGCCTTCGCTGAGAAAACACCGGAGGAAGCCCAAGACAAGGAAGAGGCGCCATCAGAGACGGAGGGCGATTCCACCCACCTGAGAACCTCAGCCCGAGCCCAGCTACCAGCCCGATGAGAGGGTAGACTCGAGATGTTTGCAGGTCTCAGAAGACTTAACCTTGCACGTACCCTATTCACAAGCTATTGGAAGTGCCCTTCACCAAAACAATAGCCAACAAAACCCAGAAAAACATGGAATCCCAACCCAAGAGAATGATAAGGCAACTCCCAGGGCGGTGGCAGAAGACACCCCAAGATGGTGCTGCGCAGCCAGCCAAGGCTCACCCACTAGTCCACTGACTGAAGCCAGAAAAAGACAGCCTTTGGCTAACCTAGTAACATACTCTGGATTTTCTAGAACAGGATCATTTGGCATATACTCTATCACCATTAGAACCCAGTACTGTGGTGTTCATATGTATTCCTTGATGCAATATAGTTTCTTTTATTAATTAAAAATGTTGAATCGATGAGTGATGATATATTTACTATATATTGTGTGTAACGATATCTCAGATTAACATGTCCATCACATTTCTTTTAGAGGTACATAAAAAAAATACTTACACAATCAAAGGTAGTTGCAAATTTTTTTAATCATTAAAAAGATTAGTGATGGTAGTGATGTAATGTTTACAAACTAGAAGAAAAGATGCTTGTTTCTACAGTCTCCTTGTCTAATAAATTTAGTCTCACTTTGCAACTGTCCTGGTATCCAAAGGTTATTCATTAATTCTACAAATTTAATATTAGTTTAGGGAAGAAATAATTAACTGCTTGTAGTTGAAGACAACATGTGTGTCTATTTAGAAGACACTAAAGAGTGAACAAAGAGCTTATAGAAATAATAAGTGCATTTAGCAAGTGACGCAAGGTCAATGTACAAAAATCAATTGTCTTTTTATGTATGAGGAAAAACAATTTAAAAATTTAAAATACCACTTAAAATAAAATACTTGAAATACTTAGGGACAAATCTAACAACATATGAGCAAGGTTTATAAATTGCATGATATTGTGACCAGAAGACTCATTACTGTTAAGATGTTGCCTCTCTTTACATCTCTACGTATAATGCAATTCCAATAAAAACCCCAGCAGGATTTTTGGTAGAAATTGAAAAGCTGTTGTAATTTATATGGAAATATAAAGATCCTAGAATAGCCAAAAACTATTTTGAAAAAGAAGAACAAAGTTGGAAGAGTCACTGAATCTGATTTCAGGACTTACAAGCTACAGCAGTCAGACAGTATGATAATATCATAAAGATGCATCCATCCACGGAGCAGAAGAGGGTCAGTAAAGGTCAAAGCGCTTCAACGGTGAAAGGAATTGTCTTTTCCACAAGCAAATGCTGGAACAATCCCTTCCTTCCATGTACACATGATTAACTTGTCCTAAATGTTAGATCTGATGTTATATAATTTCTGGATTAAAGTACAGCAGAGGGCTGGGGTTGTGGCTCAGTGGTAGAGTGTTTGCCTAGCCCATGTGAGGCACTGGGTTCCATCCTCAGCACCAGGCAAAAATAAATAAAATAAAGGTATTGTGTCCAACTACAACTAACAAAATATTTTTAAAAACACAGGAGAAAGTCTTTATGACCTTGAGATGAGGCACATAGGACACCAAGAGCGTGACCCATGAAACCAAAGTTAATAATCTGGAAGTGACCAGAAATTCTTAAACTGTTGATCTTTGAAAGACTTCTGAAAATGAACAATCCAGCCATGACTTGGGAGAGATTATGTGTGAAGCCCACCTGACAAACAACTTATGTTTGGAATATATTAAGAACTGATAACTCAGTAATAAGATGACAAATCCAATTAAAACAGATGAATGGCAAACAAATCGTGATCCATTTGTACCATGGAATATTACTCCGCACTGAAAAGGAAGCAATTATTAACACACAACCTGAGTAAAACTTTAGAGAATCATGCTACATGAAAAAGCCAATACCTAAAAGTATTATACTATATGATCTCACATATATAACTTATTCAAAACTGCAAAATTATAGAAATGGAGAAGTGGTTGCCAGGGGTTAAGGGAAGGCAGAGGGGAGGAAGGGCGTGGGCGTGGCCATGGCCCTAAAGGGCAACACGAGGGCCCTCCAGAGGAGGGAAGTGTTCTGAATCTTGACGGCATCTATGTCCGTGTCTTGGTTTTTATATTGAACTACAGTTTCACAAGATGTTATCACTGGGGAAACTGAGTAAAGACTCACAGGAACTCAATTATCACTACCGCAAGTGACTCTATACCTCCGAGCAGAAAAACGTTCATTTAAAAAATGGACAGGGCTAGTGTTGTGGCCCAGTGGCAGAGCACTTGCCTACCATGTGTGAGGCACTGGGTTCGATTCCCAGCACCACATATAAGTGAATGAATAAAATAAAGGTCCATCGACAACTAAAAAAAATTTTTTTAAATAAAAAATAAAAAATGTACAAAAGAGTGAAATGGATGGTAAACAAGCACAGAAGGAGTGCTCAGCATCTTTAATCGGTAGAGAAATACAAATTAAAAGCATAGTGAAGCGCTGGGAAGGTAGCTCAGTTGGTAGAGTGCTCGCCTTGCAAGCACAAGGCCCTGGGTTCGATCCCCAGCACCGAAAAAAACAAAACAAAACACCATAGTGAAGTGCTACGGCCACCTATGGAAACGACTTTAAAAGACGAACTATAAAGCCTCCCTGCGGGGAAGCGGGGGACGAGAGCCCTCCTGTTCGCTCCTGGAAACCCTAAGTGGCACGTGGTGTGTTCACAGAGCCCCAGACACCCAGCCAGGAGCATCCGCCGAACCCCCCAGGGCGGTGCAGGCGTGTCCACAATCACCCCAGCCACACACAGATCGGGGGCCTGTCCAGGGCAGAACGAAGGGAAGCGCGGGTCAGTACAGACTGCAGGGACCCGCCGGCTCGCGGGGAGCCAGGAGTGCCCACTAGCGCAGGCTAAGGGCCAGGGACCCGCCACAAGCGGCCGACACCCAGGGGATTCGCTTTGTGACACGGCAGTGGTTGCCAGGATGGGGAGGGTGGCGACGAGGGACGTGGAAGAGAGGAGCAGGAGCTTCCGGAGGTGCTGGCAGTTTAGGACTTAAGTTCATAGATATGCAACTATATAGAAATACGATAATCACACATACGTATACCGTTATACACACATGTGCATGTACCTATGTCATGTGTTCATATATCGTATGTCAAGACTCATAGAACTGAAAAGGGTGAAGTCACTATACGTAACGCATTCCTCAACAAACCTCATTTTTAAAATAGATTTTTAAAAAATTGATTGAATCATTGTGGGGCCGTGCAAAACAAAATTTGTGTTTTTCTAACATTATGTGAAATTCCTAACAGCAATTATTTTGGAAGGTATCAATTACTATGACTGATAACATGATGTAAAACAATTAGTAAAATATTATTTGACCATTAGAAATAGATTAGGACATTTAAGAAATTAAGGTGAATTAAGCTTTCTTGAGAAAATGGGCCTTTTATCAGCTAAAATATTCTGCTAACTTTTTTTCACAAAAAAAGTTATGAAATCAAGAAGACATAGTTCTTTTTAAATCAAAAGTGTCTGGGGCTGGGGGTGTAGCTCACTAACAGTTTTTGCTTCGCATGTGCAGGGCCCTGGATTAGATACCCAGCAGTGCAAAGAAATCTGAGAGATTAAATTCAATTAAAGTATCCAAATGGCATAGCTTGTACAAGGATTAATCTTGGTTAGTAATACAACCTGAACTTGCCTTTAAATAATTCTTTTATAGTTATAGTCCAAATCTTGAAAGTCTTTATATTGTGTTGTAAAGTTCTGATATTTCCTAAGTATTCTATTTTTTAAGCTTGATGATTTGTATTTTTATTGCTTTTGTATCTTATCATTTAGCAGCCAAGGTTGATGATTTAATTTATGGAGACTAATAAATGTTTATACATATTCAAGATAACGTAATTCAAGATACTTATGGAAGAGATAAATTTTAACTCCACAGGCTTCAAGAATGCTGGCCCTTTGAGAAACAAACACATAAAAATCCCTGGGTTGCAGTTTAGTAAAAGCATTTACAGGCCTCTCACTCAGAATAGGAGCTCTTCCAACTTAAAGTTTATAGTCCAATTTATTAACCCCCTCCGAAGGTAGGCAGAACGATAAAGATTCTATCTGTTGAGAAAGGTCTTCATACTCACACAGGGAAATGTCCCCAGGTAAGTTCTGATAACTCTGGAGCTGTTTTGGATGATTTCTGCTGTTCTGTTTTGGGCTGTTTCCTATGCACTTCTTCAGAAAGATTGCCAGTTAAATCAAGGGCCCAAATTTATGAAATACGTAAACCTTGTTGTCAAAGCATTTCTGCAATCCTGGAGTAAGCCCCTCTAAAAATCTACTCCTCTCTAAAAGCAGAAAGAATGCTGGCAAGAACCGTCCACATTTGATTTTTCAGATGTATGGAAATCAATCAAAGGCTTGCAACAACCCAAGGAGCATTTATTCAAGAAAACCAGCTGGACCTTGTAAAAACAATGACCTTGTGACATTTTAGTTTGCTCTATTGCCATCCTTCTCTGTAACTACAGTAGCCCTGAAAACCAGTAGTCTGAGAACTGAAGCGGCTGTGACCCCTAGCTGCCGGCTGTGGGCCACTGGAGAGAGGGATGATGGCTCTGCAGGGTCCCCAAAGCCACATTTCCAGAGAATTGTTATTATTTGACTGCCTGGCGGCTCCCCCATCCCACATAGTGGCCATGGACCCAGCAGAACCAGATTTGGCCCAGAAGTGCAGTCAGAGCTCAAGAGCCCATGAGCTTCAGCCCAGTGCGATGGCGCACACCTGTAAACTCAGCAGCCCAGAGGCTGAGGCAGGAGGACCCTGAGTTCAAAGCAAGCCTCAGCAACTCAGCCAGGCCCTAAGCAACTCAGTGAGACCCTGTCTCTAAATAAAATACCAAAAAGGGCTGGGGATGTGGCTCAGTGGGTAAGCACCCCCGAGTTCAATCCCTGGTACCAAATAATAAATAACTAAAGCCAAGGAGCTCAATCAGCTCACAAGGATACTCACCAGTGGGACCGAGGCAAGGCAAGCCTTGACAAGGGGTTCAGAGGTGTGCCCCCAAGCTCTGTGCTTCTGTAAGCTCCCAGGCTCACACGCCGGCCAGTGGATCTCAGCGGGGCTCAGCGGGGCTCCTGAAAATAACGAGGCAGAACAATTCAAAGGAATGGAATGTAGTGAAGAGCACAGCCAAAGCTCACTTGTATACAGGGCAGATCTATTAGGTACAAATTGTCACTGAACAAAGGCAAGGCAAAGCTGATAAAAGTACAAATCCCTGTGGATCAGAGATTGCCCTTATTTTTTTTGTCCTTGGACAAGCGAACAGAATGAAAACTACCAACGCAGGCAATTTCAGTTATTTAAGGGTTTTCCAAGAAGTCTTGTGGTTTCAGCGGTGGATGGATGGATGTGGCATCTGTATCTTGGCATAATGGAGACTAGTGCCTGCGTGGTGGCACCTGGGCCTGAGGTTAGCACTGCATTCTTCCTCAGTCATCAGTCCTCACAGCGTGATGGCCAAGAGCATCGGCCTGGAGCCCTATAGACCAGGCCTCTTGTTGCTTACCCCAGCAACACAAAACATGAATTTGCCCATCTGAAAATGGAGATAATTATACGTACATTATGGCATTATTAGTAGTATTAAATCAGATATTGTTTGTGACATGCTTGGTCCAGTGTCTCCCGTGTGAGAAACATTCAATCAATGGTAGCCTTTATTATAGGAATAAACTCACCAAGCCATGATTGGGCATGGTCCAATCAGAAGAAAGAAACCAACTCGAACATGATTTTAATATAATTTATTCAGTGTAGCTGGGAGCAGGGGTGCATGCATCTAATCCCAGACACTCAGGAAACTGAGGCAGGAGAATCACAGTTTGAGGCCAGCCTCAGTAACTTAGTGAGACCCTGTCTCAAAATAAAGAATAAGAAGAACTGGCCAGGGTGTAGCTAAGTGGTAAAGTGCCCTTGGGGTCAATCTCCAGTAGCCCCTCCCAAATTATTCAATGTACTGGAGGATTTCCTAAGGGACACAGGTAAAGAAGGTAAAGGAAGCAGCCACTACCTCTAGGGCCAAGGTGGGACACCCAAGATGGGAAGAAACCTGGCAGAAGAGGGAATCCCTGCAGCCAGGACTGAGATCCAGCCTTGCAGAAGAGGCTGCAGCGGCACCCCCCGCCACACACACACACACCCATGATGGAGAGGCTTGCTCAAGCCCCATGCTGGTGGAACTCAGTGCGTCTCTACCCTCTGGTGCCTGGGAAACCTGCCCCCAGGGAGATGCTGACTGGAAATTCCTGGGAGGCACCCATAGCAGGGCAGCTCTGGAAACTCACTAGGGTGAGCTCCACTTGGTGCCCTGTGACCACAGAAACAAAAAGAAGAGCCCCATCTTAGTGAGTTTGGGCTGCAATAGCAAAACATCTCAGACCCATAGTTCCTATATAACAGAATCATCGCCTGAAGTTCTGAAAGCTGCAAAGTCGAAGATCAGGACACCAAGAAATCCCGTGTCTGGTGAGGGTCTGCTCCCTTCTTCACTGGGAATCAAACCCAGGGCCGTGCCTGAGCTGAGTGAAGGCTCTACGACTGAGCTACTGCCCCAGTCCACCAAGACGGTGCCTTCTTGTTCGTCCCCACGTGACAGAAGGGCGAGGGAGCTCCAAGAGTCTTTTCTATAAGAGTAGTAATCGCATTTACGAGGATGGAGACCAAAGGCCCCACCCCTGGGAACTGACGCCTTGGGGGTTGGGTGGCAGCGTGAACTGGGGAGGCAGACAGACATGCAGAAGCCCCTTCCTGCCACAGGGTCCCCTCCATCGGGTTCACTGACAAAGCTTAATGTCTTGCCAGCTGACTGGTGAGAGATGCTCTGGCTCACCAGCAGGCAATGAGAGGTGGCCTTGGAGCCAGGAGGCAGCAAGCTGACAACTGGCATGCTCACCAGGAGCAGAGCGCCTCCCCAGCACTGGTTCATAGTCCATCGGTGGTGACAGGAACCCCGTGAGGAAAGACATCGTCGTCCTTTGGGACTCAGCTCCTGGCCTCAGACCTCAGGTGGGCACGGCATGCTGTCCCCAGGTCCAACTCGTCGTGGCGTAAGGGAACTTGTAAAGATACGTTTTAAAAGAAGACGTACAATTGCACTTGTAATTCTTAGACTTTGCAAGAATTAACTATTTTGGGATCTCAAAGCAACATCCAGGTCAGCAGCTATCAGGAGTAAGACGTCTGCACCGCAGAATTCCATGTCAGTCTTTGCTTCCCACAACTCCTTCTGGATGTTTGCTTATGATTTTCCCCCAACTCACTTCTCCGCCTCTTATTAAACATTGAAAGGGATTTCGTTAAGAAAACAAACAAAACCAAAAAAAACCCAACAAACATCTTGACCTCACTCTTGCCAAGTTCAGCCAAAGCTTTAAACATCCTCTGTCCTGTGACTGGGAAGTAAGCCGCCTAAGGACGGCAAGTTCTGGAACCCATTTTCGTTGTTCAAACTAGAAGTAATTTTTCTTATAAATACCATTTATCAGAAGAGAAGATGGAATCTGGGCTCTGTGTCATCTCACGCAGACAAGTGGCTTTCCCTGGTGACTCTCTCCTTCCATCCATCTCATTACCAACACCACTTCCTGGAAATGCAGACAGTTGGCAGCAACTCTCAAGCAAATGACAGTTTCATGCAGGTGGAACACAGAGTCTGTCTGTGCTGGATGAGAAGAGCGAGTCTTTACTCGTCACTGGCTGTCCATTATTATTTGCCCCGGGTATACAATTGGCAAGTCGATAATAGATGCCAACAGCACTTGTAATGGGTGTAATAGGCCTGTATGGAAGTTCTCACGTGCCCTGCATGGGCTAGACACTCTGCATTCAAATTAACTGGACGGTGGCCTCAAGGAACTTTCAGTTAGTACAACAGACGTCTGAAGCCTATAACTACAGTCCACTGTGGCAGCAGCTAACCTGGGGCTCTGGGCACTCAGCAGGACATGACCGATTTTGCAAGTGACGTTAATTCTGTTTCCCCTTCTCAATACCAATGCCTCTTTTTTCTCTTTCCTTGTTACAGTGCTCAGAGTGCCTGTTGTAGTTTCTTTCTTTCCACAGGAAGATACAGATTCACTCCAGTGACTTTGAGAAAAATAGTTTTTTATGAGGATACAGGTGTGGACTGTTTTTTAATACATATATTTTTAGATGTTGATAGGCCTTTATTTTATCTGTTTGTTTATATGCGGTGCTGAGAATGGAACCCAGTGCCTCACACATGCTAGGCAAGCGCTCCACACTGATCCACAACCCCAGCCCAGGGAGCGAGTGCTTCCCCTGAACAGTGGGTCTGGAGGAAGCTCTGGCAGAAAGAAAAGGGGCTGGGGTGTCCGTGGGGCAGATGGCAGTGACTGCCGCCGCATCAGGACTCCCTGCATTCGGCTCCGTGGGTTCTTGCTCGACCTGTGCTCTGTCAATTAGAAAGGTGCGGGGGTCACAGCCTGGGAGCTCTGTAGGAAAGGCAGCTGCTCAGCCACAAGCTGAGTCACCTCAAACTTCGTCCGCAAGCTGGATCATTAGGCGTTTGTCCCACCAAGCTTCTCTGTGACACGTTTCAACACAAAGACCCGTCTTTCTTGACTGGAGGTCTGTTAAAGTCTAACTGGGGTGAGGCCTGGAGAGAGGCAGGCAGAGGGAGGGGGGAGGAGGAACAGAAAACGGGCCAAAAGAAAGGAGAAAGAGGGAGAAAAGGAAAAAAGAGAAAGAAGAGAGAGAAAAGAGACCGACAAAGAGAGGAGGAAAGACCCTCAGCCGCCTCATGATTTTAATGAGATTATATGTAATCAGCATTACCCTGCTACCACACAGACCCCGCAGAAAACAAGGGATTAATGCTCACAAAATAGAGGCAAATATCCTTAATAAAGTGCTATCAGTCTGAATGTCTGGTATTAATCTGATTAATCCTAATGATGATTGTTTTATAATAAGTACATAAAACACTGGGCATATCTTCAAAACTAAGACTTACGAATGATACTCTATTATGTTCTATTTGCCATATTATATTCCTAACTATTTAAAACAATAATATTCTCACAAAAATCCTTGAAATACAAATTTTTAGTTAATGTTATAGTTAGCTATTACCTTGACTTATTCCTTAAAATCTACTCATTTTCTTTAGAAAATAGAAAAATAGGTTTATCTTGAAGCTAGTATGATGAACTGCTTACTAGCCTCTTTAAAAATTGTGTTTTTCTAGAAGGAAAACCAGTAAAGGAAAGGAACAGGGGTGGGGGTGGGGAGGGCAGGCACTAGGAAATGAAATTGTTATTTGTAAGGGCAAATAGGTAACAATGAATCCCACAATTAAATGTGTAATTATAATGCACAATTTAAAAAGTTTTCACTTGCTGGGGGTGGTGGCGCACACCTAATCCCCTTGGCTGAGGAGGCTGAGGCAGGAGGCTTGTAAATTCAAAGATAGCCTCAGCAACTCAGTGAGACCCTGTCTCAAAAAGTAAAAAGGCCTGGGGGTGTGGCTAAGTGGTTAGGTGGCCCTGGCTTCAATCCCTTAAAAAAAAAAAAAAAAAGGCTCTGCCCCTCCTTGCTTGGGGTCCACGCAGGCTTTGGCAGTGCTGGGTCTACAGCGGAAACCCCGGGCATCCACACAGAAGCCCACCCGCTGAGCTTCCCGGGACAGGGCAGGGTGGGGACCTGGGGATTTCTGCATTTGACACCCCCTGGGAGCAGCAGCACCTCAGGGTCAGGGAGACTGAGGCAGGTGCCATGGGGATATGCAGGGGAGGAAGATGGGACCTCGGGACGCGCATGAAAGTGGCAGGGAAGTTCCTCCAGGGGACACCGTGGACAGTGGCTTGGGTTGTGGTAAGGGTCACTCACCTAAGGGCCCATGGGTGCAGCTGCCTGTGACCTGCTGCTGCCGCAGGCCCCAGACCTGGTCTCTGGACAAGCGCTACATCTCTGAGCTCCCACTACTCTGATTTATAATTCCTGGCAGGTTTCTTTAACCCGGCGCTTAAATGGAAACAAAGGAATTAGCTGGCGAGAAGCAAAGCTAAAGTGAGGCTTAGCCATACCCAGGTTTAGTAAATGTGCAATTTAAGCATCTAAGCGCAACTAATTCCATACATTTGTATTTCACAGGTGTGGTCTACTTTCTACCGCCAATTTCCTCCTCTTATGGAATTAACAGCTTTCTAACAAAATTTTTTCTGTTCTTTTAAAAAAGTTGTTTCGATGGCTTATTATTTTGATTGATCTTATTATTTTGAATTAATCATTGGTGTAAGGTTTCTATTTTTAGTTTAGTTTCTAGCTTGTTCAATGCCAATTTGCTGAATGCTATTTATTAATTTGCTCCTTTTCTAAATCTTTTAATGAGGTCTAGTTTCTTTCTTTGTCTTCTTATTCATATCTGGATTTGGAGAAACCCACTTTCTTCTAAATAAAACCTCGCACTCATGAACGTTGATGGTTTGTTTTTTAAAATAGAGTGTTGTTCATTTTTATTTTTTAATTTTTAATTAATTTTCGTGGGTTTCTTCTGTGACTTCACTGCCATTGTAGGGAGTAAATCTGTGGGTGTGTCAGGTAAGGCTTTTGGGTTTCGGGGTAACTTGTACTAACATGGGAAGTATTCGAAGGAGCCTGGAGCAGCTCTGAACCCTGAAGGCAAAACCAACCCACCAACCCTCAGGCCACAGGTTCCTGGCACTAGGGCCGGTGGCTTCAATGGGACCCAGCTGGGCAGTCAAGTCAAGCCTCAGGTCTCTCTGCGTCGGGGTTAAGTTGCTGGGAGGAGAAATCTGGTTGGCCCTGCTTGGGTCAGGTGTCCACCTTGGCATGGAGAGAAGGTACAGTCTAGGGGCACAGCCATGGCCTTTGGGGACCGCCCTCTGAGAACCCAGCTGGAGAAGGCTGAACTCCACAGCCATTCCTATTCATAAGCAGTGACGGTCACTTCCCGGTGGGGCCTTTGGGCAGTGACTCAGCTGCGCTTCAGTTCTCTCCTCATGACATGCTAACCGTGCCTGCCCTGGGGTTCTGGTGAAGAGCAACGAGATCATGTTTGCGAACGGTGCCTGTCACCCGTGGGCCTGTGCTTGCTGTTCTCCTTCTGACTTTGTCAACACACGGCCTGTGGATCTACTCTTTTTATTTGCTTGAACATTCTTCATGTCAAATGCAGTTATTTGGGGTGTGAGAGGGGTTTGTATAGATTTTATTTTATTTTTTTGTGGCGCTGGGGATGGAACCCAGGGCCTTGTGCATGCGAGGCACAACGGAGCTGTCTCCCCAGCCCCTTGAATACATTTTAAAAAGGTGGATTCTCATATTTTTCACCAAAGTCTCTGAAACAGTTAGTTCTCTCTTATGAATGGTGCCGCTTGGCTTTGCGATATTCTGCTCTTCTGTCTATTTGGTGTCATACACTGAAAGTGGGGTGCCAAGGAATCCAGACAGAGTTGCCCTATTTCTTTCTGTATATCTGTGGCCTGCCTGTTGACACGTTTTGATGCTGGCACCTAATGGGTGGCGCCTACTGAGCACTGTTGTGCCTCCGTCACTTGCTGGACGTTTTGTCCCTCCAATGTGTCCTTCTTGCTGTGTCCCCAGGCTTCCCTTTAAAGCCTGTGTGTGTCCAAGGTGGTGACTAAAACTCCTGCCTTTCTTACATTTTTATGAGCATTAATTTTAATCTGCCTCTTGTCTTTAAATGTGTCCTGGGACATCATCCAGAGTCCATCGCATCCTGGATTTCATATACAAATTCACTGGGTGACTTCCTTTTCAGAGGAGAGCTTGGTCCATGGTGTGACTGTCACGTGGTGCTCTAACTCACCATCGTGCTCTAAAGCACCATCGTGTGCTTTACTTGGTTGGAATGTTCTTTTTCTTTTTCTTTCTTTTTTTATAATACTGATTTATAATACTGTGGAGCTGTCTAGACTTAACACAGCAGAGAACACACTGAATAATTCAGATTTGAAAGTGTGTAGTGTAGGTGGTCATTCACTGCTTATGGCAGGAGAAAAGTGGTGGGAAAAAATCAGCTGCTTGTTAATGAAAAGGGCAACAGACAGTTCATAACTGTTCATGTTCTTTCTTTCATAACAAAGAAAACAGGCAAAATATATGAACAGGATTCCACCAAAGAAAACAGGTTGCAAATACACAATGTCAACCTCACAAACGCGCAGGGAAACGCAGCTCGAACTCCACGCCTGCTGGTGGGGTGGATCCTGAAGGACCATAGCAAACACCGGCAAGGATGTGGAAGGATGGGATCCCGCAGACCCGGGGCCTGGGCAAAGCCTACGGCCACCCGGCTCGCAGCCTGGCAGTTTCTTAGATAAACATTCACCTACCCTGGCTCAGCACTTCATCTGAGTCGCTGACACACAAGAAGCCAACATGAATATGTCACGTATTGTACACGCTCCCAGCAGCTCCACTTGCACTAGCCAGAACCCAGAAATGACCTAGGAATGGATGGATGGCGTATCCTCATGGAACATACTACTCAGCAATAAAAATGAACAGCTCACCTATCAAGGAAGAATCTCAAAATAATATGAATGAAACTAGGGAACATTTTGTGAATCAAGTCATGTGAAGTCCTGAAAATACACCTAAGACATCAGGGAAGGCAAAGCAAAAGCCTGAAGGCCAGGGGCAGGAGCTGGGCTAGCAGAGGGCCTGAGGTAGATCAGAGTGACCAGCATGCTCACGGAACAATCGCAGTGGCAGTCTAGTGGCTTACAGTGAGGTCTGGTAACCCTACGTTAACTCCGTCTCTCGTGATGACCTTGAGGGGGACAATCTTGCCTCGATGGCAGAAAACATTAGTGACCACTTCTACACGATTGGTCACGAAGCCACCACGTTGGAGCATGGGTCTCCCTCCCTCTATGCCAGTTCTCCTGGCCTATAAAGCAACGGCTTTTAGGTGAACACTCCGGAAAGGCCGCTGGAGTGGGAGACACACAGCCCTGGGGACCCGGGGACCTGGAGCATCTTCACACACCTCAACCCCACACCAGCACTGGAACACGTCCAAGGAGCCAGTGTCTTCTGCTGTCGACCTCCTCCACTTCCTGTCGGCCCAGGGTTTCCGCCCAGCCACGTTCCCCCTGGCCCTGTGATGACGGCGGACGCCTCCAGAACAACGGGGACCAGTCCTCGACTCCTGTGCAGCACCCAGGGTGCAGACTGCTCGTGGTGCCAGGCATTACGCGTCTGTCCCCTGCAACCGTTCATGCTGTTCCCAGAAGCACTGGGAGTGGTGGGAACTTCCTGCCTCAGGGTGTCCCAAGCCCATGGAAAATCGTGTCACATGCTCCAGGAGTTAGGGCCATACACCCTGGGGCTCTGCCTCGGGGGCCTGGGGGATGATTCATATGAGGCCAAAACTAGGAAGGGAGCAAAACTCTTTCATTACACCCCGACTCTGAGGCTTGAAGGTACGTGACCCCCTGCCCACCCCGCCACAGCTGTTTGATGCTGGCAGAGACCAATTCCGTTTTCAAGCCAGCTCACACTGTGAACAGAATCCCAAGATTACAGGTGGCTCAGACAAGAAGTAACATCCTCAAACCAAAACAAATGAGGCAGGTAGTTCCCAGGCTGGTGTCCTAGAGGCTGGGAAAAACCTGATGGTGTCATAAGGAATGTGTTCCTGAAAGAGTCCACTCTTATCAGGATCTCTGGTACAAAATGGGTTACGTTCATGCCCCAGCTTGTCAGAGAGAAGGGAATGTGGGCTGACCACTCGTATCCCCCAGCAAAGGGAGAGCATAATCAGCTTCCCTGAACATGCTGGCGTGGTGACCGATGCAGCTGGACTTGGCAAGTGGAGGTGCAACGGCCTCTGAGGCTGTCAGAGACATAAACCGCACAGTTGTGGAGGCTAGGAAGTGTAACGCAGCTCCTCGGAGCTTCCACGTACCCGAGCTTACGGGAAGCTCCCCACCATGCATCTTCAGATGCTGGGCTTCAAGCTGGGTAGGTAGCTCACAGGTGGTCTCCCCAGTGACTCCACTAAAGGAAAAGTGCATATTCCCTATTCAGCTAAGGCCCTTCTCCAGTGTGAACTCGCTGGTGTTGGATGAGGACAGATTTGCAGCCAAAGGATTTCCCACACTCACTGCACTGATAAGGCCTCTCTCCAGTGTGAACCCTCAGGTGTTTAATGAGGTTGGACTTGCAGCTGAAGGATTTCCCACATTCACGGCACTCAATAGGTCTTTCTCCAGTGTGGACCCTCTGATGGTTCTTAAGGTTGGAGCTATGGCTGAAGGATTTCCCACATTCCTCACATACATAAGGCCTTTCCCCGGTGTGGACTTTCCGATGCGAACTGAAGCTGGAGCTTTGCTTAAAGGATTTCCCACACTCCCTGCATTCATAGGGTCTCTCTCCAGTGTGAAGTCTCCGGTGGTGGATGAGGCTAGAGCTGCAGCTGAAGGCCTTCCCACACTCCCCGCACTCGTGTGGCCTCTCTCCAGTGTGGACCCTCTGGTGGTAAATGAGGCTAAAGTTCTGGCTGAAGGCCTTCCCACACTCCCCGCACTCGTAAGGCCGCTCTCCAGTGTGGACCTTCCTGTGGCTGTTGAGGCTGTAGACCTGGCTGAATCTCCCACAGTCCCCACACTCGTAAGGCCGCTCTCCAGTGTGCACATGCAGGTGGATGGTGAAGCTGGAGCAGTAGGTGAAGAACTTCCCGCAGGCACTGCACTCGTAGGGCCTGTCTTCACTGTGGACCTTCTGGTGCTGGACGAGGTTACATCTGCCTGTGCAGGCTTTCCCACACTTTGCTGCACTCAAAAAGTCCTTCCCTCCTGAGGCCCCTCTGGTCCTGAATGAGTGTGTCTGTGTGGCCAGCGGCTTTCTTGCAGTCTCCCCAGGGGTGGTGACGTTTTCCATCGTGAAAGGTCGCCCCACACCTGTCACTGGTGTTTGGTTTCTCCCCTGTGCGAGTGGCCTGTTGATGGGGAAATCCCATGCTGGGCAGAAAGCCCTTCCCAACCTCCTTGCAAGTAAAAGGCTTCCCTGACACATGGGTCATGCAGCTCTTTATAAATGAGGCTCTGTCCACGTCACCTCCAAAGGGCACCTCTTTAATGTGCTGCCTCTGATGCTCTAGAAGATCTGCAGCGAAGTGGAACTGTCCTCTCAGTGTGCGTGGCTTCTGCCCGTGGTGTGTTCTGTGGTGCTGCGCCAGCTGCAGAGTGTTTCTCAACACCAGGCCACACATTTCACAGGGGCAGGCATTCTGGGACAACGACTCTTCTTTGAGAGCCATGACATGTGGCAATCCTACAGAAACGCTGGGTTCAGAAGGTACCGCCTCACGCTGCTCTACTCCACGCAGACCACCCAGTGAGGACGTGAGTGCCAAGTTCTCCAGCATCACATGGAGGTACAGGTGTCTCTGAGCCTCATCGAGAAGGTCCCACTCCTCCCAGGAGAAGTACACAGCCACGTCTTCAAAGGTCACACTGCGCAGGTTCCACAAGGTCTGGCGCAGCCGTGGGCACCTGGGGAGGGGGTGGCCGCGGACGCCGTGACCTCGGCTGCGCGCCTCCCGCACGGGCTTCCCGGTCTCCCCACCCCGCCCAGGGCCTGGCCACTAACCTCCGCTGACTGCTGGCCCCCGTGCCCCGGCCCGGGTGCGACCTCCGCCCCGCCGCGCGGCCTCCGGCGGGCTGCATCCCTGGCGCGGCGGCGGACCCGCGCTTCCTCCACCCACCAGCCTGGGGCCGGCTTTCCACGCCCGCCCGCGCGGCGCCTCGGCTCGGGACGCCCCCGCCCAGAGCCCCGGCCCTGGGCGCCACTCCGGGCGCGGGTCTAGGCCAAGCCTGTGCTTGCAGGACGGCGAGGACCCCGCGTCCCCGCGTCCTCAGCCCGCCGCGCCCGCCCGGACCAGGGCCCAGGACGCGGCTCACCCCGGCCGGGCCCCACCGCGCGGCCGCCTCCATCGGACTCTCCCGGCGCGGCGCCTCCTCGCGCGTCGCTCGGGCTCCAGCGTCGCACACAGGACTGACAGAACCACCCGGGGGCCGCCGGAGAGGTCGCCACGAAGGCGCCCAAAGCGCTCGGAATGTTCTTTATGTAACCTAGATGTCGCCAGCCTTTGTCCCTCTGTCCTCGTTGCTAGTTCGGGCTGTGCACTGCTGAACGCCAAACTCGGCCTGACCCCAAGTACGTGCGCACACACACACACACACACACACACACACACACTGTTACCCCCACCACCCAACAAGACCACTGCTGATCCGTCTGTCCTCCCTGAGGCCTGGGAGGACGCAGGATGGATGTCAGGGCCCAACCCCCAGCACATTGCATTTGCTCCCTTTTCCCAGGCAGAGCAGCTCCACCCTCTCAGAAGCCCATGCCCACTGTCCCTCACTTCTGGCCTCAACTACTCTAAGCACTGATCAAAGCACTTTTCCAAAAGCAATATTGCTTGGAGTTTATTCTCCTTCATTTCTTCATATTTGTGTTATTAAATTTCACCTGTTGCAAAATATGTATTTGCTTCATTCTTTTGAGGTGAGACCAAGAAATAATTCTTTAATCTTCCTCTGAGTCTAGTCTTGCTCCTTGAAGTGTGGTTTGTGGATTAGCAGAGCACCATCTCCAGAGTCTGTTCAACTCTTGGACTCTATCCCAGTTAACAGAATCAGAATCCATATTTGAATAAGACTATCCAGGGGGCTTATGCGTGTGAAAATTTGAGAACCACTGGTTTAGTGAACACTTTAACATTTCCAAATTAAATCAGTTTAGTTCAGTGACAAAGAATTTACCATTGTTCTTGCTCCTTAAAACCTTGGTTCTCAGGAGATCCAAGATGGCGGACTAGAGGGAGGCTGTGTTCCTTGTTGGTCGGTAACCTGGGTTTCAAGCAGAGGAAAATCTGTTTCTCTGTGGGACAGTCTTTGCTGCTCGGCAATTCCCTGCTGTTTACCCCATTTGTCCACTGAGATCACCCCCATCTGCCAGCATATCACCTACTTTTTGAGTGCAGATGGCTCACTGGCTGCTGCCTATCATCTGCCATTTGCCCATCTGCCTGCCTCTTGCCTGCCCATTGCATGCTTTTCACCTACTCATCACCCACTGCCCGAGGTCCACCTGCCATTGTCCACCCTTAGCCTGCAGACCACCTCCAGATCACCTGCTGCCTGCTGTTGCCTGGAAATCCATTTTCACAGTACCCGCAGGTTTGGTTACACGTGGCTGCTGCCATCTTGGGATAACGGTCAGGACCTGCAGGACCCCTGGCTCAACTGACCCTACCTCCAGGACCCCTCAGCCCAACCAACCATGCCCTGCCTTCAGGACCCCAGGCCTGACTAACCGCACCCCACATGGACTCGGAACCCACACCCCAAGCTGCAGTTCCTTATTTGCCAACACATTTGGAAGCCAGTGCAGCCATCTTGGATAATCCTGGAAGGGGAAGCTGCCATCTTTAGATGGGGCCAATCCCATCCTGAGGTGCCAGCTGGAGCCTGGAAGCTCATTGTCAGGTACCTCTCATGCATCAGGCTACTGAAGGCTGGGAGGTTTGAATCCTATATGACTGTTATAGTGTAGAATTTTTTTCTTTTTCTTTTTGAAAAATTTTAAGTTTTTATTTCTTTACTTTTCTTGCTTTATTTTCCTTTTGTTTACCTGTTTCCTCAGAGTCTCTTTCTCCCTTTTCTCATGCTAACAACCAACTTCTTTTGATTTTGCTTTCACTCTTTCTATGATCTAGAACTTCTATATACTCTTTTCTTATCCCATTAACAACTACACCCTACACCCCTCCCCATCCCCTTTGTCCTCCATTAGAAACTGCAGACCTCTTTGCAAATCTATTGGTTATACTGAAGATAATAATTGAGCTCATCCTCTCTGTTTATTATGACAATATTGTTAACATCTTCTTAGGGGCTATTTGGTTTAGGACTGCATATTGTCTGCACTTGGTGCTGCTAATATTGATCTCCCCCTTAAAGAAGAGGTTTTGGAAATGTGCAGGGTCACTATAAGCAGCTTATATAGGGGGAAAACTGCAATACCCCAGATCTGCACTGCTAGAGGGGAAGATATGGTACAACATGAAAAAACAAGGGAAGAAAGTGTTCCAAACAAACCAACTATATTAATAGAATCCAGTGACAGCACGGTAGAAGAAATGTCAGAAAAGGAGTCAGAATATACATAATGAAAACGATTCAAAAAGAAAAGGATGAGATAAGAGAGCAAATGCAGGCAATGACCTATCACTCCAATAAACAGTTGAAAGAGCAACTGCAGGAAGCAAAATATCATTTCAACAAAGAGATAGAGATTCTGAGAAAAAGCCAAGCACAAATCCTTGAAATGAAGGAAACAATAAACCAAATAAAACACTCAATGGGAAGCATCACCAACAAACTACATCACTTGCAAAGCAGAACTTCAGACAATGAAGACAAAATATTTAATCTTGAAAATAAAATTGACCAGAGAAGATGGTACGAAACCAGGAGCAAAACCTCCAAGAACTATGGGACATCATGAAAAGACCAAATTTAAGAATTATTGGGATTGAGGAAGGCACAGAGATACACACTAAAGGAATGAACAACCTATTCAGTGAAATAATATCAGAAAATTTCCCAAACCTGAAGAATGAAATGGAAAATCAACTACAAGAGGTTTACAGAACACCAAATGTACAAAATCACAACAGATCCACACCAAGGCAGATTATAATGAAAATGCCTAACATTCAAAATAAAGATAGGATTTTGAAGGCCGCGAGAGAAAAGCATCAGATTACATATAGGGGGAGACCAATACGGATAGCAGCCGTCAACCCAGACTCTAAAAGCTAGAAGTGCCTGGAGCAACATATTTCAAGCTCTGAAAGAACATGGTTGCCAACCAAGAATCCTATACCCAGCAAAACTAACCTTCAGATTTGAAGATGAAATAAAATCCTTCCATGATAAACAAAAGTTAAAAGAATTTACAAATAGAAAGCCTGTGCTACAGAATATTCTCAACAAAATATTCCATGAGGAGGAAATGAAAAACAACAATGGAGGTCAGCAAAGGAAGGAACTACTCTAAAGGAAAAACCAATCAACAGAGTAACCAAGTCAAATTAAAAACCAAAAGTAAGGCAAAATGACTGGAAATACAAATCATATCTCAATAATAACCCTGAATGTTAATGGCCTAAACTCATCAATCAAAGACATAGACTGGCAGATTGGATTAAAAAGCAAGACCTAACAATATGCTGCCTTCAAGAGACTCATCTCAGAGAAAAAGACATCTACAGACTAAAGGTGAAAGGATGTGAAGAAACATACCATGCACGTGGACTCAGTAAAAAAGTGGGGGTTTCCATCCTTATATCAGATAAAGTGGAGTTCAAGCCCAAAGTTAGAAGGGATAAGGGACATTTCATACTGCTTATGGGAACCATAAATCAGGAAGACATAATGATCATAAATATTTATGCCCCAAACAACAGTGCATCCATGTACATCAAACAAATCCTTCTCAATTCCAGGAATCAAATAGACCACAACACAACACAATAATTCTTGGTGACTTTAACACACTGCTGTTACCACTGGATAGATCTTCCAAACAAAAACTAAACAAAGAAACCATAGAACTGAATAACACAATCAATAACCTAGACTTAACAGACATATATAGAATATTACATCCATTGAGTGAATATACTTTCTTCTCAGCAGCACATGGATCCTTCTCTAAAATAGACCATATGTTATGCTACAAAACAGCCCTTGGTAAATACAAAGAAATAAAGATACTACCTTGTATTCTCTCAGATCATAATGGAATGAAATTAGAAATCAATGATAAAATAAGCAGAAACTGCCCCAACACCTGGAGACTAAATAATGTGCTATTGAATGAAGCATGGATGACAGAAGTCATTAGGGAGGAGATAAAAAAAATTCTTAGAGGTCAATGAGAACAATGATACAACATATCAAAATCTGGGACACTATGAAAGCAGTACTAAGAGGAAAAGTCATTGCATGGAGCGCATTCAAGAAAAGAATAAAAAGTTAACAACTAAATGACCTAACATTACAGCTCAAAGTCCTAGAAAAAGAAAAACAGAACAATACCAAAAGTAGTAGAAGGCAGGAAATAATTAAAATCAGACCTGAAATCAACGAAATTGAAACAAAAGAAATAATTCAAAAAATTGACAAAAGTTGGTTCTTTGAAAAAATAAACAGAATGGATAAACTCTTAGACACACTAACAAAGAGAAGGAGAGAGAAGACTCAAATTACTAAAATTCATGATGAAAAAGGAAATATCATGACAGACACCATTGAAATATATAACATAATTAGGAGCTACTTGAAAATCTGTACTCGAACAAAATAGAAAATCTTGAAGACATTGGCAAATTTATAGAGACATATTATCCTCCCAAACTAAACCAGGAGGACATAACAAAATTTAACCAGATCAATTTCAAGCAATGAAATAGAAGCTATCAAAAGCCTACCAATCTAGAAAAGCCCAGGATCAGACAGATTCTCAGCTGAGTTCTACAAGACTTTGAAAGAAGAACTTATACCAATACTCCTCAAAGTATTCCATGAAATAGAATAGGAGATAACCCTTCAAAATGCATTCTATGAAGCTAGTATCACTCTGATACCCAAAACAGACAAAGACACATCAAGGAAAGAATACTTTAGATCAATATCTCTGATGAACATAGACACAAAAATCCTTAACAAAATTCTGGCAAATTGCACACAAAAACATAGTAAGAAGATAGTGTACCACGATCAAGTGGGGTTCATTCCTGGAATGCAGGTTTGGTTCAACATCCAGAAATTAAAAAAAAAATAAAATAAAATAAAAATCCAGAAATCGATAAATGTAATTCATCACATCAAGGGACGTAAGGTTGAGAATGATATGATTATTTCAATAGATGCAAAAAAAAGCATTTGATAAAATAAATACAACACCCCTTCATGCTCAAAACACTACAAAAAAATAGGAATAGTAGGAACATACCTCAACATGGTAAAGGCTATCTATGTCATTCTTTTTTTTTTTTTTTCCTGCGGTGCTGAGGATTGAACCCAGGGCCTTGAGCTTCCAAGGCAGGCACTCTACCGACTGAGCTATTTCCCCAGCCCAACATCATTCTTTTTTTTTTTTTTTTTAATTTATTTTTATTGTAAAAAAATGGGATACATGTTGTTTCTGTTTGTACATGGAGTAACAGCATATCATTTGCATATTCATACATTTACTTAATGATGTTTGATTCATTCTGTTATTTTTTTCCTTCCCCCCACCCCTCCCACCTCTCTTTTCCCTCTATACAGTCCCTCCTTCCT
The DNA here is from genome assembly GCF_902686455.1 of Sciurus vulgaris. Taxonomy (NCBI): domain Eukaryota; kingdom Metazoa; phylum Chordata; class Mammalia; order Rodentia; family Sciuridae; genus Sciurus; species Sciurus vulgaris. Next base: position 174,466,398 of record NC_136464.1, on the reverse strand, counting down.
CCATTCTTGCCCCCCTCCCACCCCCCATTACATGTCATTATCCGCTTATCAGTGAGATCATTTGTCTTTTGGATTTTTGAGATCAGCTTATCTCACTTAACATGATATTCTCCAATTTCATCCATTTGCCTGCAAATGCCATAATTTTATCATTCTTCATGGCAGAGTAATATTCCATTGTATATATATGCCACAGTTTCTTTATCCATTCATCAACTGAAGGGCATCTAGGATGGTTCCACAATCTGGCTATGGTGAATTGAGCAGCTGTGAACACTGATGTGGCTGTATCTCTGTAGTATGCTGATTTTAAGTCCTTTGGGTATAGGCCAAGGAGTGGGATAGCTGGGTCAAATGGTAGGTCCATTCCAAGTTTTCTAAGGAATCTCCATACTGCTTTCCAGAGTGGCTGCACTAATTTGCAACCCCACCAGCAATGTATGAGTGTACCTTTTTCCCCACATCCTCACCAACACCTGTTGTTGCTTATATTCTTGATAATCGCCATTCTAATTGGGGTGAGATGGAATCTTAGTGTAGTTTTCATTTGCATTTCTCTTATTACTAAAAATGGTGAACATTTTTTCATATGTTTGTTGATTGCTTGTAGATCTTCTTCTGTGAAGTGTCTGTTCATTTCCTTAGCCCATTTGTTGATTGGGTTATTTGTAGTCTTCGTGTAGAGTGTTTTGAGTTCTTTATATATTCTGGAAATTAGTGCTCTATCTGAAGTATAAGAGGCAAAGATATTCTCCCACTCTCTAGGCTCTCTCTTCACATTGCTGATAGTTTCCTTTGCTGAGAGAAAGCTTTTTAGTTTGAATCTATCCCAGTTGTTGATTCTTGCTTTTATTTCTTGTGCTATGGGAGTCCTGTTAAGGAAGTCTGATCCTAAGCCAACAAGTTGAAGATTTGGACCGACTTTTTCTTCTATAAGATGCAGGGTCTCTGGTCTGATTTCAAGGTCCTTGATCCATTGTGAGTTGAGCTTTGTGCAGGGTGAGAGATAGGGGTTTAGTTTTATTCTGTTGCATATGGATTTCCAGTTTTCCCAGCACCATTTGTTGAAGAGGCTATCTTTTCTCCATTGCATATTTATAGCACCTTTGTCTAGTATTAGAAAATTGAATTTATTTGGGTTTGTGTCCGTGTCCTCTATTCTGTACCATTGATCTACCTGTCTATTTTGGTGCCAATGCCATGCTGTTTTTGTTATGTTTTTGCCATGCTGTTATTGCTTTGTAGTATAGTTGAAGTTCTGGTATTGCGATACCCCTGTTTCATTCTTCCTACTAAGGATTGCTTTAGCTATTCTGGGTTTCTTATTCTTCCAGATGAATTTCATGATTGCTTGCTCTATTTCTGTAAGGTACATCATTGGGATTTTAATTGGAATTGCATTGAATCTGTATAGCAGTTTTGGTAGTATGGCCATTTTGACAATATTAATTCTGCCTATCCAAGAACATGGGAGATCTTTCCATCTTCTAAGGCCTTCCTTAATTTGTTTCTTCAATGTTTTGTAGTTTTCATTGTAGAGATCTTTTACCTCTTTGGTTAGATTGATTCCCAAGTATTTTATTTTTTTTTGAGGCTATTGCAAATGGAGCTGTTTTCCTCATTTCCCTTTCAGCTGTTTCGTTGCTTGCATATAAAAATGCTTTAGATTTATGCATGTTGATTTTATAGCCTGCTATTTTGGTGAATTCATTGATGAGGTCTAGCAGTTTTCTGGAGGAGTTTTTGGATCCTCTAAATATAGAATCATGTCATCCGCAAATAGTGACAGCTTAAGTTCCTCTTTTCCTATTCGTATCCCTTTAATTTCTTTAGTCTGCCTAATTGCTCTGGCTAGAGTTTCGAGGACAATGTTGAATAGAAGTGGTGAAAGAGGACATCCCTGTCTTATTCCCGTTTTTAAAGGGAATGGTTTCAGTTTTTCTCCATTAAGAATGATGTTGGCCATGGGCTTAGCATAAATAGCCTTCACAATGTTCAGGTATTTTCCTACTATCCCTATTTTTTCTAGTGTTCTGAGCATGAAGGGGTGTTGTATTTTGTTGAATGCTTTTCCTGCATCAATTGAAATAACCATATGATTCTTATCCTTAAGTCTATTGACATGATGGATTACGTTTATTGATATACAGGTGATCAACCAATATATGAAAAAGTGCTCATCATCCCTAGTAGAGACATGCAAATTAAAACCACCCTAAGATTTCATCTAACTCTAATTAGAATGGCTACTATCAAGAACTCAAGCAATAATAAGTGTTGGCACAGATGTGGGGAAAAAGGCACACTTACACATTTCTGGTAGAGTTGCCAATTGGTTTAGCCACTCTGGAAAGCAGTATGGAGATTCCTCAGAACACTTGGAATGAACCCACCATTTGACCCAGCTACCCCACTCCTTGGTTTATACCCAAAGGACTTAAAATCAACATACTACAGTGACACAGCCACATCAATGTTCAAAGCTGCTCAATTCACAAGAGCTGGGTTGTGGAACCAACCTAGATGCCCTTCAATTGATGAACTGTGGTATATATACACAATGGAATATTATTCAGCCATAAAGAAGAATAAAATTATGGCGTTTGCTGGTAAATAGATGGAGTTAGAGAATATCATGCTCAGTGAAATAAGCCAAGCCCAAAAAACTAAAGGCCGAATGTTTTCTCTGATTAAGTGGATGCTGATACATAATGAGGAGGGGAGTGGAGGAGCAAGAGAAGAATGGAGGAACTTTGGGTGGTGTAGAGGAAAATGGGATGGCAGGGGGTGGGGGATGGAAAGATAGTGGAGTGAGACAGACAGTAATGCCCCATGTACCTGTATGACCACGTGAATGGTGTGAGGCTACATTGTGCACAACCACAGAAATGAAAAGTTGTACCCCATTTGTATACAATGAATCAAAATGCAGTCTGTAAAAAAAATGAATAAATAAATTAAAAAACAAAACAAAACCCTTGTTTTCCAAGTCAAAGTCCTTCCAACAGCCCTGCCTCCAGGCCCAGCCGTTGCCCCTCATGTCCCCCCTGTGCCCATGGTCCGTTGACTATTCTTGACATACGCAGTTCCAGTCCCACCGCCCCAGTCCCTGGGCCTCTTCCTATGGACAGCGACCACGTGGTCCTGCTCAGCTGTCCTGACACAGCCTGCCCGCCTCCCTGAGGCCCAAAGCAGGAGGAGTCTTCCCCAACTGCCAATCTACCGACCTCTCTTTACTCAGAACCGCCCCCCCCGCCCCAGGATCAGATCCAGACTCTTCATGGAACACAGGCTCCTTCTCACCAGAACCGGCCCACCTACCCGTGCGCTGCTGTCCCCAAATGCTGACCTCTTCCCTCTGCCTGGACTCCCTTCCCCTCTCTTTGCCTGGACGACCCCTCTCTGCCTTGACCTTCGTTCCAGACACTTCCCCTCCAGAAGTCTGCTCTTCGTTACTCCTTCCTCACCTGGTCTCACGCGTGGAGCCTGGTGGCACCTGATGTAGCCCCATGGCGTGTCCGTCGTACCCGTCAGCTTGTGAGCAAGCTAAGGCTGGAAACTCACTGAATGGACTGTGGCTCAGAGCGGCACTCGTAAATGGTTGTGGAGAAAAATGAAAGAATGAGATACGAATCTTGCCATTTGTGGATTTTTAAAAATGGCCTGCAGTTTCTTCTGAGGGACAGTTGATTTCATTGTCTTCTCTCTTATCTTTATTAAGTCATTAATATGATTGCTTTCAACTCCTTTTGCTTCCTTTTCTGTACTTTTTACACATCATATTTTCCATTAAGACAAAAGATAATAATTTGTGCCATCAAACTTTCCCCATTAGTCATCTTGACAAATTTATCTTTCCTTTGAGTCTGTTTGAAATGCAAATTAAATTGTCCATTTTTAATGATCCCTGAAATGAATGATTTTCCATGGTAGCCCTTTCTGCTCTTGAGGACTTGAAAATGTTGCTCTTCTGCTTTCAAAGCAGAGCAGCTTGACAGGCTGGCTGACCCGGGAAGCTTGGTCTTAAATTGCTCTGCGAATATCTTCCCTGATTTTTTTTTTTTTAATTGTAAATTGAGACTCTTTGTCTTCACATCTCCTAATGGTAGCTACTTTATTCTGCTGCCTGCATTAACCTTAAAAAAAAAAAAAAAAAAAAAAAAGATTGTTTAGTTACACAACATAGTGGCAGAGACAATCCATTTACAGTCGCAACAAATAAGAACACCTACTTAGGAACAAATGTAACCAGATGTTGCCGGTAAGGACTGGAATTCCATAGGCTGCCTTGAGAGCCAGAGCCCCAGGGGACCCCCGGGGTCCAGTCCCCTGTAGCTGCCGACACTCCCGACCCCTGCACCCCGTGGGAAAGCCTCAGCTTCATTCAGTCGGCAAGCCAACCACACCTCCCACGGGGCCCAGGGCACCTCCCCTCTTGTGACCACATGGCCCCCTCCTGAGCCCCTGTGGTCTGCTCTGCTTCCGCGTGCAACCCCGTGGGGTCTGCAGGGGGTCTGGCGTCTTCCTCCCCCGGGATGGAAGTGTAGGTGACTAATGAACTGCCAGCCAGGGCTTGCACCCGGTGCCTGGTGTGTCCAGCTCTCAGATGCCACCTAGGGCGGGGGCGCTGCCTCGCCAGCCAGGGGTAGGAGGGGAGCAGAGGGGAGCAGAGGGGCGCAGAGCTTACAGACCAGCACCTCAGATACTCTCCCGAGACCAGAGTGTCGACTTGAATGAGAGGAAAGCCATCCTCCCTACTTGGACACGGTGACTCCACAGCTTGAAGTTGTCATTTCTCTCTCATTTAATGACCAACTTGGTGAAATCCCACCCCACAAGAATACCAACGAGACGTGTTTTAGAGTTAAGCCATGTGATTCTAGAGTTCCTGTGGGAAGCAAGCAGGCAAGAAGAGCCAGGAGAAATTAACTTAGAAAATGAATCTCAACTTAAACCTCATACCTTGTACAAAAAAAAAAAAAAAAAAAAAAAAAAAAATTTTTTTTAAAAGGTGAAAATGGGTCATAGACTTAAATATCAAGCCCAGATTCAAACTTGGCGTCTTGACTGAGAAGCCAGGAGGAGGAAGCAGAGTGCTAGCTGGAGCACGGAGAGAGACTGATACACACGTGGTAAGGAAGTCACTGTGTTTACACATCAGACATGTCCTATTACCAACGAGCCTGTGAGCAGGGTCACCTCCTGGTGTGGCCTGTGTTGCTGCTTTGTGTGTGCTGACAAGAAGTCCACGCCCTGTCCTCTCCATCTGTATTTGTGCGGAAGCGCTCTTGAATCCCCAGTGGTTTTGGACACATCATACATACACCTCTGTCCTCAGCCGCCACTCCCTTTGATGGATGTCTAGGCACAGGACTGGTGGCAGGGTCTGGGATGGTGTCTTTCTCCCCAGCTTGCCCCTGCTAGGGGCCAGCTGTGTGACCTTAGAATATTTTTCTGTCCACTGTGTTTATTCTATTTGCCACACAGCAGCTGCTCGGCCTTCAGCTGTCCCCGTCCACCCAAGCCTTCTGCGAGCTCCACTCTACTTGCCCGCTTGTGTCTCCAGGACTTGGGACGCTGCTGGGCCGCGCTGGTTACTGAGGAAGGTATTCCGTGATTGCACAGACACAAGTGCAGCTGGGGGAACCACAGGCCCGCAGACTCCATCCATGCCTGTGGCAAAACTTCAGTCTGCACACCTTTTTTTTTCCCTTTCTTTTTGTCCACTAACTTTTTGCTACTTATTGGTAAATATTTATCCTTTTAAAAAAAGCACCTCTCGACCACTCTTTAACGCTGCGATGTGCTGAAGAATCACAAGTGAAATGTTCCATGTTTGGGATTTGCCTTTGAATACTCAAGCAAAATGAGTGGGCAGGTAAAAAAAAGCAAGAAGGCGTGATATAGAACGTTGCCTATAAGAGGCTGTTGGATGGGGCGTCATTAGACTCTTCTCCCTACTTGGGGGAATCTTTGAACTTTTGAATACAAAAATGCAGTTAAACAATAAAAACAAAAAAGAATCACCTGTCATGCTTAGAGAAGTTCCAAGCCATAAGCACATACAAGACTAAACAATAAACCAAGTTTTTAAGTATCTGGGTCAGCTGACTCTCTTGCCTGATTTTTTCATTTATTTTTGCTTATCTGCAACATTTTCTCCTAAGTAGGGGTAGGACTAAAAACAGAATGCACTTAAGTGGAGAGTTCCTTTCAGCGCCTTCCTGTGTTCACAAATTTAAATGTTTATTATTTTCCACACTTCACTAAATGGAGCTCTTTCCTAGAACCAAAGTAAAATTGATCTTTGCATTAGTAAGAACATATAGGTCATGTAACAGTCATTAGCCAAAACATATTACAGAGTAAAGAATACAGTGTGTGGACTATAGATTCTTCTGTCCCCTCCCCTTAGCTTATAGAATTGTACTTTTTGGGGGGCAGGGCCGGGTACTGGGGATTAAACCCAGGGGTGCTTAACCACTGAGCCACACCCCCAGCCCTTTTTATTTTTATTTTTTTAAATATATTTTTTAGTTGTCAATGGACCTTTATTTTCTTTATTTACTTTTATGTGGTGCTAAGAATCGAACCCAGTGCCTCACGCATGCTAGGCAAGTACTGTACCACTAAGCCACAACCCCAGACCCCTTTTTATTTTTTATTTTGAGACAGAGTCTCACTATGTTGCTTAGGACCTCACTAATTGGATGAAGCTGACCTCAAACTTGTGATCCTCCTGCCTCGGCCTCCCAAGTTGCTGGGATCACAGGCAGGCACCTGGCAGAATTGTACTCTTCAGAACCAACAGCTTTAAAATGTGAATGGCCAACGTAACTTTGGGAAGGAACGAGAACTCCTTTCCATAATATGGCTTCACCAGTCTCAGGCTGATCATTCACGGTGATGAAATCTCAGTCTGCACAACGGGCCCATTCCTCCATGGATCCACCCTTCCCATGGTCCCTCTTCCCTTCTAGAGACATCATCTGGGTTGTTCTTGCTTTCACCCTTCGCTCCGAGCCCTGTTCTCAAGGAGAACCTGTTCCTGCTGACACAGGAAGCCATCGGCAAGTTGAGCAAACAAAATCAGGGTCGCTGCTTCTCTTTCCTTGCTGCCTGTGTTACTAACCTGTGAAACCAGCGACTCTCATTTTTAAGTCTTATATTGCAGAAAGCTGAGGGAAAATGATTCCATTCCAATGAAGAAAAAGAATCTGAGTTTGTTTTATTTGCTTTGAAAGATTATCTTGGTTCTGAAGGCCTCGTGGGGAAAGGGAATCTGTCTGCAGAGTTATTTTCAGCCCCTGGCTGTCTCCTTAGCCCAAATACAGCAAAAGATACAGATATCTCACCAACGGGAGATGCGGGCAGCCAGCGTGCACGTGAAAAGATGTTCAACCTCACTAGCTAGTGGGAAAGTGCAAACGGAAACTGCAGTGAGCTATTATATGCACTCATTAGAATACCTGAAATAACAAACAGTGACCACCCCAAAGGCTGAGGAGGATGCCGAGAGACCCCATCTTTCACACTTGGCTGGTGGGAATGTAAAATGGCTCGGTTGCTCTGGGAGACAGCTTGATCGTTCTAACGAAGCTGAACACACACTTCTCCTTCAGTCCAGCTATGCCTAGACTTCTTCCGCCCCAGAAAAATAAAGATTTGTTTCCACAAAATCCTGTGAATGGATGCTCAGAGCCTCCTTTCTGACTATAACCAATTGGAAAAAATCCAAATGTCCTTCAGTGGATGAATGGTTGAACGAACCGTCTTGTGTCCACACTGAAGTATGTAACACTGAACACAAAAAGAAATGAACACGCAACCACCCAGGTGGACTTCAAGGACAGTATCTTTGATGAAAAAAAAAAAGTCAACCTCACAAGTTTACCTTAGAGTGTGAGTTCATTTATACCACATTCTTGAATGACAACGGAGAGCTATTGCAGAGATGGAATTCAGAACACTGATTGTCAGGAAGAAGGGGAGCCGAGGGGAGAGGGTGTTGACACAGAGCCGCACAGGGCGCTCCTATGTGCTGATGTCACAGTTCTGGGGTAGTAGTTACCCTGCAACCTCGACAGGTGACAGAATTGCTCGGAACACACACACACACACACACACACACACACACATACACACACACACACAAATGAATTCCTTATGTAATTAAATAAGGGCTAGTTAATAGTACTGTCCACACGTCAATTTTTAGAATTCCACATTGTTCTATAGCAAGGAGATAAGGTGTCACCACTGGGAGCAGCTGGTGAAGGGTGTCTCCTTTGGAAAACTTCCCATCTGCGGCGACACTAGACAAGACAGTGAGAACTCTACTGGGTGTGGCCAGCGGGTTGGAACTTGAAGACGGGGAGCCGCCCCTAGAGATGGTTCAATCCCCAGTGCCACAAAAAAAATAAAAAATAAAAATGTGTCCTTATGTCTCAGGGTCTCGCTAAGTTGCTTAGGGCCTCACTAAGTCGCTGAAGCCAGCTTTGAACTTGAGATCCTTCTGCCTCGACTTCCCATGCCACTGGGATTACAGATGTGCACCACTGTGCCCGGCTAGGACCCAAAAAATGTTTAAAAATTATACTCCTTATCACCAAGAGCTTAAATGCATAACTTCAAAGGTAGTACTTTCAAAGATAAACCTGTTGGGAGAATGATTTAGACTATAGAAATATAGATTCAAGAGAGAGCTGGGGAGTTCCAGCAGACCTGAGATTTAAGAAGAAAAATAATTCTATGAGGCTCTGTTTGTTAAGCAAATTCCTTTGCATTTTGTTTAGGTAGGATAAGCTTACTGTAAAACGACACTTCTATAGAAATATAAAGCAAGCACATATGCAATTTTAAATGTCTTAGTAAGCTACCCTTTAAAAAGTAAGATGAAATTAATTTTAATAATGTTTTTATTGAAACCCATATGTCCAAAATAGTATCATTTCAACGTGGGATCTTATTATTAATATTACTAAAGAGATTCTTTTTTTCATACAAAGTCTTCTGAAGGCAGGTGCATGTTTTATGCTTATAGCACATGGAGACTCCTCAGCCATGTCCCAACCTCCATGCCACATGTGCTGGTGGCTGCAGGTCAGACAGCCCGGCTTTAGAGCATCACCTTCACTTAAGACCTTCCAAGGGGCTTGATTGTTTGAAGGCAGAGAGGAGCCATCCATCTCTGAACTCCTGGGCTTCCCCTCTGAATGGGGTCATTTTTCACTCACACGTGCAAGCATTAAAATGCCAGCTGGTTACAGCTCGAACTCAGTTATTGAATCTCTCCAATTAATCACAAGAAGGAGAGAGGCCACTGTGTCTTTCAGATCTCCTTGCCCATGACTTCTCTGGCCACCCACCTGGGAGAGGTGAGCGGGAAGCCAGTTCGTCCCGCCGTGTTCCAGCCTCAGCTCTGAAAGGCCCTGCTGCCAGGCGGCCCTGCGCAGAGGTTTCTAGGCCGGCACCCTGCCTGTGCTCTGGTCTGTTCAGCCTGCTCATCAACACCACCAATCCATTCCTCACGGTTCTGGAGGCTGGGGAGTCCGCACGCGCCCCCACCAGCTTCGGCGTGTGGTGAGGGTCTACTTCTGATTCCTGGGTGAGTTTTTTGGCTGCACCCTCACGCGGCAGAGGAGAGATTTCTCTGGGTCTGTTCACAAGAGCACCGATGCCATGAATGGGGGCTGTGCCCTTGGGACCTAATCATCCCCCAGAGGACCTGATACCAGCGCATGAGAGCTGGGGTTTCAGTGTGAATGTGTGGAACTCGTTCACCACCCCGGTCTCGATGCGGGACCGTGTAGCGTCCCCTCATGGCCCTCGGCAGCACCGAGCCGTGCAGCGCGATTCCCACGTGTCTGGGGACAGTCGCTGGGGTCTTTCCCCGCTGGCCTCACCCAGCACTTGGCTGACACCTAGCTACCGACTCAGCCGCTGTTCCACAAAGACGCATTGCGTGTCCCTCCTCCGTACAGGGGCGTGTTGGGCCACACCGTGGCCGGCTGCTGTGAGGTCGGCTTCCACACCTCACTTAGCCCCAGAAGACCTTGGCGGAAGGCGGTCATCCCCCTGTGTTATGCAGTCACCGCTGTTTTTGTGACAAGAGGAAAGCACGCGCCTTAAAAGACGTGGCTGAGCGCCGTGGGAGGCGCTCGGCTCCTCGGGAGAGCCGGCCACCAGCCGAGCGGACCTGCAGGTAGGAGCTGCGCGCCCACTGCGTGCAGGTGGCGGACGTGCGGCGCGCATGCGCTCGCCGGGCACCCCTCCAGCCCCCGCAGGGCCTGGCGCGCCTTGGGCACATGCAGACTGGACCTGCCGGCCGCGGCCGGGTCCAACGGCCCGTCCAGCTGTCGTCACTTCCCGTCCGCCGCCTCCTGTCCTTCTTCACTGCCCCCCGCCTTCGTGATCCCTGGAACTCACGCCGGACCCCTGCAAACACCCGTGACAGCTGCCGTCGCTGAATGAACTCTCCAGCCTCACCCTGGTTTCAGGGCCACGGACACCCCGATGCCCCGGCTCACCAGCGTGAGGGCCACCAGGGCCGCCGAGGTGTGGCCTGGGTCAGAACGCTTCCTTTTGAAGGCCGAGTGCTTTTCCACTGCGTGGCGGACACAGTGGACCCGGGGCTGATTTTCCCTTTCAGCTGTCGTGAACCCTGCCGCCTGGGCACGGGCGCACAAAGACCTCCGCAAACCTCTGCTTTCCATTCTTTTGGATACGTACCCAGGAGGGGGACTGTCCGATTCTGCAGTGTTTGCTTTTGGGGAGGGGAGTCCTGGGGGTTGAACTCAGGAGCATTCTGCCTCTGAGCTAGACATTCCCAGCCCTTTATGAAAATTTTTATGTTGAGACAGGAACTCAGGAAGTTGCGGAGGCCGGCCTGGAACTTCGGTCCTCCTGCCTCAGCCTCCAGAGCAGCGGGGGCAGCAGGGGTGCACCCCTGCGCCCGCCCGGCCAGGTGAAATTTTTCAGGGGCCACCACGCCGAGTTCCACAGCAGCTGCACCATTTGACATTCCCACCTGGAACTTTTCTTGATCTGCGGATCTCAGCTTCCGTCCCTTCCTAGAGGACTGCAGTTCTTGGGGTAGGGCCACAGCTCCTGCCTGCACACCTGCTAGTGCCACCACTACTGACCCGACTCATCTCCCCGGAGCCCGCGCTGTGCTCGCACGCTTCTGAATGCTGCAGGGACAGTTGTTCATCCATTCTGTCCTCACACCCCCCTGTAGGGTGGCGGCACAGCAGATTCCACCCGATGAGAGTGGGTTTTGTTGCTCATCCCTGCGGGTTAAACTCCAGCTTTTCCAGGGGTTGACTGTGTCAGTCCCGACAGTTGGATCAGGAGGCTCAGCAGCACCTGAGGGTTTGTTAGAAATGCACACACTCGGAGCCCTGGTGGACCCAGTGAATTATGGCCGCCTTTGCACAAGGCCTGGGGCGATTCCCCTGCAGGCCGAGGCTCAGCACTGGGGCAAGCTTCCCCGCCTCCAGCCTGGGCTCAGAGGCTTTCCCTACCCTCCTGCTCTTTCTCGCTTGCCTTCAGGCACTGCGAAGCCTGGAAGGGTGTGAACCGTACTCCCCAGACTGTCTTGCAGTGGGGTCCCGCTGGGACTGGCGTCCATCCCTGCGATGCCGGCACATTCGCCTGGACTGAGTGCAGAGACCGTGGCGCCAGGCCGCGGGGCAGGGACGGCTGAACGGCGCCTGGAGAGTCGCTGGGCTGGGGCTCCCTGCTGCCCGGTACTCAGAGGGCTGTCCTCTGAGTCCAGAGGGCTGCGGTTTCCTTCCTTCCTCTTTCTAGATGGCAGAGGTCACTGGGGTTGTTCTGTGGGAGTCTGGAAGTGGCGGAGCAGACTAGACGGCAGCTTTGGAAGCGACCCCACAGTTTGGAAGCGAGGAAGGGGAAGGCCATCTCGGGGCTCACCTCTACCGGTCTTCCAGGAACTGTGAGCAGAGCCCACTTCTGGGGATCCTGGATAAGATGCCTTCCTGGTCACGGGGACTGCTCCCTGGAGCAAGGCTAGTTGACCTCTCACTGGGGGAAAGGCCAAAACGCCAAGTTCCCAAACTTCCATTCAAAGCCTCTCTGGTCCACACTCCTAATCCAGAATAATGGAAATGAAAATGTTGATCCATTTAAGGGAAATTTCCATGCTCCCTCGGGGGTCATGAGATTGTCTTTTAGGCTGCAAAGAAAACCACCATAAGCCTTAGAACATGACTGTATCCAGAAAGCAGTGAATGGAGTGTTCAAATGCATTCAAACTGGACACTTATGACAAAAGATGTAATTCAGCAAATCCAGTTATATCAAAATCGTGTGCTTTTATCATATATAAAAGGCTATGATTTTCTTCATAGGCATATTCCAAATTTACAATACACATATTGCTTTTCAGAAATGTGTTAAGTCCAACTTGGATTTTAGGGTAACATGTTATTTCCCAAATTTTCTAATATTTATCACTGATGATTTCCTTAAATTTACTAGTTACTATTTTGGTTTAAAACTCTTATGGTGTCTCCAAATTCTTCAAACTTCTTTGCTTCACCACATTGTTGGAGGTCTTAATTCTGATGGGAATGCATACACTTGGGATCTAAACATTGTCTTCCTTAAAAATAATGCTATATGGCGATGAGGAGCTACCTACCGTGTTGAATTATGGTGATAGTTCTTTTATATGCTATTCTGAGTCAGCATAGTTTGAAGTTTCTTAAACCGATTCAAATCACTTTGAATGAACTGAGAGGTGCATAAGAAAAAAAATAATGATTTATAAGTTAACAGCAATTAATTCTTTCCCAGGTACTAATGAAGGTCAAATAATTGTCTAACATTTATTAGACACTGAATGGAGAGGATGTTTAAAAAATCCTCCAGCTTGAAAGAATCGGAGGACCCAAAGAGAAAATGCAAACATACAGCTAATTAACCCAGAGGCTGCCATCTGAGAATTACCTGCTCTCTCTTTTGCCTGAATGTTCTAATTATTCATGATAACCTGCATTCCTTGCCTCTTTGTTTTCTGGAAGTTGCAGGGAAGCCCAAAGGTACAATCTTACCACCAGTGGAAAATGGCGGACACATTAGAACTTACCAGAAGCTGATGAGGCCATAGCTTTCAAGGGGGTTGTGTGTGTGTGTGTGTGAGTGTGTGCGTGTAAATGCTGGAGATGGAACAAAGGGTAAGCACGGGTTCTACCACTGAGCATGCCCCAGCCCGAGACACCCCTGATATTACTGGTGCGCTTCATAAGCAGCTCCATGGCGGCTACTGCTCCTTCTCGTACCCTCAATAATTTGAAGTCACCGTCCCCTAAGTTTTTAAAGCAGCCATGCTCCTCTACTGCCCTCTCAAGGTCCACATTTTTCTCCAGAGACACATTTTTAAATAACCCGAAATACCATCCAAATATAATTTAAAAACCATGCATAAGCTGCTAACAGTGCAAACTACTGATGGTCTGTATTAGGAAAAAGCAGTAATATTCTTTTCCACTTGCTTATTTGTGTGGGTTGGATTCTCACTTCCCAATAGTGCCATTCAGGGATGATGAATCCTTAAAAGGTGTAACTAAAATCATCCTTTTGCATACATTTCAAGGTAAAAGAGCGAATTTTTTTCATATGTTATTAGATTTTAAGATAATGTTATAAATCCGATCTTGTTTGTCATTTTATTACATCCACCATCCTAGCTACTAAATTTCTGTTCTAAGATAGAAGAATTCATTAGACAATATAAAATGTCCACTTGCAGATACTGTAAAACTTATATATATATTTTAATTATTTATTTTTTATCTTACAGACTACATTTTGATTCGTTGCACATGAATGGGGTACCTCGTTTCGTTTCTATGGTTGTGCACCATGTAGATTCACACCATTCTTGTTGTATAGATATTTTTAAATAATGTGGGTAAGTGGGGAAAGGCCCATGTGCTCCCTGCAGGTGACTGTCTGCAGGGGGTGAGACGTGCATTTGGGAAGTGTCACACCAACTCTTCTACCTTCTCCTCACTGGGAAAGGCAGGAGGCCTACTCTGCAGGAGGCTGTGAGATTTCAGTGAGGCAGGAAGCAGCCAGCCAGGAAGAAGCAGGCGCATGGCGGAGCTGGCTCTCTGTCCATCTGCAGGGTTTTGGCCACACTCTCAGAAAAACTAAACCTCGGTTTACATTATAATAAAAAAGTCAACTTGCTGGTGTTCGTGAGAATTTTTTTGCAGCAGGCACAATTGTATATGTTTACGGGTGCAACGTGATGTCCTGATCAAATTAGGGTAACTAGCACTTCCATCACCTTAAACATCATTTATTATTTCTTTGTGGTGAGTACATTCAAAATCTTCTCGTCTGGCTATCTTGAAATACACATTATTGTCAACTAGCCACCCTATGGTGCAAGAGAACTCCAGAACATCTGTCTCACTTTAACCCCGTACCCATTGACCAACTCCTCCCTGCTGTGCCCTTCCTGTCCTCTGGTAACCACTATTCCACTCTCCACTTCCACGGATCAACTTTTTTTAGATCCTACATATGAGAGAGACCAACTGGTATTTTTCTTTCTACACCTGCCTTACTTCACTTATGTCCTCAAAGGTTTGTAATGCTACAATTGACAGGATTTCATCCTTTTTATGGCTTCATAGTACTCCATTGTGTGCATGCTTGCAAATGCATGTAAGTATATATACCATATGTACTTACATGTTATCTTTATCCATTGCACTGATGGACTCTTAGGTTGATTTCATCTCTCGACTTGTGAGAAGTACCACAATGAACATGGGAATGCAGGTGTCTCCTTGATGTACCTGATTGCATTTCCTTTGGGATTGCTGGATCATATGACAGTCTATCTAAAATTTTTTATTTTATTGGTAATGGGGATTAAACCTAGGGGCATTTAACCACTGAGCCACATCCCCATCCCTTTTTAAAATTTTTTATTTTTGAGACAGTGTCTCACTAAGTTGCTTAGGGCCTTGCTAAATTGCTGAGGCTGACCTTGAACTTGGGATCCTCCTGCTTCAGCCTTCTGAGTCTCTGGAATTTGCCACCAGGCCCAGCCTATATAAAAAATGTTAAGGAACCTCTATATTCTTTTCCATAATGGCTGTTCCAATCTACAGTCCCACCAACAGTTTGCTCCACATTCTCACCAATTTTTTAGTTTTTGCGATAATAGTCATTCTGAGGCGAGATGGTATCTCCTGGGTTTGATTTGCAGTTCCAATGACTACTTATGCTGGGCATTTTTTCTTATACTTCTTTGCTATTGTTTTCTTTTGGAAGTATCCAGGTCTTTGCCTCATTTAAAAATTAAGTTTAAGGTTTTTTTGTTTCTTAGGTATTTTAGATGTCAATCCCTTATCCGATGTGTAGTCTTCAGGTTGTCTTCTCTGTTTACTTTGCCAAGCAGAAGCTTTGAGCTCAACAGAGCCATATTTATTTTTGACTTTGTGGTCTTATTTAAAAAAGAAATCTTAGCTGGGCGTGGTGGTACATGCCTGAAATCCCAGTGACTTGGGAGACTGAGGTGGGAGGACCGCAAGTTCAAGACAAGCCAGACAACTTAGTGAGACTCTGTCTCAAAATAAAATAAAACGGGTTGGGGTATAACTAACTCAGTGGTTAAGGTCCCTGGATTCTATCCTCAGTCCCACAGAAATCAACCCCCCAACACAAATTGACCTGTTTTCTTCTAGAAGTTTCATAGTTCTCATCTTACATTTAAACCTTTAATCCATTTTTAGTTGATTTTTGTATATGGTCAAAGATAAGGGTGTAATAATTTCTCTGCAGATGGGTTTCCACTCTTTCGAATGTGTATTTTTGGCATCTCTACTGAAAATCAGTTGGCTGTGTGGATTTATTTCTGGGCATTTGTTTCATTTCTGTGTCTGATTTTATGCCGTTCCCATGTTGTTTTGGTTACTCCAGCTCTGCAGGTTTTGGGGGGCTTTTTTGGGGGTTGGGGCATGTACTGGGGATTGAAACCAGGGGCGTTTTACTGTCGAGTTACATTTCCAGTCCTTTTTATTTTGAGACAAGTTCACTAAAGTTGTAGAGGCTGGTCTCCAACTTGCAATCCTCCTGCCAAGTCGCTGAGATAAGGGACGTGAGTCACCACCCCCAGCCCACCGTTGTTTTGTAGTTGTAGAGATCTTTTACCTTCTTGGTTACGTTTATTTATTTTTTGGTAACTGCTGTAAACAGGATTGTTGTCTTGGTTTCTATCTCAACTAGTTACAGTAGTGTACAGAAATGCTGACTGTTGTGCGTTGATTTTGCATCCTTCAACGTTACTGAATTCATTAATTCTAACAGGATTTTGGTGGCATCTTTTGTTTTTTGTTGCTTGTTTTCCCTAACGTGTAAGATCATGTTGTTAGCAAACAGGGACAACTTCTTCCACTTCAATCTGGACGACTTCTTTCTTCCTCTTGCCTAACTCCTCGGGCCAGGACTTCCAGTACTGCTAAATAGAAGTGATGAGTGGGAATTCCTTCCACTGACTTCGAAAAGTGTCTTAAAGAAAATTTATATTAATTACTGTGAATAAAAAACTGATTATAACTAGAAATGTTGCACAAATATTACAGAATGTTATTAAATTCTTAAGAGTTAGGATAATTTATAAAAATGCGTACTTGAAGATATGCTCCAAAATGAGAATGGAACTTTTCATGCTGATTTAGTATTAAAAGAACATGTAGCCAGTGCCACTTAAGATGAAATGAAGCTGGGTGTGGTGGCCACGGTAGGAGGTTGAGGCAGGAGGATCACTTGAGTTCATGAGTTCAAGACCAGCCTGGGCAACATAGCGACACCTTGGTTTTAAAAAATGAGGCAAAATCAGCACGATGAGGCTATTTTTAACATTTTGATAACACTGATTGTAACAATTTATAGGTTGCCATCTATTGAAAAAGGCAAAACATTTTAAGCCTCTACTGTTAAGGAGGTAGAGTATCGAGAATTAAATCTTAGTCAAAATGATGTAACTTTTATTCTACAAAATTCCCTGGAAGGAGACATGAAAATCTTTCCTTCTAGAAAGATTTTTTTTTTTTTTTTTAAATCCTGTTTATACAATTTAGTTACGATGGAGTGTTACATAAACTTACTGCAAGGGCACCTCAAACAGGCCAATTTTAAACTTTTTTTTTAAATGGTACAGACATTTTAGGGAGAAAAAAAAAGTCATTGATTTCATAAGCCACAATGTCTGTCAACCACCCAGGAAGGCTGGGTGGGTAGTTTCTCAGAAGAGCTAGCAACTTGACTCCCAGCCCTCAGAAACACAGATCCTTTTCATCAGAAATGCCAATTTCTCTCCAGGAGGTTATGAAGCACAAGCAAAAAGGTTCTGTCTGGATCAGGTGTGTGTGTCTTTCAGAAGGAGTGGCTGAGAAACAAAGAGTTGGAAGAGACTTCACTATTTTTTAAAATAACTCTTTAAGCTCGAACCGAGTGTAGGTGGCTTATTATGTAAAACCAGGTAGAACAAAAAGGCCAAAGTAACAAAGTCTCTCTAGGATTCTTATCTCAAAATACCTGCATACTTTGTCAGGTATGAAAACTAAAGAAAGGTGGTGATCCTGACTTCTATTTATCCTGTCCCGTGATTTGAGGAAGTATGTCAAGGTTTCGCAGATGTCCCGACGTGGTGAGTTTCTGGAATGTCTGAATGACTGGGTGTCACATCACACAGACAGCTGCTGCCACTGCCCAAGCAGGCACTGCACTGGGCGTGAGCCACGTCCTTCTGCTTAATTTCTACTGGCGCTCTCATCACACAAGCAGCAGAGGGACCCTTAGACGTGTTTGCAAGGAACTGTTTAGAAGTGACGAAATCCTTCGGAACAGCTCGCATGCAGTGGGCACAGGAGCAGGAAGGCAGAGGTGCTCAGTGCCACAGAGAGAAAACTGCCCTGACCTGCTGCCAGGCAGTTCTGGAAACTGCAGACAGCCTGCGGGTGTGGGCCCCTTCATCAGCAGGGAGCAAGGGGGACCTGTGGGAGGGAGGGGCTTTAAGTAGCTGCAGCTGGATGGGAGGCATTGCGATTAGGTCTCCTCCTGCCTCCCTCCATCCTTGAACCCCTTTGCCAAAAGACTTCTTGGAGCCCACCACTGCACTGGGGGGAAGGCAGGGTCCTCAGGGCGAGTGACCCTTGGGTGAATGAACATCGAACGTGCCTGAAGACACTGTCCCAAGCCCAGTTCCCAAGTCTCTTGAGGTTTGTGTTCCTGGGGGGCAGCAAGGGTGACACACCCTTGTGAAACAGAAGCAGCTTTAGCACCTCAAGCGCACCCTCCATCACAGACCTGGGATGCGAATCTTCGCTTAGAACAGTCACTATTCTTTCAAGAACTGAGCTCGGTACCCTTTGCCTCCAGTTTTATGTCCTTGTATTGCTATTTCTTATTTTTACTGTTTTCCAATAGCCACAATGTGAGTTTGAGCCTTGTGGCATTTGCTTTTTATATTTGGTGACCTTTTCCCTTATCAATTTAAGAAGGAAAGATGGACAGACATCATTACCCATGTACAGGTATGATTATACGAATGGTGTGACTCTACATCGTGTACGACCAGAGAAATGAAAAGTTGTACCCCATTTGTGTACAATGAATCAAAATGCAGTCTGCAAAAATAAAAAAATCAAGAATACAAATTTTGATAGGCCATATTTTTCTTAAAATAGGCTGTAATTCTTTAAAGTCTTAAAATTTTCCCCTAAAATTTTCTTAAACTATAGAATTTACTGCATTAAGGGTCATTAACTGCTTAAATATTTTCATTTTCAGCATTTCCTGGACAAAGGGGACTTAATTCTTAAAATGCCATGTGTTAGTTGATACCAAAATTTTGGGAAAATACAGAAGCATGAAATTAAGCAGAAGCACACAGCTGGGCACACCAAAGACCACCTGCCCCATTAGATTTCTAGGTATAGATGAATGCAGTAACAAATTCAGGGGCTGAGGCCAACTTTCTAAATGGTTTGCACATAACCTGGTGTGTTCTTTCTTCACGTCAACCCAATCATAATTGGAAGGGAACTAACTTGCAACAATACTCGCCCTTGAAAGGATCCACAGGTGAGTGACGCGATTTGGAAGACGACTGTCCTGGCTTTCTGCCTGTCTGGGGGAGTTCATCCTCCAAGACAGTGCAGACTGTGCACCAGATCTGAGGCCCTCTGGTAACCCCGGTGGTGGGTGGCAAGGCTGGAGAGAATGCCCAGCCCAGGTTGGTTTCCCCAAGATGAGGAGTGCTTGTCGTCTCTGGTGCAGTTTGCTGTAATTTCTAAATTAAGGCCATTGGATGCAAATCTTAATGGCAGTGTTAAGCAGGTAAGTGTAATCTTCCCATATTTGTACTACACACTCGATGCACCCTCTACTTTTCCTTTGTTTATGAAACTGTGTTCTCATTAGCATAGACCATGTGTCTCCCTCAGCACTTCACTGGGCAAATCAAACACAGGTCTAGTCAATGTCATTTACTGGTTACTAGATACATCCATCTTCTGTGCTGTGCATTTACCTGGCAGATGTTATATCAATTTACTTCCATCTCTTCCAACACTGCTAGATGCTTCACATGGAATGACAGCCTTACAACAGCCCTGGGTGGCAGCGGTTACCTTTGCTTTACATGAGATCTTAGTGGGTCCCGAGGTGGTAAGCAGCAGGGATGGGGAGCATGCACAGCTGGCCAGGCTTGCCAACTCTCCTTTCTGGTATAATGACCCTGATAGTATCCTCAACTCACCCAAGTGCCAAGTTCATGTTGGTATGGGGCAAAAGTCCTACTGACCCAGAGTTCAGTGAATGGAACCATTAAGTCCAAGTAAGCGGGTACACAAACCACCATTTTTATCCTGCTTTTATGAAAATTTCACTGACAACAGCCTCACCTAATTGTTCCGTATCATATCTGGTGGCTACTTTTGTGCTACAATGGCAACGTTGGGTAGTTGCAACAGGTTGTGTGGCCTGCAAATCCTAAAATGTTTTATCTGGTCTTCACAGGACGAATTGGCTAATCCGTGGTCTTAACCATGCAATATTATGATCTTTTAAAGTATACTTTAAACTCATAAGATCAAGTTGTTAAGAGTGCAACTGAAAACCTTTTCAAATGTTATTATGTTACCAATAAACATGAAAGCATGAGGAAAAAAAATCAGCAAAACCTTTGCTTCCTACCCATCTATGGGGAACTGTGGGAAACTAAGTTCTGATCCACGGCAAATGGCACTCTTGGTTTCCTTTCTAATCTGAATAGGCAAGAGGACAGAAATATGCAGATCAACCAAGAAGAAATGCAAAAAAGACCCTCAGCTATGAAGGACCACACTCATGAAGGAATTAAAACTTTTTTGGGGGTGGGGGTGGGGGATTACTGGGGATTGAACTCAGGGGCACTTGACCACTGAGCCACATTCCCAGCCATATTCTGTATTTTATTTAGAGACAGGGTCTCACCGAGTTGCTTAGTGCCTCACTTTTGGTGAGGCTGGCTTTGTACTCTCAATCCTCCTGCCTCAGCCTCCTGAGCCACTGGGATTATAGGAGTGTCCACTGTGCCTGGTGCAATTTTATACTTTGAAATAACAAATTCTGTGGTGTTCAAAAATCATTTTGTACCACTACTGGGTTCATTATTTAGAAGTGAAAAATTAAGCTGTAAGTCACCTCCAAAATGTTTGTACTTATCTATTAACATGATTAAGTCCAAATATCGTGTGGCATACACCATCAGGATTACAGCTGCATGTGATTAAAGGGGGTGAGTCTAACTCAGCATAGACTGAGAGTTAGCCTCTGTCCCAACTACGTGCTTTCCTTCAGAAGTTCCAAGTGCTAGAAATAAAAACCAAGCTTACTTCCAAGTTTGATGTGTGTACTTGCAGGTAATTAACTTTGTTTTAAAATAGTGTTACCTGTACTTTCAGGATCAAGGAGAATCTGTTTAGGAAAACGAAACATGGTAGATTTTAGCTATTAGTCCTTTTTATGGCAAAGAGTGATAAAGAGACCTCTATGACATAAGACCAGAGACAGAGGGACACCAACAATACTATTAAGGCAGAAGCAGGGCTAATTAAGTAAAATATTTAGCTAGTTCCTTAGCCTTTCAGATCACCTAGTCTTAACTCCAAACAGGCAATCACTCAATATGATTAAATCATAATACTATAAACATTCACACCCTCTATTGAGACCATGTGCATCCAGAATATTTATACTTATGGATTTACTGATAATTCTGTTAATTCAGACCACAACTCCAGAGTTATGAAAAAAGTGCCTCTATTACAGGAGTGACCGATTACCTTAAAGACAATTTTACTTTAAATTTACAGCATAAAAAGAAAAAAATACTCCAAATTGAATCGTTTCTAATACTTCTTTGTTACAAAATTTCCAAAAATCTAAGAGCCACACACATTTCCCCCCCTCAGAAATCATTCAGATTCATAAACAATACAGGATTACTTGCTGACATACATGGCCACTAAATGTGGTCCCCCCCAAAAAAAACCCACAAATTTTTATCTTGCATAGGCAGAATGAGGAGGTATTAAGGTTTCTCAGTTTAATGTTAAAGAATTGTCATTCACAGAATATCATCTTATAGTTAGTCTGAGCTCTGGATTTCAGGACCACATGGCATTAGCAGTCCTTAATGCCAACTGTTCTTATGATTTTGATTCCATTCCAATCATTCCTTTGCTATTCTACTTTTATCAAAAAGGAAATAGTAGTCTACACTTGGCAGATGCATCCAACTGAGCTCTTCCAGGGATTTTAGATCCTTCCTACAGGGGTATCTTCTGAATAGCCTGTACCTGCTTCACTGGAAGTAGGTCCTTGCTCCCACACTACTGAGCACAGTGCTCTGCACACACAAGGCTCTCCACAAAACCACACACCTTCTGACCGTACTGCCACCTGCACTCAGAAGGCATGCCGTGTTTTCCACATTTTTACTCCAATCCCCATTTTTTCTTCCACAGGAACACAGGATGTGAAGAGAGGTCCAAACACCACCACACACCTTAAGAGAGTCCCAAAGGTACCACCCACTTCAAGCAATGACTATGCTGGCGGAACTGCACAATATGCTGGTTGTGCTGCCAAATACCAAAGCCTTACGACTAACAAACAGCACTGTGCTGCATATTTGAAGGGGATTTAATAACAAGTGAACCATCTACATATAGTCCATTCTCTTCTCTATTCCATTTCAGATTTAGTTTTAATAAAGTAATGCGAATCATTTAAAGAAAAAAACTTTAATTTAAAATTCTGATCTATGCATAAAATTCATTTTCATATCACGGTTAAATTTAGTACAAACTATAAAAATGTTAACACTGAAGTTTTCAACAGAAATCTATTCAGATCCCTTAGAAAAATTACTTAAAGAAACAACAGCAAGCCATTTACTGCTATAAGGTTAATACATAAAGAAAAAAACATTCACACATTTTACTGAAATTTTCAGTAAATAATTTTAGCCATAATACTTATTTGCAAAATTAAAAGTTCAAAAGTTGTGTGTGGCTCTACAGCAATTACAATTTGTAATAAAAACAATAAGCCGAACCTCTCTGATCTAACCAGAACAATCCAAGTTTAAAAAAAACTATTGGTTCAAATTTGCATTCTTAAGGATACCAACTGTGAATGGAACAGGTGTATCATAACTTAGCTTAAATTAATGTGGAAGACAGTATAAACTAGATGCTTTTAAGGTTGAATTGCACAAGGGAAAATATCAGGGGAAAAAAACAGAGCCTTAGCTATTACTTTAAAAAAATATTAGATCATTCTTATATTAAAAACACTAAAATGAATCAAAGCCAGACAGTACTGAATTTTTACACAAGCTTCTTTTGTATTTCAACGTTGTTTATTGAGGAGTGAATGAGAAACTACTGCCAGACATGCCAACGACACTTCACATTCAAGGGCTGGAAGCTGAAAGCCTCCCAACTGAGTCCCTGGATAAGCCTTTTGGGAAAAAGAACCAAAAGTGACAATCAAATTCAACAGCCTCATGCGTGTTGTAATCAGTTTCTTTTTCAGCTTTTGCATCTAATGCTTTGCTGGGGTGAAGGCTTCCTTCTACCCCACAAAAAGACTCCACTCCGATTAATAGAATGAACACTAGATGTCTAGCAATTTTTTTTTTTAACACACACCTACGCTGAGTAACTGATCTTAAAGCTGTTGTTCCTTAAGTTTCCTTATGTCTAATGAGAAAAGTTAATTTTATTTCCCTTCCCCTTCACATGGGTGGGATACACCAATAGAAAAATACTCGTCAGTGCTATCGTAGGGCTTACGGGGAACTCCTTCAGTGGGCTGAAAGAAATCCACTGCACTCCACGCCACACGCAGGGCTGCCCTTCCTGCCTGTGGATCTCCAGAAGAATGGCCTACACACAACACTACCGTTCTCTCTTGCTCAAAAACAAAACAAAGAAACCTAAACAAAAGGGTAAACGTTTATTTGGAGTTAGTTTTCTGGTGGGTGATATTAAGGCCCTTCAAGCAGAATTCAGGAGCTCCTGTATGGCTGCCTGCTGCTCGGGACTGAGCTGTGCTATGCATTCAGTCCACAATCCTCCAGAAGTCTAGGGAAAAAAAAAAAACATGAGCACAGATTTAGACAGGGTGAGGCAATCATCGAAAGGATTTTAATAATCATTGTATATATACTGCAATAATGCCAAAACACCTTCCAAGTAGCTTAGTTTGAAGAAAACTATTGTAAAAGCAAGAAATCTATTCATTTCCTCAAAGTTCATTTTATTTATGACAAGTTTTCATTTCTGCATTGATAAAGTTACCTATACACCATAAGAATCCAAGAAGCAAAAATCATTTAGGTTTTTTTTTTGGTGTTTGACAACTTATTATTAAATCTCATCTATTTTGCTTCTAGACATACAGGAAAACTATTATATAATGAACAGATGCTAAGCACCAACTGGAAGGCTTAAGTGTCTAAGTTTAAGATGAAGATTTTAGTTGTAATAAGTAACAAAATATATGGATAGATTATAATTAAGTATAATCCTTTTAAGGCTTGGAGACAGAGAAAACAAAAAAACCCGCAATTTCCTTAGCTCATTAAATTTCTTGTTTTCTTCTAATACAGAATATGAAAACAACAACAACAAAATAAAAAAAAAAAAAAAGAGGAAGTTTTATTTCCTTGTTCCCAAGCCAACCAAATCCACTTACCTGTACTTGGCGAACTACATTAGCCAAACGTTTGGCACAAGGATCTTCATGTTTAATGGCCTCATGCATTTCTCCTTCTGCAATTATACTGAATATTTTGGGCAGATTGGTATTGTTTGGGCCAAGAACAATTGGGTGATTACTGTCAAAAGAAAAAAAAAAGCCTTTATAAATGAAACTTATAAGGAGAAATCACTCAAGCTCTCACTCTTTATACATCCTTCCCTACATAAAGATTACATGTTCACTAAAATCAATTTTCTTTAAAATTCTGCAGGAAGAAAACCAGATAATTTCATGTTAGATCTTCAGTTTCTTCCCATGTAATCCAGGAAAATCACCTGGTTCACCACTCAGCAGTGTTTTAATGGCCAGATAGAATGTACCTTATAAATAATTTGCAATGCATTAAAAAAAAAAAAAAAAAACCAAGAAATTACCAATAGGTTTCTTAATACAAATTAAATGGTTTCTACAATAAACCTTAAGTTCAAAAGGATTATATGCACATTTCGAGAGTAAGTGGGGAAATAAACTCTAGGCAGGCTTAATGGAAAGAAACATAATAGTGAATTAAGTAGAATTTTTGTTTTTGTTATTAAGAGAATTTCAGAGTAGTCACATCCAAGGAGATGATCAAATAGCCTGACGGAGAACTAGTCATTTCAGATGCAGGACTTGGCGTGGATGGTGAAGTCTATAGAGTGGCTACCACATTTCTCATTGAGGTTCTCAGTGGGAATACTCTCAGTACTTGTGTGAATTTGAACTTAAACAGGCTTGAAGGAATATGTTGGTTTACTAGAACAAACTCCAGTGTACCCTTGGAATTTCTCGTGAACTAAAATTAGGAATTAACACTGACAGAGCCAGGACTGAATTAATACTGAAGGCAACATGGGCTTAGAAAAACAGATCCCAAGGATTATGGCTTTGATTTGAATATCTCTACAGCGTCCATGTTATTGAAACTCTTAGATATACTCAGGGACATAAAGTAGCACTGGTAACACTATAGCCCAGGGATAGATCATGGTGGCCTGTCTGGAATACTTCCCTTAAACCACTGATTCTTGAATTCAGAGAAAAACACAAGAATTCTAGAGGGTCAAATAATGCTACCAACAATGTATTTCAATCCTGATCTATAACAAGTGCACTGGGTAACAGAACACTAGATGACTTTCTTAAAGCATTGTCTAAAGTACCTACCTACCAAATTTAATTCCATAAAGAACTCAAAATTTTATCTCATTATAGATAAAAGGCAAATTTTAACTGATAATGGTTTCTTAGTATTGTTAAAAACCTATATGACTGATGGTTGGGCACAAATATTGTGGGGTTAAAACTTAAAAGACTGACCTTAGGGGATGGAAAAAAAAAGGAAAATGAAATAAGGTGTCTGTGCTTTCTTACCTTTCGATCAGGTCACAGAGATAATTAAAAGTTTGAACAGCTTCTTCTTTATCTTCATGTAGTGGAAGCCAAGACAACCAGTGTGGAAGGACTTCTTCAACGTTTACACAGTCAGGCTTGAACTTCATAATTTTCCCTACGGCTGAGATGCAGTTCTCAGTAGCATTGACATTTTCTTTGGTCTTAGAGTCTGCAGACTGAATAACTCTTACAAGCAGTGGCAGTGCTTCTAAAAAAGGCATTTGGGAGAAAAAAAAAAAAGATTGATCAAGGCTTACATTTTTATGCAAATGAACATAAATATTTTTATATTTGTTCCAGTTAAGATAATGGTGGAAAAAATGTAAGGACTTTGTGTTCTTGGTTTCACCATCACAGAACAGTAACAAGGGGGCACTGCCTCAGCATGTATGGGGCACTGGCAACTCAGAGACAAAGAGACAGAAGCCTCCAGATTCACACTATTCATCTCCCAAGGGTACTTAAGTTTTAAGACTATATTTCCCAGGAAGTTTTAAAAAAGTCCTATGCTAAAGCTATGGTCCAAATTCCAAAAGAAATGTACCCTGGAAGGTAAGGGTAGGGGAGGGTGTGGCTTCACTCAGATTCCTTTTAATTTCTATGAGAATAAACATGATAAATTCCTAACTGCTACGATAACGTATTTGAAAAAGAAGAAGGGAATAAAGCAGAAATAGGCATATAATGTTTAGGGGTGTGGTAAGAGAACGAGGCTGAAATAAAAAGGATGTCTGTAATGAAACGTATGCAGTGGAATAAACAAAAGTACCTGTACAAAAAGGGCGATAGTTATCTCCACCGTACTGTGCCATGACTCCCAGGCCATATGCTGCTGCTTGCCTGACTTCCGGACTATTGTCACATACATATTGGAGCATTGGCCTTAAGAAATATTCTGCATACTTAAATGAGGCTGGACTACAATGTTCTATGACATCGTCAAAGATGCACAATCCCCATTGTCTGTCTGGCCATGGTCTATGTGGACACTACAAAAGAGATGCTTTTTTAAGCCTCAAATACTGGTATAAAGAATGCAAAGAAATAAATATGTGCTTACATGGATATACCTGATACATACAATAAACAAACAAACCTATAACAACCACTTTTTATGACTAATAATACTTAAACTGATAAGACACAGATGAAATTCAGATTTAAAAGACTTATATGACTTGTGACAGAACTTCACAATCTGATACCATCATGTACCAGGAACAAGTGACAGTAGCAGCAGTGTATATAAACTTATTCTGTAAAAAAAGACAAAGGCACATTGTTGTGTGCGTATAGTCCTAGCTAGTGAGGAGACTGAGACAGAGAACTGATTGTGGCGAGGAGTTCAAAGCCTGCATGGACAACACAGTGAGACTCCCATCTCAAAAACAAAACATAACAATAAAAAAAATTGAGCCAGGCACGGTGGCACATGCCTGTAATCCCAGGGACTCAGAAGGCTGAGGCAGGAAGATCCCAAGTTCAATGTCAGCCTCAGCAACTTAGTGAGGCCCTAAAGAACTTAGTGAGACCCTGTCTCAAAATAAAAGATAAAAAAGGACTCGGGATGTGCTCAGTGGTTAAGTCTGGGTTCAATGCCCATTTATGCCCCTCCCCAATGGTTGGGACAATCTTAAGTGCATAGCACTGATTCAATAGGTTATTTGTGCCCAAATATTTTTAAATGTGCTTCAAACATCTGAAGATAGCTGTTCATTTATGTTACTTTTAAAAACTGAAGAAAACCTAAGGCCATTATATAATGATGTATCAATGTAGTTCTATCAATTGAAGTAAATGTACTTACTATTCTGGTGGGGAATGAATAGGAGCTATGTATATGTGGGGGCAGTAGTATATGGGAAATCTGAACTTTCCACTCAATTATAAACCTAAAAACTTTTCTAAAACATAAAGTCTGTAAAACATTTTAAAAAATCAAGCATATAGGTTCATTATCCATAATTCATCACTGTACATAATGAGGATCATAAATAAATTTGCTACAGTTCACTGAAAAAACATAACCATTGTTTCCATTTATTAACAGGACATAGATATTTGAAATAATGAAAAATCACTTTTATGTCTTTAGAAGACATTTTAATTGGCCTCTGGAAAACCTAATTAGCAATCTTCAAGAATACATATTAGGCTGGGGTTGTGGCTCAGTGGTAGAGCACTTGCCTAGCATGTGTGAGGCACTGGGTTCAATTCTCAGGACCACATATAAATAAATGAAGAAAATAAAGGTCTATCAACATCTAAAAAAAAATATTGATTGAGAAAGTATAGAGGACAATACACTTTACAATAATTAGAAACATACAGTGGAAACTATATTTCTCAGACTCATTTTAACCTGAAGAATAAGGTTTTATATGTTACAGTGGAAGAATTCCAAGTCAACTATCCAAAATAACTGTTAGAGAGGTAACACTTACAATTAGGTTGACAATTAATGGAAGGAACTGTTCAAACCATGGTAACACCTTTTCCTTGTAGCTGCTGAATATTGAGTGTAAAATATCTGACACTTTGGTCAGAATATAAACATCGTTATCATCCTAAAAAAAAAGAAAAAAAAAAAAACAAAAAAAACAAAAACCACACACTCAGATGGGTTAAAAAGGATTCTACCATCAATAATGACATTTATAAATATCTAAGATATACAAAAAGAAATGTTCCTTTCCTGTCTTTAAGGGCATAGCAAGAATCTAAAAAAATGAAATAACCTTATTGAATGCCACTTCTTTTAACTATGGAAAAAGAAAGGTGTGTGGCAAATACCGCATTTATTGTAAAAATTTTCTTTGGGACATAGTTGAAAAATGATCCCTAATGTACTATTACTATTTTTTTGGTTTTGGCAGAATGTTCCTCATTTTAGAGTGAGATGGTGGGGAAACAGGGGTCTCACAGACAGTTGGACCTACTGGCATGGGAGAATAGGGCCACATTTCACAGGTGCTGACCCTACAATAGTTGAAAGATGTTTGATGGCACAATGTGGTAGGATGAAGAAGGAACTGAGAAATAGAAAGTTCCAGACTGCACATTCATCAACTTGGACACTCATTTAACACTGGAGTTTGAGAACATTCACCTTTAAAATGCAAAAGCACTATCAAATATAAGTGATTGTTGTAAGCAACATGTAAAGAGAATACCAGGTAAACTCTAAGGCATTTTGATATGCAAGGTATGTTACAACAAAATGCACAACAGCACAAAAACGAAAAATCAATCGATTTAAAATTACTTATTCTAGAAATTAATGAGTGTCAGATTCTTATATCAAAGATTACTGATAATCACATCAGAATGACAAGATGAATCAGAAACTCAAGCACTGAAAACTTACAGAAGCAAAGAATCATGTAAATAAAGTTCTGAAGGGAAGAATTTACCTCATCTTGTAGTGACTCTTCAACCTGTTCATCATAGTCTTCATCTTGTCTTTTAACTAAAACACACCCAAATAATATTTTTAAATTAGCACCAAAAAGGTCAAGAATTTCTTTCAGAAATAAAACACTGAAAACTTACCTTGCCGCAATTCCTGATTTTTAAAATGTTCTTCAAGTTTTGCTTTCAGTATACCTCCCAGTTCTTCAAAGTGTTCATTATTTAGGCATCCATCTCCCATTACTTCAATGCACTAATGAAGTTGAAGAAAGCAATCCATAAGATTTAAAGGTTTACGAGTCACAAATTCAACTCCAAATTAAGAAACCATACAGATGTCTAAGAAAAACGAACATAATTCAAGATCCAAGGAGATTAATGATTAAATGTGCATATACTTGTTGTATTTGTTCCAATGATAGCAACTTAACTCATTGCTCCATTATACCAGATGCAGACAGAATTCCTTTTATAAAACCTTAAACGCAGTATATTTATATAACAAGAATATAATATTAATAATACTATATAGAAACTTCAGATAATGATTTGCAATCTACTTTATATAAGCCTGTGTCAATTTTGTTATAAAATTTGAAGAATGAAACACTTGGGACTTAATGGGTTAAAAAAGAGAAATCAGAAATACCTTTTCAAAAAAATATTTTTTAGCTGTAGGTGGACACAATACCTTTATTTTATTTATTTTTATGTGATGCTGAGGATCAAACACAATGCCTCATATGTGCAAGGTGTCTACCACTGAGCTATGACTCCAGCCCCAATACCTTTATTTTAAACACGTACTGGGCATATCTTGTATGACAAACATTAATTATGCTAGGCACTGAGGATTCAAAGATGGAACAGAAGAAGTAAACTGGCTTCTAAGGAGCACAGTCCCTGTATAAACAACCTGTAAAGAGAGCACTGAAAAAAGGGTAAATGTGCCTTGGAAGGGCATTACAGCTGTAGGGAATGACAGGGGCATTCTTTGGAAACACAAGAAATTATGAATTTCAGGAATGTAAATGAGGACAAAGTAAAGACTTTTAAATAAAAAATTTGAAGCAAGCTACAAAGCTGTGCACAGTGGGGGTACCACTGAGTATGGGAAGGGAATGGACTAAATAAACAGTAAGTTAAGGCAAGGCAGAATGGACTGGAGGGAAACAGAGACTTTTGGAGGAGACCCAGTGAGGCTATTCTCAATAGCACAAGAAAGAGATGAGGCGATTGGGAGTGTGTGTTGGCGGGGAGGGGAGACAGGAATCTAGAAGAATGCCTAGGACAGGAGTTAGACATGAACTGGAGATGATACCTAAACTTCTGTAGTTGGACTATAAGGTGCATGATGGCAGGAATTTATCAAGACTGGTACAAGAGCATTCAGAATTTCTTCTGATTCCAAAGAATGCATGCTTCCATGCCTTTGCCCAGACTACTCCCTGCACCTGTAGTGCCCTTCTCGAGGGCACATATCCCATTTCTCCAGTGCCTGTTCCTAAGCAAACAAAAACAATAACAACAAAATATTTAAAATTTTTTTCAGCAATTTAAAAATGCATGTCCTAGAATATAAAAAAAAAACACCCTAATTTCCTCTTATTTTATGTAGCAAGATTAATAAACAAACACAATCTTACAAATATTCTTTAAGAGAAAAATATTCACCTTTGCAAAAGAATGCATTATTTCTGAGAGGACGTCAGAATCTGGTTCTGTGCCAATGGCCTTGATTAAAGCATCACACATGAAATGCCACATCTGGGTGAGGTACTCAGGACCCCGAACCCTTGCACACTCCAGGAGAAGAGGCATGGATTCCGCTGCTGCCACACGAACGCGTTTTATTGTTAAGGAAATTGTGATCACTAAGGAACTTCAAAAGACTATCATTCTACTTACTTAAGCCTTAGGTACCATGTGTTAAGAGGAGTGCTAGGCAATTTCTGTTTATCCAAGACAAGAACCTGTGTTAAATATAAAGTGATAAAAATAGAAGTCTCCCTGGTCACATGACACACCTCCTTTCTTATTACCTATAATATAGCAGGGATGAATTCAATGACAAGATAGGCCTTTCACCGTTCAAATGTAACCCAAAAAACAACAAGGGCTTGTGAAAGGATCTGACACCTTAAGAATGTGAGGGTGTTTCTCAACATACACCTCTACCCCAAAACTTCAGGTAATACGTTTCTTCTATAAATGTCTTTATGAGAAAACCATTGAGGCATCTCTATGCTATGCTAGCTTTGTTGGTTTTCAATAGAGATTTAGTTGCTTTTCCTTACCTAATATCATTTACAAAATAAGGTTCTTGATAACCCCTTCTTAAAAGCAACTCTGCTTCACCGTGGTATCACTGGAAGTCTGCTGGGCAAAAGCCATCTCCATACAAGGACGCTTGTATGAGGAATGACTCCAAAGCTCTGGGTCTGGATCTGGGTTCTTTCTACCCCTCTTTTGTTTGACTATGCTAATTTTATCCAGCTATGGAATTAAGTGTTAGTACCTATATACATTATGGCTATTGTTAAATTAAGGATGAAAACAATAATGCCCAGAGGTGCTATTCACATTAGTAATGTAGGATTCTATTACAGAAAATTAACGGTTGATGGGTCTTGAACTTATTAAGAAGGGTTTTATTCTCTTAAGACTATCAAAAAATATCTGGGAAAAGCAGCAATTATATGTAATTATAAATATTTGCTAATAAAATAACCCTTAAAATCTTTAAGCAGACCACAGAAAACTGACAACTTGAGTACAGTTAACATTTTCTCTTCCACGATTTTGTCACAAGGTGAACAAAAGTATACGCAGAGAATCAAACTTATAAACTAAAACTATGATTAGGATCCAAATAATAACGGTGATTTATACCTCAGTTATCACAAAAATCTAATACCTGAAGAAGCTATAGTTTTACTCAATCTAGATATGTTTTACATCCAACTATTGTGTAGGATATCATCATGGAAATAAAATTTCAGTAAAGGGACCATCAGTTTGACAACCTGTTCGGTGTACTCCACAAAACCTTCTTTTAATTCCTTGGCGTAGCAAACCTGAAACAAAAATATTAAAGACATCAAGATTCATGTTTTTTTTTTTTGTAGTTGTGTACGGATAGAATACCTTTATTTTATTTGTTTTTTATTTTTTATTTTTATGTGGTGCCAAGACTCCAACCCAATGCCTCACACACGCCAGGCAAGCGCTCTGCCACTGAGCCCCAGCCCCAGTCCTCATGTTTTTTTTTTTTGGTACTGGGGACTGAACTCAGAGGTGCTTAACTCCTGAGACATATCCCTAGCTCTTTTTATTTTTCTATTTTGAGACAAGATCTCGATAAGTTGCTGCTACTGATTTTGAACTTGTGATACCACCAGCCTCAGACTCCCAAGTTGTGGGGATCACAGGCACCATAGAGTCCAGGTAGATTCATTCTGTTGTTTGTTGGTGGAGCTACTGATCAACCTAGGGCCCTGTGCCCACTAAGCAGGTGCTCAACCATGTTAGTTTTTAGGTGCTGATATATTAAAAAACAAACAAAAAAAACCAAAAAAACAAAAAAAACACAGCAAAACCAGAAGGACCCAAGATGTTGCTTCTTGACTAGGACTACATTTAAAGTTGTATACAGAACATAGAATTAGACTTCTAATCCCATTATATCAGTTATATAATACTCTAGGACACAGCAAAGTAGTAATCTTCATTCAGACTTCTTCTACTATTAGAAATAGCACGAAGAACAAAAAGTTTAATCCACATGATTTCGCTAAGACAAAAATCCAGAAGTAGAAATGTTGAGTCAAAAAGTATCCACCCTTTCTTTTTCAAGGAATATGT
Organism: Sciurus vulgaris; assembly: GCF_902686455.1. NCBI lineage: Eukaryota > Metazoa > Chordata > Mammalia > Rodentia > Sciuridae > Sciurus > Sciurus vulgaris. Next base: position 174,433,389 of record NC_136464.1, on the reverse strand, counting down.
TCCTGAATCTTCAGAATAATTTATTTACCAGTTATTTATTATAAGCACTCCTATGAAAAGTATATAAATGTATTAGCAGAGGATACAAATGCAGTTGAGTAAAAATGATAATCTCATACCAACATCTGGCAAGCAGTTGATTTTTCTTCCAGTCCTGCAGTTTTAATACCAAAACTTTGCTGATCTCCAAGGTTCACAAATTCCCAACCATCATCATCACTCATATTCTCCATGTCTTGGGCTATTAACAGGGAAAGAAACACAAGCTTATGAAAAATAATAGTAAAGGCAGAAATATTACAACTGATATGTCCTCATGAAGACACGTACTATCTAAAAGGGCTACTTCAGGCTTAATTGAAGCTGTCTTCATTAAAGGTCCCATAACCACCGGAAGATATTGCTGAAATTCTTTCCCAAGGATTTTGCACATTCTGGCCCATGCTGAGATCATGTAAGAGATCTGGGGAAAAAATTTAAAATTAAAACAGATTTTAAAGTAATGGGTAAATAGAATATAATAAAGTCATTGTCTATTTAATGAGAATGTTTTATTGATATGTTCATGGCACTTTAGTAAATTCAATTTCTAAGGTTATATATTAAAAATGTTCTTAATGAAATCCTCTGAACTTTCAACCCCAGGATACGGGTAACAGCAGGCAAGGCTTATTTTTTTTCCTCAAGAGGCAATTATAATTAGTTTTCTCAGTATCTACATCATCTGAATAAAACCAAATAGGTCAACTCCTAGGCACAAAATTCTTTTGAGGCAGAAACAATCTGATACGACTTTCTACCTTTACTACCTGGCTCCTCATTCATTAGACATTATTAAAACCCAAGAACCAAAATATCCTGTCCTTATTCTGTAAGTAGCTGGGTGTAATTAAGACACCTCTTCTGTGCTACCACTGTGTTTAAATGTACTTACCTGTCACCCATGGGATATGGTTCTAATTCATTATCCCTATAACCCAGAAAGTGATTTGTCTATTTCTCTGCCTATTTAATGCATGTGCACAGACACACTTTCCACTTCTTACTAAAAAATTTTTTTTTCAATTGTAAAAATAAAGTCCACTCATTCCACAAACACATACTGGCTCTTTTCCACATGAGGTGTTCTATGATCTGCTGATTCAAACATGAAGAGTCACTACCCTCCTTGCAGCTGACAGCCCCACCAATATTCCTACTGTTAGCAGTTTGCAAACTATCGTTCTAGCCTTTTACCTCTGCACACACACAAATAAAAGTGTACTTATACACTACTTTGTAAAGAAAGTAAAAACAACAAAACAGAACAAGCTTTGTTATAAAATGGTATTTTCTTCTTTAAGCTATAGGAAACAATTACATTGTGGTTGTGTAAAGTTAAAAAAATTTAATCCAATAATTAATGAGTGCTTTGTTACATATTTAGGCACTATGAATACTTTTAAGATTATGTCAGACATCTATGCTGTTGCTACAAGTGTCATAAGTGTCTGCCACTGAGAATGAACAAATGGGCCAGTCTCATAGAGGAGGAAAAATATGATGAGGAGTTGGCCAGGCATATTTGTGTTTGTGGGGGCAGGAGTTCCATCTAAATTAATGAAATATGTGTCTGCTCCTGTGCAGAGAGGAGACTGCAGGTTCTGAGATGGTTACATTTCTGTTTCTCTCTGACAGGGGAGACAAGTCACCTGGCATTCAAAGGGCTATGAGACACTCAAATGAAGATATTTATTAAGTGGTTGACAAGTGAACCTTGATCTGCAAGTCACAGAGGAAACCTGCAGCCATGACTCTGCTTCCAGGAAACTGAAAAGTTAAGTGTCTCACGTACAGCCCTCAAGAACAACAAAACCTGAAGGAGTCAAAGGAAGTAGAAACAAGTCACAAGACAGAAAGAAAACACATGACTGCAGAAGTAGAACAGAAACCAGTAAAAAGAATCTCTGAAAATGTTAACTCAAGAAAGCTATCATTCTTTTTTTGTTTTTAAGTACATTTAATCCTATGTTGTACACAACTCATAAATGGATCAAGGCAAGGACGGTAATACTGTTTACCTGAGGATCGTCATCTTCCATATCATTGAAATCTGTCTGAGTCTTCAACAATAGCTGCATCACATCTGAGGCATCCTGCATGAACTAAGGAAAATATGGGGAAAGCAACACCAACATAACAGGTATTTAACAGACCAGAGCACCACTGTTGCTATCTAATTTTGTTTTTTATGTAATAACAAAAGTTAAAAAAAAAAAAACAACCCACTATTTTCTACATGGGTTATAAACATAACCCCACAGATAAAAGTGATAAACTGAAAATATTCGTTTACATTAGTAGACTGAATGCTCTTTCTAGGAAAACATACTCTCCCCTCAAGGACAAAGTAAACTGCAGTATAAAAAGATACTTCTAATGGCATCAAGGTTTGGTCTACTGCTTATGTATTTCAAACAGTAAAATTTAATTCAAATTCAAAAGGAAAATTTTGGATGCCTCTATAGAATTCACTGCATAAAAAATTTATTTTGTAAATGATCTCACATAATTGTGCAGTTCTGGCAATTCCCACTGTATGACCAGGCAATGGTGTTTCAAAGCTAGACATAGTCTAAAACATGAATGTTTGACTGGTTTGAATGGTCCTACAGAAAACAATTTAAAAGAAAAATAAAGCCAGGCATAGCAGAACATGTATGTAATACCAATAGCAGAACATGTATGTAATACCAGCTACTTGGGAGGTTGAGTTTGATGGCAGCCTGGGCAACTTAGTGAGACCGTGTCTCAAAAATAAAAAAGGAATTGGGATAGTTCAGTGGTAAAGCATTCCTGGAATCAATTCCCCATACCATACCACACAAAAAGGATAAAAGTTAATAATAATGCTGGATTTGGAGAGGCAAGATTTGTGCTAAGTTCTGAGGATCAAAATGCAAAAGGTCCATGACAGAAGAACTTCTGGATCAGTTTGGACAACTGAGATGTTGGCTCAGAATAAACACACTGGCCCAATGATCCTTGCTAGTTATTTTCTGAAGAGTTATATGCACATATAGACACTGGATGCTTTGTGATCACCAGGATCACCAAGAAAGCAAATGGCACATTTTTAAGTGGAACTAAACATGAGGATATTGAACCACAGAGGCCTCCTGTGAGACAGAATGTATGGTTGTAGAGAAGGGGGACATAGCAGTGTAACTGAGTTAAGAAGAATCCTTTCTATTTGCAAGTAAAAAAAAAAAAAATAAAAATGTAGGCAACAATTTATTCCTATAGAAAATTGGAGTTAAAAAAAAAGATGAAGGAAAAAACCCAGAAAACCATTTATCAGATGGAAAAAACTCCAGTATTCTCAGTGACCCCCTGCTTGCCAGATTGTATACAGTAAATTTAACATAATACAAATCACTTACTTTTTCTTTCCCAACAGCCAGACCAATGAGACTGATGCATTCAATAGTTTTTCCTCTCAAAAGTCTGAGTTCCTTTTGAACTGCATTCTCAACAATGTGCTTCAGTGATGGCATAAATAAATCATAGTAGGGGACAAATTTTTCTTCTGCAGTATCTGCAACTGATGCAATGGATGTCACAACTTGTTCCAAAACTAACTTGGTTCCTTTCTGAATCAACTAGAAGAAAAACACAACATAAATGACTTAAAACAACAAAACAAAACAAAAACAAAAACCAGAACTATTTAAATTTGCTACTTCCTTCCAGTTCTTGAAGGCTTCTCTGAAATAGCAAGCTGGGATCACCTCTCCAAAAAGCCAGAAGGAAATACAGATATTGGAAGAAATTTCTATAAAATTATTTATGTTGAACTATTTATGTGGCTTTTCTCTTTTGTTAACAAAAGACACTACTTGGTTTTGCTTTTTCTCAAAAAATAGCTGGTTCTAGAGTCCTAACCTTGACTCCACTTCAATTTTTAGTACCCCTATAATGCCTTATTGTTCTAACTCATCTTTTCTTCACTGATTTCCACTACTTACTGTTATATTTTGTCCTGTCCTACTATGTTGTGGAGAAAATTACCTTTAGGGGAATTCCTTTATTTTCTAATCCCACATTTCCTGGAGGATCCCACCAAAGAACTCTGGTACCCTCTGGCATCCATTTCTCCTTCAGGCTGAAGAAAATGAAATGACACTGTTCCCTATGCCAAAGACTTACAGTGTGCTCTAGTCTACTAGGGTAGCAACCATGCTTTCTGGGCAGCTGCAGCAGAGCCCATGCTGTCACCTTCCAAGGTTCCCAATAATTCCTCACTGATTATAAATACCTGAGATCTAACAACAATTTCAAAATGTCCTTCCTTTCCCTAATCAATGACAACTACACTCCCAGCAGAGCATTTCCCTTTTAAATACAAAGGGTACCAAGCCCTGAGATTACCTCACTCCCTTTCTTCTGCATTTCAGCATTTGCTGCATTTAATTGTCTTAGGCCCTGCTGCTCCCTCCTTTTCTACTAGACTACCCTCTGTTCAAACAAGTTCGAACATTATCCTCTTCTAGCTCATCTCAGCAAACTCCATTCTTCAGTCTTTAAAAATCCTGCACACTGGTCCTCTTGGGGAATGACAGGGACACAGAGACTCTCTTCGCGCTGTAGCCCCCTCTACCCAAACCACTTGTTTAGCTACATTGAATCCAAGCATTCCTGGTTTTACCAACCAAAGTACCTGCCTTCAATGTGGGTCCACCTCTGTCTGTCTTCATATACTTAGATATTTCTATGAGCATATTCTTAGTCTATTGTGAAAGTTCAGGTCTGTTTGAAACTCTCCTTTCTTTGGATTAAAATATTCATTTCTTGTTTTCCTCTTTATTGACAGTATTATGCAAACTATAGTTTGACCTGTTTGTTACTGGTAGATACTAAGAATAGGAATTGAGGGTATCAGAAACTTTTATGAGAATGTAATGTAAGTTCACATATATTAAATCCTATAGTACAAAGCAGTCTTTTATTCTTTTTTATAGCAGCAATCCACTTTCATTCTATTTGACAACAAACTGGTCCTTGATCCTTGTTTTACTTATCTGTGTTTTCTCTTCCATCTGACAATATACTCCTGGCATACTGCTATACTAAAAGCACTCAACTATTTTAGGGTGCCTCCTATAATTAAGCTGTAATTATGAACCATCTAGTTGGCTTTATTTTAAAATTTCAAATTACAGAAAAAAGGACGTTATTTTCTACAGAGTCTCAATTTGTCACTCTGTAGAACACTTAAAACTTTTTTACTTGCTTATTGTTATAGTCTATATTTGGGATCTCCCCCAAAGGCTCATGTGTCTCTAATGCAGCAATGTTCAGAGGTGGAGCTTTTGGAAAGTGAATCATGAAAGCTCTGACATCGGTGGATTAATCCATTGATGGATATATATAAGTTGATGGCATTATTGGGAGTTGATGTAGAGGGCCTACTTGGATGAAGCATGTCACTGGGAGTAATCCTTAAAGAGTATGTCATGTCCCTGGTCCCTTCCTTCATTTCCCTCTCTGCTTTCCAGTCACCAAGAGGTAAGCAGTTCTGCTCCACTGTGCCTTTCTACCATGATCATCACATGGTCTCATCACAGACCCACAGCAATGGAGCCAGCTGACCAGACTGAAACCTATGAAACTGTAAGACAAAACAGATCTCTCTTTAAGTTGATCTTCTCAGATGTTTTGTCACAATGACAAAAAGCTAACACTTCTTTTTAAATTAATACTGGCAAAAGAAAAACTGTTAATGTTTCCTATGAAATGTCTGAAAATCATCTCTTCCCACTATTTTCCACCATTATCATTCATGCTCCCTGGATATGCCTCCCAATGTCACCACACTCATTACCTACAATCATGTTACCATTTGTTGAGCACAAAATAAAAAATGGTTCTCCCAAATTTACATAGAACAAGTTAAGAAATTTGTCTTTTGTTTTAAAGGCAACTCACACACCAATTTTGCCTAACCTTCATACTGTGTGCTTCACAGTTTCAATACTGGCCTGTTCTCTGACTGAGCCTGAATTACTCCACTGGGAATGGTCTGGAATATCCTCCTTCTGGCTCTAACTTTCTATGCTGATAGTCTTACTGAAATCCCTCTTTTTCCAGGTCTTACCATTAAACCAATCTACATTAATCTATAAGTAGATGGCTTAAAGATCTTAAAATTTGCTGGGTGCAGTGGCACACACCTGTAATCCCAGCAGCTCTGGAAGCTGAGGCAGAAGAATCACAAATTCAAAGCCAGCCTCAGCAACTTAGCAAGACGCTGTCTCAAAATAAAAAATACAAGAGCAGGGGAAGCAGCTCAGTGGTTAAATGCTCCTGGGTTCAATCCCTGGTATCCCCTGCTCCCCACCCAATAATCTTAAAACTCACCTCTTGAAGTTTAAGTACCATAATAGAATGTAGATGTTTCACCAAATTATCTAAATATGGAATAAGTAGAGACTTGGGACAGTCTTCAGTAAAGTTTATGAGAGCAGCAGCTGCATGAGCCTGCACCCGTTGATTGCCTTGGTCTTCCATGGTCTGGAGCAAAGCTGCAATTACCTGAGAAATGAAACCAAGTAGGCATACAATTTAATATGTCAATTCCTCTTCTTAAAGTTTGGATGGAGTATTTCAGGACTTGTTACTTACCTTTTCATGAAATTTCTTTTGGAAACCAGGTGCAAAATCTGTAGCCATCTGTCCCACAGCATTGCAGGCAGCGTATCTTACTCTTGGATGCTGGAATATGTTCCCTTGTATTAGTAAGGGCAATAGGGTTCCATGTGAAACTACAGCTATGATTACAAATCAAATATTTACTGGTACTTACAGGATCTTGAAGGAAAAGCAAAACAAAATTTACTATCTCGTTTAGAATTCCTTCCATTTGCTGGTGGCACCCTTCGCCAATTGCAGATAAGGCCATCAATCCTGCATGCCGGTATTTCCAGTCAGCTACCAGAAAGAATTACATCCAAATGAATATTAATAAGATACTACAAACATCATTCTGGTAGTTGGAAGCATGCAAATAACATTCTTATTTGAAAAATAACAAAACCTTTTACACATTAGAAAAATGGGGCAGAAAAAGTGCCAGACTGGACTATTTCATTTTTAAGAGTAGTTATAGAACAGCATTTTATTCCAAAGGTTATAAAAACTTTCTCATAAATTTACATAAGCAATAAATACTTGGATTCTGTCATACATTGTTATTTATTAAATAACAGATTTCTTGATTCCTATGATTGCAATTCTTTAAAAAAAAAAAGTCAAGGAGAAAAAAAGATGCTCCTTTTAAAGACTTCTTATTGAAACTTTTTTGTATAATAATAATGGCTATTTGCTTTTAGGTTAATAGAATTTTAACTAAATGTTTATTTTACTGGACTCTATATCCTATTTTAGTATAATTTCTTATTTCTTTCCATTTACTATAAAAGTTCTAACAAGTTATGCTTCTTCAAATTCTTTGTGTAACAAAGCAGGATAAACAAATACATAGGTTATGGTCTCAGTACAGGGAAGGTAACAATGGTTTTCAAAGAGGGACCCAAAACTCCTAGAATTCCTCTAAGGTCTTTCTGGGACTGGAGTTAGGGGTTTACTAGGTCCAACTATCCTTATAATATTTATTTTTTCATTTTCATTTTGAAGATATAAGGGAGTATAGTATTCTGCAGACTACAACATGTGAAATCCCAGGACTTCACATCTTCAGTAAATATGCAGAAGCAGACAAAAATTTAGCTAAGCTGTTTAAAAATACTTTTAAGTCTTTTGCACTGATTTTTTTTTTTTTGAGGGGCAGAGGGGATAGTCATTCTTCATAATAATGTTATATCTGTTAATATTTCTGTGATGAATTTTTTAAATGAATATTCACACTATAGTAACATAGTATGTGTTTTCAAATGGCTTCAATTAGTCTATATACTATTAAGTGAAAACATCTCAATATTATTCCCAAGAATAATCATCTTGGGAAGAGAATATATGGGAACATCTGATACTAATCTTTATATACTATACATTAAAGAAGGTCAACATACACTTAATGATCTAGAAAGATATCCATATTTGGTCCAGAGAAAGAAACACACTTCATATACTTCCAGTGTCCAGAGCTCCTGGAAGTATGTTTAGCAGAATGTTATGGTAATGATAAGAGGATTTGGAAATAGTTAACCTTTGAGTTTAGAGATTTATAAAACTTTACTGTTTATTATTTAAAGCAAAAACAACACAAATACTTTTTGAAACAAAGTAGGAGCGTATGGTAAGTTTATTGGAGTTAAAAAAATATATATTTGGGGGGGTACAGAATGTTGTGGCTGGGCATGGTGGTGCTCAACTATAATCCCAGCAACTCAAGAGGCTGAGGCAGGAGTTCAAAGCCAGCCTTTGCAACTTAGTGAGGCCCTAAGCAACTCAGTGAGACCCTGCCACTAAATAAGATATAAAAAAAGGCTGGGGATGTGGCTCAGTGGTTAAGCACCCATGGGTTCAATCCCTGGTACCAAAAAGAAAAAAGAAAAAGTTGTACGGAAAAAAAGGTTATGCAAATGATTCTTCCACAGCATTAATTACTATGTTATTTTCTTTTTCTATACAATATCTTTATTCACTTATTTTTATGTGGTGCTGAGGATTGAACCAAGTGCCTCACAAGTGCGAGGCAAGTGCTCTACCACTGAATTACAACCCCAACCCCCTGTTATTTCCAAATTAGAAAATATGTATAATTTTACCACTGTTAAAGCATTTTTCACATATATTCAATAAATCCCAATCTCCCCTCTGGGTGTAGGGCAAGTATTCTTTTCCTATTTTATTCAGAAAACTGAGATACATAAGACTTGTTAAAACCCATACATTTAGCAACTAACAAACTTTTATTAAGAGTTCACTGCCGGTGTGATGGTGCACAGCCATAATCTCAGCAACTCAGAAGCCTGGGCAGGAGGATCCCAAGTTCAAGGCCAGCCTGGGCAACTTACTAGGCAACTTAGTGAGACCCTCTCTCAAAATGCAAAATAAAAATGGATGGGGATGTGGCTCAGTGGTAGAGCACCCTGGGTTCAACCTCCAGTATCCAAAAGAGTTCATTACCACATATGAAAAAAATTAGCTACTGAGCTGTAATAGTCAAATTCTTTAACTACAAATCACAACCACATTCACAACAAATCCACTTGAAGAACTGTGTCAATCAGTGGAGAAATAGAAAGTGGTTGACCTTCTCCGATTTTTCACTGTCTCTGGGATTCATTTTCTTCATCTTAAAAATGAAAAGACTAGACTTATTCTTTCTAGCAGCTCCTATAGGTCAATCAATGTGTGTTTCCCCCCGCCCCATTCCTTCGGAAAAATTTTATAAGATGGGACCGGTGTAGACACTACTTTCAAGACCCAGACACAGAATCACATCTTTAAAAAGAGGCAATGGTTTTTGACCACAACTTTTTAGATTAAGAAAGAATCTCAAGAAACTAGGTGACAAGCATAAGGGCTGGAGCACTCAATGATTCAGTTTCATTTGAAGCTGCTACTGTTACTCCATCTTACTAATTTAGGATTTCATACTGCTGAGGGTGTAGCTCAGAGGTAGAGAACATGCTTAGCATATGGGAGATCCTGAATTCAATTCTTAATATCAATAACAACAAAAAAGATCCTTTAGCAATGGTTTAACTCTCATGTCTGGCTCTTGCAATCTACTCCATGTAGATAAAAATACTCATACAGGGGGCCTAGAAATGTAGCTTGCAAGGCACAACCTGTAGGATCATAAAAACAAAACAAATACTCATGAAGGATAAACCAGAATTTCTGTAGAAAAATGTTGGCATTAGCATTATTTATAATCAATAAAACAATGTTTAAAAGGAATTGTCAAATGCTATGTAGCTGTTAAAAAAAAAAGAGGCAGACTATTACATGGTGGTATGATAAAATGTTGAGCAAAAGCTTATTAAGTACTCTGTGTCCATATTATATATTCACATTAAAAAAATTGCACACATGCATAAATGAGATCAGAAGCCTCAGAGAACTGGTAACAATGGTTACTACTGAATATGAAGTAAAGGAATTGAAATTTATCTTTTGTATTTTCATCTTTCACCAAAACTAGCATGTACATTAACTTTGCAATTAAAAAAAACCCCATGAATTAAAACAAAACATATACTTATCTTTGGTATTGATAAAAACTACAGAGACAAGGGCTGATAACAAAATAGTTGTCAGGGAAACATCAGCAGGACTACAAAAATGGCTTCTCTTCTGCTTATACTAGATAATTAGAAAATGATACCGAAGCAGGGCATGGTGGCACACGCCTGTAATCCCAGTGGCTTGGGAGGCTGAGACAGAAGGAACACAAGTTCAAAGCCAGCCTCAGCAATTTAATGCAGCACTAAGCAACTTGGTGAGACCCTATCTCTATATAAAATAGAAAAAAGGGCTGGGGATGTGGCTCAGTGCCTGAGTAGTGCCCATGAGTTCAATCCCCAGTAGCCAACCCACTCCCAAAAAGAAAATGATACTGGATGAAGGAAGATTATATAAATCAAACATTTAATATTTCATAAACACTCAAATAATGCAAATATTTCTGGCTACCGTAAATTTGATTTCTGGTTAACAGTAAATTCTTTTAGAATTAATATATTTTTTTCTAAACACTTGATGCCAATTCTATGAAAACTGAGTATTCTCAATACTGAGAAAAACATTCTTTAGCATATGACAATGTTTTTGAAAAATGTGACAGACTGTTACATGGTGATATGATAAAAATGACTAAATAAAATTTCATCAGTAGAATATAAGTAGTAGGTTAAATATCCCACAAATGCCATTTGTTAAAGAGTTTAACATTTAGAAAGAAACATTCTACTATGGTAGCATTTGAAGTAGAGAGCTTACGGTTTTGAAGCATTTGCATAATGTGTTCCTTGATCATTGGCAGAACAAGCTTTCCACCAAGTCCACAAGCCATCCGGTCTAAAGCACTCTCACCAGCAACTGCATTGCTAAACACACAATCAAAATAATGTAATCAATACACACAAAAAATGGTGCACTGTACATATTACTAAATGTGTTTTTAAACTGGGACCAGGAAAGAATTCAAGCAGTCATTTGCATGTGATATTGAAGTTGAGGGTTAGAAAAACCCTACAGTTTGAAAAAAGTGGGGGGGGGGGGGGGAGTAAGGATAAAATAAAAACTTTGATCATGCTCTACCAAGATATTTTTTAAATATCTTTTGTCTTGCTGGGTACAGTAGCACACGTGGCTTCGCAGGCAGAGGCAAGAGGAGTTCAAGTTCAAAGCCAGCCTCAACAATTTAGTGAGACTCTAAGCAACATAGACTGTATCTCAAAAAAAAATAATAAAGAAAAAGGGCTGGGGATGTGGCTCAGTGGTTAAGTGACCTTGGATTCAATCCCTAGTACAAAAACAAACAAAAATCCTCTGTCTAGATCTTAATTTTTCACATTTCAGAGATTAAAGTGGGAGATATCTAATGAGCTTTGTGTATCTCTCTTCCTAGAGAAAAAACCTTCAAATTCATCAGGGAACAAAACGTAGGCAAGTGGTACTCAGAACATATAGGATGTCCACTTCCCAGGCTGAACTTATTACTCATCTTTAAAGGTATACAAAGTGCACTGTCCTATGCACAGGTGAAACTGTTTTCACTAAAATGATTATAGCATAGAAGCATCTGTACATTTATTCTGCTCAGACCTGCCAAGACTAATAGTATTTTGTCATATGCATAATCTTTAACTGTTGATAAAACTACAAGTATAAAGCTATAAAATAATCTTTACAATAGGATTTTATACCTAAATATTTTGATTTTGAAAATATATTAATGACCTGCTTATTCACAGCTAAGAAAATCTTATTCATCAAGTCCAGAAAAAATCATTTTGTAAACCTAATATAAATTTAAGTATTGTTTACAGGGCAAATTAGAGGACAGGTAGCAGCATGTATGGTAATTGAACCAGAAAAGGAAAATATTTAACTTGTCTTCTCTTCAGCCTGGTGAAGGTTTACTTTCATATACTTCAAAACAGTACCAAAGTCAGAAATTAGTCTTGTTTAACAATGGGATTAAACCTCAAAAAATGCAACATACATACTGCTATATTGTGTGTATGTATGAAGAAATTAAAGCAACAGAACTCTGAAGTGCTGTTTCATCTATGTGTCAGGGTCATCATCACTAATACACAGCAAATACAGATTCTGGTTCACTTTTCCATAGGAATTTGGATTCATGGGACCTACTAAGCTAAAATATGTCAGTACCACAGTAATGCCAGTGTTACTGTCCTTAGGTGTATATTTGCTGCATTTTGCCTTTTCCACTTTTTTCAAAAAAGATAACTTTATTTTTTGTTGTTGTAGGTAGCTTTCCTGATTATAGAATAATAGAATAGTTTTTATACACTATTTATAATGAAAATAAATCATGTTTTAAGAACTTGCATTAAAAAATTTCATTAATACAAATTACATAAGAAAAATAAATACAACTTGGAAAATATAAAGAGAAATGCATACAACAGAAAGGCAAAGTGTCCCACATTCCAAACTTAAAACTTCAGGTTACATACAGTATCCAGTGCTAGCCCCAAAGCTCTCACTGCCACCCTGGGCCCACCTCCACCCAGTAACTGCAGTGATTACCTATCAAAATCATCATCTTCTAGTTCATCAGCATTTGCCCAATCCTCATCTTCTTCCAGATCAACCATCATTGCTAACATCTGAGGAACTAAAGTGAAAAATTATTTCACTCCTAAAGACTGTGGCTTTATTATTTTGATCACCATTTATAAATAAGAATTTCGAGTACGTTTTACTTTGCCTCTAAGAGAGTAAGACAAAACAATTATAGTAGGTCCTCTGTATCCACAGCTTCCTCCTCCTTTAGATTTAACCAACCCAAGATCAAAAATATTAGGAATGGGCTGGTGCAGTGGCACACACCTGTAATCCCAGTGACTGGGGAGGCTCAGGCAGGAGGATGGAGAGTTCAAGAGAGCCTCAGCGCTAAGCAACTCAATGAGACCCTTTCTCTAAATACAGTACAAAGAAGGGCTGAGGATGCAGCTCAGTTGGTTACACACCCCTGTGTTCAATCAATGGTACTAAAAGAACCAAAAACAAAAACAACAAAACAATATTCGGGACTGTGAGTGGGGGGGCTATTTGTACTGAAATTTGTACCATGTTTGTCATTACTCCCTGAACAATACATTTTAACAATTATTTACATAGCATTTTCATTGTACGAGGTATCAGATCTAAACAGGGCCAAAAGTGAGAGGATGTGAGGTTATATGTAGTTATCTACACCATTTTATTTCACCATCTGTGAAATTCATTATCTACAAGAGGTCCTAGCATTAATTGTCCCCAGATACTGAGACAACTGTATTTGTCTGTTCCTCCAAAAGTTAGCTTTTTGTAATAACTGCTTTGGATCTTATTTTTTTTTCTTTAAAGTAGCAAAAATAACATTTTAAAAAAGTAACATTAACCCATTATGTCCCATCATCCTATATAAAGAATACTTAATAGAAGTCTATGAAAATTTATAAGAAACCTTTCAAATTGCTCAATTTGTTTTTATACGTATCCTAATATTGGATGAGACCTAATGTATTAAGCAAAAGTCAGATTTTCTCTGAACTTCCTATGGATTCTCTCCTTACATCCCTGACTCATCAGAGGCATGTACCACCACAAAATGAATGCTTCATTCCCATTTTTATACTTTACATATAAAATTACATTACTATGCTGAAATTTTTAAAAATATGATAACTGGTATCATGTTTACACTTTTGGCCATTTGTTTTTCAACAAACAGGGATTTCATTAATTATTTTCATAGGATTCCATTATATAAACAAATTGCCTATTGTTCTGCTGAACATTTTCATTATTTACAATTTTCCCCCACTTGGAAAATTTAATTTGATGAGATTATTACATATATCTCCTTGACAAGTTATGAGTCTAAATATGAAACTGTTACAAATATCTTCAATATTACTAAAAATCACCAAACTGCCTTTCACAGTGGTTGCATAAACTTCCATTGCTATGTTAGTTGAAGAGGAGACCTGTCTTATTTCACAAAAATGTGTGAAGTGTCCTGGAGCTAGGGTAAGAGCCCTCTTGTCTCCATCTCTGTCAACACTTGATACTGGTCAAACTCTCTGACAAGTTGTGTTCCACAACTACACTTGTTTATATTGGGGCTCAACAGTGCTCATTAACTATGTCAGCGTTATCTTTTGTGAAATTCCTGTTCTTAGCCTTTGTCTATTTTCAATATACCCAAACTATGTTGACTGTGCACACTAATTATTTTTTCCCAGTTGTGGTCTATTATTTTTATGTACCAAGCATTAGCCTAATTAAAAAAAAAAATTTAGAATTTGTACAAATACATCAATTTTTCTATCTATGGTTTGTGAATCAGTCTTAAAAAATTCTTCTCCATTATTAAATTTTACTTATAAAATGTACTAGTAATATTTAGACCTTTCATCCACCCCAAATTATTATTAAGTTATCTGGAATTGGGATACATTTTTTTTTCCAGTAAAAATAACTAGCTAGCCCAACCATATTTGTTGAATTACCTTTTAAGTCAACTTTGTTTCCAAGTAAGTGATCTGCTCCTACTCTTCCCTACTCTGTCTATTCTACTGTCTATACTAGCACTATCAATGAATTCTAAATTCTTAAGAGCTGACAGGGTAAGAGCTTTAATATGGTCATCAAAATCAGTTTTGCTGCTCTGAGAGCTATGTTCTTTCATAAGAATTTTATGATAAATTCTATTATGATCAACTTTATTAGGATTTTGACTAAAATGATACTGGATTTAAGCACTCTAACCACTGACACAGCTCAATTGTTAAACAATCAGTTCTAACAATTTTACCTGTTTCTTTTTAATTTTTTAGACAATTACACTGTCTACAAATAAGCAATGTTTATCTTTTTTTGCTAACACATCTTGATACAATGTCTGCAACTGTCAGTACAAAAGAAACAGTGACAGTGGGTATACTTTTCTAATTCCTATCTTTAATGGGAAAGCTTCTAAAATTCTAACCACTACTTCTTTGTAAAATAAAAAGGCAGGTATCACTGCAAAATAACTTGGTGATGTATTTATTTTCTAAAGCAAGTGTTCAAATACTAATTAGCACATAGTTAGGTCAGGAAACCATCAGTGTAGTTCCTAAATGCTTATCCCAGCACAAGGAAAGTAGTATTTCCACAGCACAACAGTCATGTAAATTTCTCCCCCCAAAAATATAAAACAAAGCAACATAATATAGTAAGAGAGCCCTGATTAGTGTGTAAGATATGTGTTCTGATCCTATCTTCACTTTAAGTACCACAATTTAGTTATCTTGATTTTCAGTTTGCTACCAGATGTCTAGAAAGTTGGTCCCTCTGAACTACTTTTTTTTTTTTTTATTGTAAACAAATGGGATACATGTTGTTTCTCTGTTTGTACATGGCATAAAGGCATACCATTTGTGTAATCATACGTTTACATAGAGTAATGTTGTTTGATTCATTCTGTTATTTTTTCCCTTCCCCCCACCCCTCCCATCCCTCTTTACCCTCTATACAGTCCTTCCTTCCTCCATACTTGTCCCCCTCCCTAACCCTAACTCTAACCCTAACACTAACCCTTCCCTCCCCCCCATTATGTGTCATCCTCCACTTATTAGCGATATCATTTGAACTACTTTTAATTCTATTGACTCTGCTCAGTATTTTAACATATAAATGAAAGTCTGTCACACTGCTTACTAGAGCAATTTTACTTATTAGGTTTCAAGGGTATGCAGCCTTAAAATACAGAGCTACAAAAGTGGGTCCATGCATGCACATATGAAGATATATTTCCCTAGATTCATCTGACTTTCAAAGGACATCCGTTATATTCTCAAATAAATCTGACAAATCATAATCCTTAGTACATTTATCCAACTATTTTGCCACATTACACACAAACTATTTGAAGACCTCTGACTTACTAGTCTGTGCGACAATGTTAGTGTGTTTTCTTAACATAGCAGCTGCAGTCTCCGACAGGGTCACAATCACTTCAAGGGCAAGTTGGCGCTGCATGTTATTGAGGCTGGTGTCTCCACACAACTACAAAGAAGACGTATTTGTATATATTTAATAGTTTATATTGTTACCTGAAAATAATAAGCACAACATGTACTGAAGTGTTTACCTTTAGACTTAGCTGTAGAGTTGCTTCCAAGTGAGGACGCAAATACTTTGGAACAGTATCTGCAATCTCAACAAGGGACTTGAGGACTGAATCATCATTCTGGTAACACGAATCATTTACAGCCTAGAAAAGATATAACAGAAAGAAATCTCTGTTCAAGACTCAAAAAAAAAAAAAAAATTCCCTGATAACAATTCACTGATAACAATCAGTGACTTACATTATTTCAAAAGAGCTAGTAGAGAATATTCTGAATGCTCCCAGTGCCAAGAAATCAATATCTGAGGTGACAGATATGCCAATTATCCTAATTTGAACATTACATATTGTATACATATATTGAAATATCACCGTACTCCATAAATATGTATAATTACTATTTGTCAACTAAAAATAAAAATACATTAAAATAATCCAAGTCAAATTAAAACCAGTAAAACTACAATAACTACAACATAAACTTAAGGCCTCCAGGGAATTTTTTTTTTTAATAACCAAACAACCCTTTCCTATCTTTTCTATATTCACATCCCAGTCTTTTTCGACATACAGTTAAATACTATATCCTATGATACATATAAAGTGCTCAACGTTACTCATTTTATTTTTCACTCATGCCGAGTTTGGTCACTGTGGTATTTATGCATTTTTAAAAATCTACCAATATTCCAAAGGAATAAAAAAATCTCTGAAATTAGGTATAAAAACAGTTAAGACTCTACCAAACAACACCATATTACTAAAGTTTTATAATGGACCTATAATATCTTTTCAGTGTGACAATCTGGGAAGAAAAGTCAATAAATCCTGTTAGTATCTTTTTAATCTCATAGAAACCTTCAATTTCAGATCCCCTAAATCCTAACTCAGTGGTTCTAAACAGAATGCCATTTCTTCCAGGAACTGTTTCTTGGTTGTCACATGACTAAGGATGAGAAAAAGTCAGGGATACTCAATATCCTATGACACAAAAGCTTATGAGGGATTCACACAATCTTTTTCATCATGCATCTCACATGATCACAAATGCCAAATATTTATAAAAATGAAAAACTATGATCTGAACCTAGAAATTAAGTCATGAATTATTTTTTGCCCAGTTTTAATGTACAGTTGACTCTATCTGTAGACTGAACCAAACAAGGATCAAACATACATGGAAAAGTTTGCATTTGTACTGAACATGTATAGACTTTTTTCTTATTATTATTTCCTAAACAATAGAGCATAACAACTATGTGTGAGAATTTATCCCTTATTAGGTATTATAAGTAAGTCAGAGAGAATCTGAAGTATTACAAGAGGACATATATAAGGCTATATGCAAATACTACAGGATTTTACATTAAACAGACTTGGGCATACAGATTTTGGTATCAGCATAGAACTGGAACCAATAACCAGAGTATTTGATATAGAGGGATGACTATGCAGTGATCCCCCGCAATGTAACCACTGTATAAATCCAAAATGGATACTTTGAGAAATCTAGAACATTGCCACTTCAGGAAATCTTATCAAAGTAAGTGCAGGGGCTGGGGTTGTAGCTCAGTGGTAGAGCACTTGCCTAGCATGTTTTTGATCCTGAGTTCAATCATCAGCATATTAATAAATAACTAAATAAAGACACTGTGTCCATCTACAACTAAAAAATACATATACATTAAAAAATAGTAAGAGTAATATTGCATAGTACTTGACTTGCCAATGATACCTCTATGTCAGACCTGTTTTAGCTACTGCAAATCACTTAGAAATCACCTAGTCCACTGTGAATTTTAGTCATTTCAGCATTTTATATCTGGAAAAGTACACCATTTTATTACACATTACTTTTTACTTCTTTGATTTAATTATAGTCATATATTGATATTTAAAAATATACACGAGTTTTATTTCTTATGCATTTCATTTTAGGATAGTATATGGGAAGTTGCAAAAATCTGTCAAAACAAGGGAGTGTGGAGTTTGAAAAGAATCACTAGCCTACCCTATTCAATCTTATTTTGCTGACTCAGGCAGGAAGGTAGCCTTAAAATATGAACTTGTCTTTAAGAACTAATAATGTATATTTAATCACAAACTATTTAATTTACAATGCAAACTCTTACAGGAACCAATGTTAAGACCCTGCAATTTGACTTACAATTCTACCACTTACCTATACTGTAATAATGAGCAAGTTTTATCTTTCCTTAGTTTCTCCTTATTCAAAATGGGCATCAAATCTCATAGGTTAATTTAATGGA
Source organism: Sciurus vulgaris (assembly GCF_902686455.1). Lineage (NCBI taxonomy): Eukaryota > Metazoa > Chordata > Mammalia > Rodentia > Sciuridae > Sciurus > Sciurus vulgaris. The sequence continues at coordinate 174,414,813 of NC_136464.1, read as the reverse complement.
AATAACCTATGTAATTACATAAAAATAGGGAGATAATTGCTTACTACAGAAAAATTTTCTAGCTCTCATATTAAGGATTAAGTGTCTTTCAAAAAAGCAATAAGTGTAGCTCAATGAGGACAGATTTATAGGCTTTGTTCACTGATGTATCCCTAGTAATGAGCACATAACAGGCAATGAATATTTACTAAAAAATGAACAAATATACCTCAGATCCCCAATGAAAATTTGAAGTAATGAATATCACCACAGAATATAATTATGATTTATTCTATACTGGTTTTTTGTTTTTTACCTGTAGGAAACCGGGTAACAAGTCTGCAAAATGTTTGAACAGAGCAACATTATGCTCATTTGCAAGTATAAATGCAGCGGTAGCTCTAGCAGATAATGTCCTGATCTAAAATGAAGAGAGTAAAAGAGGACAAACATGAGAAACTTGATAGATTCAAGGTCAGGTTTTCTTACTCAGGATGAAATTTTCTTTATCAGTAAAACTAGCATTTATAAAAGTAAAAACAATCTTCTAATATATAATTTATTTCATGAGGTGAATTAATTTCGATGCTAATTAATGGAACTGAAATCATTTACCGATGGATGTTCCTGATCTTGCATACACTGAACTAACATCCGTTTGATGACGTCTAAATAGTGCTGCTGCTGGTTCCCAAAAATTCCAGGAAAGTTCCTAAGAAATGATCCAAAAATACTCTTTAAAAGTTACATTATATCCTTGTAAAGTGTGAGCAAGAATCTCTAATGAATGGTTTACCTGACTCAAAACATGCATTAATGTTTAGGCCAAATATCATACACACGTGCTCTAAGAAGTCTCTTTCTGGGCTGGGTGAATGGAAGCAAACATAGAGCAAAAGCTTGGGCTGGGCATACAGATTACTCGGTAGCCTATTTCCAGCCCCATGCTTTATCTTTACCACTGGGTTGAAGCTGGAAACTGACCTGGAGTACAGGATGGGACAAGAGCAAAAGGTTTCAGATGGTAACTGTAGTAACCATGCTTTCTGACCATCGGCTCCTAATCTTAGTAACCCAGGGAATTCAAGATCTGCTTTACTTTAAATGTGGTAAACAAGGAAACTGAATGCTTTTAGTTCATTCCATAATCTAGATTACTGAAATAAGCAATAATATACATTTAACATCTGAAGTAGAAAATGATGACAAAAACCTATACATACAGTATCTTACTTCAAAAGTTACAAATCTAACATATATCAATCATATTTTAAACAGAAAACTATGAGAGCACAGAACAAAAAATTCTAAACTTTTTGAGTTTAACTTAAAATTAAACTTTTCTAAAGCACCCAATTCTAAACTTAAACCGTATGTTCGCATGCATTTGGAAATTTGTTAAAATATCATAATCTTCACAGAAGACCCAGAAAATACACTGGGAATTCACTAGCACTCTCATTTTCTTTTACAAGATAACATTATTAATGTGGTTTTACAAAAGCTACATTTGGTACTGGGTTAACCACCAAATACAGCAAAAGAAGTCATCTGAGCAAAAATTTTAGTATCCTGAGACCCTTCTTCCTTTTAGGAAGAAAATTTCAGAGTGAAAGAAAAATCTTCATTCCCACCGCCCTATTCTGCTTTTAATACAAACACAAATCTTATATAAAAACATAATATTCACGCTAAGTCCCCAAAGTGAAATAAGGCTAAAATAATCAACTAAAATGTGTTTTGGATATTCATGACATTAAGTTAAAAACAACAGAAATAAAACCAGATCAATGGATATACCAGAATATGTGAAGGGCAGCTTCCCGCAGTCCCATATTTTGAGAGCTCACTGAATCGAAAAGGAACTTCAAACCTTCAGGCCACTGGTTGTTGCCATCCTCATCTAAAAGTAAAAAAATCCATTTTGAGGTCAAACTTCAAAATACTAATGAAGAATCCCTTTATTTCATAAGCCTCATTCAAAATATGTAGTAGTATTTCACTTGCTGTCTTTTTAAACTTGCCAATAAAATTGAGTTCTTTAACCATCACAATGGATAAAGATTTACTATTATAAAGGTAACTTTTGTATATGTATTATATAAGCACAGAGTAGAATTCTATATTTATGCATTCATTTTTGGTACCAGGGATTGAGCACCCAACAGCACTTTATCATCACTGAGCTATATATCCTTGCTCCTTTTTACTTATTTTGAGATAGGACCGTGCTAAACTGAGAATCTCAGGACTCAGAGAGGGTGTTCATACTTTGTAGTTTTAAGTGCTACAGGATATTACTAATGTTTACTTTTTAACAAGACTTAAAAATTAAATTTTTATAAATGATACTTTGTAATAAAAATAGAAAAACCACAAAAGCTATTGTGACACTTAGAGACTCACTAGTTATATTGTCACAAAAACTTTAAGGGTCTACTAGGAGATCCAGGTCAGCCTGGGCAACATGGCAAGACGTTTCTTAAAATAATAATTAAAAAAAAAAAAAAAAAAAAAAAGAGGTGGGGGAGCTTTGGTGCACACCTGTAATCCTAGTGACTCAGGACGTTGAGACAAGAGGATCACAAGTTTGAAGCCAGTAGTGAGACCCCATTTCTAAATAAAAATAAAATGGGCTGTAGTTTCAGTGGTAAAGTGCCCCCGGGTTTAATTCTCAATATTTACCATCCTCCTCAAAAAAGCAGATTGTCAAGTGTGGTGTTCAATCAGACATTAAAACAAAATACCCCTCCCTTTCCAGGGCCTCTACATGCTAGGCAAGCCTTCTTTTACCACTGAGTTGTAACCCCAACCTTAATAAAATACCCTTAAATTGCCCCTTCAACATAAAGATAATACTTCAAGGGGGATTAAGATAGTTGCTTAAAAAAAAGAAAAAAATCTATCCAGCATTTTGAATTATTTGAAAATGTTTCCACCTACAAACCTTTGTAGTGTACATTTAAAACCTGAAAAATGAATTTTCTAATTTAAAAATATTCAAAATTAAGATTTCAGTGGATTTTGAACTTATTTATTTGAAAAATAAAAATCTGAGTTGACAGCTGAATGACACATGCCAATAATTCTAGCAATTTGGGAGGCTGAGGCAGGAGTATCACAAATTTGAGGCCAGACTCACTTAGAACTGAAATCCTATTTGAAAATCCTACATCCCCTACAGACTGGGGATGTAGCTTGGTGGTAAAGTAGGCCTGGGTTCAATCCCTGGTATTAAAAAAAAAAAAAAAAAAAAAAAAAAAAAGACATACTTCTGGTTGGTTTCTAAAAAGTTGTTGGTATCAAAAAGAATGACAATCATCTAGTTGTTTGATGAAATTTAAAAAATCAGTGTCATAATGTACTAAGCACAATCAACAATATTCTATTTAACCACTATTTCATGAGGTAACCCTTTTCGATTATCAAAACTACCATGTAAATGAATTCTGCTTATAACAACTATGAATTCCTATACAAAAAAATAATGTAGGGGTTGAGGGTGTTAGTTCAGTGGGAGAGCATCTACTCAGAAAGCACACATAAAATATACAGTAGTACAAAAGCATATGTATATGACTTATCGCTATACATATATAAGTGCGAAAGCCCCTGGAGTCCACTGATTTCAACTTCAATTGGCAAGTTTTTTTTTTTTTTTGGTACTAGAAAATGAACCCAGGGTCACTCAACCACTGAGCTGCATCCCCAGCTTGATTTTGTATCTCACTGAGATGTTTGTGTCTGAGTTGTTTAGAGCCTTGTTTGTGCTGAGGCTTGGCTTTCAACTTGCAATCCTCCTGCCTCAGCCTCCTGAGATGCTGGGATTATAGGCATGCATTACCATGCTCAGTGGCAAGTTTATTTTTAATTAATTAACTGTTATTATCATGATTCTGGGGATTGAACTCAGGGCTTTATATATGCTAGGAAAGTACTTTATCATTGAGCTCTACCCCCAACCCTTTTTAAAATTTCTTTATGTTATTTTGTTGTTTTCATTTTATTGGTCCTTTTGAAAATTTCTTAACTTGAGACAGGGCCTCACTAAGTTGCCCAGGCTGGCCTTAAACTTTTGCTAATTGGCAATCTTAAATTATGAAGTATGTTCCACCAGTAGTTAGCCTATGCTTCCAAAACTTCACAGATTAAAGAGGGAAATGTAACTGACAACTTTCAAGCAAATTACAAAATTATTTTTCCAAATGAATGTTTTAAATACCAACAAGTAAGTATTATGACTAGATTTCATAAGTACTTTTAAAATTTTGGCTCTAAATGCAGAATCCATAATCACATTCATTTTGAACAGAATAAACCATACTTGTACTGAGAATCTTTTTCCCAAAGATTCCATTGGTGGGTGGGGGGAAGAGAATATCCTTTTTTTCTGTAATATAACAATAATCCATACACTTGCATACACACCTATTAAATTCCTGGCCAATTCTGCAGCAATATCACAAATTTTTTTCCTCATGCTAGACTGTGTTTCCATCTGAATAATCATTAGTAGTTCACTCTTGATAGCAGTCTGAACATCTGATGGAAGAGTTGGATAGACTTCATCAAATGCAGAGGACAAAAGACGTCTTAGGAGAACGGCAGCCATTTGTCTAGCCTATAAATAGATAACACTGTTAATAACTTCATGTCTTACTAGAGAAAATATTTTCAACAAATAGATTCACTCTACCATTGATATATTTCACTGTTCTATTTTTATAATTTATTTCCAAAGCACCTTTACTTTTTAAAAAAAAAGTACCAAAAATAAAAAATAAATTTTAAATGTAAAACACAATAAAATTCTTTCAAATCACATTGGTATGTATAAAAAGTGCCATACCATAAGACATTTTTACTTACAAGTGAAACTCCTAAACACATTTGAATTCAATAGGAACACCTCTGCTATGATAAACTTTTTAATTCCTGTTTTTAATACATGCTTTAAGGGAAAAACCTTTAACTATAAACCCGATATAGTGCTACCTATCTATCTGGTTTCTCATTCTAAAACATTAGTACTTTTCCTACCCAGCCTTAGGCTTTCAGACTGGCCTATCTTGTCATATAACCACTATTTTTCATTAGACTTTTAGAAAAAGTCTATGAAATCCATTTATTTTTATACTTCTTTCAAGCAAATATTAGAAGTTCCCAATACATAAAAAATGCTAATCAATTCCAATGTGCATATTTTTGGATTTCTCCTCCTCCTACTTTTTGGTGTACTGGGGACTGAACTCAGGAGCACTCAACCACTGAGCCACATACCCAGCCCTTTTTTGAATTTTATTTAGAGATAGGGTTTGTCACTAGTTTCATAGGGCCTCATTATATTGCTGACACTGGCTTTGAACTTGAGATCCTCCTGCCTCAGCTTCCCAAGCCACTGGGATCACAGATGTGCACCACTGTGCCTGGCTCCCATTTTTAAATCTATGGAATGTATTTATGTTTGGAGTTTTCTGTACAATATTCCCTGAGATTATCAAAAGGAGGACTGCAAATCTGAGAACTGTCTGGGCAATTTAGCAAGGACTTGTCTCAACAAGAACAAAAAAGAAAGGCAGGAATGTAGTTCAAAGGGTAAGACACTCCTGGGGAGGCTGAGGCAGCAGGATCCTCAAGTTCAAAGGCAGCCTCAGCAACTCAGCAAGGTCCTGTCCCAAAATAAAAATTAAAAACCAGTCTGGGGATATGGCTCAGTGGTAAAGTATCCCTGGATTCAACCCCTGAGACCTAAATAAATAAATATTATCCTATCAAACCAATAAAACATTAAGAATATAAAACCTAATCTTTCCTGCTTTCATTTTTTTTAGACCATTACTGCTCATTATCACTATTCTTACTTTGTGACTGTGATCAACAAAAAAAAGGTAAGCTACTATAAATAAAATTTATCATTTTTTTTCTCTATTACTTTTCACTAAGAAATCTTTTTATTGCATGATAGGTAGCAAACAAAAAACTTAATGTATGCTCTAGAAAAAAATTCAAAGCAGTTAAAATACTCATAGATGGGGTTAAAAATTGTGAGCAATTTTCACATCTCCCCAAAATTATGAAGTCATCATCAAATGACATTAATTAATACCCATCACTGGTTCTAAATCAAATTAAGAGTTAAGAAAAGTTTAATATGAGTTTTTAAAAAGGCGGTAATTTTCATACAATTCTTGGCTGTAAAATTTGTTTAGTAGTCTAACTTGCATTAATCTCTCAACCATCAAAACAGCCATTAGTTTTAACAGACAGACGTTTACCTTATATATGCCTCTTTTTCATATTTGGTATTCATTTGAGTTACAGAGAAGGAATATGTTACAGAGGTAAAGAAGCACCATTTGTCATCTATTTAAAGAAAAACTTGGGCATTGTTATACTGCTTTCTAAGTGCTATAATAGAATATGAAATCGCCAGTGTGACCTAACTGGAAGAAATCAGGTGAAACAATATAAAAAGTTTACGTACAGCTTCATTTCCATCAAATATTACTAAAAGCATCTACATAGTGTGACTTTTAGCAAGTCTTACTCTATGAACTCTTTATGCAATGCTTTGTAGGAAGGACAAGTTTGCTAGACTTGAGTACTTCACCTTTTTTCAAAGTAAAGTGATATTCACATTCAAAACTTATAGGGATATTACTTTGTGTAAGGAAAGAAAAATCAACTATACTAAATGCAAAGGAAGAATAATAAGAAACCTATAAAACCCTAATATTTAGATAACCCTGTTTTATCACAAGGAAAAAGGATACTTAAAATTTAAACATGAATTTAGTATACTAGGTAATTTGCTACAAAATCCATAATTTCAAGAAGATTCTGTAAGTGTCTCTGTTCCAAACCATCTTGCTAAAGATATGCTTTATCCAGAGATGGTTAATGGTTATGAACATACATTTTTATGGCTAAAATATATTTTTTCAAAATATTTGTAATATTAAAATACTGAATATCCTCCTTTAAAAAGAAGCATTTTGATAAAAGATAATTTTTGTAAATGCAGATATCACTTAAATTTAAATATAAAAATTTTTACATAATTACTTATAAAGCCATTAAGTTTTACCTACTGTAGACATATCTTATATTGGAAAAAAGAAAATGCTCACACTTTACATAGTAGTTTAAAAACTCACATCATAATCCCTAGGTAGCTCTTAGTAAATAAGTTCAAAGTTTGAGTAAAAAGTACATAGTAAATAATCCTCATTATCCACTCCTGACCATCATCCCAATAAATACCCCAACTTGTATACTAACAATTTAATATTCTCAAATATTAAGGTAGTACCTCCTCAGCAGCTGTTGTATTTCTGATGGCTTGTAAGAGGAATGTGATCTTTGACTGACCTGGGATATTTTCATAGGTTTCCTACATGGAAAAGAAAATTAAAGGTTAGGACATAAAGTTTGAAAAGTTCATGAGTAAATCAGTTAAAAGAAAGGAAATGAGGAATAGGAAGCATCCATGCATGAAACCATCTGGGTCTAGGGTCAACAATTTCTATTGTGATGTGAAAATATACTTTGGGTAGGTTAGGAAAGAGGATGTCCAAGGGGTTACTTACTCTTTTCTACCTAGCTCTCTTATATACATGTTTCTAAGGTGTCTGTATATTTTCTTAACTTGGGCTCCCTGGTTAATACTTAAGAGAGTCAAAATATTGTAAAAAATGATATGAGCTATTCGGCTGAAAAATAAGCGCTCGTTTATCGTTACCTTATATTCTGGGAAATGACTTATTAACATTTGCTAAGACTAGATGATACAGAATTAGTTCAAATCACTATAACTTAACCAGCACCAGATGCAAACCTCAGATTAAGCAAATCGAAGAAAGGATTCAAATTCTTTATGCTATGTTTTCTTTCAAGCAAGGATTATATTAAAACTATATCATATACATAAATAAATGGTTATGTTCAAGAAAAATTTGGCCAAGAGACTTTTATAACATTTCTCAATCTATTAGCAAAAGGTTTTGTGGCTCAGAATAATTTCCCCTTCTTCATTAATAATGTAAAATCAAAAGAAACTCAATAAAAAGCTGATATCAAAAGATTGTCAGTACAGATCAAAAAACAAGTCCCAATAATATGCTGATCATAAAGTAAGTTGAAGGGAATACAGACTCGTGTGTGTACAAAAATTTAGAAATCAATGAAGGATATTTGGAATTTTTCCCCCTAAAATTTTCACAGTAAATAAATAATTACATAATCCATCCTCATCTATCTCCATTAAGGGTCTAATGTAGTTAACAATTTAGCAGTCCAAGTTCTAAGATCTTGCCTGCTCTCTGACACCACACTTTTATAATCACCTGGATTCTCTGGACAAAAGCAAGGAAATGAACAAGGCTACTTAGAATCCACATCTACCTCATCCTTTTAAGTGCTGGATGGCATTCCTGAGATATTGAGAAATAAGGAAATAAAGGCTTATTACACTTTACATGACTTGCCAAGATCAGAGATAACAAATGACAGAACTCTGGTCTTCTAAGACTAACTATACTCTAAATCTCTCTGGCACTGAGTTTCATCCCTGGAGATTTACCCTCTCAATAGCAAAGCTCTATGCAGTGCTACAGTTTTTAAACTTCCCAAACATATCTCTGTCTAAGAAAGAGCTTCTGATAACCCCAAGTCCTACTCTAATTAGAAGTACACAGGATAAAAACAATACTGAAAACTGTGCCAAAAGTATTCATGGCTGAGGAGATGGTCTGAATTTATTTATCCAAAAATGAGATAATTTATGTAAAGATATTCACAAGTTGATTGCAAAAATGAACATGTAACTCAAAAAATTTCAATTAATTTTTCCAAAGCAACTCAAAAACTTTTTAATTTAAAGTCTCTCACAGGTGCCTGGGGATATGGCTCTGTGGTAGAGCTCTCATCTAGCATGCATGAGGCCTTGGGTTCATTCCCTAGCACCACACACAAAAAACTTTCACAGTACAATAAAAATCTCTTAATTCCTTGCTTGTGGCATAGCCTCAGATACACTGTAGATACAATAAATGGCTAATGCTTAAATTTTCTTTTCTAAATAGTTTTGAAAAAAAAAAAAAAATTCTTTGCTAGGCTATCAATCACTTTCAGAAAACCTGCTAAGAATTTTCAGAATCTCTATCCTTGCTCTGGTAGAATTATTGATGTGAATATGCCAATTCCAGTAAAGACTTATAAGCATGATGTCAAATATTCAACACAATTCCATACTAGATTATGGTGGGAGAGCTTACCACGTATGAGTGCCATCTGACTCTAATTGAGGGTCTCACCATTTGATATGTTCTGTTGTGGTAATCCAAAAATATTATTACATATATACCAAAAGACTGGCCAAGGATACTCGATAGATAGAAAACAAAGAGCCTTAAAGTTTTAGTCTAAATAGACAAATTCTATAAGGGCAAAGACGGCACAACTCAAGGACATTAGAATACAGCAAATGCTATAAAGAATATTTCTAAGACTATTCCTAACACTAAATAGGTTCAGTAAATGTTACCAGTGTGGTGACAAATAAAAAATTTTAATTTCATTTGATTCTACCACATACATTCACACAAAGTCCAGATTTTGCCTCCCTACTTTCCTCCTTGCAAAGGAGAAACGTTAGTAAGTACTCTTCTCACTCCGGAAATATTTATAACGAGCCTACCTTGTATGAGAAAATGAAAGAACAAACTACTTTTACATCATAAAACATCTTGGTCCCTCAACAATCAGGCCTATCTTTCAATATTATGTTCCTTCAATTTAAACTATTTCTGTATCAGAATCAATGAGGAGCCATACAAAATCCAAGCTGATTAATAAAATACTTAGGTTAATATATAAAAATGTCCAGTCATGAATACCATGGAGTCAACTAGGAACTACTTGTCAATTATATATTCATGCAAATTATCGTATTTTGATACTCAAAGGCATTCAAATAATTTCTTCAAATATGGGAAACATTTTCTGTAAAGCTGAAAAGATAAACCCTTGCAGGTTCATTTATTTATTTTGGTACTGGGGATTAAACGCAGGGGTGTTTAACTACTGAGCCACATCCCAGCCTTTTAGGGTCTCACTAAATTGCCGACACTGGCTTTTAATTGAGATCCTCCTGCCTCAGCTTCCTGAGTCACTGGAATTCAAAGGTATACAACACTGTGCCTGGCTCCTTGGAAGATTTTCAAAGATAGAAATAAAATACAAAGCCTATCAAATAGCTTATACAATAGGTAAAGTTTTAAAAACTAAGTTTTGCAGCCCTTCAACAATTTCAACAAAATACAACAATAAAGTATTTTATTGTATTTGGTTTTATATTTGAATACAAATCACCTTAGTCAACAAATTGGTATTTATATGCCGACTAAGTATTTTTATTTTAACTGAGTAAATTACAAAGATATTTACTGAGCACATGTCAATTAAGTTCAAGGATAATATTTCTATATTTGCTTTATCAGATTTAAAGCTGAATTTTATTTAGATTACTCACAAAAGGCTTATTTCGAAAGGCAAAAAAGGGGGATTATTGAGATATCTTTATATGCAGTCAAATACTTTCCTAAGTAGCTCTATCCACAGACCAACTTAGTACTAAATTATGACACTAAGGCACTTGCTTCTAGCATTTACTTTTTTGACAAATTAAGAAAATTCTATACCATAGTTCTTACTCTACATACAAATATATTCTCAGGATATACAAAGAAAATAAAAACATAGCATCTGAATGTTTTTACTAGGAATAAAGAGACTGAGAATAACAGTACTTATTTCCAATTGTTCTTCATGAGAAAATGTGCTGAATGCTGCTAACTATCCCCAAAGTGATGTAAGTGATAAAAGATTTACAACAGGCACCAATTGGAATTCAAGCTGAACCAGACACTGGTATTTAGTTCAATAGAAGAGAGATTCCCCACTAGGCTTGACAATAGAGACTTAAGCAAGTGGAGGGAAGAGGGAGAATTAAACTAGCTTACTAATTACACTGCTGTTCTGCTTTGTAACAAATGGAAATTTCTATTATGGTATGGGATTAAGAATTTACTTTGGTTTGAAATTATATCTGGAGTTAGCAGAAGGCATCAATACTTTTTAGCACCATCATATCTTCAGTGCAGAATTGATGTAACTATTATACGCACATTACTTCTGAATACAAATGCTACTTTTAAGTATTCTAAAAGTAACACCACCCAAAGTACACAAAGACAGGCTTACCAGTTAACATACATACACCACTGTTTTTAAGAGGTCACTAAAAACTGCAATTATCCATTTACAGGGGGCTGTTTATATAAGTAATACATCTTGTCTATATGATGAATGGTTTCTAGCTGCTTAAAAAAAACTCTTATGTGGTAACGTGAAATACAGTGGGTGAAAATCCATGCTTCCAAATAATGTGTGCATTGCAAGCCCATTCTAGAAAAAAATGTAAACATGTTATGTTTGTAAACACATATTTTCAAGGAAGATCCAGGAGACACCTGAAGAATGGGTTAAAAAACTCTCTGTAGTTTCATCCTGAACATATCTTACATGCATAATGAACAAAAAGTTATAAGGACACAGTTAATAATTTAAGTGTTTTTTTCATACAGAAGTGCATTTCCAGTATCTAACTTCATTTATTACTAAACCACTAAGCATGAGCGGCAAATCCTACTCCATCCAAAACACATATTAGCAACATCGTGGTTTAAAAGACAACTCTCAACTCTTTGGGCCAGTTAAAAAAAAAAAAAAAAAAAAAAAAAGACCTGCCCCTCAATTTCCTTATCTATATGCAAAATAAGTTTTGCTCTGTAAAAGCATCTCAATATCCTTCCGTGAATCTTATAAAAATCTTCAATCGCATGGTTGCAAAGAACTCCACGAATAATCAAGTGTGAGGGTCGCTGCAAAGTTTCTCCCTTTCCTCAAAGACCGCACGAGCCCAGGTCTCGACACTGACAATGTAACTCCGTCTCTACGGAACGAGTGTCTCACTGCTTGCGGGTCCGCAGACGTATCTCAAAGAATGTCTCCTGAACTACCTCCGAGAGGGGAGAGATTGGGTTAGACCGAGCGCAAGGAGGACTTCGACATATGGTGCTGGCCAGGGAGACAACGGAAGTCCCATCCGTCCGGTTACGAGACCACGAATCCCTAGAGATCAAGGAAGCCGGTCCGGAGGGGGGCGGCGAGCCAGGCAGCGGCTCAGCAGCAGCCCCGAAGGCAACTTCGCAGGAAGGGCTGCGCGTTCGGGGCACCGGCTTCCGACGTGAACTGGACCTCAGGGCTGAATGGGAAGAAGCCAGGCAGCGGGGCAGGGCTGCGAGGGAGGAGCAGCGGGGCCGCAGAGGGGCGCGGGGCGGTCCGGGCGGCCCGCGGGCTGGGCTGGGCACCCAGCGGGCCGGAGGCCGGGAGCGGGGGCCCGCCAAGTTGCGGCCCGGTCCGGCGCGCCGGCGGCCCACCCCGTCCCGCGGCCGCTCCACGCCGGGCGGGGGCGGCGTGTCAGGCGCGGCCGCACGTGTGCGCGGGGCGGCGGGAGGCAACCGGCGCCGGCGCCGCGGCTGCAAGGGCCGGAAGGGCCCGGGGCGCGGCGGGAGCCACGGGCCGCCTCACACGTGGGCTGCGGCCGCCGCCCGCCCGCCGGCCCGGCCTGCGCGGCGTCGCGGAGTGGCCGAGGCCGGGCGTCCGGGAAGGGGCGGCGCGCCGGCGGGGCGCGGGGACCCGGGCGGTGAGCTCGCTTACCTCCGCCTGTTTCCGGACCACATTGTCGGGGCTGAGCAGGTTTCCCAGGAGCAGGTAGAACTGTTGCTGCTCCGCCGCGGCCGCCGCCATTGCGCTAGGCGTGAGAGAGAGAAGGAGGGAGGGGAGACAGGAGCCGTGAGGCGCGCTGGCGGGCCGGCGGGAGGGGCGGGGGCGGGCCCAGCGCGGGGACCGGCACCAGAGGCGGCTCGGGGCTGGGGGGCCTGGCGGGAAAGGGCGGGGCAAAGGGGAAAGGGGAGGACGGGGCGGGGCTTCGCGCCCTCTCACCCGGCCGCGGCTGCCGGAGCCGGGCCCTCATTGGCCCGGGGGGCGGGGGCGGGGCCGAGCCCGCCTCCTCCGGGGCCGCGCCGATTGGCCACGCTCCCTGCAGTGCCGTCACTGGCCGCGCGCGCGGCGGGCCGCCGGCTGTGCTGTGTGTGTGTTGGGGGGGTGGCCGAAGGCTTCGCCTCCCGGCTGGAGCCGGGGCCGGGGTCGGAGCCGGGGCCGGGGCCGAGTCCTGGGCTCCGACCCGAGTCGAGTCGAGGGGGTGGGGAGCGGGAGGAGCCGGCGGGCGAGCCCGGCCGCGGCGAGGGGCGTGAGGCCTGTCTGTGGAGGAGGGGCGGGCTCCGGAGCGCGGGAGATTTCGGCGCCGCGGGCTGGCGGGCCCCCTCCCCGGCTGTCCCCAGCCCCACCCCGCGGCTCGAGGAGCGGGCCCAACCCCCTGGGTCCCTGGGCCCCAGGAGTCCAGCCGCGACCCCCGACCCCTCGAGAAGGGAGCCCCTTGAAGATCACTCCCTCTGAATTCCACCGCCACCCTCCTCGGACCCCTCCTCTGTCAGACCCTCCGGCCTCCCCCGGGGCCATGACTCAGGCCGCCCCTTCCTCCCGCGCGCTCGCCAGTGACTCACGCCCTGGGTTTGCCCGGAAGAGGGGTTACTCAGCCCGGCTCCCGCCCGCGGCCGTGGGGGGCTGACCACGCAGCTCGCACCCCCCCACCCCGCGCGCCGTGATTGCGCCCCAGCTTGGGGTCCAGTGCTTTCAATGCCTGAGAAGACACTGCCCTCCCCAAAGCGGCACTGGTTTGTAGGGCTGACCTGTCTATTAGCGATGTCCACCAGTGCCCAGGGGCCCAGACACCTGACTTGCAGCTCTCTGGTGCGTAAGTGATACAAGGCCAGTCTGCCCTCGCTGCCCGGCCTGCCAGAGGCCCCGAGAGGGGAGTTAAACCACCTTCCTTCCGCGGAGACCCTGCTGTGTCCAGGGTGTTTATTGGTTGGTGGAGGGGTCAGTGGAAGAAAACAATGCACTTTTGCCTCAAAAGGACACTATTCCTAGTGAGGAGGTGCCAGGTCGGGTGGGATGGAGAGTAGTTCCTCACCTCCGGCAGCTCATAGTATTTAGGGAATTTAATTTCCTGTTGGCTCTTTCTGCTCTTTGAAAGTCTTCTTAAACATTTGCTCTTAGATAATTTTAAACCTTGGCCTTACGTCATCGCTGGCCACTTTGTGCAGAATCTGGGCTGAGGCTCTGGGATCCACATGGAGTTGTGATAGCCAGCCAAGATTTTTATGAAGGAATCAAATTGATTAGAATTCCCTCAGGAAGTTTTAGCTTTAACTGTGTTTTAGCCTAGAAAACTTACCTACAGGAGTTTTGTGGACCTGTCTTTACAGAACTGAAGTCTCTTAGATGTGACACTTTTTCATTCATTGGTCACATTATTTATTCAAAATCAAATCATTATGTGTATGTCAGGATTCGGAGGAGGTTTTTCCTCACCCAAGGGTCTTAAAATTTCAGGAGTTATATACTAAACCATTTTTAATAACTAGGGTAAACTGAAATTCTCAAATATTCCAACAAATCTAAATAATAGATATGCCAACATAAGTTTGTAGATTTGTCAAAATAGGTGTGCTTTTTTTGTTTCTGTTTTTTTTGTTTCTGTTTTTTTGTAGTGGGGTTCGAGCCCAGGGGCACTCTACCACTGAGCTACATCCCTAGCCCATTTTACTTTTTACTTTGAGACAGTGTCTTGCCAAGTTACCCAGGCTGGTCTTGAACTTTGGTCCTCCTGTCTCTCCCTTCCCAGCCACTGGGATTACAGGTGTGTGTCACGTGTCACCTGGTGTTGGGATTTTTTTTTTTTTTTTTTTTTTTTTTTATGAGGCAGAACAAACTTGGAATTATTTTAGGCTAGAAACAAAACAATTTGTATTAGTAATTACATTAACTGCTAGGATGTGGAATCATAATCCAGTCCTACTTTCACATTGTAAATTTTCAATCAAAAGGGAAGGTGGACTGGGGATATAGCTCAGTTGGTAGAGTACTTGCCTTGTTACTTATAAGGCCCTGGGTTCAGTCCCCAGAACAACAACAACAACAAAAAAAAAGGACAGGGGTGGTGGCAATGGAGAGTAGTTCTGGTATCCAGAAAACTTACTAAGTGAGTACTCTATTTTGAGCACCAGGATTGCCATTTTGGAAAATTTTGTAATGCTGAGACTTTGGGCAATTTATTGCACTTAACAAGCCTATTTCTCACAGCAGGAGTCCTGTTTGTTCTACAAGAGGATTAGTTTCTTATAAGAAAATCTCTCAGATATTGTATAAAGGCATCCCACAGGAATATAGGTTAATTTATTTCCCAAGGAGATCAGATGGTAGAAGGTCAAGAGGCTTGAACTTGAGTCTAGTGGGTTTGGATCTTCAGTCTGTTACTAGTTGTGTGACCTTGCCTCAATTTCTAGTCTATAAAATGGGAATAAGCACTATGATCTAACACAAAAGTTCTAACATTAAGATATAATTGAAACAATGTATCTGCTGTGTGATCTTACCCAAGTTAATTAACCTTTCACAGCCCCAATTTCTTCTTCCATGAAAAGAAGTGGCAAGTGTCTGGCACAGAGCAAATGTTAAATAAACGATAGCTGTCAATACTAATATAGATTGAAATCTCTAGAATATGTAAACAATTCTGATCACACATCTACCTGATTATCAGTTTTTTATTTTTTATTTTTTGGTAACCACTGAGCCACATCCCCAGCCCTTTTTTTTGGGGGGGGGGGGGGAGGGGTCACACTAAGTTGTTTAGGGCCTTGCTAAGTTCCTGAGCCTGGCTTTGAACTTGGGATTCTCTTTTCTCAGCCTCCCAAGTTGCTAGGATTACAAGCATGTGCCTGGAAAGTTATACTCACATTACATAAGCAATGATATTATAGGGATAGATGATAATTGTGGTAAAAAAAAAAAAAGGAATTTTAAAGTTCGATTTGTTCAGCACAGCATGTAAAGTCCATTTCCAGCTTTAAATCCTACAGCTGTACTGTTCAGTATGGTAGCTACCAACAATTAACGGCCGTGAGATGTGCTTTAAGTGTAAAATGGTAAAATGTGTACCAAATTCTAAAAACTTAAGAAATTAGCAACTTTATATTGGCTACTTGTGGAAAAATAATACTTTGAATTAAATAAATTAGTTATGTTTATTCATAAACCTTATTATTAAATATCTTGATATTTTTCACTTGTTTCTTTTTACTTATTAAAATATAGCTACTAGAAGTTTTAAATTTTTAAAATTACATATGTGATTTGCATTTGTGACTCACAGTTTATTTCTAATGAACAGTACTGTGCTCGAGAATAAAGTAACCAACTAGCTGGCTATCCTACATATTTTGTACATTTAGCTTAAGGAAGTGAGTTTTCACCAAAGTGAAATCAAATACCTTATAGTGATTTCTGTTGCGTCCAGTTTTCTAACTTGATTCTTAGGGATTTGGAGACATGGTACAGTACTTTATGAGCAGTGTTCCTTGCTTAGGAATTTTCTTCACCTGTTGGTTTGACATAAACAGAATTGTGGACCTTTAGATAGTAATTAAGAACAGATCAAATTTGATATTATAGAATAAGTATAAGTTAAATCTAGGACTGGTCAAGAGTTAAAGGGAAAGAAAAATATCTTTTATTTTCTTGATGTTGGTTATTTTCATTTAAATGTAAGTGGATTTAAAAAACATCATTTGTTGCATTTTAAAATCTGAAACAAAAATAGACTCAAGCAGAAGGATTTTTCTTTGAACTTAAATGTTTTTTCATGGTACACAAATAGACTAAAAGTGAAAGAACGGAAAAAGACACATCATGTAAACAGTATCCAAGAGAGAACTAACTGAAAATGGCTACACTAATATCAGAAAAATAGATTTCAAAACAGAAAGTGTCATTGGAGACAAAGGAGGACATTTTTATGATAAAAGATCAATCAGAAATATATAACAATTTTAAACACATTCAAATAACAGAGCCCCAAAATACATGAGGCAAAGCCTGATGGGATTAAGAAAGAAAAAAAAATTCAAAAAATAGTTTGAGACATCAGTTCCCACTTTCAATAATTGATAGGTTAACTAAGCAGATTAATGATAAGTGGAAGACATGAGGAACAATATAAACCAACTAAACCCAAGAGAAGCTTGTAAGACACTCCCCAACAGCAGCAGAGTACACATTTTTCTCAAGTGCATATGGAATATTCTTCAGGATAGACCATATGTTAGGCCATAAAACAAATCTTAGTGAATTTAAAAGGGCTGAAATCATAAAAGTGTGTTCTCTCACTACAATAGAATGAAATTATAAATCCAGAACAAAAGGAAATTTGAGAAATTTACAAATATGTATAGGCTAAAAGACACACTCCCTAAATAGCAAATATGTCAAAAAAATCACAAGAGAAATTAGAAAATACCTTGAGACGAATGAAAACAAAAGCATAAGATACCAAAACTTAAGGGGTGTAGTGACATCTGTGCTCATATGGAAATTTAGAGCTGTAAACACCTACGTTAGTTTCTTAGGAACTATAATAAGAGCAAACCAAACCTACATGCAGAAAGAAAGAAATAATAAAGACTAGAAAGGAAACAAATGAAATATAGAATTAAAAAACAATAGAGAAAATGAAAACAACACAAAATTGTTTCTTTGAAAGATTTTGTTAACAAAATTGAAAAACCTTTGACAATATTGACCAGGGAAAAAAGAGAGAGAGAAATCAGATACTAAAGAATAAAAGAAGGGACATCATCCCACACTTTCTGAATAAAAGAATGATAAAGGAATACTGTTAACAATTATATGCCAACAAATTAAATAACCTAGATGAAATGGACAAATTCCTTGAAAGACACAAATTTTCAAAACTTATTCAGAAAGAAGTAGAAAAATCTGCAATGACCTATAACAAGTAAACAGATTAAATTTAATAATAATAAAAAAAAAACTATAAAGAAAAGTCTAGGACCAGATGACTGCATTGGTGAACTCCACCAAACTTTTAAAGAATTAACACCAATACTTCTCAAACTCTAAGAACTAGAAGCAGTGTGAACACACGGTTGTTCTATATAGCCAGTGTGACCATGACATCAAAACTAGACAGAGACATCATAAGAAAAGTATAGACCAATACCCCTTAGCAATGTTGTCACAGAAATTCTCAACAAAATACTAGCAGACTTAGTCTAGCACCATATAAAAAGGACTATATGTTGTGTTTTAAGTGTGGAATTTATCCCAGGAATGCAACATTGGCATAACTTGAAAATCAGTGACAGGTACCATTATCATAGAATAAAGCACAAAAACTTAGGATCATTTCAACTGATGTGGAAAAAGCCTTTCACAGACTCTACTATAAGACCTTTTCATGATATAAGCGCTCAACAAACTAGCAATAAAGAGAAACAGTCTTGACCTCATGTAGTCCATCTATGACAAACTCACAGCTAATTTCATACTAGAGAAAAACTGCATGCTTTCACCCTGAGATCAATAATAAGACAAGATTGTCCATTGTGCTGGAAGTTCTGTATTCACAGGTGGCATGACTTAGTATAGAGAAAATTCCTAAGGAATCCACATACTTGGAACAAATAAAATGAACTCAGCAAGGTTGCAGGATATAAGATCAATAACAAAAATCAATGGTAGAACTGGACACGGTGATGTGCACCTGTAATTTCAGCTACAGGTGCACATCACAGGCAGGAGGATCATGAGTTCAAGGCCAGACTGGGCAGCATAGCAAGATGAACAATCAAAAATTGAAAATAATTCCATTTACCATAGTATAAAAAAGAATGAAATAAAAATAAATTTCATAAGAGAAGTGTAGGACTTATGCATTAAATTATATAACTTTATTGAAAGAAAGTATAGGAAATCTAAATAAATGGAAACATATTCCAAATACATGGATTGGAAGATCAAAAATTATTAAGATGGTAATACCACTCTCCTCAATTGATCCAAGGCAATCTGTATCAAATTCCAACTGCTTTTTTTTTTGTTAAGATATGGACAACTGATCCTAAAATTCATATGTAATTGCAAGAGCCTGAATAACAAAAACAATATCAAAAAACACAAAAGTTGGAAGATTCATACTTTCTGAACTCACAGCTTACTACAGAGCTACAGTAATAAAGACACTGTAATGCTGGCATAGGAATAATCACATACATAAGAGGAATTAGAGGAGAGTACAGAAATAAACCTTTCAAGGGTTGTCAGTTGATTCTTGTCAACAGTGCCATGATGGTTAATTTATGTTCCAACCCGGCTAGTCTGTGGGTGAAGCACTGGTCTAGATGTTGCCATGAAGTTATTTGTGGATGTGATTTAACATTTATAATTAGTCACATTTAAGCAAAAACAATTACTCTTCATGAGACAGGTGAACTTCCTACAATCAATGGAAGGCCTAACTGGGAAATACTGAGGTTCTGGAGGAAGAAGTGATTATGCCCCAAGAACACTGAATAGTAATTCTTTCTGGTGTTTTCACCTACTGGCCTGCCCTTTAGATTTCAAGTTCAAGACCACAACATCAACTGCTACCTAAGTGTCTAGACTGCTGGCCTGCTTTCTGGGATTTGGCCTTGATAACTCTTATAATGATATGAGCCAATTCCTTAAAATAAATCTACAACTCTGTATATATATCCTGTTGTTCTTGTTTCTCTGGAGAACCCTTACTGAACAGGGGCCAAGACCATTCAATGTAGAAAAAGTAGTCTTTTCAACAAAAGTTGCTAGTACAGCTAGACATCCACATACAAAAGAATGAAGCTAGACCCCTACCTCACACCATATAAAAAGCCTAAAAATGAGTCATAGACTTAAATGTAGGAGCTAGAACCTTGAAATTCTTAGAGGACTATATGGGACTAAATCTTCATGGTCTTGAATTAGGCAATTGGTTTTTAGACATGAACCAAAATCACAAAAGAGAAAAAGAGAAACTCTTTAGACTTCACAAAATGAAAACTTTTGTGCTTTGTAAGAAAACTGTCAAAAGTGAAGACAAACCATAGAATGGAAGGAAAACATATACAAATCATGTATCTTCCAAGGGACTTGTATCCACAATGTGTAAAGAACTGTTACATTCTACAACAAAACAACCCAATTAAAAAGTAGGCAAAACGTTACATGAACATTTCAGCAAAGAAAATGTACACATGGTCAGTAAACACATGAAAAATGTTCAGCATCATTAATAATTGAGGAAATGCAAATCAAAATCACAGTAAGCTACTAATTCATAGCCATTAGGGAAGCTTTGATTAAAAAGTGATAACAGGTGTCAGTGAGAATTTAGAGAAATTCAAGCCCTCATACTCTTTCCTATGCCTTTATACTTTGCTGATGGGAATGTAAAATCATGCAGTTAGTTTGGAAAACAATCTGACAGTTCTTCAAAGAGTTATACATAGTTACCATAGAATTTAGCAATTCCATTCCTAAACACTCCAGAAAAATTAAAACATATTTACACAACAACCTAACATGAATGTTCATAGCAACATTATTCAGGATAGCCAGGAAGTGGAAATGATCAAACTATCAATTAATGAATGGGTAAACAAAATATATGTTCTAACTATACAATGAGATATTATTTGGCATTAAAAGGAAATAAATTACTGATACATGCTATAGCAAGAACCTTAAAATTATTATACTAGGCTGAGCACTGTGGAACATGCTTGTAATCACAGTGACTCAGAAGGCTGAGACAGGAGGATCATGAGTTCGAGGTCAGTCTCAGCAACATAGCAAAAGCCTAAGCAACTTAGTGAGACCCTGTTTCAAGGTAAAAAATAAAAAGGGTTGGGGATATGACTCAGTAGTAAAGCACCCCTGGGTTCAGTCCCTAGTAACAAAATACATAAGTAAATGAACAAATAAATAAAGTCATTATGCTAAATGAAATAAGTTGGACATAAATACCAGGTTTCTTTTTTGTTGTTGTTCCATATACACGAAATGTCCAGAATGAGCAAAGCCATAAACACAGAAAATAGATTAGTGGTTGCAATGTGCCTGGGGATGGAGAGGGGCAGTGGGGAACAGGGAGAGGTGAGGAGAGACTGCTAACAAATGTGGAGTTTCTTCTGGGGGGTGATAAAAATGACCTCGAATGTGGCAGGGTAATAGACACGCACCTGTCAATTATACACATTTAAAGGGTGAGCTTTATGATATATGATTTATATTTCAATAAAGCTATTATTTTAAAAATGCTTTTCCTTATGGAGCTGAAGGAAATCAATGTAGTCCTCAAGTACTGATTTTTTCCCCTACTTTCACAGTATTTTTACTTGGCTGAGACTATATGGCTAACCTTCATAACCCTCGAACCCCTGAGCCTTTCTAAACCAGTGCTAGGGAAGAGGGGATTAGGCAGTTCAGATATGATTTAGCCTATCCTCCATTCTCCTTCCCACCTTTTTGCTCTTTATAGCAAACACCTTTCAGTTTGGACACAAAGGCACAGACATTTTGCCTTAGGCATTATGATGACATACATGGTGGAGTATTAATTGTGACATCAATCCTCATCTCAAATTTTCAGCTATTGACAGGATAGACTCAGCTGTCTATAGTTTAAGAGGAAGAAAGGGACACTGTAATAGTTCATGCTGCATGCCACCCACCCTATGTGTAGTGCTGCGTTGTGCCATGTTGAACTGCATTAGTATTTATTTAATGAACGTTTCCTTAATTCCCTAGTTTAATGACTATTTAATGGGCACCCTTCTCTGTGGTAGGCACTGCAGGGCTAGGCTGCAGGGAGCAGACTGGGTTCTCACCTTCATGGAGCCTGTGATCTTTGGAGAGAAGTCAGATAATAAGAGGCTAGGATAATTTCATTTAGTGATAAGTGAAAAGGGAGGACAGTGGGATGAAGAATGACTGGAGGAGGGTGGGATGGTACTTTAGGGACACAGTCTTTTGAGGAGTGGTTTCTTTTGAGTTGAAAAATGAGACATGTGAAGAAATGGAGGAGTTTCTCCAAAGCTAAGGAAACAGGACAAAAGCTCAAAGGCAAAAATGAATCTGGCAATTGCTGGAAGGAAAGGGGTGTAGGTAAGGGGAGTAAGCGAGGAGGGAAGGGGCGGGAGGGCAACAGAGGCCAGACCACCTAGCGTGTTGTTCAGGGATGTGCCTCGTCCTGACGGGAATGGCAACCACTGGAGGTTTGAGAAAGATGCGACCTACAAAAACAGTTCTAAAAGAGCATCCCGCCTGCTGCCTGGAAAGAGACCAGAGGTTGGAAGGTGAAGAAGCTGATGGAACTTTAGAAGGTGTTGCATTTCTCCAGGGGAGATGGTGGCTTGGTCTGTAATGGTGACTGAAATGGTCAGTTTTAGTTTTCTTTTGAAAATAGAGCTGGACACAGGGTGCAGAGACAGATCCAAGTTTAGTGAGACCTGAAACTTGTACAAAGTGAAGGCCCTCTCTAATAAAAGTGAAAAAACTGAACACAGAATGACACAGAGGGCTTTGGATGGATCCTGAGCAAGGGAAGGACCCTGTTAGACTTAATGAGCTTCATGGTGAAGCCTTCTGTGGGGGTGAGGCTGGGAGAAATCAAGGGACTAAAGATTCAGGTCTGAGCAACTGGCTTGCCATTAGGATGAAGGAGGAGGAGGTTTTTAGGGTGAGACCTGGAAAGAAGAAAACAAGCACTGGGGTTTTCTTCATGGTGAGTGTAGGGTGCCCAGTAGGCAGCTAAGTGGTGATGTCCAGCAAGCAGGTAGGTATCAGCAAGCAGCGATGGGGGCCACTGAGAGGGAAGGGCTGGGAATGTCGAGTCATCACTTCATGGCATTCGAAGTTGGTGGACGTGATGACATCACTTTGGGAAGAGAGAGGAGACTCAGCCAAAGACAGCCCAACACTTAATGCTCAGGCCAACTAGGTGTGTAGCTCATAGAGAATGCAAATGTAAGAAGGATCTGGTGTGGCTCCTTCGACACTGATCACCTTGCAATGCTTGGAAGCATCTCTTTAACCCTCAGGAGTTCACTGATGAATGTAAAGATAGTTGGATGAACTCACAGGCATGAAAGGAAAGAAGTCAATTACAGAAAATCTTGGATAGAGAAGTAGGATTTACTTGGTGTGAAGGAAATCATTATATTTTCTTCAACCATTCAGCCATCCTACCAACTCGTCTCCTCCTCTGCCTCTCAGAGAATTGCTTTAGATCATCATTTACGACCAAGGGCAGTGGTGGAGGCAGCAGGAACGCAAGCTTGAGGTCAGCCTGGGGAACTTAGTGACACCTTGTCTTAAAAAGGGTGGGGTATATAGCTCTGTGGTGGAGCACTTGCCTAGTGTGCTTGAGGCCCTGGGTTCAAATCCCAGTTTAAAAACCAAAAATCATTTAAAGAAATTAGATCAAACTAATACTCATATCAAAACACTGCCATCTTCCCATCTTCATCTAAGTATTGATGTCCTTGTTTGTTTATACTTAAGTTTTTGTTTGATTATTCAGAGATAACGGCTCCTACCCATTTACAAATGGAGTAGGAAAAGTCAATTTTTTTTTTTTTTTTGTGCTGGGGATTGAACCCCTGGGTGTTTAACCACTGAGTTGCATCCCCAGCTCTTTTTTATATTTTATTTAAAGACAGGGTCTCACTGAGTTGCTCAGGCCCTCTTTAAGTTGCTGAGACTGGCTTTGAACTCATGATCCTCCTGCCTCAGCCTCCTGAGCTGCTGAGATTACAGGTGTGCACCACCGCACCACCCAGAAAATGTTTTAAGGTCTATCAGTGGTGTAAAACCAGGAAGCTATTGGAACCCTGTGATAACAATAGCATTGGCCAAGCATACTTAATCAAAGCAAAAAGATAGAAAGTGAAAATTACATTTAAAAGAGGGTCCTCTGGGGAGGACTTTCTGAGGGTGAGGTTTTGCATCTGCAATGTGTCAATGGCTTCATGAAAATTAATTTCTGGCAGAGAAACATTAATATAATAATGTTCAAACATTTTCATAGGTCAGACTTTTCATTCATAATAGCTAACAGGGTTTTGATCTCTATGTTTGATGGCCTTTTGTACTTCATCTTATTTAATTCTTCTATTTAATCAGTGAGGCTTCAATCATTTTGTCAGGGAAAGATTTTAAACTTTTAGTAAGTCCTTCATAGCCTTTCGAAGCCCCCTGAAGCTACGCATTCTTTTCACCTCTCTGAGGTGGGATGCGTAGGGTAAGAGTTGGCCCTTGGGGTCCCGAGATCCTGGCTGCCATTGCAGCTGCACCCCTAACCAGCTGTGATCCTGAGCTGGGCTCTCGGTGTTTCCCCAGGCCTGTTTTCTCATCTGTAAATTGTGGGCTGGACTAGATCCCTGCGGTGTCTTCCCAGCCCCAGCCTGTGAGCACTATGGAGCCGGTGATCACACTGTTGTGAGAGAGTGATGACAGGGGAGTTCACATAGGGTGGCTTGCCCTGGAGCTAACTGCTCTGATCTCTGGGTTTGAGCTCTTCCATCCCATCTCTCTCTGCCCTCCCCCCAGGGCCTTTTGCATGCCAGCAAGTGTTCCACCACTGAGTGACAGACCCAGTCCTCTCTGCTCTTTAGAGCCATCACCCCACTTCTTTCCCTGCCAGTCAGCTGTCATTTATTGTAGCTGCCAACATAAAATGACAGCTGTCCCTACTTGTCAGCTACTCTCATCTGGTTTACTGTGGGTCCTGGAGGCCAGATGGCCAAGTACAGTAGGTACAGAATAGAGAACAGAGTATATTTCCTGAAGAAAAGCGTGCATGACCTTTGCAGGAATTATTTGGCCACTTAGGTACTTTTCCTTTGAGGGTTTCAAAACCATGTTCCAGTGATTTCACTCCCCTGGAGAGCTGACCAACCCAAAGCTGTCTCCCATACTAGGTCATCACTGAGGGTCCACCATACATGCTCGTGACCTCTTCAGTGACAGGACAATACAGCAAAACTGTCTGAGAAGGTGTGTGTTGAACTTTATGTAACAAAGGCATTGCCACTTGACAAGTCCCCCGTGCCTTTGCGAGATGATATTTTCGCTTTCCACCTAGTTAGGAGGTTCAGTTCTAGTGGCACCGTTGAGTAGGAGGTTCATTAAGTAAGTGGTGTTTTGACTACTTAGTGATGATTTAGTTTTCCCACAAAGAAGATGAATTACCTTTTCTCCTCATTTACTTAGTGATCTCTGAAAACTAAGATAAAATGTGCTAAGCCTCTGAAAGGACGTAGTGTATCAAGTCCTAAAATGAGGACTCCGAGAGTCTCTCAACAGAACATCTTGAGACACTTGAGAGATTAAAGCCACTAAGAATTGGTCTACTTTTAAGTGCTTCTTTACCATAGGAAAACAAGAGTGGAAAATTCTGCTGCTCTGGATTTTGATTACTTGGTGAACAGAAGGTGAGATGATTAAGAAATGAATATAACTGTAGAAGAAAATAGCAGGAGCTTATTTATTAGGAAAAAAAGAAGAGAATTTGCAATAGGCCAGAGGTGGAACAACACCTGCCTGGTAATCATAGACTTACTTGGGTGCCGCGAGGGTCCTGATCAGGGAAAACAGCTGTGCCCATACATGGGTCCTGGAAAGGTTTCTCCCCGGAACCACCTAAGTGAAATAAAAACTCGTCTCCGACTGCTCTGGGGCGGCCCACGGGTCAGTAGGCTGGTAACCTACAGTCTTCTGGGCAGCGCCAGTCAAGCGGTGCTTTCCTAAGTCCAGCTAACTTAAGGCTCACGTCCAAGGAACCGTGAGCGGTTGTGGTGTCTTCATACCTTCCTTCCTCCCACCCACTGGAGGAGGGTGCTGAGAATCATTTTCTCTCACCTTCCCTCTCCCCCAGGTCCTACTCTTCCGACTTGGGGATACAAGGGAGCTAAAGGAGCCTTCTAGATCTCTCGTGGAAACACTCTCCTTCCAGGATCGCGCTGACTTGTTTCTCGGTTTGGGTCAAGTTCCTGCATTCTTTCATCTAAAGGTGAGGTTTGGGGATTACTTACAGTAGTCAGGGCTGTTCCCAGCACTATGGTGCTCTGGGCGTGGGATGTCACCAACCCCACAGTTCTGACCTCATGGCTCAGAGAGGTCACCGTGGAGACACTTGACTACGATTATGACCCGCTGCAGGTCAGCAGCCTCCTGCTGTGGCTGGTTCAGTTTCAGCCTCACAGGCCCAACTGTGGCCTTAGGTCCGTAGGCTAGCCAGAGCCTGGCCAAAACCACAGGCGGGAAACGAGCTGCTGGCCCCGGGGTCTCCACACTCACCGTGGTGAGGGTCAGTCAGACTGGGTGTCCATGTGTCATCGACCTCCGTTTGGAAACTGAATTGAATTCTCTCTTTACCTATAGATTTTGATTCTATTCACTACTCAGTACTGAAAAGAGGAACTGCTTTCAGACAAAGATAAATTTATATGGAAGGCACAGGGAATTCCATATTAAATAAGTTTATGGCATTTTGATTTTTTTATTAAATTCTTATGTGACACATTAACATCAATTTTTGTCTATGCTGTCCTGGTTCTTAATACCCCACTTTTGCTACACATAGTATTTTATTATTCTGCTTATTAACTCAGAGAATTAACTAATAGCCAAACTCCACATTTTTTATTTGTAAGTTGTTTCATGAAACCTGCGCAGGCTCTTTCTGTGGGTCGTGCTTTTTCTTGGCCAGGTGAGATCCAGGGTCTCTCCACTGATCCTGGAAGGCCCCCAGCGCTGCTCCTTGCTTCTTAGTCCTCACTTCCGTCTTACGATGTCTGTTCCCACATTTTGGCTCATGGGCAGGTGTCCTCATGGCCTCTTGCTCAAGGAGCCTAATGAGAGTCCCAAACTGGAATTTATGAAAGACGGCCCAGGCGCCATGGCACGCACCTGTAACCCAGTGACTTGGGAGGCTAAGGCAGGAGGATCGCAAGCTGAGGCCAGCCTGGGCAAACTTAGAACCTGTCTCACAATAAAATAAAAAGATCAGAGGATGTAGCTCAGTGGTGGAGCACCCCTGGGCTCAGTCCCTGGTACTGGGGGGAAAAAATCAATGACTGAGTGATTACAAGGTGGTTGTGAAAGGTTTGGAGAAAGAACATTCTGTAAGGATGAAGGATGAATCCTGGAATTCCCTCCTGCCTCTGGGATATTGACCAGTTGCTTAGGATTCGCTGGTGGACCTTGGCTGCCCTGGCTGGCCCTGGAGCATTTCCAACCTATACCAAATACTGGACCGAGAGGGAAGTGTATTGATGTCTTCATCGGCATGCACAATGACCATGGGAGAATACTGAACAATACTGATAACATAAATGGCCCTGCGTTAATAAAACAGATAGAAGGTCACCTGTCCTTTAATGCCCATGAGCTTAAAAATTGGTGGGTTCCTATTCGGTTCCAGTGATTGACTGTGGGGCATTCAGCCACCGGAAGTCGTCAGAACTTCCCCCTGGAACTCCCGAAGAGCAGTCCCCCACCTGCCCACTCACAAAGGGTGCCCCTCCTGCCATCACATCACTAGCTTTATTTTGGGGACTGTTGCATCTATGGACTTAAAGAAATTACTAAAAAAAATATTATTTAAGTACTCACGTTCCAATAAAGCAAAATAATATCTCATTGCAGAGATGAAGGGAGCCCCCTCGCCCCGCCCTCCGCAACCCCACCCCGGGCCTGCGCCCTCGCTGCGCCGGCCATCCACAGGCCCTGCGGAACGGCTTCTCTGCCATGCCTGGGTTCGTGCTGTCGCATGTTGGTGAAGCGGCCCAGCAACACCTCGTAGCTGGGTCTGAAGGTGGACCACCCCATAATGTTGTAGTTCAGATAAACTTGGGTTCATTTTTCCAGGCAGTGATTCCCAGGGTCACAGGAAGTGAAGGTGGCTGGCCACTGGCTCCTCTCTGTGCCAGCTTGTCCACCAACATGGGGAGCCAGTTCAGCAGGACTTGCCCCTCAAACAGAGGACCTGCTTGAGATACAGCCCCACAGACCCAGTCCTCAAACATTCACCTACAGGGAGAGGGAGGACGTTTTGTAGCATTTTGTCCTTCCATTCTGTGAAAGCCAAACTTTGGAGTTGGGGGTTGTAGCTCAGTGGTAGAGCACCTGCCTAGCAAGCACCAGACCCTGGGTTCCATCCCTAGCAATGAAATAAAAACCAGACTAATAAAACTTCATAACATGAAACTCCTTTTAAACAGTAGATTTGTTAAACTAGAAAGGAACAAAAGAATTCCAATTCATACAATTAGGACTTATGTAATTCATATGATAAAGGGAGTAGACCAAAGGCAACCCAGAGAAGAATAATCTAATCTGTACTTAACCTTTCAAAAAGAATTTTTAAGGGAAGAAAAAACATCCAAATAGAAGTTTCTCCAAAGGAGATATACAAATAGCCAATAAGCTCTTGAAAAGATGTTCAACATTAGTCATCAGGAAAATGCAAATCAAAACCACAATGAGATACTACTTCACGCCCCCTGAAGTGCTAGAATATGGAGAAATTAGAATCCTCTTACATGGCTGGTGGAAATGTAAAATGGTATAATTTGGAAAATAGTTTCATAGTTGCTTGAAAAATTAAACAGAGTTGGGTATGGCGATGTACACCTGTAATCCCAGTGACTAGGGAGGCTGAGGCAGGAGGATCTTGAGTTCAAAGCCAGCCTCAGCAACTTAGCAAGGCCCTAAGCAACTTAGCAAGACCCTGTCTCTAAATAAAATATAAAAAGGGATGGGGTTGTGGCTCCATGGTTGAGTGCCCCTGGTCCTTACCCCTACCAAAAAAAATTTAAAAAAGAAAAGTTAAACAGAGAGTTACATTTGACCCTGCAATTCTATTCCTGGGTGTATATCCAAGAAAAGGAAGCTTGCTGACACAAATGCTGGTACATGAATGTTCACAGCAGCATTATTCATAAAAGCCAAAGAGTGGAAATAACTAAGATGTCCATCATGTGATGAATGGATAAATAAAATGTGGTCTAGTCCTACACTGGAATATTAATCAGCAATATAAAAGACTGAAGTTCTGATAATGCTACATGGGATGATCTTTAAAAACAGTATATTCAGGAAAGAAGCAACAAAAGACCATAGATAATTCCATTTATGTGAAATAGTCAATATTCAGAATAGACAAATCTAGAGAGACAGAAAGTTGGTTACTTAGGGTTAGGGGAGTTGGGGGAGAATGAGAGCTCAAGAGTATAAAGGGCTTTTTGAAAATTGATTAACATGTTCTAAAATGGATTGTGTTCTTGGTTATAAACTATAAATGTGAAATGTATACTTAAGTGGGTGAATTATATGGTAAATAAATTGTATCTCAAAAAAGCAAGAAAGAGGGTTGAGGGTATAGCTCAGTGGTAGAGCGTTTGCCTACCATGCATGAGGCCCTGGGTTCCATCCCGAGCACTGAAAAAAGAGAAAAATAATTTTTTTAAAAATGAGGAAAAAAAAGAAAAAGAAAGATTTTTCTAGGTTTCTCATCTTAGTTTTTAATCACCTTGGCTGCCAGAAAACTCTTTCTTATATTCAGCCTTAGTCTTCCTGCTTACACTAATCAAAACTTGTTTAGTTTTGAGTAAAGGGACAGAGAAGATAAAAAACTCCCTGTCTTGAATCGTAATTTTCCGGATGCTCAAAGGTCATCATTAGCCATTTGGAGGAAACTATCTCAGTGCCTTTAGCCTTTCCTCAGAGGATCAATTTTTACTCTGTGGTTCACCTGGGTACTTCTTGGAGCTTCTTAACCACTCTGAGCTTCAGAGTCTTCATCTATTAAATGAGACTGTTGGACCAGATCTCAGACACCCTTTCTGGCTCTGAAGTTCTGGGATGATTGTCAGTATTCTTAGGGAAAACATGAATATGTAAACGCAAAAGTATTTCCTGAGATATTTTCAGAAGGCATACCTGGAAAAAGAAAAAGACTATATTAAGTATAACAATTGTTAAGCATTTATTCTAGTTGACCCTTCCCCCACACCTGTATCACTCCCACTGCGAATGTCTTATCTCTTAGATTAGATCTTATAAACCAGAGGTCGAGCAACCACATCTGATCCCTCCTGGTGCTTATAACAATGCCATGTACCTGGTTTTTACCCAGTAGGTACTGAGGTTATTTGTTGCCTGGCAATGGAAGAGGTTAAATTGCTAACTTCAAATAGGGAAATGAAAATTTTGAAGCGAGGTAGAATTTTCCAAGAACTCTTCAAGCTAATTTGAAGCATCTTAGACAGTGACAAGGATCTCAGGACTCTCTGAGATCAGTGGCATCATTAGGAGACTAAGCCGGCCGGTGGGCAGCAGAGTCTGCACACCTACTAGAGAGGTGATCTGCGAAGCGGGGGACTTCTCTTCTCCCCGTGGCACTGCCCTTGCTGGGAACAGCGTGGAAATTGCTGTTTGGAACTGTGTTCAGAGCTGGGCTGCCAGCCCTCCGGAGGGTCACCCTCATTGCTCATTGTCACACCATGTTGTTCATGGTGTCTCTCCTTCCCTTCTTGTAAACCATCGGGATGTCATCAAACAGGAGGCCTCCATCAGGTAACAGTGGCGCTATGCTGACGACTGTATAACTGGAGTTGGAGGCAGGCCTACCTAAGAAGAGGGAGATCAGCTATCCACAGAGCCGACCAGCCTGGATGCTTCAGGGTGTGGAACGCCTTCCTTGAGACAACCCTCTTTGGTACACAGTAATTTCCTTAAGAATAGAGGTGCATTGGGGGTGTGTCATGGTCACGGGCGAGTCCAGATGGGCTGTGCAAAGCTGCTGTCCGGTGTCACTCTTGCTGCTGGTCTCCCGGCACTTTACTCACTGTTGGTGGGACGCCCACTCAAGGACACAAAGCCATCCCAGTTTCTCACTCAGCACACAGAGCTTGCTAGTGGCAGTGGCAGTTGCTAGCATGAGGGAGGCCCGGTCACCTTGCTGCAGGCGGGATACAGGCGTGCACCTGAAGAGGGGCCAGGCAGTTCAAGGCCACACCTTCTTCCTTTCTCAGCTCCTCCCAGTTTTCTTTCTCATCCTCTCTTGTGTAAGGATGAACTTCATGGGCTGCCTCATGGGGGCTCTGGTTTTTGACTTTCCAAAAAACAAAAATGAAAACAAACCCCCCCCCTTTTTTTTTTTTTACTTCCGTCCTTCCTTCCTTCCTTGCTTCCTCTCCTCCTCCTCTTCCTCCTCTTCTTTTTTGACAGTTCTGGGGACGGAACCTACAGCTTCACACATGATAGACAAGTGCACAAACCAGATTTAGGTTTTTAAGACAATTGTTAACACTGTTAGGGGCAGACAGATGGTGAATGGTGAGATCAAGAAGTTAAGAAAACTCCATAAAACGGACCCACTGTGCTGAGCCCCACAGGCTTTCTTTTCCTAGAAGCAATTTACCTGCAGCCCGCCTGCCCTAAGTGGACAATACATGTCACATTCCTCAGCAAACTACCTGTTCACTGCAGGAGAAATGCAAGCCCAGAAATTATGTTGATAAGAGGAACCCAAGTTACCCTGAGGGAGGAGACTTTTGTGACCAGATCCTGAAACTCTGAGAGATAAGGATAATTCTTCCTCACCATAAAATCGCTAAGAATGTATGGTTTAGAATTCAGTTAGAAACGATAGCATGGGCCAAGGTGACCTAGAGTCGCCATGACAGTGGGGACTTGAAAGTGTGATGTCACCCTGCTGTCAGTCAAAGGTCAAGAGGTGGATCTGGGCAGGACTCTCTGGAAACTTCCTGGAATCCCCGATAAAACTGTAGTGCAGGAGAGGCACATTGTCCCTCTTCTGTCTGGGAGGACCCACGCTCTCCCTCGAGAGTGGCCCCTTCTCTTTTCCCTATCTCATCAATACCTCATTCCTGTTACTCTGAGCAACATGTCTGGAATCTTTCTGACTTGATTATAAGAATCAGGGTTTGAAAAGGGGGTCTTCAGGGTATCTCAGTTTCTAGGAAGGCCCCAGCTCTGTAACAATACGTTTGGGGCAACTAGAATATTTTTGAGTGTATATAGGTAGGAACCATGTGCTCAGTAAAGCAGATTATAAAATGTGCACAGTCGGGTCATTTTCAGATCCAGGAGGGCCTACATTCAATGTCACAGTAAGTCTGGGGGAAATGGAAAAATCTTACTTGTTTTTTTGCATGTTGTTGATTTTTTTCAATGCAGAGCTATTTCTTCTTTCTGAATTAATGAAAAGTTATTTTAAAATAACAACTATACTGATATGGTTCTTTTATTGTGATAAAATATACATAACACAAAATTTACCATCTTTATGGTAAATTTATTAACCATTCTAAGGTCAGTGGCAGTAAGTACATTTGCAGTGTTGTGCACCCAGCACTGTTATCTATCTTCAGAATTTTTTTCATCTTGTAAAACTGAGTTTCTGTCCCCTTAAACACCAACTCCCCATTCCCTCCCTTCCCTGCCCCTGACAACCAGCATGCGACTTCCCGTCCCTATGAATCGATCCTCCAACTGCCTCACTGAGGAGGAATCAGACAGTGCTGGTTCTTCTGTGGCTGGCTCGCTTCATGTAGCATGATGTCCCCAAGGCTCATGCTATGTTGTAGCTTGGGTCAGAATTTCCCTCCTTTTTAAGGTGAAAGAATATGCCAGCTTATGGACGTACCACACTTTGCTTATCTACTCACCTGCCCATGGACATCTGGGCTGCTTCCACATTCTGGTTATTGTGAGTAACACTGCTGTAAATGTAGGTGTGATAAGCAGTGATTAAGAATTGATTAAGGAGGCCAAAAGCTCAGTACTGGCTGTTGATTGTCCTGTACGTTCCTATTGCTGATTTTCTTTTTATTTGAAGTATCTGATGTCTTTGACTGAAAAAGGGGAGCGTCATGCAGGCTGAAGTGGGGAAAGCCCAACAGGGCATGGGAGAAAAGACCCACAGGACGGGGGTGGGGTGGGGGGGGTAGTGTCTAGAATGTGCCAGAATTCCTTCAGCTCTCCAAGGAAGAGATGTGCCCTCCAATGGGAAAGGGGCACAAGCATGGACAGATATGTGGCAACAGAGTTAACCCAAGCAGCAAATAAACGAAACAATGCTCAGCCACAAATAATCAGGGAAATGCAAATTAAGGCTTCAGCGAGACCCCATCCCACACCCTCTGGAATGGCTCCGCTCTTCTTCCAGTACCGAGAAAGCAATAAGAACTCACCTGCGGTGTCAACGGAAGGGAAAGTAGTGCAACCCGTTGGAAAGCAACTTACCCTTCTCTTGTAGAGTTGAAAATAAACGTACGACTTGCGCTGTGGTTTCTTTGCTGGGTACATTGTCCAGGAAATTGCATGGTGTGCGCGGGTACAGTAATGTTGATGCCAGCGCTGCTCATAAGTGTCAAACTAGAAACAGCTCAAAGCATCACCCGTGAGAAAATGGACAGATAACTGTGGTCTGTTCATTTGCTGGAATACAGAACTATAGTTACACACTCGAATGAGATTCACAGCCATCATGTTTACTGGAAAAAGGCCACTGGGTGCAGAGGCACACACCTGTCATCCCAGCGAGGCAGGAGGATCGCAAGTTCAAAAGCAACCTCCGCAACTTAGTGAGGCCTTAAGCAACTTGGTGAGACCCTGTCTCTAAATAAAAAATAAAAAGGGCTGGGGATGTGGCTCAGTGGTTAACCCCCCTGGGTTCAATCCCCAGTACCAACAACAACAAAGAGATAGATTCACATGACTTTATTATGATTGCTTCAATTTGAATGAAGTTTGAATTAGGCAACAGTTAGTATATTTTAAGAAAAGCATGCATAGGTGGTAAGTATGTAACAGAAAACAAGAATTGACTATCACAGTGTCACATGGAAGGAGAGAGTTGTAAGTGTGGAGGAGTATGGGGCAGGAACACTCTGTTCTATCTTCTGACTTAGGTGGTAGCACTTTAAAGTAAAAAAGTGTTTAAAAAGAATTGCAGTTTCGTAGAAAGATACAAAGGTAGTACATAAGAGTCTTAATATCCTCACCCAGTTTACCCCAAGAGTCACCCCAGACATAGTTAGAGCCTAGAGTGACACTGGTCCACTGTGAGCATCCAGCTCTATGCCACCTGACCACATGTACAGCTTCACACATTCAGCACCACCACCGACACAAGACAGATTGTCCCTCTTCCTTTGTCCCTGTGTACACCCTTGATGGTCACCTCCCCAGCCCCTGCTGGGCCGCCCTCCCTAGCCTCTGGCAGCCACCAGTCTCTTTTTCCTTCCCTATGATTTTGTCATTTTGAGGATATTATATAAATGGAATTGCACAAGTCCTTGGCCTTTATCAGTCAGCTGAATGCACTCGAAATTTCCCCGTGTGTCCATGTGAAAGGGGAGGGTTTTGAGTGTGGGAGCGTGGGGGGCAGGGATACTGTCCCTGCCTATCAGTCGCTGAGTGGCTCCTTCCTTCTGACCGTCGGGTAGCACTTCCCTCTGCGGACGTACCAGGGTTGGTTCAGTCGTTCTCCTGTCGGTGGATATTTTGGTTGTGAACATCCATGGACAGGTTCTGTGGGAATATGTTTTCACTTTTCTGAATCAATTCCCAGGAGTGCAGTCGTGGGACTTTACGAAAAGCGGGTGCCAAACCGTTTTCCAGAGCAGCTGTGACATTGACACTGCACCAGCCGGGCGCGCACGGGAAAGCCAGTTTCTGTGCCTCCTCGGCAGCATTTGTATTGCTGCTCTCTTCGTTTTTAAGTTTAGCTGCTCCTTTGCGTGTGCACATGCGCGTGGGGATCGATCGTTACAGCCTTGACCTGCACCCCCTTCGTGGCTGCTGATGTTGAACATCACGGGGGAAGGACAGCGTCCCCTGGTCTGCCATAGGTATACACCTACGGGTATATCCTTTATACACAGCTCTGTAGTTTCACATTTCACAGAACAGTAATCAGGAGGAGAGAGCACTGAGATTAATGTTGTGAGGTATATTATCTCTCTCTTTTTCTTAAAACAAGGCACCCACAAGCAAGGTGCTGAAGTGACCTGGCTGCTGGCGGGGTGGGCAGCCATCGGGTGGGCCACGTGTGAAGTCCATGCTATTTTCACCTGGCCGCAGCACCTCCATGCAAAATAGCCCTCCACGAAGCAAACCCCCTTCCAGAGCAGACTGACTGGAATAGTTTAAGCACTGGGGGAAAAAAAAAAAAAAAAAAGATTTATTATGCATGTTCATTGCATAGGCGTTTTATGTACTGCAAAG
Organism: Sciurus vulgaris; assembly: GCF_902686455.1. Classification (NCBI taxonomy): domain Eukaryota; kingdom Metazoa; phylum Chordata; class Mammalia; order Rodentia; family Sciuridae; genus Sciurus; species Sciurus vulgaris. Next base: position 174,379,449 of record NC_136464.1, on the reverse strand, counting down.
TGGAACATTCATATCAGAGCAAGTTGACTAGCAAGAGAAACCCCCGCTTCTTCCCAGTGGTTGGGAAGGGTTTTGAAGAAATGGAAATTTACAAGCCATTTTAAAAGGCTCCTTAGGATGTTACTGAGAGGGGATCGGAATGGGGTAGTATTGTTTCTCATCTTTATAAGCCTTTGGTACCATGTCGTCCCTTGATTTAAAAAAAAAGAAAAAGGTAGGGAAAAATGGAGGAAATTTAGCATAGTATATTTTATTAGGGATAAAGCATTGCAGATCAGGTCACATAAGCCACAGAAGGGCCTTCTCTCAGAGGGCTTTGTTTGTTTTTTGCGGTACTGGAAATTGAACGCAGGGCCTCACAGATGCTAGGCAAGTGCTCTACCACTGAGCTACAACCCCAGTCCTTTTTCCTTTTTATTTTTCTGAGTTAGGCGGGGCTTTTTTATTTATTTATTTTTTAGCGGTGCTGGGGATCGAACCCAGGGCCTTGTGCTTGGGAGGCAAACACTCTACCAACTGAGCTACATCCCCAGCCCTGGGTTTTTTTTTTAAAAAACAACAAAATGTATGGCTAAGGAATTCTCATTTTTGCTTTAAATGTAAATCTGCTCAGTGTTCTGAACAAAGTTGGTCTGGGCCCACCCCCTTTCTGCCGCTGATGTCCGTGCTTGGTCACTTGGTCGAGGTCCCTTCCAGCCTCGCCAGCTCTGCCTGGGGCCTGCTGCTCCACCTCTCATTTGCGTCCAGCTCTGGAAGCTCCTGAGAACGCCATTTCTTCCTGCCTCAGCAGTCGTTCAGGTTGACTGGAGGCGGGGCGGGGGTGGGGCTTAAACAATTCCAGCCCCTGTCACCCCTAAGCTATTGCTGAGCCCTCCAGGCTTCCTCTGTACCTCCTCGCTGGCCAAGAGGATATAGCACAGTGGTCCTGAGGTCGCTTGCCAAGAGGATGCCTCTGCTGGGTTGCTCCTTTCAAGCATGTGCGTGGGCTTATATGGAAAGTCAGACTTGCCATGTTGGGTCAGTTTTAAGAATTGTTTCTAGCTAGAGGGACGGGTGTCCTTCTAAGTCTAGCATTTGGAGTATGGGAAATCATTGTGGTGCGTGGTAGAGTTTTTGTTTTCTTTTGGGTTTTTGTTTTTTCCTTTGGCCTCTTGGCCCTTCCTTTCTCCTCCATTGGCCAGCCTGGGCCTCCTCCCAGGTTATTCCTCTAGGAAGGTGCCGGCTCCCTCTGTCCTCCTGCAGCCTGTATCCAAGGCCAGTGCTCAGGCCTGCAGACTGGGTTGGTGCCTTCTCTGCTTCAGGGGCATGGGAGCTGGGCAAGGGGCTTCTGGCTCTTGGGACGGGGCTGTCCCATTGCGTGAAGGTGCACGTTGCTCGTTCGCTGGTTAGGATAAAGCCTCCTCCAGGTCCACTAACAGGCGCCGGACCCCTCCAAACCGCATCCCGAGCTGCACACACTGGAGTCCCGGCTCCTCCTTTTTATTTTGAGGCAGGGTCTCAGCACATTGCTGAGATTGGCCTTGAGCTTGTGAGCCTCCTGCCTCAGTCTCGTGCGTGGTGGGGATTACAGGTGTCCACTACAGTGCCTGGCTATCTCATGGTTTTTGAGGCTGCAAGTTCAAATCAAATAAATTAGATTCATATGTTTTAGAAAGAGGAGTGATGCAAAAAGTTTCTGGACTCAGGTTGCAGTTGCCCAGAAATCCAGACATTTGAAATACTTTAACAAAGTATTCATCCAGGTCTCTCAGCTTATTGGGAGTGTACTCCCAAGAATTTTTTCCTATTCCTTTCTCTCATCCTCCTGGATGAGAGATAACAAGATACTGTTTATTGAAACCAAACAGCACAGTTACAAGAACATTACATGTGTTAGTCCTTCTACCTTTAAATATGTATTGACCCTATAAAGTAGGAATGAATGTTATTCCTATTTTACAGAGGAGAAGCAGTCACCTGGCCCACATTTCAGAGCTGCACACCAGCAAGCTGCGCTGCAAAAACAGGTGGTCTGGTCTCACAGTCTGTGTTCCTAGGTTCTAAGCTTTACTATTCCTCGTGGAATCAACACAGCAACGACAATAATAAGGATTCCCATAAATGCCAGCAAAGCGCTTTTTATAGTTCTTTGGCATATGGTAGGCAATGTGTCAATACTACTTACCTTTTTTTCCTCTCTTCCTTTGACTCGTTATTTTGCAATGTAGCTATTATTTGGGAATCATAAAGATTGCTGTTTGTTCAGATTTTTATGTGAAACATTGAAATTGGTCAGTTTTTGAAAACTTTCTCTTGCTAGATTGAGAAATGGCCCCAAAGATAAAACTTTCTTGGAAAGAAGACAGTTTCCAACAGTGCTCGAATATTTCATTTGATCTGAGGCTAGACTACCTCTAGTGATACACAGTGATGTGAGTGCAGAGGTGTTAGTGGGCTCTACTTTATGAATCTTGACTTCATTTTGAATTTGTAAAAATGCTGTCATAATAATTTTGCCTCTAATTGTATCTTAGAGAAGCAAGATTTCTGGGAGTCACATTCAGATTTTGGTAGTAACTCAGGTTTATTGGAAATTAGACTGGGAATGCTTTTGGAGGTGGAGACTGTTAGAACTGGGTTTTGATTTGTCCCAACTTTACAAATGAATGACTGGGCCTGTTACTGGTTCATGGATGGTTCCACTAAACAAAGATTCCTGTGTAGAGATAAAGGACTTTATTGCTCATGGCAGAGCCAGCAGCCTGAGCCTCAGCTTTGGTTCTCTGTGCCTCGAAGTCCTACGGGGACCATGTGATCTGACCCAGATGACTGCTGCCCATGCAATCACTGAGCTTGGGAGCTTACCACTTTTAGAGAAAGTAAGCAAACCTGCTTGTTGTCCCCAGAGAGATAGCACCTCATCTCTCAAAGTTACCAGCAGAGTAGCAATCCTGAGAAATAGTCTGGGACAAAAAGCAGACAGTGACGAGAAAACCTTTCATAAAGACTGGATAATTGGCAATGTGATTGTCACCGGAGGTTGGAAAAACCATGAAGAAACTGAGACAGCATTCTGGGTAATGGGAACCAGCATCACATCATAGCATAACAATCGGCAAGACGGTTGTCTGTCATAAGTTGGAAGATAGCAAATGTTTCCAATAAGCTTTTCATTTGGCTAAAGAAATCACCAGGCAGGGATGTCAAAAGTGTTAGTTCCTTGGTCCTAAATGCATATGATGGGGCAATCGAAAGAGAGTGAGGAGGCAAGAAACAGGTTTAATTTCAAAGTGGAATTTTGAGAATAAGAATCCAAGGTTTGCTAGGTTGGAAAGTAAAATTGTGTATCATTCTTGGTCTCCACAGGCAATAAGAGATTCCCAAAATGAAATGAAGCCTAGGGCTAAATCTCAAAAAAAGAAATAGCTGTAACATCAAAATTAAGATCACAGGAATATTCAAGACATTGTCTACCAGAGTCTTTCAGTAGATAAAAGTGTGTTGCCCCACACTACCTGACTTATGACCCAAAATAGAAAGAGACTTGTTTCAAAAAGTTTTAAATGTAACTTTGTCACATTAAGAAAACTGATAGCAGAGTCATAGGAAATCCACAAAAATTTCAAGGGAGTTTTACCAGCAAAAGCACCACCAGAATTTAGAGCCAAGAGCCACCCAGAAAAACTGAGCAGCAATGAACTCTGAGGGAGAAAGCTTCCAGTTGAGGAGGATCTGGCAACACGTTCCCAGCTGTACCTCAGAATTGTCCTGGGAAAGTGACGTCTCTGCTCCTCTCGTTTTCCCTATTTGAATAAGAATATTGGTCACGGTTACCCTGCCTTAGAGGGCATTTTGTGTACGTGTGGGGTGGTAAACTAGACTTTTCGTTGTGTAGGTGTCCAGACTGTGGGGAGCTGCCCCTCAGGATGTGCACAGAAGGAGCCTCATTGTACCGTGACACGTGGCACAGATGAGGAAACCTTAGACTTGCGGAGAAAGCCACAGCTGGAGCATTTGGAGCTCCAGGAGTTGGGACGAGGGTATCTTGCTTGTGAGGGGAAAGTGAACACTGGTGGTCAGGTGGAAGATGATGTAGACTGAGAAAGTGGCGGAGATAGTTTCCCGACTGTCCCGGAAGAGGTGTGTGCCACAGTAGATCCCACCTTCACGTAAAGCTATAAAGCATGACTTCAAAAACCATGAATAAATAGAAGAAAGACCAGTAAAAGAGAGGAAGGGGAACAGGGGGAGGGAAGAGGAAGGAGGGGAGGGCAAGGGGAAGTCCTGGGGCCTGAAGTGGAGCAATTACATTCTATGCTTTTGTGATTATGTCAAGATGAACCCCAATATTGTATTGCCTATACACTATAATTGACTGTAATTGTGTATGACTATAGTGCATGCACACACACACACACACACACACACACACACACACACACTCGTGGAGTTTATGCTCCCCTGCCATGCCCTGCCCTTTAATGTAGACTGGGTTTTGGAACACAGCTGTGGTGATGTAACAGTGATCTACTTTATGTTTGATAACCCTTGCTGCTCTGCCACTGCAACTTATTTTTAAAATGTACACATTTCTTTTTCTTCCTCTCTTCTTGCTCCTCCCTAATCTCTCCCCCTCCCTAATCTCAGGGAAAACAGGATTACCTTTCTTCCGGTCCTAGGCAGATTCATCTCTCCTTGGGTACACATCCACCACAGGAACGAAGTAATCCAGACTTTGGGGATGGCACCAGAAGATCTGAGAAAGGACTATCTCCCAAATTAACAAGTGAATTACCACCCCAACAGAGAACACGTGGCATGCAGCCTTTAAGACACCTCTTTAAAAGCCCCTGTTCCTGCTGACAGATTCACAGCCTCTGGGACAGGAGTTCCTGTGTTTCTCCTTTGCTAGCAATGCAATAAACCTTCTTTTTCTCAAAACTTGTCCTCATTATTGGATTGGCATGGGGGACAAAGACCGAGCTTTTGGCAACGGTGATGTTATACTACTCCTAGAATGGGCCTCGCTCAGGAGATATTATGGTTCCTCCCTCTTCCTCTTGGATTACAGTCCTACTGTGAGAAGTGGATGAACAACAGAAACCATTTGGTTTAAGCCACGAAATTTTGGTGTGGTTTGTTATGGCCCCAAAGTAACTAATACAAGCTCCTGATGCAGATTCGTCACAGGCATGACATCCTTTTAGCAAAGTCCCCCAACTATAACAGTGGTCCACTTTATGCTTTGAATAGTCCTTGCTGCTCTGCCATTGACACTTATTTTTAAAATGGACGTGTGTCTTTCTCTTCCTCTCTCCCTCTGCCTCCCTAACCTTCCCTGCTCCCTAATCTCAGGGAAACAGGCTTACCTTGCTTCCCCATCCTAGGCAGAGTTATCTGTTTGTGAGCACACACCCATCACAGGAATGAGGTAATTCAGACGTGGGGATGGCACCAGAAGATCTAGGAAATGACTGTATCCCAAATTAAAAGGTGAATTATGACTCCCGACAAAGAACACGTGGAATGTAGCCTTTGAATCACCTCTTTCAAAGCTCCCTGTTCTCCCTGATGGGCAGAATCACAGCCTTGGGGCAGGAGTTCCCTGTGTTTCTCCTTTGGTAGCAAAGCCATAAAACTCCATTTTTCTTTTTCTCAAAACTGTAATTTCCAGGTCCAGCGTCCCATGCCTATAACCCCAGCAACTCCAGAGGCTGAGGCAGGAGGGTGGCAAGTTCAAAGCCAGCCTCGGAAATTTAGCAAGGTCCTGAGCAATTTAGGGAGACCCTGTCTCAAAATAAAAAACAAGAAAGGGCTGGGGATGTGGCTGAGTGGTCATGTGCTCCTGGGTTCAGTCCCCAGCATTAGAAATACCTGGGTGCCAGCCACAGGGAGCCAAGCACGTGCTGGGAAGCAGCGCCCAGCTTACTTCTGCAGAACAACATGCTGCCTAATGGAACCTGGCGGGCAAGCACCCTGGGCAGCAGGTCGCCTGCCTTTATCCCTAAGGCAGCACTGAGCACTGCCCCTGCTCTGGTAGGAGGCACGGGGGGTGGGAGTGGGGGGGCGGGGGGGTGCCGTCCACGCAATTGGCTAATGTTAAAATCGGGTGTGTGTGTGTGGGGGGGAGATCAAAGGGAAGGGCTGTAGTTCAAATGACTACGATTGGATACAGGTCGGGAAGCTCAGAATGTCTACGACTGGTCTTACATCCCAGTAGAGACTAAATACTCTATTTCTCTTACTGGTACAAAATAAATAAATAAATAAATACATAAATAAATACATAAATAAATAAATAAATAAATAAATAAAATAAAGATTAAAAAAGTGTCGTCGTTATTGGATTGGCATTAGGCACAAGGGCTGAGCTTTTGGAAACACAACTGCTTTGGATGTCTGAGGTAGTATCACTAAAAGCTGGACATTTAGACATTATATTTGGCAGCTCTGCTTCTAGATATAAACAATAGAAATATGTACATGGTCTCCCCCAACACATGTAAAATAGTATCTACAGCTATATATTTGTAATAGTTCCAAATTTCCATCAATTGTAGAGTAGATAAAATTGTGATCTACAACATACAGAATAAAAATGAGAAATGATTCCCATAAGCAACTATACCGATAAATCTCCAACATGATGTCAACTAAAAAAGAAAGAAAAGGCAAACGCCAAAGAAAGCCTATTGTATGACTTGCATTAAGGATCGTGGGTATCTTTGCAAGGACGACGGATAGAGTAGTGACTAGGAAGTAGTCCCTGCCATCTTCTGGACAGCGGAGAGGTGAGTTGGTGATTGTCTATTTCTTGTTACGGGTCAGGATGACAAATGTGTTCATTTTGTGGCAATCTTTCAATTTTAAACTTATTACATGTGTACTTACCTGTATGTCTGATATACATAAATAAAAACATTTTTTTTGTTTGTTTAAAGAGGATCCCAAAAGGAATTTGAGAAAGTAATTAGGGATTTTGCCCCTGCCCCCCAATCTGGGATGTTCCAAGGTAAGCCTCAGAGTGTCTTCAGGAGAAAAATTCACTTTTATTTTGTCATATATTTTCTCTGTGACAGCTCTGATCACCCTTTGACAAATTCTTTTCTCTCTTATACCTGAATCCTGTTTTTATTTCAATAATATTTATCAACTGTGACTAGCATCATTTAATGGTTTTTATATTATGAATTTCAGGAGAAGAAAACACATTTGTCACACATAATTTTGTATTAAATCATCTTGCAGCCAGGGAAAAAGTGGTGGGAGGACACTGCAGAAGATGAGGAGGAAACAGGCTGAAGTCTGATTATGAAATAGCTTGAAGGTATGCAGGATTTCACACTTTACTTTTATGCAATAGTAAAAAAAAAACCAAAAACCCATGATCGTATCTGTATTTTACAAAGATAATGAGATATCTGTGTTTAAAATGGCATAATAAGAGGGTTCTCTGGTCTCCACTCTAAAATGCCTACAAGCAAACATCAAAAGAGCTGGGTGTAGTGTGGCCCAGGCCTGTAATCCCGGGAACTACGGAGGCTAGGATGGGAAGATCCCCAATCCAAGGCCAGCCTCAGCAATTTAACATGACTCAGCAACTTACAGAGACCCTGTCTCAAAAAAAAAAAAAAAAAAAAAAAAAACAGAATGGGAATGAGAATATTGCTCAATCCCCAGACCCTCAACCCTACACAAAAGGAAAAGAAAAGGAAGCTCCATGTTTGAATAAATCAGGGACAGCTATAATGCTGTATGAGGCAGGGTGGCCAAATTCAGTGCTGGTGACACATGGGCTAGGACGTCAACAGAGATCTGAGAGTCCTCAGAACGTCAGCAGAGCAAAACCAGTGACGCCTAATTTGGAACAAAGGGAAGCACCCACCATATTCGCCAGAAGCAGTTTGCCAGTGAAGAGGAATGGAGAGGGAAATTCTGTACTACCTGCACCACCGCAATCACAGCCCGTGTTTCCTGGGGGGAAGGTAGACACTGAAATAAGCAAACAAGCCCGAAAACCCAGACTCCACTCCCTGGAAGCTCTGGGTCAAAGGGCCCTAACTGAACTGCATGCTCTGCAGGTCTCCAGGACATTTGTTCAGTCAGAGCATCAGAAGAACGGAAGCATTCAACAGTGACTGAAACCAGAATCAGTAGATTGTAACTTCTTACTTCGTAACTTCGGACTTGTAGTAAATAGTCATCGTCATCTTAGGATGGTACTGGAGGAACCAGGAGGAAAACAGAGTGGGTTAAAAAACAAAAACAAAACAAAACAAAAACTCTCATTAGAAAAATGTCACCTCAGAGCAACTGACGATTGTGGCCAAACCCCACCATTAAGAGACTAAAAAAGAAAACGAATCACTGCTTGATTCAAGCGAGTGTCTAAAACAAGAGCTCAAAGAAGAAACACAGGAAATTCAAGAAAAATAGAGTAGGGCAACAGCAGAAGAAACAAATGATCTGACTAAAGGGATGGAGCGTGAAACAAATAGTCACTATTAAAGAAAGAAAAACCTGATAGTAGCTCAAAGAGTAGGTGGTCAGCGTGCTGAGGAAAGCAAGTCCAAGGCCCAGAGGCAACCTGGGAAGGATTAGAGAAGGATCTACAGAAGACAAAGGATGTTTAGTGCATAAGTGGTATAGATGTTAAAAAAAAAAAAAGAAAATCCCAGTAGTTTGGGGGCTGAGGCAGGAGGATTGCAAGTTCAAAGCCAGCCTCAGCAACCTAGCGAATCCCTAAGCAATTTAGTAAGAACTTGTCTCTAAATAAAAAATAAGAGTTGGCATGTAGCTCAGTGGTTAAACTCCCCTGGGCTGCTAAGGCAGGGGGATCACAAGTTCAAAGCCAACCTCAGCAACTTAGCCAGACCCTGTCCCAAAATAAAATATAAAAAGGGCTGGGGATGTGGCTGAGTGATTAGGCCCCCCTAAGTTCAATCCCCAGTACCAATAAATAAATAAACTAATTAATTAAAACGATGGACAAGAAAAAATTTAAATGACTAGAAGACATTTCCAGGAGTGAAGGAAATTGGATGGGTAGTTTTTCCAGAGGAGGAGATACTTAGTACTAGAAGACTTGAATCTATAGTTTGAAAGGACCCACTTGGTGGAAGAAAAATTTTGTGAGCCTAATCCACAACAGTATTCACATTCTGGTAAAGTTACTTGTCTACAAAGTTAAAGCAAGAGTAGATTTTAAATGTTCTCATCACAAAAAAGGGTAAGTATGTGAGGTGACAGGTTTCTTAATTAATTTGATTTAATCATTTTATGATGTATATGTATATCAAAATATCACATTATGTAACATAAATGTATACGATTTTTATGTATCATTAAAATAATAGTAAAAAAGTGAAAACAAAAATGAGTCTTTGGCATTTTGGTGGGGAGGATAACCTGAGCCATCTGAAAGTGAGAATGAAGGTAGGCTGGCCGCTGGGTCTTCCTTGGAACATTCCATGTTAGAAAATGATGGAGCTTTGTCCCCAGAGCCCTGGGCAAGGACAGTGTGACTCCAACACCTTCTACCCAGCTACCATTTTCAAATATAAGGGCAGCACACCAATATTTTGGGGTAATCCATGATGCGAGGACTGTAACTTCTATGAGTACTTCTTAAACAGCTATAGAACGAACTTTAGCCACATTCGAGCTCTGTGGAGAAGTTACAGTATGACCATGAATCCGACTTGTAGGAGGGAAAATAAGCTATCAACACAAATGATGTAGCCATCCAAACGTGGGAGGGTGAGGTGGGGGGAGACACGGGGATCTCATCAGTGTGAATTCTTCAACAGGTAAAGACCGAAGCACCAGACGTTATTCAAATCTGGTTTAACAATAAATAGAAGTCAAATGTATTTAAAGAAAAAAAGGCAAACACTAAGAATCAAAATAAACAAAAAACAGACGATGGAGTATGGAATACAAGAGAAATATACTGCCGGGTGCACACTTGTAATCCCAGTGACTCAGACTATGCAGGAGGAGCCCAAGTTCAAAGCCAGCTGTGGCAATTTAGCAAGACCCTGTCTCAAAATAAAATTTAAAGAACTGAAGATGTAGCTCAACGGTAAAGCAGCTCTGGGTTCAATCCCCAGTACCAAAAACAAAAACAAAAAAAGAAAAAAGAAATGCATTTAATTTTATTATTCCTCATAATTGGAATAATTGACACTTCGCAAAGTAGATGATTAGGTAAATTACATAAACTTAAAGCTATAAAGTATTTTACAAGTGCCTCTAAAGTGAAGAACTAGGTGCTTGGGAAGAGAAGAGAGAGACACATTTTTCACTGTATTCTCTTCTGTATTTTGAATTTGTAACCCCTTTGAACATTAGCTATTAAAAAACCAGAAGAAAAGGCAAATACAAAATAGCAAGAAAGATAAAATTATGGCAATGAATATAATGACTAGAACAAAAACATCATGTTTTCAATTATTATAAAATACACATACACCAAAAATGTAAAGGAAAAAAAAATTCTCTTTGTGGTGCTGGGAATTGAACCTAGGGCTTTCTTGTGCATGCTAGGCAAATGTTCTACCACTGAGCTTCATTCCCAGACTACAAATATTTTTAAGACCATGAAAATGTTGAGAATATAGCAAAACAGGATGATAAAATTGAGACCAAATGTAGCTCCCATGTTAATAAATGTAGGTGTGTTAATTTCACTTATAACAATAAAAAGACTTTGAATTACTATGCAAAACCCAACTCTGTTGTTCATAAGAAACACATCTAAAACAGAGTGAAGCAGAAAAGTTGGGAATTTGAACTTGGCAGTGGCATCAAGCTAGGATTAAGCAGTGCAAGGTCACATCCATGTGGTAAAAGGTAAGTGCTATCATTTGTGTAAAAAGGTATGAAGGTAACATCTATGTAAATGCTTCCGATGCATAGCTACCTGTTGACAGTTTGATATTTGTACCAAGTGCACACATTACACACCTTAAAGTACAAGCACATACTTTGTTTAAAAAAATAGACAATGTTGGCAGCAGCGTGGACCATGGGTTTGAGACAGGAGAAAGGAAGACTAGGTACAGTCATCCCTCAGTATTCAAGAGGGATTGGTTCCAGGACCCCCTCATGGAGACCCAATCTGAGGATGATCAGATTTCTTAGATAAAATGGCACACAATTTGCATGTTGCCTAAGCACATCCTCCCATATTCTTTAAATCATCTCTAGAATACTTATAACACCCAATGCACTGCAAATGCTATGCAAGTAGCTGTTTTACTATATGGTTTAGGGAATAATGGAAAGAAGAAAAGTCCATACAGATGGAATTTTTTTTCCCCAAATATTTTCCATGTAGGATTGGTCGAACATGTGGATGCAGAACCAGTAGATATAGAGAACTGACTGTATACTATTGCATAAATTAAAAACTATCTGAGCTACATGGTGGGCAGCAGTAAGAACTGGGGCCTCTCCCCGAGAAACTGTTAGAAGTAACTTAATATGCTATTGTATTATTTTAAACTTTGTTTTGTATTTTTAGGTTGAAACAAAGGAGAATTTTACAAAAACCTTAAGAATCACAGCCTTATGTTTCAAAAACAAAGATTCTTAATTTTTCCATTGTTATGTAAAACATGTTCATAGCAGAAAACTTGAAAAACACACAAAAGGGAAAAAAAGTGTTAGCTTTCTATTACTGTAACAAAATATCTGAAATAGTCAATTTATAAAGAGAAAAGGTCTATTTTGGCTCAGGTTTTGGTCCATGATTGATTGACCCTGTGGTCAATTGCTTTGGTCCTGTGGTAGCAGAATCATGGTGGGAGTATGTGGTGGAGGACTCCCCACATGACCAAGTGAAGAAGAGGAAAGGGCTGGGTGCCAGAATTTCCTTCAAAGGAAGTTACCTAAGACCTCCCACTGGGCTCTACTTCTTAAGTGTTCCACCGTCTCCCAATAGCACCATGGGCTAGGGAACAAGCCTTTCACATGGGACTTTGGGGGATACTTATCCAAACCATCACAGAAAAAGAAATATTTCTTCAATTTTTTTTTTTTTTTTGGGCGGGGTACCAGGGGTTGAACTCAGGGGCACTGAATCACTGAGCCAATTCCCAACCCTATTTTGTATTTTATTTAGAGACAGGGTCTCACTGAGCTGTTTAGCACCTTGCTGTTGCTGAACCTGGCTTTGAACTCGCATCTTCCTGCCTCAGCCTCCTGAGCCACTGGAATTACAGCATGCACCACTGTGCCCCATGAAATATTTCTTTAATTCTAATACCATAGGAGAGTAGCCAGGGATAGCATTTTGTACAAATTCCTTTGTTATCTTCTTCCCCCATACACATTCATGTTTTTCAAATCATACTATATGCATAATTTTTAGCTTTAAAAAAGCTTGTTTGTATGTTTCCTCATGTTATTATAAAAATGTTCTTCTGCAACATGATTATTTAATGACCACACATTACATTACTTTATTGTTGGATATTTAGTTTCTAATTCTTCACTTATAAATAGCAATTGCAAAGAATTAACTTTGTGAATATAAATATAGTCACATTTCTGGTTATTTCCTTATTACATGGTCTGGAAATAGAATTGTTGGTACAAAGGGTATACGTATTTTTAAGAATTCGATCCTCACTTCAAATTGCCTTCCAAAAAGTCTGTACTGATGTTACAGCTCTGGCACTAAAGCTGTAGTAATAAAAGTAGAAAATTAAAAGACCTACCTCCTTTTTAAAAAATCCCCTTCCGTGGCATTACTGCATTTTTCATCTTTATAAATTTGCATGGTGAAAAAAGATGCTTCATTGTTATTTATATTTGGATCTCCTCAAATAGGGATAGAGCTGGAATTATTTTGTGCATTTTTTTTTTTTTTTTTTTGGTCATTTGCAATCCTGCTTTGTTAATTACTGTTCATTCTCTGGCTATTTTTCTTCACACCATTATATTGTGAAGGAATGTGGGTAAGTACTGAATGCCAGGCAACCTTTCAGGAAGTGCCTAGATCACATTTCATTTCAATCTCATCTTTAGAAGTGTCCTGAAGGAAACTACCCAAGCTTGCCATTCAATTTTCTTTCCTAAAGAGATTCTGCAAATAGCAAAGAACAAATCCAATTCCCTTCAGGATCCCCGGGCCTCACTGGGAAATTCTCTCGTCCAGGGAAGGGAGAGGAATTACAGGGGAGTAAGATCTTGGCATCTTTCTCTTCGGGCCATCTTGGCACAATTTCTGCTCTGAGAGTGAGGGTCAAATTGTCCAGGGAACCGAATCCTGGCACCCAGTGTGAGCAAGATGCAGGGTGAACTAATGAGAGAACAACCTTTCATCCTACCCCATAATATGTTGCTCGAATAGATGACAGCATGAGAAAATGCCTTTTCAAGGTTGCAGAAAATGTAGATCACTGGCTTCAGTTTAGTCAAAGTATAGATGCACGGCCAGAAATCACTTTCAGAGAAAGTGTAAGGAGCTCACTGCGGCTCATTGAATGAACTCATGTTCTCCGTATCGCTTGTTCTTATTGTATGATTCTTTCTATTTGCTTGCAGGTGTTTAACAAATTACTGATAAATACAGGTTGATAATAAATATCATTGCCATTTTTTAATGCTCATAACAATGTGGTCACTGTGAGTAAAACCTAAGAAGAACAACTTAGAGGAGGAAAGATTCATTTAGGCTCACAGTTCCAGAGCTTTCAGTCCATGGTTGGACAACTCCATTGCTTTGGTCCTGAGGAGAGGCAGAATATCATGGTGGAGGGATGTGGCAGAGGAAGGCAGCAGAAATGGACCTTGGACAAGAAATGCCCTTCCCGGGCACACCCCCAGTGACCTACATCCTCCAATTGGTCCCATCCCCCCACAGTCTCCACCACAACTCAGTAGTCCATTCAGCTATCAATGGATTAATCCACTGATGAGCCGGATCACTCATGATCCAGTCCCTTCCCCAAAGCCCCCGCTCTGAACACTGCTGCACTGGGAATCCAGCCTTCAACACACGACTCTTCCAGAGACACTTCTTAGACAAACCATAATGTAACACCTTAGGGAGGCCTCATTATTCTCACTTTATTGATAGGGAAATGGTGGCCCAAGATGTGTCGAAGCTTATACAGTTAGCAAGCAGCAGAGCCAGATCTAGACCAAGCCTGGAACTTAAAATCCATATCTGTCTTTCAATACTGTGACCACATTAGGTCACCTTCTTGTTCCCTATTAACTTTGTTGAACTCGGATTCCTTGAGCTGCTGTTAAGAGTGCTCCATTATCTGGGTCTCCCTTACCGGCTAGTCTTCTCTTCTATGGCTACCCAACTTGGTATCACAGTTGCCTCTTCAAGACCTCTTACTTTCCTTTGAGTGGCATAGTACATTCTGGGAGATGATCCTTCATACAGGCCTGATTGTGCCTGATGGATGTGAGATACTTCAACGTTCTTGACCAGTGATTTGGTTCATGAACAGGTGCGTGATCCAACTGTGGTCAAGAGGGTATTGCTGGAAACTTCTAGGGAGACTTCCTGTCTGTCCTTAAGAGAGTAAAGGAAGCCCCTCACTCTGCTGGAGGGCAGCAAGGAGGTATGTTGCTCTGATACTGTGAGCAGCCATTTGGGGTCAATGAGAAGCTGGCTTAAAACAGAATCTGTCAATAAGGGGGACAGAACAGGGGGAGAGCAGAGAAATGGGTCTGGAATCTCTCCTTATTAGAACTTACAAAACTCCTTATCACCTCATCCATTTTTTCCATTGGGTGTTGATTGCTGGCAGGGTAAAGCATCTAAGAAATATATCTTCCAAGGCATTCAGTTTGCCCAGAATGCAATTATGTAACTCCTATGTTCACCTTTTGTTTGTTCTCGAATTTTTTTTTTAGTGCAATATAATTTTCACATAATAAAATGCTCAGATTTTAAGGGTTCAGTTGGATGTGTTTGACATTTGTTAACTTTGTACCCAAACCAAAAGCAAAATGCAAGACATTTCTAATACCCAACAAAGTGCCCTGAGACCCCTTTCTAGTGGACCCCTCAGCCCTATCCCAGCCAACTACTTTCTGATTTCCATCAACAGTTTAATTTGCATTGTTTCTGAACCGTACATAAATGAAACAATACACTAGGAATTGCTTTCCGTCTGGTTCCTTTGGCTCAGTATAATGTTCTTGTCATCCATCTATGGGTGTATCAGTTCATTCTTTTTCTTGTGGAATAGTATTTCATTGTATCAATATACCATTTCTTTGCCCTTTTCATCTTGTGGGGATTTAGAACAGTTTCAAGATAGACTGTTGAGACTAAGGTTACTGACAGGAGTTAGGGGGTAGGTAGCTCTGTGGTAGTGAGTGTTCAGCATGCACCAGGCCTTGGGTTCAACTCCCAACACCAAAAAACTAACAAAATTATATCTTGTGTATGTCTTTTTGTGAATCTGTTTTTCTTGGGAAAATTCCTAGGAGTA
This sequence comes from Sciurus vulgaris, assembly GCF_902686455.1. NCBI lineage: Eukaryota > Metazoa > Chordata > Mammalia > Rodentia > Sciuridae > Sciurus > Sciurus vulgaris. Next base: position 174,364,003 of record NC_136464.1, on the reverse strand, counting down.
GAAACACTGGGCATTGTATTTACTTTTAAGTTCTAACTAAAAGTCCTTTAATTCTAGATAATCAGGGTAAGAAACAAGTTACTGATCTCAGAAACTTCCCTAGATTATAATGGAATCTCAAACTCACCCTGTATTTATTTATTTATTTATTTATTTATTTATTTATTTTTGGTACCAGAGATTGAACTCAGGGGCACTCAACCACTGAACCACATCCCCAGCCCTGTTTTATATTTTATTGAGAGACAGGGTGTCACTGAGTTGCTTAGCACCTTGTTGTTGCTGAGGCTGGCTTCAAACTTGAAATCCTCCTGCCTCAGCTTCCCGAGCTGATGGGATTACAGGTGTGTGCCACTGTGCCCAGCTTTTTTTTTTAATGTGGCACTGGGAATTGAACCCAGGGTTTTGTGTATGCTAAGTATATACTTCACCACTGTGCAACATCCCTAGCCTATATTTTGGGGGGAGAGGGGAGTGGGATATTAATCATTATCAAAATATCAGAGAATATCTTCAATGTGTACCCAATATGCACTCTAGACACTTTGCATCATACATGACCTCCTATGCTATTTTTTAGTAGTGTTTTTTTTTTTTTTTTTTTTTTTTTTTTTGCGGTGCTGGGGATCGAACCCAGGGCCCTGTGCTTGCAAGGCAAGCACTTTACCAACTGAGCTATCTCCCCAGCCCTTTAGTAGTCTTTTGACCTTGGGCAAATTATTAACCTCCCAGATCCTCAGTTTCCTCATGTATAACATAAAGACACTGACTTCATTGGGTTTTCATGAGAATTATGTGAAATAATGCACAAAAAGCCTTTATCAAATTGTCTGATACAAGCCAGGCACGGTGGAGCACACCTGTAATCTCACAGACTCAGGCTGAGACAGGAGGATCACAAGTTCAAAGCCAGCCTCAGCAACTTACTGAGGCCCTAAGCAACGCAGTGACACCTGTCTCAAAATAAAAAATAAAAAGGGCTGGGGATGTGGCTCAGTGGTTAGGTGCACCTGGGTTCAATCCCCAGTATCCCCTCCCCAGAAAAGTCTGATACATAAAATAGCTAAATATTATTAAACCATTATGATCATCAAGATGTAGCATCTTATAACAACCTCGTAAAAATCAGTTTTCCATTTTCAGCAGCAATAAGCAATTCGTCCTAGTTACAGAATCAAGAGTGGGATTCAAATTTTAGGTCTATTTTGGCACCAAAGCCTGAGCCAGTACTATTATACTGTTCCAGAGAGAGATTTTTGTTTTTTCCACAGAGTATATCATTTAATCTTTATAGGACTCCTTTTGGGTGATTTCTGCCAATATGAAAAGAACAAAAGACTCTGAAGGAAAAGAAAGTGAACAGCTAGAAAAACAATGGTTTGGGACAAAGTCTCAGAGAAACTTGAAGTTTAATTTGATCTGCTGTTGTTTTCTCACATGGGGAGCCATGGAGACCCAGAGAACTTCCCAAGCTTTCCAGGGTTCCTTGGAGTTGTTCTGTAAATAAAGGTAGGGATGAAGAGGTCTTGCATGCTTGCTTTAATTTTTAAGCATTCACCTACACATTCTAGTTCGTTCTTCTTTCTCTAGTGCAGATGGTCCACTGTTGTAATGGCGGCAGGTACAGGTGGAGCACTCAAGTGACTTCATGGAACGGAGGATTGGAGCTTAGGAAAGGGATGCCTTATGCAAGCCGAGAGGATGTGATACCGTAGTGTGGGCATGGAGACAGTAGGAGGCCATTCCCCCTGAAGGCATGGTGCCACTTAGTAGAGCAAACAGCTTTACCTGCAGGAGGGGACCGCCCAACAGCAGTTGTTCCCTTTGGTGGAGGGATGCGAGCCATCTGTGAGGACCTGGCAGGGTGGAAGGCAGGGGAATAAACACCCTGGCCTCCCTGCCTCTGAGTTGTGAAGGAGGGCAGGGACGTGGCGGGGAGAGACAGGCAGCTGTCCATCAGGCATTTATGAGGGGCCAGGGGCAACTCTCCCAGGAGAACGTTTCAATCCCTCTCCTACCCGTGTGGGAATCGACTCAGAGTTCTGATAACCTCCCTAAGGGCATGAGTTGGTAAGTTGAGATGTAAACCTGGGTTTAGGACAGTGGCTATCTTCCTGGCTGAACATTAGTGTCACCTGGGGAAGGTTAAACCGAACTGGAGTCTGAGCCCCATCCTCTGAGGCCCCAGGGTACTTGGTCTGGCGTGGGACCAGGCAGAGTATTAAAGCTCCCCAGGTGATGCTCAGCTGGAGTTGACAACTGAGGTTTCCATGCCAATTTAAAGCCATCTGAGCCATTACAGGGCCAGTGACAAAGAAGTTACTGATCTGAGGGGACCTGGGGATGTCTGGGGGTGCTGGAGGCAGTCTGGACGAGTGAGAGGAGCATCCTCAGAGGAGACAGAATGTATGCCAAGCCGAGTCCGCGGTAATGCTAACAAAATTAGCATAGCGTTCGCATGTCCTTGCCAGTCATTGCTCCTTGTTTATTAGTATTAGCTAATTTAATTTTTATCACCACTGTAATGTTCACAGCCCAGTTGGGCCAGGACAGTGGGCTAAGAGACCAAAGAAGATGCCTGGAGACGGGAAGTGAGACATCAAGTTTGTTGAACGATGCTTATGGGGGTGGCAACAGGTGGGACAGACAAGCATCTCTGTCCTTTGCAGTACTTTGTCAAGTAATGTCTCTGTCCCTGGTGACATTACTCCAGAAAATAGTGCTTTCATCCCTGTCGATTATTTTTCCAGTGGCAGCTGGCAGGATGAGTGACACCTGTCCTCTCCACAGTGTCCTCGATTTGGTGCCAGTTGCCACAGGGAGATGGGTTTTACAAGCTGGGCTACAGATGCTGTGATGTCACTGGAATAGCTTGCTTGTCCCTGCAGGACCAGCATTTCAGAAACTTGGTGTGCATGAAAGAAAGCAGCTCTCTACAGATAACACTAGCTTGTCCTAATTCCCAGCATACATGAGAGAAAGCCAGTATCTTTCAAGATAATATGTATCTGGACACTCCGGCCCAGACCTGCTCTCATTGTTCCCTAACTTGGTTAGATTTTTTAGGAACAGGGAGGATACTCAGGGTCATGGTGGTTTTACTATCTTTTTCTCCAAGGATGATACAACCACCCTGTGAAAGGTACAATTGTTAACAGTTTATTTACAATCAATCAACCATTATTAATTAAATCAGCATTCTATTGATGTATTATTAACTCCATTTTACAGATAAAGACACTAAGATGCAAGAAGTCTGAGTATCTTGCTCAAGGGCCCACGGAGGGAGAGGTGGGGTTAAACCCACACAATTCCACTCGGGAGGCCACCGGGGTCAATGCTGAACGATTTGGCAAAAGGGAGGCAGAGGTCAGGGAGAGGAGAGGGGAGTTGGCAGGCGGCAGGGGAGTGGTGTCCTGGGCAAAACAAGAGCCACTGACAGAAGAGGCCATCCAGAGGAATCTGCACGGGTCTCCCTGACGAGAGGGGCTGTACTCTCCCAGGAAGGGACTGCATCCTGGGTTTTATTCTAAAGCCAGACAGAGTGACTTGGTTCTGTTAGAATTAGTCCAGAAGGAAATGGGGGCAGGTAGAGGCCCTGGGGAACGAGAAGGAGAAACGGGTTTGGGGCTGGATTGAAAGCGAGGAAAGGCTGAGATACTGCAGAAGCAGAAATCCGCCAGCGCGTCCGGGCTCCAGGGGCCCGCGGGTTGTTCCGCTGATAAAGAAGCACTCGGGACCTGGGGCTCCCGTCGTTGGAGGAGTCATCGTGTGGCATGAGCTGGGGGTTGCAGCCCTAAAAAGGAGGAAAGCCAGGCCAGGGGAGCGGGCTGCTCTGACTTCAGCAGGAGGCCGGCCCACGCGCACCCTGGCTCGGCTGCCTAGGGATGGCCTCTGTGTGGAAGTCTGGAAAAAAAGATTCAGGCCATTTAGAGAAGTAAGTTCAACTGTTGGGTATAACTTGATAATCCTCGTTTCCCCGTGGCCCTAAAAGGAATGAGAAATGGTGGGGATCAGGACTTAGGAAAAGGCTTGAGGGAGGGGTTTCCCTTCTTCCTACCCCCCGCGGGAGAACTAGAAGGGCCATCTGTCAGGGAAGGCCCTGCGGCTCACGGAATCTCCTGGCACCTGCGCTTGGACTCTCGGCCTCTCCAACCATGAATAATACGTTTCTGTTGTTTACAAATCACCCAGTGTGACTTGCTTTGTTATAGCAGCCAGAAGGGGCTGAGACAGATGGCACTGCAGGATTCTCTCCTGGAGGGAATGATCTGCTGGCATATTTTGAGTGGGGTAGAAAACCCGTGGGCAGCCAAGGCTGGCAGCAGTCAGGGCCCTGGGAGGAGCAGCTCTGTACAGGACGGGCTGCTTGGAGACCCTGGCATCCATCGGACATCTAGAGCGTGCCCATTGCCAGAGGACGTGGGCAGCAGCCCGAGAGCGCGCCAGCGAGGAGGCTAAAGCTCTGGACAAAGGCCAGTCCCTGTCCTGATTTTCTGGCACCAGAGTTCTTACATAATTTTGTGAAAAGTGGGAGACATCCTCTCCCACACTGAGGGGTGGGCAGGACTGCCCTGGCTTAGAAAAAGTGGGTTTACCTGACTTAGAAAGGAGAGAAATGTGAAGGTTCTCTGAATTAAATTCTGAGCAGTGAAAGTCTCAGAGGTAAAAGTTTCTCCTCTTTTTATCTCTCTACACCTCCCTCCTTCCCCTCCCTCTCCTCTTCCCCTCCTCCCCTCCTCCCTCTCTCCCTGCCTTATCCTTCTCTCCCCCTCCCTCTCCCCCTCCCACTTCTTCTCCTCCCTCTCCCCCTCCCTCTCCTCCTCCTCCCATTTCTCCTACCTCTGCCCCTTCCCCTCCCCCTCTTCCCTGCCTTATCCCTCTCTCCCCCTCCCTCTCCCCCTCCCACTTCTCCTCCCTCTCCCCCTCCCTCTCCTCCTCCTCCCACTTCTCCTACCTCTGCCCCTTCCCCTCCCCTCTCTCCCTCCCTTATCCCTCTCTCCCCGCTCCCCTCTCCTCTTTAGTGGTGGGAATCAAGGGTTGGGATGATGCAGAGCATTTTGCTAGTGGAAGTTGAAGTCTTAGCATAAAACATTTAGAATCTGGTAGAAATGTGGCTGAGCTCAAGGAACATGAGGTCATATTTGTAAATCAATTTAAGTAACTTTAGAGTTTGGGGAAAACGCCCACCTGGAGGAAGACAGGGGAGGGAGCAGCCCTGCCCCAGGCGCCACCAGAACACGCCTGGTGTTGGGCTGAAGTGGAAGTGCAGCTCATCTCGTTTCTTTCTCACCTTCACAACCTGAGCGGGTGTCCCTCAGACCTTCCAGCTGATGAAATCAATGGCTTGAGAGCTTACGTCTGCACGGGCGTTCAAACCTTTTCAGCCCACAGGATCTGTCTAGCCCTTGACTCCCACTGTGGGAGGGAGGGGATTTGTTCTTTTAAATGGGCTGATTGGATGCAGGATTTAGGACCCTGTGACCAGAGCTCTTCACATAGAGTGATGCAGTGCTGTTGACCCTACCCTGAGGTTGGAGCCCCGTGTTCTGTTGGAAAGTGCTCAGAAGAGGGGTATTATGGTTTGGATGTGAGGTGTCCCCCAAAAGCTCATGAGTGAGACAATGCAAGAAGGTTCAGAGGAGAAAAGAGTGGGTTGTAAGAGTCTTAACCCAATCAGCGAATTAATCCCCTGATGGGATTAACTGGGCGGTGCCTGCAGTGCTGGGGTGTGGCTGGAGGAGGTGGGATGGGGCGTGGCTTTGGGGCATATGTTTGTATCTGAGTAGAGTCTCTGCTTTCTCATCATCATGTGAGCTGCTTCCCTGCGCCACTCTCTTCTGCCACGATGTTCTGCCTCACCTCTAGCCCTGAGGAATGGAGCTGGCTGTCTATGGGCTGAGACCTCTGAAATTGTGAGTCCCTAAATAAACTTTTCCTCCTCTGCAGTTGTTCTAGTCAGGTCCTTTAGTCAAGCAGCGAGAAAAGCTGACTAAAATGAGGGCTGCGGAGGAAGCCACAGGCCTCGGGTGAGTGACCACAGGCCTGTTACCCACAAGAAGCGGATAAACACTTTAAATTTTCTTCTTGAGCCCCAAACAGAGATCTGATATTATCTCCCCCCGGGAGACTAATCTCATGTGGCCATAAATGTGCAAAAAGGCTTTCCTTATAGCTGAGCTATTACCTGTGCGGATATAAGGTAGAAAAAATAATACAAAAAACACTCGTTTCTTTCCACCTAGAATTAACAGGATATTTTTGTCATTTATGCTTCTGTAATAAATTAAATACACATTAAACTTTGTGACATTTATCCTGAAGTGGGTGGTTGCCTTCAGTTTCTATACATGATGTCATATAATACATGATGGTCTCCGTGTTGTTTTCTTTCACTCAACATTGTTTTGGAAACATATCCATGTTCTTATATATGCATTTATTTTGGGGGGGATATTGGGGATTGAACTGTGGGGAGGGACTTTACTACTGAGCCACCTCTCCAGCCCTTTTTATTTTTTAATTTTTGAGACAGAGTCTCACTAAGTTGCTCAGCGCCTTGCCGAGGCTGGCTTTGAACTTACGGTCCTTCTGCCTCAACCTCCTGAATCACTGAGATTACAGGAGTGCGCCACCGTGCCTGGGTCATGTTCATATTGGCAGATCTAGTTCCTTACTTTTAAAAGCTGTATAGTTTTTGTTTTTAAAGTTGTAGAGTCAATGTAGTTTACTTTATTAAATTCCCTTATTTCTTCCATCATCTTATTATTATAAGTAATACCACGATGAATATCCTTATATACATTTCCTCATGCAAATGTGTGGTGACTTCTTTATGATGTGAACTGTAAATGGATTTGCTAGATTGTAGATCATGCACATTTTCAATGTACTACGAGCTTACCGAAATCTCTGTGCTGATTTTCCCTTCTACCAGAGGTATCCTCCCTCCACACCCACAAGTTAGGTAGTCTGGAATCCTCTGAACCCCAGTTCTCTCCGGCCTTCCCATCATGCTCAGAATGAAACACTGGCCACCAGAGCTCCGCAGCAGGCCCCGCCCATCTCTCAGCCTCAGCCTCAGCCTCAGCCTCAGCCTCATGCCCAACTGGTTACTCTGCTCCCACCACGCTGGTTTTCTCTGTGGGTTTTTATTTTTATTTTTTGAGTACCAGGGATCGAACTCAGGGGCACTTGACCACTGAGCCACAGCTCCAGCCCTATTTTGTATTTTATTTAGAGACAGGGTCTTGCTGAGTTGCTTAGCACCTCACTTTTGCTGAGGCTGGTTTTGAACTCACAATCCTCCTGCCTCAGCCTCCCAAGCCACTAGGATTACAGGCGTGTGCCACCGCACCTGCCTCTCTGTGTTTTTTTACGTTCCCAGTTTGTTCCCGCCTCAGAGTTTTTGTGCCTGCTTTCTCATCAATCTAGAATAAACTTTGGTAGATTGTTCTCATGTCTCGTTCCATTATTTCAGGTCTTTGCTAAAAGATTCCTTCAGCAGAACTGTTTCCTTGGATCACCCTTCCCCCAAACACTCCCTGCTCCCAAAGCCATCCTGCATTGGCTGTCCTGCTCACCTTGTGTTGTATTTATTTACAGCATATCTCACAGTCTGCCTTGGATTTCATGTACTATCTGTTTGTGTCCCTTTCACTCATGTGAGCTCCATGGGGCAGAGGCTTTACTCCTTGTTCACTGCTCTGTCCCCACACCCAGAATAGTGCCACATTACTCAGTATTGGAAGAATAAGCATAATTCTGCATGGCAAGGGATGGAGGGGCAACGTGTGTGTGCTAGAGGGATGTTAAAAATCTTTGGTCTCCCCACTCCTCCCAACCCTAGACCTTTATTTTGGAATGTGCATTTTCATGTGACAGAAGGAGACGATGTTCAGAGAGGACCAGGGAAGATACTGAGATATCGGAATCTGAAATCTGCTCAAGCATTTTCTTTTGAGACAGGTTTAAACCAGAACATGGCTGGCCCAAGATGATAGAGTGGATTCTATGTGTCCTTAAACGATCCAAAATGTGTGTCACACTGGTTTCTGTTTTTATTTAAGTTATCCACAAAAGGCTTTGATCAATGATAAGAAGGCCAAGGAAGAGGTATTATTTATCGATTGCTGTGTAGCAAAGTACCGCACAGTACTGTAGCCTACGGAGATTGCCTACTTGCAATCTCATGGCTTCTGTGGGTCAGGAGTCTGGGGAGGTCTAGCCAGGTCCTGGCCTTCAGGGTCTCTCATGGGTGGGAAGCAAGGTGTTGGCCAGGACCCTGGTTATCTCACTGCTTGGCTGGGGAAGGACCCACTTCCAAGCTCCTCATGGTTGTTGGCAGATTTAGTGCCTTGTGGCTGTTGGCTGGAGGTATCAATTCCTGTTGGCCAGAGGCCACCCTTAGTTCCTTAATACCTGAGTCCCACCAGTACAGCAACTCGCTTTATCAAAACAAGCAAAGTGGCAAGACGAGAAATGACTGACAGCAAGATGGTGGCCATAGTCTCATAATCCCAGCTCAAAGTGACACCCCATCACCTTTTCCATATTCTTTTCATGAGAACCTAGCCACCAGTCCCATTCTGCACACAAAGGGGGGACCAGGTAGCAGATACCAGGAGGCAAGGATCATTGAGAGCCATTTTAAGAGCCCCATACCACAGGAGGAAAGCAAGGGATAGGCCTATATATGGGTGCTGGAGAGGGGGCTGTTTCTGGTGACAGAAGAATTAGTTCTATTGTGAATTTAGTGTACAAGCTTGAAATGTTCTTTCTTAACATTTGGGTGCAACCAAATGGCAATTAAAAATATGCTTTATATTGCATTACAGAGAAATTATTCTCACACTTGCTAAAAGTAGCAAGAAGCTGGGCACAGAGGTGCAGCCTGTAATCCCAGCATCTGGGGAGGCTGAGGTAGGAGGATCACGAGTTCAAAGCTGGCCTCAGCAACTTAACCGGACCCTGTCTCAAAATAAAATAGGGCTGGAGATGTGGCTCAGTGCTTAAGCACCCCTGGATTTAATCCCCAGTACAAAAATTAAGGAATAAAAAATAAAAAGCAAAGAAGACTTTATTCCAGACAAGTACCGTGGGTGAGGTATTTAGCTCAACCCCACATGTGACAGAGATAAGAGGGGATTTGAAGCCTACGGGGACAGAGAATGGAAAACCACTCTGAGGATTCCTGAGGTGTCAAGGGGGCGATGGAGAGGAACTGATGAGTTTCAAGGGTTGGGGGTGAGGGGTGGGAATTCTTGATGAACTGCCTTGGCAGGGTCCAGACTCAGCAGGCCAAAGCTAAGGTTTAGTCAGTTGAGAGCCTTCTCGACTGCGGGCGTCTCTGACAGTCTCTCGATGTCACTAGAACGCCTTTGACTTGCTAGCAAACACTAATGGAATGACAGCCCTCACTCGGGGACGAGGCCCCAAACCCACAGGACTGGTGCCCTCGCAGGAGGAGGAAAAAGAAACCGGCGTGCTTTCTCTCTGTGCATACGGAAGGAAGTCCACCGAGCCCACAGTGAGAAGGCAGCCAGGAAGGGAACTCTCACCAGGAACCCAGTTGGTCAGCACCTGGACCTCGGACTTCCAACCTCCAGGACTTTGAGAAACGAATGTCTGCAGGAGCCATCCAGTTTGTGCCCTGGCACGGCAGCCCCACAGACTAACAGAGCCACCCCTCCTGTTCTCTCTAGCTCCCTTCCCCAGGGGTGCCCATTGAAGATGATTTAGTTGTTTTCTCTGCCATGTATCCTGCTGTATATCTTCTGGATACTATGTAGTGACATCTTTTGGTTCATTAAGTTAGACATGACCTGCTAGTCTCCCCTTGTGGCAGGTTAGTACTTACTTTTTGTGTCCCGCTCCCTTCCCCCATCATCCCACTGAGTTACGGGGTTTGGTTAAGTCAACACGTGGGATTTGCATTACTTTCTTAATCATTGGCAAAACTGTGGAGGCGAGACAACCCGACCTGCATGAAGTGGGCCTCGCCTCTGGGCAGGTTCTCTGGGCAGGTGGAAGAGGAGAACAAGGATTCAGGGAGTGAAGGTGGCTGGCTCCTTCATGTTCCCAAGCTGGTCCATCAGAGGCTGCGCTCCTGTGTCCAGCAGGACCCAGAGCGGGTGAGCCACACAGGCCAGAAGCGTTCTTCCTGTACTTTTGCTTCCAGGGGAACAGAATGGAATTTCCCTCCCCTTCCTGGAAGCCTGAGATGCAGACCAACTTTCTTTCCTATCGGGTCCAAATGATTTGAATTTTGTGAGCCTGATGCCATGGCAGGAGCCCAGTGGAATGCCAGCGCCTAGGCCTCCTCAGACCTGGACATTCCGAGGCACCGGCAGCTCCGGAAGTGCAGTGCGTGAGGCAGGTCACACTCCCAGTCGTTCGCCTTCCAACTGGACGCCAGCGTCCATCTGCCGTGCTCAGTGTCCTGCTCAACAATAGACTTTTAAAATGATGCACACGCAGCCCTAAATGTGCTGAGCTGTTCTCACACTCAGCCGAGCTCATTTCAAAGCATTCAGACTGTCCCACAATTAGCTGCTGACACTATCCTAAAATAATGTAAAGCCAGGCCAGTAATTACCCGCTGGAAGAAACTATGTATAGAAAATCTGATTAACTTGTGGAATGGTGCAATTTTCTGAGCTGAGAACATTTCAAGCCGAATGCTAGGGCTCATGTTGGTGTGGATGAAACCCAACTGCGAATCCTTAGCTCAATATTTAACAGTGTCCTGCTACAAAATCACCAAACAGGTCTTCAGACTGTGTGGGTCAAGGGATTGCAACATCCCCATCTTTCCTAAGATGACCTGTAGGTGGCACTGTAAGAGTGGTCAAAGGAAATCCTGCCCTGACATACTGACTTGGTAGAGTGACCGCAACCACCAGCTGGCCTGTTACTACGGTCACCATCAGCATGGTTCTTTATGAGCTAAGGGCGTGTGAGGGGACAGAGACCTTATTTCCCTCTGTTCTCTACCTGCTGCACGTGCATGGGATTTCCATGGCTGTTCCTGGTCCTTTGCTCCCATGAGGTCCCTTGGCTGGGCTGTTAGGGTGGCATGTTCCATGACCCCTGCTGAGTCCTCGTGAGTCACCCACCATTCCACTCAGGTTCCCTGGAGCTCAGGAGGGCTTCTGTCACACACCCAACCTTGTCTGACACAGCTTCGCCCTGTCTCCCTGTCTCCTGTCTCCTTCTGAAGTTGTTGTCTGAGGCAATGGCCTCCCCGACTTCCTTGTGCACAGCCAACGCCACACCCCGCTCTCCAGGGTGGAAGACGGCGACTGGCCACCTCTGCTCAGTCGCCTGTCCTTCCTCTGAACCGAGAGCTCTTCCACGGTCACTCCTTTGACATCACTTGTGAGCTCCTGGACTTCAGGGACTTGGCCTTATACACTGTTTATCCCCAGAGATGGACACGCAGTGAGTTGTCACCAGAGATTTGTTGAACGGATGTGTGAGAAGAGAAGATTAAGCAGAAGGCCTCATAATGCACCTCCTTAAAGGCAGGGATGAGGAAAGGCATAGAAATTTCTAGTCTTCTTACAACAGTGTTTTGCCTTGACTTGGGATCTCTCTACTTGTGGGGGGGGGGGGCAGGAGGGAAGCTACAAGGAGGCCTCTTTGAAGGAGAGGGCTGCATTATCCCCTCTTGAGATGGGCATCTCGGACATTACCCCAGAGCAATTTCCACCTTTTTCTTGTTGGCAGAGCCCTGAATCTGGCTTCTTCATGGTCCCAGGGTGTAAATCATGATTAATTTAAGTGACACCCTCATTCACATTGTTAAGGAGTGGCTTGAACCTGACTTCTGGCTGAGGGGATCTGAAGATATCCCCTTGGAAGATTTTGGGAAAGATTTTCCTTGCTAGAAGGAGAATATGGATCAAAATTCTCCTTTTCTTGTCTAGATGTTGTTGGATTGGTGTGTGATACCTGGAACACTGGCAGCCATCTTGCACCAAGAGAAGCCCTTGCTCTCCTGTTGACGAGCTGGAAAAGCGCAGAGCTTCTAAGGACAGTGGAATCCTGGTTGACCCAACTAGAGCTTGTCTTCTTGGACTTAATGAAAAATTAAAAAAAAAAAAAAACTTATTTAAACTTCTACTCATTAAATTTAGCCTTTCTTATAGTTAAGAGTATCATAGTTGATGCACCTTACAATCTTTTTTTTTTTTTTTTTTTTTTTTTGCAGTGTTGGGGATTTGAAACCTTACAATCTTTTTGTAACATTTTTCTCAATCAATTCCCTGGTACCAGCATGGTACCAGGGAACCATGTGGGGAGGCATAAGGGCTGGTTCCATGGGAAGGAGTCTGAGGGCTGGAATTGTAAATGTGCTGGATAAGTTCCTTTTCCTTTCCAGATCCACTTTCCACCCTTTTCATCCCGCTGTCTTTTCTGAAAGGCCAACCTACATGGCTTGCCTGTCTTCTCACCCTGTTAAGAAGAGTAAGAGCTGGTGCCTTTTTGTTTTAAGTTACATGTCAACATAGGATTGCCCCAAAGGCTTCTCATGAAATGCATGTGACTTGTGATCCTTTTAAAAACCTTTTTCAAGATTGAACCCAAACTCGGGGGCTTATGATTTCATACCATGTGTCAGTCAGAGTTCCAACAGGACTCACGTTTGGATCATTCCAGGAAGGCTTGCTTACACAGGTGTGGGTGGGGGTGGGCAACCACCAGGTCAGCCAGAAATCCCAGATTTTGAGGATGAGTCCTCCTGAGCATATTCAAATCCAGAACGAGTTAGAAGCCTGGCTCTTTCAGAGTATGCTGGATCCAGCCTCGTCCATGCCCCCTCTCAGTGGCAGTTATTTCCTTCAGAAGAATCTCACGTCACACCTTTTCTGGGAAGTTTCCCTGACCTTGACCCGTCAGCCCTTCCTGAGCCTTCTTGGTAGTCAGTGCACAGCACTAGTGACGCTCATCTGTCTTGGCGTTCCCTGGGAGCTGGGGACATACCTGATACCTAGGGAACCTGCCGCTGAGCTGAGTGATACCACCAGAGTAACGTGCGTTGTCCAGCAGGGGACTGGATCTGGAATGTTCCGCAAAGGTTCAGGTGTCCGTGGACTGGTCTCCCCAGTGCAGTGGTGTTCAGAGGTGGGGCTCTTGGGAATTGACTGGATCATGAGGCTAGACCTCCTCAGTGAATTAATCCATTGATGGGTTCGTAGCCCATGGCATTATTGGGAGGGAGTAGGTCTCTGGGGGCATGCTCTGGAAGGGTATTTCTTCTCCCTGGCCCCTCTTTCTCTCTGCTTCCTGGCCATCATGAGCCGAGCAGCTTTCCTCTGCCACATCCTTCTACCATGTTGTACTACTATCTCACTAAAGGCCAGAAACAGCAAAGCAAGCCAATTATGGACCAAACCTCAGAAGCCTGGAGCCAAAATAAATCTTTTTCCACCTTTTTTGTTTTTCTCAGGTATTTTGTCACAGAGATGAAAAGCTGACCAACATATGCTTAACCATGTTATCTTTGTGTTACTGTATCAAAATACCTGAGATAATCCATTTAAAAAGAGGAATCCCTTATTTTGGCTCATGGTTTCAGAGGTTGATTCAGCCCATGGTTAGTTGGCCCATTGCTCTGGGGCCTGTGGCAAGGAAGCCCATCATCAGAGAGCAAAGAGCCCATTCATCTCAGGGTGAAATGCAAAAGAGAGAGGAAAAGAGAGAAGAGCTCCACAGTCTCCTTCAAGGACACACTTCTGATCCCTTAAAACCTCCCTCTAGGTCCCACCTCTTAAAGGTTCCTTCCACCAATCCTTTAATTCATGGGCCTTTGTGGGCCATTCAAGATCCAAACGAGAGCACTTATTATGATTTTTTTTTTTTTTTTTTTGGTAAAATGTACCTAACATAAAACTGACCATTTCGACCATTTTGAAGTATATAGTTCAGTGGTTAAAACTGACATTCACGTTGTTGTGCAAATGCCACATCTTCAGATCTTTTTCATCATCCCAAACTGAAACTCTGTATCTATTAAACAGTAACTCTTTAACCATTTATTTAGAAGCGGGCATTTAAAAAATAATAGACTATTTTCAGAACACCTTTAGATTTACAGAAAACTTGAGCCAAGAGTACAGCATGCCCATCTCCTCCCACTCCCATTATTAACATCTTACATTTGTAAAATATGTTTATTACATTAATAAGCTGATATTGATATATTAACTAAAGTTCATGCTTTATTCAGATTGTCTTAGTTTTAGCTAAGTCTTTTTGGTTCCATAATTGCCTCTAGCATACAATTTGTCATGCCTTCTTAGGTGCCTTCTGGCTGTGACAGTCTCTTGGGCTTTTTTTGGTTTTGGTGGTCTTGACAGTTTTAAGGAATATCAGTCAGGAAGTTGAAAAATCTTCAACTGGGGTTTGTTTGATTTTGTTCTCAAGGTAGACTGGGGTTATGGGTCCCTAGGAAGAAGACCACAGAGGCAAAGTAGCATCATATCAGTATGATTTATCACTGTTGATTTGACTTTGGTCACCTGGCTACAGTTTCTCCACTCTGAAGTCCTCTCCACTCCTCACCTCCGTCCATATCTGTAATGTGGGCAGGAGGGAAGTCAGGACACAGCTCAAACTGAAGGAGCAGAGAAGCACAGGGTTCATTTTTACACTCTTCAGGGGACACTTTTGGAAGCCTCTGACCAGCTCACGTGACTTCCTGTTCCCTAGGAACTGCCTTACATCCAGAAGGGTGCCCTCCCCCATCCCTTTACTCACTTCCCTTCTTAAGCAGATTTTCAAAACAAAATCCCATCCTCTTGTTCACAATGATTGGAGAAAGTTGGGTCAATAGATTTTTTCATCGGCTGTTTGAGGTTTTAGGGCAAGTCAGTCTCTGTGCCCAAGGTCAATACAGAGCTACTGAGTCAATGACTACTTACTTTCTAATACCCTTTGGTTAGCTAACAATTATGCAAACAGCCTAGCTCAAATGCTCCTGCCATTGCTCCTACATAGTATCTATTTCTCTTTCATTCCTTTCCCACATAAACTCAGCTTAATGTCTAATAGGTTATTTCTTTTGTGCAGTTTGTGTATCCCAAAGAATGGGACCCCACTCCAAGCTCGGCAGTGGGCTCGACTGCTCCATGAAGTAACCCCCTTTCCCTCACCTGCCATAGTTTCAGAAATAGGCACGCAACCCAACTAGTGACGATGGGGTGTACAGTGTTCGCCAGAGCCTCCTGGGAGAGTTCTTTGCTCTCTTGTTGTAGATGTGACGTGCCCTCTCTTCTGGATGTTATGGATTATGTGAACCATTGTACACACCTCCATACCAGCCCAAGGAGGCAGCTGGAACAGAGAGGAGGGCAACCTGCACAATACCAGGGAGAAGGAGAAAGAGTCATGCCAAAGCCGACCCTATCTCCAGACCAGTGCCACCCAAGATGTAGGGTGTGAACCATCTGGAAGGGGGTTACCATCCTGTAAGGACACAAACACAGAAATCAAGAGTAAGCACTTAGAAGCTTTTGTAGGCATTTGATCTTGCTGTCACATCTAAGTGTGGCCAGCTATAGACCTGTTTGGGCACTGCTCAACCAAGGGGTGAGCTGCAGGTCATGCAGAATGTCTACAGGTCCTGTGCATGGGGACACCACAACAATCTGCGCTCGATTGGAAAAAATGAAAACAATAGTTCTTCACCAGCTATTTTGAGAAGCACTGCTTTAGATGTCAATAATTGTGCAAGTCAATTAATTTCCCCCTCGTTTGTGACAATGTGGACTCTGTTTGCTCCAATTCAAGGTCAAAAGCATCTTATCTGACAGTGAGTGGATTCGGTAAAAAGACAAGAGGCCATGGAGATACTTTGTAGCACAAATATGCTTAATCAGTGTCTATAGGTGTGTGTGTGTGTGTGTGTGTGTGTGTGTGTGTGTTGTCACCTAG
Source organism: Sciurus vulgaris (assembly GCF_902686455.1). Lineage (NCBI taxonomy): Eukaryota > Metazoa > Chordata > Mammalia > Rodentia > Sciuridae > Sciurus > Sciurus vulgaris. The sequence goes on along the minus strand of NC_136464.1, from coordinate 174,348,064 downwards.
CTCTGGTGCTGGGTAACCATTTCCCAATGTTAGTGGTTCTAAAATTTGGAAGAAGTTAATTTGGTACCTTTTGCCAGCTGCTGGAATTCCTCAGTTCTAGATCTTCGATTTGAATATAATGCTGTCATGAAACACAGGGCACGAAGCTAGAAGAACTGCAATTCCCTTTGAACCCCCAGGGGGCCCTCGTCAGAGACAGGGGAATTGACTGCATGCCAGTTCTGATTATGTTTTTCTCTTTCAATTTCAAAACTTCTCTACTATTGGGAGAAGATCACTGTGATTTTTTTTATAACATTTCTTTGGTTATAGCCTTTAAGGAATTATCAGAATTATAAGTCATAAAAACATCACTTATGAGTTACAAAACAGAGCTTTGCAATTCTTTTTGTTTTTAGTTGCATGGACTAAGAAAAGGACCACAATGAGATGCTTATTGTGTGCCTATGAATAGAACGGGTGCATTTGTTAATAGATGTGAAACTTATTTTGGTGACTCTTTGGGTATTATTTTGATCCCAAAGGAGTGTTTTTAGAGAGACAGATTATTTCTCACATGGGGGAGTAACTATTTTTGTTTACCATCCCAAAGATAGTCTAGTGTTCTGGGAAAAATCGCTGTATGAAATTTAAAAGTTCCTTCTTGCAACAGTAGTGAAACGGGCACCTCTTTTTAGCCTGGATGGAAGGAAGCCACCTGACAACTGATTTATAGTATGCATGGCCTCCGCCACTAAAGAGCCTTGGAAGGACTCCTGGTGTTGAGGGATGAGGCGGATGGGGCGTTCTCAAGAACTCGAGAGTTTATTTTGGCTTCAAAGCTGGTTACTATTAAAAGAGACGGAAAACTGGGCAATAGCAAGCAGAAGGGCCGGCCTCAACAGATGAGCCTGATTTATTATTTTAAGAACCTTCTTCCAGGGCCAAGTCATAGCACCTCATTGCTCTGTGTGAATTATAAAGCACGTTTTCTTTACAGGACTTGCTTTCCTTGAAAATAATGAAAAATCAGTTGCATAAACATGCACCTTATTTCAGTATAAACATGGAGAGTTCCTGACTCCATTAAACAATGAGATGTGACATCGTCATCACGGACCTTGTTGTTATAGCTGTATCCATATACAGGAGCATTCCGTAAGTGGTCTCTTGGATGTGCCTGTTTAAAAACTTGGTTGTATGGTTGGAACAGTAATGGTCACCAAATATTCCATGGACTCCCTGGTTCTCAGTGTCCCTTGTTGAATTGGGGCCCAGTGTCTAGATCAGGCTAATGGATCATGAGAAAAAAGGACTTTTGTCATTTCTGGTCTGAGGCAATTAAAAGCAACCATAGGATTTCCAAAATCTTCCCCTTTTGACGGTGACCATTTTGATAGAGAGAAGGCACAGCTGGAAGTAGCCTCTATCCTTGGATGACCACAGCAAGAAGCATGTCCCTGGGGACTCTTAACCCACATTAGACACTTTTGTAACTAGGAAAGAAACTTTGGCTGTGCTGCACCATTGAGATTCAAGTATTTATTTGTTACCGCAGCACAGGCCAGCATTAGGCTAACTCTTATTAATAGTCCCGTCTCTACACCTGTAGTCTACTTGGGCTGCTATGACAAAATGCCCGAATTGGAGTACTTTATGAAGAACATGAGTTTATTTTCTCACAGTTCCGGAGTTTGGGAAGTCCAAGGTCAAGGGGCCAGCAGGTTTGGTCTCTGGCGAGGGCTGTTCTCTCTGTACCAAGATGATGCTTTGTTGCTGTGTGACAGAAAGCAGAAGGGCCATAAGAGGCAAACCCCATGGGAAGCCCTTTTACAAGGACCTTAGCTCTTGCTTGTGAAGAAGGAGCGCTCAGAACCTGGTCGCCTCTTCCAGGTGCTGCCTTGTAATGCTGTTACGCTGGGAATTTAGTTTCAACATGGATGTCGTAGAGTGAAACGAACACCCAGCTGTGGCAGAACTGAGAACTGCTCACCAGGTCTCCAGCTGCAGTGTTGCTACAGCACCCAGAAGCAGAGACCGACATCGCTGTAGAGCAGCAGAGGGCGGAGCTCCTGGGGACCCTGATTAGCATGGCTTGTTTGCCTTTGCATCCTATTGCATGAGCAGACCCGGCTCGGTCACTGGTGATGCAGCCAACTACCAAAAGAGCCTCACCCTAGTCAGTTCAGCCCAAGGACGAGTAACCTGCACTTCCCTCCCTGATGAACTTGCCGACTATAGGGAGAGCCAGGATAGGCATCCTTCATAGAAGACAAGGCAGCGGACAAGGACCACTTCATGGGATGGTAGAGATCATACACCGTAAATTGTAAACCAGGCAGAGAAGACAGGTCCCCCACATGAACCTAGTTCAGAAACAACACGAAATCATACTCACGAACGAGCTGTGTGTTCAGGATGGGTACTGTGCGGTTCTGGAGAGTGAAGAGACTTCCTATTGGATTGATTTGTTTTTTGAAGATCATTTTTATTTTTAGGTACAGGAACGGTAACATGCCTTTATCCTAGGTTGGTGACAAGTTCTTCAGCCTTTGCTTTCTCAGCTGGGCTGTGAGAGCCACAGATTTTAGATCTAGGCTATTGCTGCCCCACTGATGGCTGAGTTGTCCTGTGTCATTGTGATGGGTCCCAGTCACTTCCCCCAGCTTAGCCAGAGCCCTTTTGCCTTTTGAGTCACTGTGTGTAAAGGCAGTGGTGACGTGGGTCTTTCTGCGAACCAGGCGCCCTGGACTGGCTGCCCTCTTGATGTGGCTGACCTCGCACTTCATAGCACAAAGCAGCGGGAAGGATGGGTCAATGGGGTCCACCTGGGTGCATCACCACCAGGTGAGCTTCCCTCCCACGGTGGTGACAGTATCGACACCTGCCCCGAGGACAGGTGCTCTTAGTGGAGACAGTTTTCTGCTCTTCTTGCTCAGTGTCTGAATGTGCTTGGATGGAGTAGCTGTTGGACTGCCCAAGGCCTGGGCGAGCTGTTAACCTCAGGGGACACTGAAATGCTTATGGAGGAAGACCCTTAGCCCCTGCAGCTGGATGTAGCTGGGTCATTTGACAAGCAGATGACAGAGGGCATCCCATTTTGCAGGCCTTCCTGGAAATGAGAATTTGATTTTGACTTGTAACATTTTAAAATATTTTGATAGCACTGAAAATTTTGGTCCCAAGTTATACATGTACCCGCTTAAAATCAGACAGGTCCCTGGCAGGCCTGATGACCCTCTGCATCCTTGGTGGAGCACATCTGTACAGAGGTTTCACAGACTTGTCGCAGGGAAATAAATCTGATCCCGCAAGGCCAGTCGGAATCTGTACAATGAAACGTGTAAATAAGAACACAATGTTAAATTTTTCTGGTCATAGTGAAGATTTATCTTTTTTTTTTTTTAAATTAGAAGGACCCTATCAAATCAAATTCTGTCACTTTTCTTCTTGATAAACAAAAGTAAGTTTTTCATCTGCTATTAAGACAGAACTAGCTCTTTTTGTTCCCTCTTGGTTAAAAGTACCTATTACCAATACTTTGATGTTTATCTTCATGATTCTGTAGTAAGTTATACTAGCACACATGTGGTCTCTTCTCTGTTCAGCTGCATTGTTCTGGTACCTGACATCTGAGTAATCTACCAATGAAGAGATCAAATAGAGCAAAAGTTGGAAAACAAGATGATCATCACTTATCTAGACAAATGGAGGCCTGACATAATTTTCATAAGCAACTACAATTCCAGGATCATTTTACCTGTCTGTTCTGTATGTCCTCTTAACCATATTCTCTAGTTTTTATCACATTTTCTCCTGGGAAAGACCAATGAAGCACAATAGAGAACAAGTTTGGCTTACAGGCATCGGGAAAGTTCTGGTGAAATGCCAAGTTCTGAGCTGCAGATTTTCAAAATTGTTTATTTCCAAGCCTGTAGCCTACAGATATTGGGGGAAACATCACATTCGAGCCTCATGTCATTGCTTCTGGTGTCTGCTGCCCAGGTGTGTCTGAGGACGAGCCCAGGGAGAGAGGCAGCGTGTGGCTGTGCCAGCGGCTCCCGGGCCTGTGAGTCCACGCCATCTCTTGCACTCACTGCCTGAGCCTGGCGCTCTGAATTTTGCAGTCATGGTTAGAGCCATCGAGAGGCCTGACTGGTGTGTTCACGGTGACCTCTAATGACTCCTGTTCCCCAGGGGCTCAGGCTTTGGTTCTTCTGATGGCGAAGCAGTCCGGGATTGTAAATGCCCTTATTCTCTTGCTAGGTCATGGGGCAAACAAAGGAAGGCACCCAGTGTGAGCAGCGGCAGGAAGCCCGAGGGACCAAGGGGCTTCTAGGCAGGAGGGGGCCAGGCAAGAACGTGCAGGAGGGAGTCCAGGCTGCAGGACCCCCAGGCAGGGGAAGGCTTCCCTGTTTTCCTTTCTCAGTTGGGGAGACATCTCATTAGGGAAACTGGTCGTACTGTAGTCCTTATCTCATAGAGAAATAAATATGTAAATTGAATCTGTTGGAGAAATGGCACTTTTTAAATCATTCTAGCTCCTGACAAACAGTAATAGCCAATCAGCCTATTTGTGGGTGAGGTCACTGTAGTTAGGAGATGCCACCTACTGAATATCTGCAGAGGACTCGGAAGGAGCAAGGCCCCCTTACTCTACCCCTCCCGGAGGAGGGGGCGGTGAATTTGAAAGGAAATCCCTGGGCCTGAGAACATTTGGAGACCACCCTGAAGGGGCAGGCCCGGTTCACAGGATTCCCAAGGCCAGACTTGCCACAGCACACATAAACTTCAACCTGGAAGTTGATGTGTACCTTTGGAACTCCACCTCCTACGGTTTCCATGTCCACCCCCCACCCCACTGCCCCAGTGCATATGTTGAACTCTTGACCCCTCAGTGACGGTTTTAGAGGTGGGGCTTTGAGAGGTGAGGCAGGCAGGGGCAGAATCCTCATGAATGGGACAGGTGCCCTTATAAAGGAGACCCCATAGGGCTGCCTCAGTCCCCTGTCTTGTGAGTCTGGAAACAGGGAGAAGTTTCCACGCCTGAGCCAGGAAACAGGCCTTGGCCAGATGTGAATCTATTGGTGCCTTGACTGAGGACTGTGCAGCCTTTAGAACAGAATGTGTTTCTGTTCTTTGTAAGTCACCAGTTTATGGCATTTCGTTACAGCAGCCTGAGCTGACTAAGACACCACCATAAATTTCACTCTAAGAGGAAAGCACAGGTTCAAGAAATCATTAGATTCATTTCAGCAAATTATCAGAAGTCTTTTTTCCTTTCCTTTTCCTCTCCTATGCTTTTTGTTGCTGGGGATTGAACCCAGGGCCTCTCGCACGCTAAGCATGTACTCTTGCGTCATGCAGCACCCCTGACCATCAGGCTTTTAAGAATTTGTGTAGCACAGATTGAAAATCCCTTGTCTGGAATGCTTAGCACCAAAAGTGTTTTGGATTTTGTTTTTTTTTCCCCAAATTTCAGAATATTTGCATATAAATAATGATTATCTTAGGGATGGGACCTGAATTTAAACATGAAATTTATATGTGTCTTATAGACCTTATACATATAAATTAAAGATAACTTTATATGGTATTTTTCAAAATTTTATGCATGAAGCAAAGTTTCATGGTGTAGAATTTTCCATCAATACCATGTTGGCATTCTAAATAGATTTTGGGCTGGGGTATACAGTTCAGTGGTAGAGTGTGTGCTCAGCATGTGCAAGGCCTTGGATCTGATCCCCGGCATACATACACAACCCAAAAAGTTGATGTTTTAGCATTTTGGATTTTAGATTAGGAACACTTCAACCTGTATATATTCAAAGGATAGAGATTACATACGGGGAAATGTTTGTAGGAATTGGGATCTGGGTAAATAGAAAGACCAGCACAGACACACCAACAGCTTAGGCTTGCTTACACTTCAATATTTCCATGAGCATCTAAGGATTTTAAGTAACATCAGGTTTTCCTCCATAAATTCCTAGGGCCCAAATGAGGAAAATTTCTCAACCTTTGTGTAGGTGGACCAACGACAGCTCAGAGGGATCTGGAGAGGAAAAGATTGTCCAGTGTTACAAAATAAAATGAAACACCAGCAATATCAAAAAAAGATGGCACTACATCACGCACTGAATAATGTTTTTAAAATGTCCAACTGTTTTTTCTATTTTTTAAAAAATCTGTCCAAATGTTTTTGTTTCAGAAATACATTCTGACAAAGAGGCACATCTGGTAATTCTCCAAACTAAAAACTTAGTGGGAAAAGAGATAGATGAGAAAGTCGGGCAGATTTCTTATTAAATTTTTGCCTGATTTTGACTTTTAAAAACCTTGGTACTAACTTAGTACTTTACTGATTTTTAGGTTTTCTTGGGGTAGGGTGGCGATTAAACTCAGGTCCTCACACACTCTAGGCAAGTACTGTGTAACCAAGCTATACCCTCAGTCCAGACTTTTAAATTGAAGTGTATGTGGCTTATGTCCACCAAGCTAAGTCTCACCATGTCACCTCTGTCATCCAAGCTGGCCTACTGCTCCAATCCTTCTGTCTTGGCCTCCCAAGAAGCTGAAACTATGGTTGTAACCACTGTGTCTGACCTTACATAAATCTTATGTGGTTAACGTGGTGAATTCTGTGTACACCTGCATATCACCACTCAGACTACATTTAGAGTATTTCCAGCAGTGGAGAATACTAATACCCATTGTTCTCAGTCAATCCTTCCTCCACTTCTCTGACCTCTTCCTCTCCGATGGATTACTGTTATCTACTTTGAATTAATATAAATAGAAATCTTCTGTGAATGGTTTCTTTTGCTCAACATTATGCCTGTGAGATTCCTCTTTGTGTGCTGAAGAATTTTTTTTTTTTTTTTTTTACTTTGCTGTGTAGTACTCCACTGAGCAAATATACTACATTTATTTCTCTATTCGTCTGTAGCGGATAGGTTGTTTCTGGTTCAGGGACTATTTTGAGCAGTGCTACCATGAACATTCTTATTCTTCTTTTAGTAATTCTAGTCGTTCATTTCTGGTGGGGTTATACCTAGCAATGAAAGTCAGAACAGAGAGCATAACACTCTTAGTGGATATTGCCAGTTGGTTTCTGAACTGGTGAATGAGTCTGTCTATCCACAGCAATATGTGAGAGTTCCAGTTGCCCCTCAACCTTGCCTTTATCTGTCCCTTAACTTCAGGCGAACTGGTGGGTGGGTAGTGGTGTCCTACTGTGTTTTTAATTTGCATTTTCCTCATAACTTATGATCTTGGGCACCATTATGAATATTTTAAAAATCCATAACTGCACAATTTTCATTTTCCACTTCTCATCAGTGCAGCCTATGTTTACATAATTATAATTAGAGTAGATCTAGACTTCTGTGCCTTTTTAGTTTTATTATTTAAAAATTTGTTATGGCCTTCATATTTACCTTTTATTTATTTATTTATTTTTTTGTACCCAGGGATTGAACTCAGGGGCACTTGACCACTGAGCCACATCCCTAGTCCTATTTTGTATTTTATTTAGAGACAGGGTCTTACTGAGTTGCTTAGTACCTCACCATTGCTGAGGCTGACTTATGAACTCACCATCCTCCTGCCTCAGCCTCCTGAGCCGCTGGTATTACAGGCGTGCGCCACCGCAGCCAGCCATATCTACCCTTCAAAATGGTTTCTTAACTCCCACTGAATTTGCCTAGCATAATTAACTTAGCCATTTCCCTCTTGTTGATTATTAGGTTACCTTCTTCTTTCCCTGCTGACTCATTATTGTCCAAAGACAGCAGAGCTACACTTGCGTGGCCCTTGGTAATATTTTAATTAACAGAAACTATCCTTCATGGTGCATGATGTGCAAGTCAGGTGTGCTAGGCACTTTGAATATGCCTGCAGAAGTATTATCTCTGTTTCACAGATGAGGAATCTGATAATTAGACTTTGTAATGTACCCACCATAATATACACAGTAGATGAATGACAGAACAGGTTTTCCAGCCCAGGTCAGTGACTTGAGAGTTCTGACCAGCCACACAGGGTCACCTCTGCCACTGTGCACCTGCACCGCCCCCCCCCCCCCCCCCACCTCTGGTTCCCAGTACAGACTCTTCCTCCCCCACCAGCCCAGGACAGGGGCAGGGGCAGGGGCAGCGGGGACTTTATCATGGAGACTCTGGGAATTCTGGTACTGGCGAGAGAGAGCCAGGGACCTGGCCTTTCCTGAGGGGAGGTTGAAGACTTGGTGCAGAGGGCTTTTTCTGTTACTTTGGCCTCCTGGTAAACTTCAGGACTCTGAGATTCTCAAGCCAGCTGAACAGACACCCAGGGACACGCCTGCACGCGAGCTTCTGGAAGCTTCGCTGTCTGCACGGAGCACAGACGGCCACGTCTTCCTCGGGCTGGGAGGGAGAGCGCCTCCTCCCGGTGCTCGCTGGCAGAGCAGAGGTGCCCTTAGGCCGCCCGCGAGCAGGCAGGTCAGGTCCAGCCCTCGCCCTAGGCCACCACGCGGTTTCTGCTTGGTGGGGCGAAAGGAAGCAAGTGAGCCGGCATCCCAGCGTGCCCCTCAAGTTACGAAGTGCAATGCAAACACGAGTCAGGAGGATGGCGACAGTCTCTCCCGCCATCTGTCCCGGCACTCTGCTTCCTTGGAACCCCGTCCCTGGCTTCCCAGTGTGTTGTCACATCTTCATTTTCTCACTTGGGTGAGAAAGGAGCTCCGGAATCAGGCTGCATGGGTTGTAACCTGGATCCCAGCCTGGCGGTGACTGTGATCGGGGCAGGTTGGTAACTGCAGCCTCCCTCGGTCTCTGCAGGGGTTCGACTCCGTGGATCCCAGACTCTGTGGATGCTTAAGTGCTTCATGTAAAATGGTGAGGCATTTGCACATGACCTGTGGACATCCTCCTGTGTATTTAAAGGATCACAAGATCGCTTATGATACCTAATGCAGTGTGAATGCTATGTACATCCTTGTTAGGCGGATTATTTGGGGAATAATGACAAGAAAAAAGTTTGTACATGTTGACTACAGAAATAATTTTTTCCCCAGGTATTTTCAATCTGTAGTTGCTTGAATCTGAAGCTGTGGAAGTTCTAGAGAGTCAGGGCAGACGGCACTCAGATTTTGAGCTTTTTAAAAATTTTTTTAATCTGTAAAATGGGTGCTATGGCTTGAATATTTGTATCTGCCTGAAACTCATATGTTGAAAACTAATCCCTAATTTCCCTTTATTGCCCCTAAATTATAAGGTCAATTTTTTTAGCATCTTTAATTTTTAAAAAAAATTTTCTCCACTTTTTAAAACTGGTGCATTACGTGGTATGTAATGGTGGCGTTTGTGGTTACACGTTGGTACGTGCACACAATTGAACGAGGTAATCTGGCCAACATTCCTTCCCAGCACGTGCCCCCCACCCCACACCCCGTGGTCCCTGTCCTCCGATTTTCTGCTCTCCCCTTGCTTTCCACGTGAGGTTAGTTCTTTCTAGCTGAAGTGATCTGACAGCTCATGTGCGCCAGTGGAGGACAAACACGTGCATTTCTTCTTTCTTTTAAAACAATGGACCCTTTTTTCCTAGTGAGACCTATGTGGAACTCTGGCAGCTGAGGTTGCTATCACATGGAAGCCCTGGTCTGCTGGACCAGTCAACCATTGTCCAGCCAATCTGACCTGATTCTTCCCGTTAGAGTCCTCAAGGGATGGGCATGGGAGGCACACTCGGGGTTGGGGGGGGGATACTATCTCATCTCTGAACCCGATCGTGGCTGATTCCCATGTTAGTGTGTGGTAGCAGGGTTCTGGGCCCAGATCCATTTTTCATCTGCGAGGGTGCTGAGTCCTGTGGAAGTTGCTAATGACAAGGAAACTCAGCAGTGGCACAGTTGGAAGCTGAACTTAGGTTGTGTGACTTGAAGTCATCGCACTTCCACTCTAGTGGTTCACACAAAACTGCTTCCTAGCAGGAAGTTGGCGATGGGGCACAGGGCTTGGAACCTGGAGACCTGGCTTTGGAACTTGGCTTTGTTCTCTCTGCTTTTATAAACTCGGGGACACTTAGTACTGCATCTGCCCAACCCACAAACCAGGAGGTACCCTTGCTCCAGAAACTGAGCCCCTGGGCTTGGTGACACATAATCTCACCTTCTGTCCACAGCAAATGGGTGCTACTTTTGATAATTTTTTGAGAAAACCTGGATCCTTACTTCTAAAGGGTCCTCACCTGTGTAAAACGCAGGTGCTGGTCTATGTAGTCAGGTGACAGAACCTAGTTGCCCAGAATAACATCTCTATCACTTCTTTCTCAGTCTTGATTTGAGTTAAATTATTAAAGTAAGAGTTCTGGGTTTCTCACGGCTTTCTATGTGGATTTGCAGATTCATAACTGTGTTGTGAACTTCCTTTCACTGCAACCAAAATGCCCAACAAGAACAACTTAGAAGAGGAAAGATTCATGTCAGTCAAGAATCAGAGGATTCAGGCCATGATTGACCAGTTTCAAGGCAGAAATATCATGGTGGAAGGGGTGGCGGAGGAAAGCTTCTCAGCTCATGACAGCCAGGAAGGAGAGGACCAATGGAGTCCCACGGCCATACCCTGAGTGACCCACTGCTTCCAGCCTCACCCTAACTGCCTATAGTTACTACACAGAAGTCCATTCAAATTATTAATCCATCCCTCGTGGCCCAATCACCTTCCCAGAGACCCTGGTCTGGACATTGCCAAATCGCAGAACACGTGAGCTCTTGGGGGGGATAGTCTGGATCTAAACTATAACAATAATCAAGTTCTGCTTTTTATTTGTTGAAGTCTCATTGTTTGCCTCCCGTAAGTCAGTCTTTGGGATGCTCTCCCCACACCTGGCGATCCGTTCCAGTCTGGCCCTGCCTCACTTTCCTGCCTCTTTATCTTCCCCATTGCCAAATGCACGCACCCTGGAATGCTGGTCATTCCCCTGGCACCCCACGCTCTCTCTGCCTTTGGACATGATGTTCCCTTTCCTTGGAAGGGCCTCTTCCATCAGGCTCATTGCCATACGTCCTTCAGGCCTGAGTTCCAATGTGTCAGTTCCGCTGGGCCCTCCTGACCCTGCTGGCTGGGCTTGTTCTCATCTGTGTGCCGTTAGATGATGATTCACTGGGTTCTCTTATCTGGCTCCCCAACTAATGGTGAGCTCTTTGAGGACAGAAACCTGTACTGCTCATGTCAGTATTTGCAGGCTTAGAGGAACTAATGGTGTAACACAAGCAATCCACAAATATTTGCTGAATGAATAAAGAATGAACAAATTCTTTCTGACAAGGGAGGAAAAATATTTTGGAGAGATTATTAGATAGTGGTGGTTAATACTGATTTAATAAGTGGCTTTTGAGATTCAACAGCTTTAAAACAGTGTTCAGCAAGCTGCCTTTGAACTTGAATTTCTAGTTCCTTGGGAATTTAAAATTTCCCCCTTTCTTTTGTTTCTAAAATAACTTAGAACCAAAAGCAATCTCAAATTCAATCTGGTTGGGTTACTACATAAACCCAGTAATTGCTTGATCCAGGCTTGTACTTGAACTTCTAAAAACCACATATTTTATTAAGATTGAAAGACATTCCACAGACGAAGCCCCGTTGCTACTACCCTCATTTAAAAGAGTCAATTTGACATTTTTCTTTATTCTTATTTAGAAAATGTTCCCATATCAAGCTTCATTAAATAGAGACAGATAATAAAACTGTAGGGTGTTTTGGTTTCATAGCCTTTTGAAAATGGCTCTTTTTTTTACCCCCCAAGGGCTGAGGACCGAACTCAGGGCTTTGAGTGTGCTAGGCAAGTGCTCTGCCACTGAGCTAAGTCCCCAATGCCTTGACAATGTTTTTTTTAATATGTATTTTTTAGTTGTAGATGACACAATACCTTTACTTTTATGTGGTGCTGAGGATCAAACCCAGGGCTTCATGCATGCTGGGTGAGCACTCTACCACTGAGCCACAACCCCAGCCCTTAAAAATGGTTCTTAAAGGTTAAAAATTAAGACTTGTTTCTTTGCCATCATTTCTGGGCCAGAACACTGTATCATCAACAGAACTTTCCAGTCAGGAAGAGTTTGCAAAGTGTGTTTATATGAAAAAAGCATCCCAGGTTGGAAAGAGCTTGAAGTTCAGGTATCTGTTCTTCTTTTGATAATTTGTTGTCTATTGAAATGAAGAGATCTGTCACTAAGATTTTAAAAAATTTTTCTATTTGTTCTTTTCAGTTACGTATGACAGTAGATAAGATTTCTTTTTATTGTGCTGGTAGAGGAGAATGAAGAAATCACGTCTGTATTTGGTCTGTATTCCTCAGCGTATCGCTGCCCTCTAGTAATGGTGGCAACAGTGCCGGTCAGGGAGATGATGAAATATGTTTTTGTTTCTAGTATCATTGGCCCTCCATAGCCAGGAGCTCTGCATCTGTGGATTCAACCAACCATGGATTAAAATGTGGAGAAAAAGAACGTTCTGTTTTTGCTGACCCGTACTCTGAATTTCAGCCTAGAGTGGTTGTGTCTGTACTGAACACAAACAGACTGTTTTTGGAGTGTGTGGTTGTTATTCCCTGAGCAAGTCAACGTAACAACTACTGACATAGACTTTCCATTGTGCTGGTGTTATAAGTGATCTAGAGATGGTCCAAACAGTGCCAGAGCATGTACGTAGGTCACGCGTAAGCACTGCACCATTTTCAAAAGGGACTTGAGCGTCTGTGCATTTTGGTCTCGCTGGGGTCCTGGAACCGTTCCTCATGGGTGTTGAGGGCTGTGTTGGTTTTGTGGCTCATGTTCACAGAGGAGCGTGACCAAGTCACGTGGAAGTCTGTTGTTGCATCCGTCAGCCATAGCTGCGTCACGACCTCAAAATATGAGCCCAGACACAAATAACCCTTGGTTTCTCAGTCCTGGTTGGTGAGTCAGCTGAGACATCTTCGTCTCATGTTCCCTGCCTGAGTGGTTCTGCTCCACGGGTTCTCAGCCTCTCCTGGAACCTGCAAGTGAGCACAGGCCTGTTTACCTCTTGGTGATGGAAGAACCAGAACACAAGTCTCAATATGCAACCACATGGCAAGTCCCAGTAACCTCTTTTTGGTCCAATCAAGTCACATAGTTGAGCAGAAAGTCAAGACTGGGGAAAGTACATATTATCTTCCATGTGGAGGTGACCCCAAGGTCAATGACAAATAGCACATCAAATGTGAAGAGCTAAGGGTTTAACTCTCCTCCTCCTCTTTCTCTCTCCTCCTTCCAATCTTCTACCTTAATTAAGCACCTTTTAGATGGGGTTCGTAATGATATAGTTGGTCTGCATGAGCTTAGGCCAGTTCCAGCAAAACTGCAGAATAGCTTTTTTCTGTATAGTTTCTTCAAAATAGACTAATTTAAAAAACTACAGTAAGTTCACAATTTTTGCTCATACTGGTCTCAGATGTCCAAGAAAATTTGTCGTGGCCCCATTTCTCAGCTGTGGCTATTAATTCAGGGAAAAAATCAGCGAGGGGTGATGGGGGATTGAGAAAAGACAAATAGACACGCGTGAGAGAAAAAGCTGAAGCCAAGTGGGACATCACCCCCGACGGAGGATGAATGACCAGAGCTAGTACAGCTTGTTTCTCATGTAGGTTTCGTCAAAGGTCATTTGTGGGAAAGTTTCAGCAAAGCAGGCAACTTGAAGGACACAGCCCTGGTGAGACATTAGGGTCATCATGTTATGCTCAGAATTCTCCGTCCCCGGAAGTTGAGCTCCAGGTCCTGAGCTCAGGGTCCTGACACAGCTTTGATCCTTTGCACGCAGTTCAGCAGGTCGTGTCACCATAGCAACGGGGCCTCTTGATGGGCACCTCTGTACAGGAAGTTCCCAGCACTAACAAACACAGCCATGAGGCCATCGGAATCCATGATTCAAATCACCACTCTCCACAAAGACAGCTTAAAGTTTTTTCTAGAGCGATCTTAGTCTTTCTCACAAACATCAACCAGTGAGGCATGGGGAAAGAGTGTTGTCTTCCCTAATAATTGTAGGCCACTTCTTTGGTAGGTCTGCCTTTCCCTGAGGTCGCTTGGGTTCCCAGTGCCTCTGGTGGCCACTCATCCCGCGCACATTTACACCCGCCACCCAGGCGGGTCACAGTGCATTGTCTCTTCTCCTGGCTGGGAGGACCTTGCAGCCCTCCCTGAGTGATGGCCCTATCTTGCTTCTTGCTGGCCCTCTGACACCCCTGGGTTTCTGCTGTAGTTACCACCTGGCCCTGGCCAGGGGTCCCCAGACTCTGGTTGGTTATTTCTCCCCTCACTGTGGCAGCCCCGTGTTCTCCTACCCTAGCTGCCTTCTGGGTTCTCCTGGGGACTGCAGGAACTCTGGGTTCCACCGATGCTCTTGGGAGCCACAATTAGCCTGGGAAAGCAGCACCCCAAGGTGCTCTTCTGCTGGGTCATTGAATTAATCACAGTTCTCCAGAGAGACAGAACCAATGGGAGATATTCTCTCTCTCTCTCTCTCTCTCTCTCTCTCACTACCTATCTATCATCCATCTAAAAGGAGACTTGTTATGAGGAATCGGCTCTGATGATTATGGAGGCTCAGCAGTCAGTCCCACAACCTGCCCTTTGTAAGATACTCAGGAGAGCCCTTGGTGTAATTCAGCCTGAGTCCAAAGACCCTGAGAACTAAGGACCCAGAAGTTTAAAAAAACTTAGTTTTAAACCCTCAAACCCCAGACCCCAATAGAAGATGAGGTGAGATGTTCCAACTCAAGCAGGGAAGCAGAAAATAGAAGAGGGAGGGTGTATTCCTCCTTCCTCTACCTTTTATTCCATCCAGACCTTCAACCAATTGTGTGAGGCCCACCCAACTGGTGGTAAGGCTGATTTAACTAACTGAGTCTTGATTCAGTGCTAAGTTCATTTGGAAACACCTTCATGGACACACCCAGAAATGATGTTTAATCTGGGCACTTTGTCACCCAGTTAAAATTGACACATAAAATTAAGTATCACAACCAAGTTGTGCTTCCAGATTTACTGATGTGTTCACACCCAAGGCAAATGCAGGACAACTTGAACTTTTTCAGGGTTTGAGATGAGAAAAAGGGACAGCCCTTCTTGGACCCTGTCTTGTCACCTCCACTGGTGTCCCCAAGGCCACTGGCCCACCAGGTGAGCCCTACCCTGGTTGAGGAGGACTGGTATTCCCCCTCCACCTGGAGGAAAGCGGTGTCTTTGCCTGGAGGAGGCAACCAGGAGCCCATTCAGGCCGGGTGTCTGCCCTTCCAATCCAGTGTTCCCAGAGGGCCTGTCTTGGCAACATCACTGGGCGTTTTCCGAGCCATTGGTCAAGGTGGTCCTCTGATGGGGGGGTTCTTCCTGTGGTTCAGGTTGAATCACGTGTCTGCCAGCACCCGTCAGTGTCGACGGAACGGTCACAGCACCTCTGTGTGGCTCGGCCATGTCAAGGTAGAACCCTGAGGACAGGGAGCATGTGCTTAGACTCCCTGAGCCCACCACACTTCCCACACAGGACGTCTGGAGGGCACAGGGTCTGGGAGCAGATGGATCAAGCATGAGGCCAAGGCCATCAGAATTGCTGAATGAGTTGGTCGGTGGCTGCTGCTGAGAGTTTATGCACTGCCCAGAGCATCCAGGAACTGTGAGGTCTCTTGCTGTGCTGGGGTCCCTGGTCCTGCAAGTCCAGGCTCCCTGGCTGGTGAGCACTGGGGAGGGAAAGAGGAACTGTGGCTTCCCTTCCACCTTGGGAAGCCTGGCTCTGTCTCCAGGACACTCCTGTCCCTACAATTGGGGGAAGTTGTTGGGCATGCTGTGAAATGCACCTGCGTGTGTGCCTGTGTGTGCTTGTGGGTGTGAGTGTGTGTGTGGAGGGGTGCAGAGGTGGCGGGCAGGCCTGTGGGCAGGGGCCGGAGAAGCCGGAACCAAACACCGCGGTCCTCAGGGGCCGGCTGGTTTGCTCAGGCTTTTGAGGACACGCAGGCCACAGAGCAGACCCACTTTCAAAGATAGCTCAGGACAGGCAGGGCGGGAAGGTAGGTCAGGGCGCATCTGTACTCGCAAAGGGGCTGAAATACTTCCTTTCTCTGAGCAGGGATGACGCAGAGAGAGAAGCAGAGCGGACATAGCTATTCTTTTTTAGCACTTTCTCAAATTGATTTTAGATTTGGGAATTATGGTTTCTAAAAGAAATAGTGCAGTGGACAGTTGCTTCGGTAGAGCCACCGAGGTGTCTTTATATAGTCTTGAAAATTGTGTAATCTGAAGCTCCCCATGTGACAGCAGGCAGTGAGATTCATTGTGGACCAGCTGGGGAAAGGCCTGTCAGACTTTGTGGACATTCTCAACGCTAGACTATTTTCCAAGAAGTAGCACTGTGTTTTCTTTTATTTTTTGGTAACACAGGAATGGTCGCTGTTCATGGAGCCATCGTGAACAGCGGGCCTCTGTACCCACTCCCCACCCACCCCCACTACCCTGCTTTGGAAACTCTGCTGTTTGCCTTCACCCATACCAGGTTCCACAGGGGCCTGACCTCCATAGACTGCTGCTGGGTCTGTCGGCTTCTGGCTTCTAGTGGAAGAGAACAGGATGTGGGCCCGTGGAAAGGATAGGAGGGCAGGGGTGTCTCAGTCCCTTTTCTGTGACTATAGGAGAATGCCACAGGTTGGGTAATTTATAAAGAAAAGAAAATTATTTCTTACAGCCCACAGGCTGGGAAGGCCAAGATTGAGGAGCTCTCCTCTGGTGACGGCCTTTGTGTTGTCTCATCTTGTGGTAGAAGGTAGAAGGCAAGATGGCACCAGAGGGCACGAGGGCCTGTGCAATGATGGCTGTCCTGTGGCTATTGCAGAAACCCGGTCCCAAGGGCAGAGCCCTCCCGGCCTGTGAGGTCATTGCACTGGGGATCAAGTTTCCAACACATGAACTTTGGGGGACATGTGCAGACTGTAACAGGGGGTGAGGGGAGGCTGGGGGAGATGGGAGGGAGGACAGTCACTGGTATTGGTTCCTCACCACTCTCTGGAGGGCTGGGGTGGCAATGGCGGCTCTGGTGAATGGCCCCCATCCATTTAGGGCTCCCCTGGGTCCTGGCTCCCTCCTTCCCCGGGGGAGTGGTGTCCTGCTGCTTGTACCTGAGCTCTGCACCCTGGCCACTTTTCTCTGAGTTTACCTGTAACCTCACCTGAGTCCCTTTATGAAACCCTTTGGAGCATCCATCTGTTTCTGCTGGACCTGACCAAGGTCCCCAGTGCCCTCCTAACCTGCTAGTTTCCTGCATATATGTCGGTTCTCACCTCCAACATGTCGACTGTGGACACCTTGGTGTTTATAAATCCTTCCTCCCGAATTCCACTCGTTCCACGTCTCCCTCTTCCCTGGCTGCCCCTGCCCCCTTCCCGTTCCTCCGGGTATTCTTCAGGAACTGCTGTGTGCCTTGGCCTCTTCTCTTCTCTCCCCTCTCTCACACCCCCGGCTTTCCCTGAGAGAAGGGAATTAACCCTGAGGGCTTCTGGGAATAGGTATCGGGTGCCTTATCCCACGACTCACTTGAATATCCACTCAGTGTCTCCCCAGGGGACACCCAAGCGTGACTAGGGCTAGGAATGCGTGACCTCCCTCTTTACAGCAAGGTATGTACGGCCATCTCCATTTTATAGATGAGGAGCTTGAGCCTTGGAGAAGTTAAATACAGTGCCCAAGGCAGGCTAAAGGCCTGCCTCCCACTTTGGGCTCTTCCTTCCGTAGGTCAATGACAACCCAGCCAGCCCTTCTTGTTTTGTGTTGCTGAACTTGAATTGAACTTAGCCGAAGCTTCAGATTTTCTAAAAACAGCTAGCCTGACTTCAGGGGTTTGGACAGTAGTAGAACTCTTTTTGCTAACTCATTCATCAGAGACATTTGCCTGGCCCTGGCTTCAAGCTTCTATTTGCTCCGTAATTCACTGTGATTCTAAAAATTACCCCTGACTCCCTCAGGGCTCAATCTCAGACTCATGGTATCTTGATAATACAAGATGAATTTAAAACTAGAGCAGCAGGATCTATTCCAGAGATTTCTTTTCATATCACAAATTAGAAATAGGAATCATTGTTTGTATTTTCTTCCCTACAAAATGAGGACATACATAAACTTTTCCCAGGGTGTGAGCACAGGGCCACCATAAGCTGTGGTCTCTGAAGCCAAAGCATCATTATTATTCAGTGGATGTGACCTGTTTAAGGAACAAAGAATGGAGGCTACAGCCACCACCTGGATCAAGCCTGGGCTTTGGAATGCAACAGGCCTGGTTTTGAAATCTAGCTGGGTGATCTTGGGCATGTTACTTAACTTCTCTGAGCCTCAGTTTCCTCTTGTGGACATGAGAGAGGTAAGTGAAATGTGAACACTGAGCAATATGTGGTGATTCAGGTCCTGAATCCCCAGTCAGCAACTTTTGGTAGAGACCCCAAATGTCCCTTTGAAGAAAACTTGAATCATTACTGGGTGGGATGGAGAATCACTTCGTCGACTCCCACCTGATTTCCTTTGGGAAACAGTGCTGGGATGAACCCTCAACCGTTTGCAGAAGACACTCTGGACCTTCTAAGGGAAAAGGGTCTAGACTCTAAGCCCTAGTCCCTAACTAAGATTTGAAGTTCACAGCACTCTTCAGGAAGATTCAGAAAGGCCCTAATCAGGCAGGGGCACAGTGAGAGAGTCCCTGAAATAAAATCAACAATAGGACAGAAGGCAGTGGGGTCTGGGGTGGTGGAGAAAGCTATCCTTGGGCTTGAGTGAGTGAAGAGTTTGGAGTCCAGTGTCCCTTGGTCCCTGAGGGGACAGTCCTGTTTCTGCTTGTCTCCACGCAGCTCTCTGAAGGCAGACTTGGGTGTTAGAGGAAGTGGCTCAGAGGCATAGCCTAAAAGGTCATGGTGGAGTTTGGGGTGAACCTCTTTTGCTGAGTTTTGGGGTGAAGAGGCTGGAGCAAGAGGCATCACCTGGAAGCGTCGCCCACAGGTGAGGGCCCAGAGATTCCTTGTCACGGGGGATCAGGGGGTGGGAGAGCTTTGCTGGTGAGCAGGGCTAGGCGTCCTGCTGGTCAGCGTTTTAACTGGAGAAATTACTGATAATTTCGGTTACCAGTTACAGAGAGAAAGCATTGAGCGAGTGCCTGGCCATTGTAAGTCATCGAGAAATGGCAGGAGCTATGAGGACTGTTAGATGACTAAGATAAATTTTGATGAGGAAAAGAATTTACCCCTCAGGTTGCAGTGAACGAGAGAGCAGGAGACACGCAGCCACCCACCATTAGCTTGGCAGGGTGGGGTGCCCTGGGCAGGGGGAGATGGTCTTCAGAGATGTTCCTAGGCTCTTGTCTCTGGTGCCGTCACTACCCAGAAACCTGGTCCAGGTCAGACATTGCCCACGTCCTCAGGGTGTGCTATGTAGAGCCTTGGACTCTTGCAAGAAACCTGGGAGCCATCTACCTGTGGTTATCAAACGTTTCACAGTGGTAGATTCCCTCCTCCCCTTTTTATTTTCTCTAATAAAATTTTATAAGCTATCCTATTATATAAAACAAGTAGAGTGGTGTGTGGCTAATAAAACTATTTTTGAATGGAAATGTGTTCTATTGACTTATGTTAGCATTAGTCAGAGAGAACAGTACAGCTATGTTGGAGAAAACATCAAAAAACTCATAATTGGGGCTATGGAAGCAGGTTTCATTTTTTTTCTCTCAGATCTGTCATCTAAAAAATTCAAATTAAAGTGCAAATGGAATCCCAGAAGCATTCTGATGGAACTCGACATACCCGAATCTAGCTCTTTGTATTAGTCATGGTCTCAGCAGGAAATGGTCTGCACTCCCAGATTGAATGACTCAGAGGAGGGTCTAAACTTGCTCTACCATTTTCAAAAGCATCCACGCAGCAGGAATCCACATGGGTCGGTGGCATACCCCAGGGTAGCACCAAGGGCGTTGCTACCATCCCCAGGGTGGAGGGGCAGGGTGAGGGAGGGGTTACCAGAAGCCAGAAGGAGATGGCTGCCGAGCCAGCTGCTTTGAAAGAGCAGGGACTTTCAGCAGAGGGACCTTGCTACTCCCTGGACATCCTGCAGAAAAGGATCAGGGCTGTAAAAGCCCCAGCCTCCTCTGCTCCCTCCTTCTAGTCTCTTTCCGGGACTCCCAGTTGGAAGACACCAAGCCAAAGCCAGAGGGTAAAGAGCCCCTTTGTGGCTATCCTGCAAGTCACCTCCCAGCACAGAAGGAGAATGGAGAAGGACGAGGGGGACTCTGGAGGCGCCCTGCACACCATCCAGCACGCTCTGCCCTGTTTTGAAAGAGAAGGAGAACGAAGCTCAGCCTAGTTTGGATGACCTGCCCAGGGTCACAGGGTGAGGGTCAATGACGGGAGGCCAGCTCCTCCAGTCCCAGTTCAGTCTTCCCACACCCCCGCCTTTTCATCACCAAGCTCTGAAGACTACTGGAATGTCACCCCTCCTTTCAGGACTGGAATTCAGGGGACAGGTTAGCTTCATCCAGGAGTTACTGACCCCTTAATCCGGGTCAACTGGTCCTGGGTTGCTCTGCAGCCCAGATGACTTTGCAAGTCTAAAGAGGAAGCACAGCTATTTAGGGTCACAGCAGGACAAGGAGCTCTTTGGCCACCTGCCACATACTCTAAGGTCACACATTTTCTCAGAAAGGAGGGGAAGAATGTCAGCCCAACAATGTTCATGGGTACTAATTAGAAACAGGGTACTAATTCTGGCCTGGGAAATATCCCAGAAGATTCCTGTCTGTTCCTGCCGAGCAGCTGTAGAGACCTCTGGGATCCCCGGTGACATCTGGGCAGGATGCTTCCCGGGGAGTCTGCCCTTTGCCTGCCTCTCACAGAAGGTTGGGCTGGGACAGGGCTCATCATCGAGGTGGCAGGTGGCAAAGATGGCTGGTGCCCGTGCTGTGGTTTGGAGGAGCAGCGGTGAGGATCCCCACGTCCTAGAGTTCCGAGTCACTGGTGGTTTGGAGCAGGTTGTGTGGCTGGTGTTAGTCTTAGGCTTTCTTTGGCTTGGCTGGAAACTGCAGATGAGCAAGCTCTGGAGTGAGGTGACAGCTACTTTCTTGTTGATGGTTTAGGAGACCATGGGAACCTCAGCATCTGGAGGGTTCCCCCATCATGTGGCCACATCACCGACTTGCCCTCCTTCCCTGGGATGCTCTCCGCCTCGTCGGCCAGGGGCGGCCTTTGCCTCAACTGCAGTCCCTCCCTGTAGTGCCAGTGGCCTCCTGGGTCTTACCGAGCTCTGAGCTCCTGCCTGTCTTTAACAAAGTCATGGTTAACCAGGCCGCATAGACACAAGCTCCATGCCTGTTTCTTCACAAACTATTAGGACTCTTGGGTAACCTTGGTGTCCCAGGTGACAGAGGGGTTCTTCTGACCTCTTCCTCTCTTCTAGCAGAGTAGCTGTTTTCTCTTTTGTAGTTTTTCAGATTAAACAGCACCAATCTGTGCTTGGGAAGGCTGTTCTCATCTGTGGTTCTGTACTCAACAAGGCCAGTGCTATTCATCTGCTGCTGTGCCTGGGGCTAAGAGACCGTTCCAGCCAGGGACCTTGCTTTAACCTAGACCATCATGTGACTTCCCAGGTCATCCAGGATCATACTGTAGCACTGCAGCAAACCATTTAGGTTTAAATGGGCTTCACCATTGAACTATTCTCTGTAGAGAACAATTGGCACTAGGTAAGTGGGTCTTCTGAATATAATCCAGAGAGTTCTGAGAGATCTCCTTACAAATAGGCATCACTTAGTGGTTATTCTCACAGGATGAACCACCAAGGGTAGCCTCATCCTCATGTTTCAGTCTTACCCATGATCTAGTCTATAATAAATTACCACAGTGCAATATTAACACAATAGGCTGAGCAGTATCTCATCTTCACAGCAAGAATGTCAGGAGAGTCAGGCTTTTTTTTTTTTTTTTTTTTTTTTTTTTTTTTTTCTTATTGCTATAGGCAAGGCTATTTGATCTTGTTTATGTGAATCAGGAAAGGAACAATGAAAATAATTGGGTCCCTGATGTAAAGTATATATTCTCAGTGTTAGCTTTCTGTTACTATAGCAAAATACCTGAGGTAATCAACTTATAAAGAGGAAAGGTTTATTCTGACTTAAAACTGCTCACCTCATGGCCAGGATGAGGAAGAGAAGAAGAGTTGGAGGGCTCCCATAACCCCCTTCAGGGGGACACCCTTAATGACCTGAGACCTCCTACTAGGCCCCACCACCTCACAATAATGCCAAGCTGGGCATTATTTTAACACATGTGCCTTTGGGGGACATCTAAGATCTAAATTATAGCATTCTCTCACTTGATTTAAACATAATGAGAAAACACACACCTTGATAACGCAATTAACATGGAGCTCTTCTCGTTGATTCATTACATTTCATTGCTACCGGACGTCTAAAATCTTATGAAATTCTGATGAATGAGTGTAAATGAGCCACTCTATAATTACATCTGTATTTTGAATAACTTTTATTTATTTATTTTTGTCTGCTAAGAGCTTTAAGTAAATACCTTATTTGCACCTTGTAGTTTGCATTTTCTTACTCAGCCTTTCCAAATTAACAGCTGTTAAGTAGCATGTTGCTACTAGGAGGTTTGACCTATGCACTCAGACATACAGTTCTATTAATACAGTGGAAGATTTAGGATGTTTTTCCACGCTGGGGATTGAAACTCAGGTTTCCCACAGGCCAGGCTCCCAGTCCAGGAATAGAGTTTTAATTGTTGGTATATATTAAATGTT
Source organism: Sciurus vulgaris (assembly GCF_902686455.1). Lineage (NCBI taxonomy): Eukaryota > Metazoa > Chordata > Mammalia > Rodentia > Sciuridae > Sciurus > Sciurus vulgaris. Next base: position 174,325,260 of record NC_136464.1, on the reverse strand, counting down.
CCTAAGGGGCAAATTTTTTGGCTAATGAGTGGCCTCTTTAAGCATGATCTTTTTTTTTTTTTTTTTTTTTTTTTTTTTTGTGGTGCTGGGGATTGAACCCGGGGCCTTGTGCTTGCAAGGCAAGCACTCTACCCACTGAGCTATATCCCCAGCCTCAACATGATCATTTTTTAAAAATAACTTTTTATTTTAGAATAGTATTCAGTTACAGAAAAATGGCAAAGATAATACAGAGTTTCCCTGTATCCTACACCCTACATGAATATAGTAACTTTGATACAATGGAGCAATGTCGATGCATTGTTGTTAACTAAAATGCGTACTTTCTTCCTGTTTCCTTAGTTTTTACCCGGTGTTCTTTTTCCATTCTAGGAGTCTGTCCAGAATACCACACTACGTCCAGCCCTCCTATCTCGCGCTCTCTCAGCCATGACAGCTTCTCAGACTTTCCTTGCTGTTGACGACCTTGGCTGTTTGAGGAGCTCTGGCCAGGGTTTTGTAGAATTGGATTCTGTATTTATCTCATGATGAGGCTGGAAATGAGAGTTTCGAGAGTGGAGACCACAGAGGTGAACCGTCATTTTTATCACACCGTATCAAGAGTGCGTCCTGTCAACCTGACTGATGGTTGTCAATTTGACCTTGATCACCTGGCTGAGGTTGTGTTTGTCAGGTTTCTCGTCTGTGAAGTTACTCGTTTCTTTTTACCCTTTGCCACGCTGTAGGGTTTGGCAGGCAGGCAGGCTGCAGGCATTGCCTATGCTTGGGAGTACAAGTTGTCCTTCACCTCCTCAAAGGCAGTGTCCCCAAAAATGATTTGGAATTATTCTGCACAGGAGCTTTGTCTATTCGCTCCATGGATTTTTTTTCCCCCAATGGCCTCTTTAAGCCAATGTGGACCCAGGGATATTTATTTTGTGTTTTAGGCCACAGTGTAACATTGCTTCCTGTTGTTGCTCAACTTGTTCTAGCTTTAGGCATTGGGAGCTCTTTCAGGGGGTTCCTATGGGAATAGGGATACATCCCTTTGACATACCCTCCTGATGGTGGTGTTTAAATTTTTTTATTTATGTTGTTAAGCACTTCCTTATATTCTGGCACTATAGAATGTTCTGGTGATATCTTACATGTTTTCTGTTCTAGTCTCAGAATCAACATTTCTCCAAGGAACCTTGGATCTTTTTATTGGAGAATGTTAGAGAACAAGATCTGGACGTAAGGTGTGTTTGTTGCTGTGGGATCATGGCTTCTAGGCCCTCTTAGCCGGCAGAACAAGGAGGTGCGTATGCATCTGCTAACCCACGTGTTCATGTGCGTGGCTCTGTTTTCCCGTGTAATCCCCCGAATCTCTATTGTGCCAACCGAATTCATGCTGATGTTTCCGACTCTGATCCATCAGCTCTTTCCTCATCTGCAAACTACTCCAAGGCTTCCTCAATGTTCCTGGGAGAGAGGGAATCTCACGCTCCACCTCAGCTGAGTCCTGCTGTCTCCTCTGAGTAGGCGGTCAAGCCCACGGTTGACCCAGCACCAACAACCCTCCTCAGAGCAGCCAGAGTGCCCCAGAGGGCAGCACAGGGACATTCTCAGCTTGAAGTGGAAACCCAGAGCTTTATCACTAATTTGATTTATGACTTGTTCTTTTCATCAGCAGTAAGAATGGGTCTGGCTCACTGTGAAGCCAGGTGCTAGGGACATGGAGAATCACCTGCACTTAGTGCCATCACTTGGACTGACCACAAATTGGCCCTTCCTAGTTCTGTTGGGGAAAAAGTCATACAACTAATAACATTTTTCCACGGCAGATTGATGGTCTCCAACCTTGCCTACACTTTAAAAATTACCCAGGCACCTACCTGTGAACCAGTTTTTCCTCTTCTTTCCTATAGCAACTACTTCTAGAAGTCTTTACTCTCCTCAAACCCCTGCACCCACCCCTGATGCTCAGTCATGACCTTGCCCTTCCCAGACACCAAATGCTGTTCAAAACCTTTCTACCACACCCGATGCAGCCTTCTACTTTCCAGTTGCAACGTGCTTAGGATGAGGTAGAAACATTGCCGAGCTGTGATTTTCCAAGTGTGGTTCTCTGGGACCAACAGCACCTGCGGTGCCTGGGAACTGGTTGAAAATACAACTCTTGTGCTCCATCCAGAGCTACTGAATCAGAAACTCTGGGAGTGGGCCCCGGCCACGGGTTTACCAAGCCCTCCAGGGGATTCTGATGTGTGCTCAATTAGCCATGAAATAAGATGTGGTTTCTGCCCGCGGCTTATGTCTTGCCAATATTGCCAACCCTCTGTTTTACTGTGTGCTTAACCAGGCAGCACCGTGGTGCTGACCATTCCCCAATCTGATCAAGTTTTCTCTTGGCTCAGGGGTTTGCAAAAATGCTGCCTCAGCTTAGAAATCTCTGCTGCTATTCATTCTCCATAATCCCTTGTCTCCCAACATTACAAACTTCTGGAACTCACTGCATTCTAGGGCTAAAATCTAGATGTGAAGACAGACTGGGGATGTATACTCTGATGTAAGCAGCCGAGGCCGTCCTGATAGGGGGCCCCGTGCCAGTGTGTGAGTGTCTCCAGCTGTGCCAACTTCCCTGTCTTGCGTCAAAGTAACTTGAAGACAGGGTCTTGTTGACAGTCATCTCAACAAGCTGTTCTTTTCATTATTGTTTTGCAATAAAGGAAAGCTCATGTATCCACCCGGTCTCTTTCCAATGTCATCCTTCCCAGTTGCCAGACACGGGGTTGGCTCTGGTTGTGTGGACTGGCTTATTAGCTTGGTTGGAAGTTAGACTTTCAGGTTGGGTTAGGGCAAAGGGAGGGCAAGTCCATTTCCCTCTGGGTTACCTAGCTGCCTCTGCCGTCTCACTTTATGATCTTACCCAAAGACACTACCCTCTGTATGGTTCAAGATAATTCTAGGAAAGAAAGATCTGCATATGCAAATTGGTTTGAGAGGCTGTTCTCCTCTTCTGGGTGATTGGCCTCTTGGATGAATCTAAGCTATTGGCTATGGCTAGGGAATTGCTTCAGCTGAACGCTTCACTGTGGAGAACAGGTCCGCTCCGTAGTGCTATGGTTCGGGTGTGGCTTGAGCAGGCCTCGAGGAGTACTGGAGCACAGTACTCTCTCAAGGTGCTAGAACATTTGGAAGGTGGGGCCTCGTGGGAGGCCTTAGGGTGTGTAGCTTTCTGGAAACTGGTTCCCACAAGAGGGTTAGTAAAAACTGATGTGTGGCCCCACCGGGGCTGCCCACTCAGGTAACCACTTTCTTGCTCCTGCCATGGCTATCTGTGCCACAGGGGATGCAGTCCAGGCGTGACCCTGGCCATAGAGTCTGTGCCATGCTGAGTGGACTTTCAATCTCCAAAACCGTGAGCTGAAATGGAACTCTTCTTCCGAAGTATCTTAGGTTGGGAATTTTGTACAAAGATGCAAAGTTAATACACGTAAGGTGCATTTTACTTACCTAGCTGCACTGCAGTCAAGGCCTATGAATGATCAGTGGGCATTCGCCACACATTTTCAGTTTGGTTAACTTCCTTGTGGTGGCTACACGACTCTAAGCAAGGCCACATTTTTGTTGTTTCTTGTACATTTTTTGGTTCCCTGTAATAGGAAATAGGAGACATACCTTTGTTAAAACCTGATAGGAGTTTTTTTTTTTTTGTTGTTTTTTTTTTTTTTTTTTTTGCGGTGCTTGACAGGCAAGCACTCTCCCAACTGAGCTATCTCCCCAGCCCCTGATAGGAGTTTTGCGTGCATGCATGCGTGAATGTGTGCGTGTGTGTGCGCGCGCATGAGTGTGTGCGCGCATACGTGTCCCAAGCCTCTTTCTGCTCGTCCTCTCTGATTTATAAAGGTTGCCTACATTCCTTGGCTCCTGTCCCCATCTCCTGTCTTCAAAACTGGGGACATTGGATCTCTCTGTGCCTCTCTTCCATGTCACATCAACAGATTCTGTCTTCTGCCGCTCTTCCCACTGATGACAGTAGCCTCCCTGGGTAACCCAGGATGATCTCCCTGCTTTACCATTATGAGATTAGCAGACTTCATTCCGTTTGCAACCTTAGTGCCTTTTTGCCATGCAACCTAACACGCCCAGGTTCTGCAGATTGGGATATGGATCTCTTTGCATGGGTGGGGATTATTCTTCTACCACCTTCACTAGTTATAACAGTTTTTCTTTGTTAGTAACTGAGTAGTAATCTCTTCAGTATTTTTTTTTTTTTTTAATCTTTTTTTGGTACTGGGGGTTGAACTCAGGGGCACTTGACCACTGAGCCACATCCCCAGTCCTATTTTGTATTTTTATTTAGAGACAGGGTCTCACTGAGTTGCTTAGTGCCTTGCTTTTGCTGAGGCTGGCTTGGAATTCAAGATCCTCCTGCCTCAGCCTCCCGAGCTACTGGGATTACAGGTGTGTGTCACCATGCCTGGCTAGTAGTCTCTTTACTTTTAAACATTTTGAATGCTTTGTCAACTTAACTTGGTATTTCTACCATGTATCTTTTTTGGTACTTCTTTGCTGCTTTTGATTCTCCTCCTTCCTCTCTGCTAGTTTAGAAAATATACATTTTATTTATTAATTTATAAATGATAAATTGTGAATTTATAATTTAACATGCATTCTTAATGTTAAAAAGTTAGAGAGTTAGTCACTCTCTTTATCCTCCTCCTGCTATTCAATAAGGTCCAGGTCTAACCTCTGCCCTTCCATCTAAGATACATTGTTCTCGGGCATACATTTTAGTCCTGTGTCAGTTTTCCAGGGCTGCCATAACAAAAAATACTGCAGACCAGGTGGCTTCAACAGGAACTTGTCTCTTAGTTCTGAATGCTCAAAGTTCAAGACAGGGTTGGTTCCTTCTGAGGCTGGGAGCGAGTCTGCCACACCTGTTGCCAGCTCCTGGTGATTTCCCGGTCACCTTCAGCTCTCCTCAGCCTGTGGAAACCACTCTGCTCTGCCTTCCCCTTCACCTGACACCCTCCCCATGTGCAAGTCTCTGCATCCAAATGTCTCTTCTAATAAGGACACCAGACATTTTGGCTCGACTCTGGCTTACTGATCTCCTTTTAACTATTGCATCTGAAATGACCTTCTTTGCAACTATTGAGAGCTCCTTAATTAAGAGGCCTTGGGGTTAGGAATTCAGTGTAAGAAATTTGGTGGCATATAGTTCAGCTCCTGGGACTCTCCATCTTGTTTTTATACATCTTAAGACGGTCCTGTGTTTACTTATTTTTGTACCCCTCATTTTGTGCATCTCTGCTTCTTGTTGTCTACCCTCTTCTTCTGGGTTCAATTTTCTTCTTCCTCAAGGACAAACCTAGTCTTGATGGTTGTTCACGATGTCCTCGCTCCTTTATGATATTTTAGTTGCATCTAGAATTCCTCGTTGACATTTTTTCCAGCACTTTGAAGATATTATTTCAGTCTTTTATAGTTCCTTTTGTGAAGTCGGAAATCAATTGCGTGGTTTCTTTGTAGATAATCTGTCTTCTCTCCCTCCCTCCTTTCCTGCTGGGACTCTGAAGTTCGCTCCATGGTTGGCTGCGTTTTGACTACACTATGTTTAGGTGTGGATTTATTATTATTTTTTTCTGTTCAGGATTCATTGTTGTCCTGAGTCTATAAGATCATGCCTTCTTCCATTTCCAGAAAAATCTTAGTCTTTATAACTTAGAAGGTGGCTTTTGTCCTGTTTTCTCTTTTCTATCTCAAACATTTTTTCTCTACAAGTGTAATTTTTATTGAAGCATAAAATGCATATAGAAAGTACATAATTTATAAGTGTTAGGTCTGATGAATATTCATAGGCCCAAACCTCTGTTTATCCAGCATCCAGACTCAGAAATGGCATACTTCCAGCACTCAAAATCCAACTCAGGCTCCTTCTGGTCACTGCCCACATCCCTCCCCAAGGGTAGTTGCTATCTTGTCTTTTATCATCATAGATTAGTTTTACTTGTTTCTAAGCTGCCTAAAAATGGAACTATATCCTCTTCGGTTTCTCTTTTACTCAATATTACCTTAGTGAAAATCATCCATGCTGTACACATGTGCTGTTCCTCCTTTTTCCCTGTGACAAGGTGATTCTCACCCAGAACTTCCACTGGAAGCACGTAGAACCTGCTCTCCCATCTGTCACGTCTTTTGCCTTCTTTTTCATGTTTTCCATCTCTGTAATTCTGTGCTTCTTGCCGTTGGCATTCCTCAGATCTTCCTTAATGTTTACTAAGTCTCTACTCGGCCACACCAAATTTGTGGTTTGGCCTATTGATTGAATCGTTAGCTTCAATAACCATCTTTTTCATGACTGAAAGCTCTGTGTTGCTCCATTCCACAAACACTTGTTCTGTTTTCAAAGCGCTCAGCGAATGCATTTTTCTTCTATCTTAAAATTGATGGATCTTAAACATACTTATTCAAACTCAGATGGCTCTTTTCAATGAAATCAAGGGATCGCGCCTTAATTTTGTTGTGTATGCTGACTCTTGTTCTTGGTGCATTTTTCTTGTGAACTGGATAATCTTGAATTGAGGTCTATTTCTTCAGTGGGGCCACAGTGTGACCTTCTTGGAGGACTTCCCTTTGGAAAGGTGTCACGGATATTTCAGCTACAGTATTTTAGCATACAATTGGGATCAGCTTCTGTGTTAATTTCTTGGATAGGAGTTTTCTGGATTATACAGGTAACGTACAGTATAGACACCAGGCTTGAGGGAGGTCCATTAGTGATTCTGAATTCAGAGGGGAGATTATGTCTCCCTATTCAGAATCCAATATGAGGTAGACAACAATCTTTACCCAATAAACTATTCGTGACTCAGGAAAATTTAAAAAAACCACATGGCACTGAGACTTGAACATTGGACTCTGTGACAGAAGAAGTAGACACTGGAATCCAAGAATGGGCCCCCCCACTGAGGCTTTGGGTAGTCTCATTTGAGAAATGGGGCAAGAGAGAATTTAGGAATGATGTCAGGACATCAAACAGCAGAAGGGCATGTGGCAGGTGAAAGGGAAGGGGAGGTTCTGGGGCAAATTTTCCGTATTCTGAGTGCTTGGATCAACATGCCATTGAAACCATCTTTACACGTAGTTTGAGCCCTTCTCTGAACTGGGTCAGAATCTGGCCAGTCTCATTTGCTACATTTTGAATTATGGGAACTTGTATTTAGTACCATCCTATTTTCCTATCTCACTTTTTAGAACCACTTTCTTCCCTAACTCCAATTCAAGGCCTCGAGGACAAGTGTGTCAGCCTCTAGCACCTATGAGGAGTGGATGACGAGGTCAATTAAAAAAAAAAAAAAACTAATAAAACTCCCTGGAAAGTGGCTTTGGAGAAGCTGAGACCCCGAGGGATGTCGCTTCTCAGTTCCAGTTAAGTGGAAACGGGCAGCCAGGATTGGGAATTTGGATTTTTAAAAGAAAACAAAAAAATTTGGCAACTCATTCAATTATTAAAATGTGCTGAGCTCACCAAAAACACAGCTGTGAGCTACATCTGGCTTGCAGGCCGCTGGTTTGCAATCTCTACTTTGAACTGCCTTCCAGAACCTTCTGGTACCTGAATTCCCTCTTTCCTGGCAGCACCTCGCTTGCAGGCCTACCTGTCAAATAGAATGGCTTCACTTTCTGAATCATTTGTGTTCTTAATTCTTCACTAAATATCTCACTCCTTGAGTGACCAGGTTTGAGTGGATTCGCACTGACGTGAGAATGGAGGGCGTCCCTCCTGAAGTATTAGACTATTAGTCACAGGACGGAAGCCTGACTGACAGTGAGGCCTAGGAGCATCATTGCCCCTGACCGACACGGGCTGTGTGGGCTTCCCGGCCAGGTGTTCATGACCCTGAATCTCCACTTACCTGCTGAGAAAGTTTCTCCAAGAGAATCAGCTCCAAAAGTCCTCAGCTTTCTAAGCACAGTATTCTTATCTGTTCGATCAAGATCTGTCAGCGTTGCTGTGAGGCTGTTTTAATTTATGTCATACACTTGATGCTTATTTTTGTTCAGAGAACGAGAATTCTGCAGTGGCAAGAGTCCTGGAAATCACGTAAGCCAAGCCCTTCACTGTGCAGATTTTGTAGACAGGAGAGATTTTTAGTTTGAAGGATTTGTCCAAGGCCTCAGCTAGCCACACTGGGAATGTTTGCAAACTTTATTTGTAATGATAAATTTTATTGCTTTAATCTCCCATAGTTTATCCACCTGGCAATATGAATTAATTGTTAAAGCAAGATTATTGCTCCTAAGTCTATCAGGTTAGGTATTAAAAAAAGGACCCAATGACTTGTAGTGGTCATTTATTATCTGCCTGAGGCTCTCTAAGTTTCAATCTGGCATCGGAAAAAGGCGTAGTAAGATCTGCTTTGCTGTCTGAGTATTATTCTGAGTGTTTGTGTAAACATGGATCCATCTCTTGAAAAAAATTAAGACTAACCCAAATTGTATGTTCCTGACTGGTGGAAAGGTTTCTTCTTCTTGGGAATACCCCTTTTCAAGCGGTTCAAGAACCTGAGGGTTACAGAGTCCTAAGGTGGAGGTGGGCAGGGGGTTGGGTGGTAAAGCCGAAGCTGAATCAGCCTGCTCTGCCCACAGCTCCACGGTGCTGCACAGTGTCCCTGTCAGTCACCTCCAAGCGCTCCAGAGACATGCTACAATTTGAGAAAGGAGGGCTCCTTGAGGCAGACAGGGCTCTATGTCTCCTAGGCAAGTTAAAACCGGGCTAGACTTTATCCCACTTACTTCTTTGAGCCGAATGTCCCTCACCCATCCTAATGTTGGCCCTGGTGAAGAGGATACCTGATCCCACACTGTCTGAGGGGTACCGGTCTCCCGTCGTCACATGGATCTGCGGGCTCCAAGTTCATGGCTCTTATACATCACTATCTCAGTTCTTTTGTTGCCATCTTAGGAGGCCAGAGCCCCCCGGGGGCGCCCACCTGGTCTCTGCCTCCTCCCTGCAGACCACACACTCCACCTACAAAGCAGATGGTCTGAGTTCTATCCCTCTGCTGAGCTGAGAGCAGAACCCTCTTCCTAAGACCCTGAATGCCTAGGAACAGGCTCACAGCCTCCTGGTGTCCTGGTGTCCTAGGGTTCCTCTGGTGACTCACTTCTGCCCCCCAGGTCAGCACAAGCAACTTGTAGAACATGCTGTGATGGAGGGAAAAAAAACCAAACAAACCAAAAAAACCAAAAAAACAGTGCCAAAAAAAAAAAAATTCCCTTAGAGTTTTTTTTTTAATTTTAGTTTGGGGCTATTTTATTTATTTTTTATTGTAAACAAATGGGATACATGTTGTTTCTCTGTACATGGCGTAAAGGCATACCATTTGTGTAATCATAAATTTACATAGAGTAATGTTGTTTGATTCATTGTTATTTTCCCTTTCCCCCACCCCTCCCACCCCTCTTTTCCCTCTATACAGTCCTTCCTTCCTCCATTCTTGCCCCCCTCCCTAACCCTAACTCTAACCCTAACACTAACCCCTCCCACCCCCCATCATGTGTCATCATCCACTTTTTTTTTTTTTTTTTTTTTTTTATTGTAAACAAATGGGATACATGTTGTTTCTCTGTTTGTACATGGCATAAAGGCATACCATTTGTGTAATCATAAATTTACATAGAGCAATGTTGTTTGATTCATTCTGTTATTTTTTTCCCCCTTCCCCCCACCCCTCCCACCCCTCTTTACCCTCTATACAGTAGTTCCTTCCTCCATACTTGCCCCCCTCCCTAACCCTAACTCTAACCCTTCCCTCCCCCCCATTATGTGTCAACCTCCACTTATTAGCGATATCATTCGTCCTTTGGCTTTTTGAGATTGGCTTATCTCACTTAGCATGATATTCTCCAATTTCATCCATTTGCCTGCAAATGTCATAATTTTATCATTCTTTATGGCTGAGTAATATTCCATAGTATATATATACCACAGTTTCTTTATCCACTCATCAATTGAAGGGCATCTAGGTTGGTTCCACAGTCTGGCTATTGTGAATTGAGCAGCTATGAACATTGATGTGGCTGTATTTCTGTAGTATGCAGATTTTAAGTCCTTTGGGTATAGGCCAAGGAGTGGGATAGCTGGGTCAAATGGTGGTTCCATTCCAAGTTTTCTAAGGAATCTCCACACTGCTTTCCAGAGTGGCTGCACTAATTTGCAGCCCCACCAGCAGTGTATGAGTGTACCTTTCTCCCCACATCCTCGCCAACACCTGTTGTTGCTCGTATTCCTGATAATCGCCATTCTAATTGGGGTGAGATGGAACCTTAGGGTGGTTTTGATTTGCATTTCTCTTATTACTAGAGATGTTGAACATTTTTCCATATGTTTGTTGATTGCTTGTAGATCTTCTTCTGTGAAGTGTCTATTCATTTCTTTAGCCCATTTGTTGACTGGACTGTTTGAATTCTTGGAGTAGAGTTTTTTGAGTTCTTTATAGATTCTGGAGATTAGTGCTCTATCTGAAGTATGATTGGCAAAGATATTCTCCCACTCTGTAGGCTCTTTCTTCGCATTGCTGATAGTTTCCTTTGCTGAGAGAAAGCTTTTTAGTTTGAATCTATCCCAGTGGTTGATTCTAGCTTTTATTTCTTGTGCTATGGGAGTCCTGTTAAGGAAGTCTGGTCCTAGACCAACAAGATGAAGATTTGGACCTACTTTTTCTTCTATAATCTGCAGGGTCTCTGGTCTGATTCCGAGGTCCTTAATCCATTTTGAGTTTAGTTTCGTGCATGGTGAGAGATATGGGTTTAGTTTCATTCTGTTGCATATGGATTTCCAATTCTCCCAGCACCATTTGTTGAAGAGGCTATCTTTTCTCCATTGCATATTTTTGGCCCCTTTGTCTAGTATGAGAAAATTGTATTTATTTGGGTTTGTGTCCGTGTCCTCTATTCTGTACCATTGATCTACCTTTCTATTTTGGTACCAATACCATGCCGTTTTTGTTACTATTGCTTTGTAGTAGAGTTGAATATCTGGTATTGCAATACCCCCTGTTTCACTCTTCCTGCTAAGGATTGCTTTAGCTATTCTGGGTTTCTTATTCTTCCAGATGAATTTCATAATTGCCTGCTCTATTTCTGTAAGGTACGTCATTGGGATTTTAATTGGAATTGCATTGAATTTGTATAGCACTTTAGGTAGTATGGCCATTTTGACAATATTAATTCTTCCTATCCAAGAACATGGAAGATCTTTCCATCTTCTAAGGTGTTCTTTAATTTCTTTCTTTAGTGTTGTATAGTTCTCATTGTAGAGGTCTTTCACCTCTTTTGTGAGATTGATTCCCAAGTATTTTATTTTTTTCGAGGCTATTGTGAATGGGGTAGTTTTCCTAATTTCTCTTTCTGAAGATTCATCACTTATGTATAAAAATGCGTTGGATTTATGGGCATTGATCTTGTAACCTGCTACTTTACTGAAATCACTTATGAGTTCTAAGAGTTTTCTGGTGGAATTTCCAGGTTCCTCTAAATATATAATCATGTCATCAGCGAACAGGGATAGTTTGAGTTCTTCTTTTCCAATTCGTATCCCTTTAATTTCTTTGGTTTGTCTAATTGCTCTGGCCAGAGTCTCAAGAACGATGTTGAATAGAAGTGGTGAAAGAGGGCATCCCTGCCTTGTTCCAGTTTTTAGGGGGAATGCTTTCAGTTTTTCACCATTTAGAATGATATTAGCCATGGGCTTAGCATAAATGGCCTTTACAATGTTAAGGAATGTTCCCACTATCCCTATTTTTTCTAGTGTTTTGAGCATGAAGGGGTGCTGTATTTTATCAAATGCTTTTTCTGCATCTATTGAAATAATCATATGATTCTTGACTTTAAGTCTATTAATATGGTGAATTACGTTTATTGATTTCCTGATGTTGAACCAACCTTGCATCCCTGGGATGAAACCCACTTGATCATGGTGCACTATCTTTTTAATATGTTTTTGTATGCGATTTGCTCAAATTTTGTTGAGAATTTTTGCGTCGATGTTCATTAAGGATATTGGTCTGAAATTTTCTTTCCTTGATGAGTCTCTGTCTGGTTTAGGTATCAGTGTGATATTGGCTTCATAGAATGAGTTTGGGAGGGTTCCCTCCTCTTCTATTTTATGGAATACTTTGAGAAGTATTGGAATGAGCTCTTCCTTAAAGGTTTTGTAGAACTCGGCTGAGAACCCATCTGGTCCCGGACTTTTCTTTGTTGGTAGGCTTTTGATGACTTCTTCTATTTCAGTACTTGAAATTGGTCTATTTAAATTGTTTATGTCCTCCTCATTCAGTTTAGGCAATTCATATGTCTCTAGAAACCTGTTGATGTCTTCGAAATTTTCTATTTTGTTGGAGTATAGATTTTCAAAATAGCTTCTAATTATGTTTTGTATTTCCATCCTGTCTGTTGTGATATTTCCTTGTTCATTCCGAATTTTAGTGATTTGGGTTTTCTCTCGTCTTCTCTTTGTTAGTGTGGCTAAAGGTTTATCAATTTTGTTTATTTTTTCGAAGAACCAACTATTTATTTTGTCAATTTTTTGTATTGTTTCTTTTGTTTCAATTTCATTGATTTCAGCTCTGAGTTTAACAATTTCCTGTCTTCTACTACTTTTGGTGCTGTTCTGTTCTTCTTTTTCTAAGGCTTTGAGCTGTAGTGTTAGGTTGTTTATTTGTTGAGTTTTACTTCTTTTATTAAATGCGCTCCATGAAATAAATTTCCCTCTAAGTACTGCTTTCATAGTGTCCCAGAGGTTTTGATATGATGTTTCTTTGTTCTCATTTACCTCTAAGAATTTTTAATTTCCTTCCTAATATCTTCTGTTATCCATTCATCATATAATAGCATATTGTTTAATCTCCAGATGTTGGAATAGTTTCTGTGTTTTACTCTTTCATTTATTTCTAACTTCAATCCATTATGATCTGATAGAATACATGGTAGTGTCTCTATCTTCTTGTATTTGCTAACATTAGCTTTGTGGCATAATATATGGTCTATTTTAGAGAAGGATCCATGTGCTGCTGAGAAGAAAGTGTATTCACTCTTGGTTGGATGGAATATTCTATAAATGTCCGTTAAGTCTAAATTATTGATTGTGTTGTTGAGATCTATGGTTTCTTTGCTCAATTTTTGTCTGGAAGATCTGTCCAGTGGTGAGAGCGGCGTGTTAAAATCACCTAGTATTATTGTGTTGTGGTCTATTTGGTTTCTGAAATTGAGAAGGATTTGTTTGACATACATAGATGAGCCACTGTTTGGGGCATAGATGTTTATGATTGTTATATCTTGCTGATTTATGCTTCCCTTAAGCAGTATGAAATGACCTTCTTTATCCCTTCTGACTAACTTTCGCTTGAAGTCCACATTATCGGAAATGAGGATGGATACTCCAGCTTTTTTGCTGAGTCCATGTGCATGGTATGTTTTTCCCCATCCTTTCACCTTTAATCTATGGGTATCTTTTTCTATGAGGTGAGTCTCTTGCAGGCAACATATTGTTGGATCTTTCTTTTTAATCCAGTCTGCCAGT